>NC_090941.1:979186576-979786963 GCF_040938575.1 Ambystoma mexicanum
GAGGGACTTGATGGATCTCACTTTGGCCGCGTCGGCCACCAACATCCGTTGCACCTTGCCCAAGATGGTCCTGGTCCTCTCCTCCGACGGGGAGGCCAGAAGGGACACTGTGTCGAGCCTCGCTCCCAGAAACAGTGCGACTTGCGCGGGCACCAGGTGGGATTTGGCGTAGTTCACGGAGAATCCCAGGTCCGTGAGGAGTTGGACGGTCCTTGCCGTGTGGACCACGGCGAGCTCCTTCGTCTTGGCGCGGATGAGCCAGTCGTCCAGGTAGGGGTAGACGTGAATCCCCTCGCGGCGCAGCTGCGCCGCCACCGGTGCGAGGCACTTGGTGAATACCCTGGGTGCCGACCGTAGTCCGAAGGGAAGGGCTTTGAACTGGTAATGACGCCCTTGGACCACGAACCTGAGGAATTTTCGGTGCCCCTTTAGGATGGGAATGTGGAAGTAGGCATCCTCCAAATCCAACGACGATAGGAAGTCTCCTTCCTCCAGTTGACCCAGGACGTGCTGGAGGGTGACCATCCGGAACTTCTGCGCCTTGATGAACTTGTTCAGCCGTCGCAGGTCCAGGATGGGGCGCCATCCTCCCGTCTTCTTCTTCACGAGGAAGTATCGGGAGTAGACTCCGGAGCCCCGAAGCCTCTTTGGGACGAGTTCGATGGCGCCCTTTCTGAGCATCGCCTTTACCTCCAGGAGAAGTTGAGGGACGTGAAGTTCTTTCCTGGCCACGGGGGGGACGCGCGGGCACCTTCTTTGAAACTCGAGCGCGTGGCCCCGGGCCAGGGCGTCCAGCACCCAACGGTCGGTGGAGATGGACTCCCACACGCTGACGAAGCCCGCCAGCCGGCCTCCCACCGGGGTGCTTCGGTGGGGGCCCGACCCCACGGCCGGTTCAATCCTGCTTGGACGCGGCCTTGCCGCCTTGACCTCCTTGGCGACGACAGCGGGGTCCGCTAGACTTGCCTCGTCCTCTGTAGGCCTCTTGCGACGACGAGCGGGCCGCTTGACGGTAGGAAGCGAAACCGCCGCCGGAACCTTTGGAGGCGCCCTTGCCTCCGCCGCTCCGAAAGGGCGTCCGTCGTTGCTGCAGGACTCCAAGGGCCCGGGCCGTCTCAGTATCCGCCTTGATGGCCTGAAGGGAATCGTCCACTGTCTTCCCAAACAGGTTGTTCCCGTCGAAGGGCATGTCCAGGACTCTGGTCTGGACGTCCTGCCGAAAGTCCGTAGCTTTGAGCCATCCACGACGTCGAAGGCAAACGCCGTTGCCCAGCTGGCGGAACCCAGTGTCGGCGATGTCCGTCGCCACGGTGATGGCGTGGTCCGAAGCCACTTCACCTTCCTGGAGGATCTCAAGGGCCTCCGCCCTCTTGTCGTCCGGCAGAAAATCCAGCAGGGGAGCTATCTTGTACCAGAGCTCCCTGTCGTAGCGGGCCACGATAGCCAAGGCGTTGGCCGCTTTAATCGTCGTCGCTGCCGACGAGATGACTCTACGTCCCATAGCATCCAATTTCTTTCCCTCGCCGTCCGGCAGGGAAGTCGATGTGGAGGCCGCACCCCCCCCGCTTTCTTCCTGGCTGCCGCGGAGACGACGGAGTCCGGGGTAGGCTGCGCCCGGAGGCATAGGGGGGCCGTGTCCGGGACCCGGTACTTTTTCTCGTACCGGTCTCTTCTAGCTGGCGTAGTGGAAGGGTTCTTGAGGAGGGAAAGGCCCTCATCCCAAATGTCGTCCAACAGAGGCACTGCGAGGACCGTCTTCCTCTTGGCCTCGCGCCGTTGATAAAGGAAGCCTTCCTTTTTCTTCTCCTCAGGGCAGAGTTGGAAAAGCTCGGAAGCCCTGGAGATCATGGAGTGGAAAGATCCGATCTCGTCGGGCGGAGAAGCCCTGGTGGGAGGCGACGACGGAAAATCCTCGTCGTATGCCTCGTCGTCCGTACCCGTCGCTGCCGTGTCAGTCCCCGTATCATCCCCTCGGGTGGACGGGGAGGAGGGCTGGACGGGGCGCGACGGTTGAAAAGGAGGTGGAGGATGGATCCTTCTTTTCTTGGTAGGGGGAACACCAGAAGGTCCCGGTTCTGGATCCCCCGACGGGAGAGGTTCCTCCGTCGGTAACGGTAGCCTCGTCCTTATCTCGGTGCATAAGGACTGTATGGCCAACAAAATGGCCGCCGAGTTGTCTCGCGGCGCTGGCAGAGGGGAATCCGACGGGCGAGCAGGGGCCCCGTCGGTATCCTCGACGATGTCGTCGTCGTCACCTGCGTCGGGGCCCATTCCGACGGGCTGGCCTTGTTCCACGCCTAGGCCGTGGCTTAAGACCTCGATCAGCTCCTCTTCTGAGGTTGAGGCCGAATCTACGACGACGCCCTGCCCCCCCCTTCTTCTTCCCCACGGAGGGTTTCACGGGGGTCCTATCGATGGGCACAAAAGAAGACTCCCTCCGAGGAGGCAGGGAGATTCTGGGCCCTGAGGTCGCCACCACTGGTGCAGCCTCCACAGGCTGGGCCAGGGCCGCCGCGACCGTTTCGATAGAGGGCTTGGTCGGATGGATCAAGGCCTTCACCACCTTAGGTGCGCTCACCGCCTTATCCTTGAGGGAGGGGGCACTGCCACGCTCCTCCTCTGCCTTAGAGCTCGACCGGGGCCTTTCCAGGAGCTTTTACCCGACCCAGAGCGTTGGCTCGTGGTTGATGGTGCCGGGGAGGGTGCGCCCTGCCTGGCGCCCGTAGAGCCCGACCGTTCGGCGCTCCCGGTGCCAGCGGACTCGCGGTGCTTGGCCTTATGTTGGGCCCCCGTCGCCGGGGCGCCCTCAAAGGTCTTAGAAGACCGCTCGGATTTCTTCTTCTTCTCGCCAGACGGGCTCTTACCCTCCAGCCAGTTGGCGAGACGTTGATGACGGTCCTTCATGGTCCGTTCCGACATGTTGCCGCAAAACGCACAGTCCTTCTCCACGTGCGTTTTGTCCTCATGAAGGCAGTAAAGGCAGAAAGAGTGTTCGTCCTCCTTAAAGACGTTCTGCAGCTGGCATCCAGGGCAGACCCTGAACAGCTTTCCGGGCGTCGAGCTTCCCTTCTCCTGGGCCATCTCCGAGACCGGGCCTGAGAAGCTTCTGGAGTCCTCCGAAGTGTAGCTCGACGAAATCTTCACCCTTGAGGGGCACAGACGAATCCGACACGGGTCCCCGTTGATCGGATGTAGGATCGGTGGAGCTTGAGGCTCTTTTGACCGAAAGAATCGAAGTTTTTTTGTGAAAAAAGCGCGAAAATAGCACTAACGCTCGAGAGCAATAGCACGAGGATCCCAACACATGAACGTGCGGTAAAAATCTGAAGATGGCTGCCAGAGGCGGTGCTTAGGTAGAGGGCAGTCATTGGCTGTGGTCAGTATGACGCAGAGACCAGTGATTGGTTATTACTACGAAAGACAGATCAGAAACGAAACTGATACTGGTTTATTCTTTACCGAGGATTCCCAGCCTGACGACGGGGAATATTCATGAGCATGTGAATCCATGCCAGACCCCATGCTGGAGAACCTTGGTTACTTCAATACCTGTCATGATGCCTACCCCCAGGCATCCGGACCAAGCCCATCAGCCCCGGGAGCAGGCATCTAGACATTTAGTAAAACCTCAGCAGCCCCAGCTAGGGGCTATCTGGGTTCAGTCCTGGCGCCTTAGGCGCCAGGCTCATAGTAGAAATCAGTTCTGGCGCCAGGCTCATAGTCATTACTTACCTCAGGCAGACCATGCTGCAAATGACTCCAATCCAACATGAAGCCTGAAAGGGACTATTTTTCTACAGGGACTATTTTTTACTCGGGTGTGGTTCTAGGGACTTCTTACCTGGGACTACTTTCGAGGCTATTTAAACCACGCCCGACCAGCAACACACGCTTTGCGTTATTCTGCATCCAGCAGCGTAACGCTCACCGTGCCTGCAGCCTGCATCCAGTCTTCTGCCACACCCGCCTCGAATCCAGAGCTCCTAAAACAAAGAGGAAAGAAAGGGACAAGATTAGAAAACAAACTTATTTCTATTCCACACCTGATTCTGGATCCATCTCGTCTCCGGACCTGTAAAGAACATCATTTCTGCACGCGCCGCACCTCCAGCCACAGCGACGCGCCATACTCACCAGTCTTCACAGCATCCTTCGGGTCGGCGCTGCCTCCATCATTTCTTCGCCGAACTTTCGGCACCTAGGAGACAAAAGAAAACCACAAGGTGAGCCGAGGGAACCAACAAATATAATTCTTACCACCATAGACTTACCTGATTTGCCACCGGAGGCATCCTTTTGTGACTCTCCATATTTTCACGTGCCGCATCTGTAAAGAGAGACCAAACAACACGTTTTCCACGTGCAACATTTACCGGACAGCGCCGGGTAATACAGACTCTTACCTGAGCGCCACCAGCTGCCACAAGAGCATCTTTTCACGAGCCAGCAGCAAGACAAGAAAGGAAGGGGGGAACAAGAGCGAACATCAGACATATTGAACTCTATGAACTTAATACTTACTAGTCCTCACCAGGAACCTCAGAGTCAATACTCTCCGGAACTCTCCCGAGCCTTCAAACCAGTGAAGTAACTGGAATCGACGCGCCCCTGCAAATCCATGCAGGATGGAGAGCTCATCTTTCAAGAATATAAGGAGAATATTTCTACGGGTTAAGCAGACAAGATTAGGAGGGCAGATCCAGTCAGTCATCGCTGCACTACGCATCACGTGGGTGGAGACCGCAGCTGTCCGGGTCCGACCGACGCCCCTGTGGGAGCCAGGTGAGCGTAACAATACCCCACTGCATGCTCTCCATTTATGGAAATCCAGACGTCTCCACCATATCTACTGCAATGCTTCCTTTAAAACATCCTGCCCCAGCAATGTCATCAAGTTAATGCAAAGTGCACAAAAGGACAATCTGGGGAGGGAGGCCTACCAGGGGTTTTAGAAGAACCAGTCCTCCCCCATTGGCAGGTATGAGAGTTGGGAAAAAGTCCAAGTTCCTGTCCATTATAACTGAATAATGTGAGTACAACTGTTTCTTGACCCATACCGGTATAGCAGAATGCTGCCCAGTTTCTTTCAGTTTCTTCGGCCGTGGAGGAGGGATTCAGCAATTGAAACAGGAGCGAGGCAGCAAGGGCTAGCGAAGAAATGAACACATCAAACCAGTAATCTGTGCCCTACATGACACAGACTCTGAATTAATCTTGCTTTCAGCAAGACCGTGGAGCGGTGCACATATCAAGCCAGCACTAAAGACACTCCATACAACACAAACTGCAGCATTATTCCTACCATCAGCAGGTACGTGGACTAGTCTCCATATAAAACTCGCACTAGGGATGCTCCATTCAGCCCTGATATGCAATAAAACTGACTGTATTCTGAGCGGGCTGCCATTCCCAAATACCTGTGGACCATCACAAAAAAAGCGGCTTAATGCCCATTATACATTTGCTTATCTGTAACCCTGCCCGTGGTGAGAAGAAAGTCAGCAGTTGGTCTGGGGAACCAGCTAAGGAAGAGAACCAATAGAGGAGGAAGGGGACGAATAAAAAGGGGTGCATGAAACAGGAAGGACTGGGTTGTTTGCATCATGTCACAGGAGTAGGAGGAAGACCAAAAGACGAAGAGAAGTAAGTAGGGTTCATAGGAGCGTGAACCAGGATAGCTAAACGCCGGTGCAAGGTGAGGTATTGGATGGTACGAGAAAGTAGTACTTGGGTATAAGTGTGAATGCAAGGTGAGTCAGACTATCAGAGAGAGTGTAAAAGGTGAATCAGAATGAATGGGAAGGTTTCTGAGAGAGTGAAAGGAGGTTGACTGTAAGAGAAGGCTTGAGTGTCGTGTAGTAGTAGTGTGAAGAGGGTACAGCAGTAGTGGGGAAAGTAGCAGCATAGAGAGGGAGTGTAACAACGTGGAGAGTTGTAGCGTGGAGAGAGGGTAGAGTAGTACCGTTGAGAGGAGAGAATTGTAGCAGAGAGGAGAGTAGGAGTAAGAAAGAGAACATCGGGTGAGAGACGAAGGAGAGTGGGAGGACGAAAGGGTGGAGTGAAAGGATTGTAAATCAGGGCAAGGAGTACAAGGGCATGTCAAGCAAGGACCATTTGTAACAGGTGTTATCGTAAGGCACCTTTTCCAGCATTATCAGTGTGGGATATAGGTTAAGGTTCACCTACATTGCTCCCAGAGGAAGAGGGAGAGAAAGAAAGGGTCAGGAAGAGGGAGAGAGTGAGGAAGAGAGGGAGAGAGTGAGGAAGCGGGGGAGAGGGTGAGGAAGAGGTGAGAGAAAGAGGAAAAGAGGGGGCGATAGAATGGGAGAGGGAAGCAGAGAGAGGGAAGGAAAGAGGGAGACATTGACAGAGGGACCCCTTAGGCCATCCTGACCAGCCAATCAGTTGTCAGATAGTAAGGCTTACCAATCTCTACTGACTATTCTGGGGTTTAGGGACACCTTGGCTAGGAAGTGAACTGTCACAGTAAGACGAGAGAGAAAGCGAGATGGCCCCAAATTTCTCATTTATTTCAATACAAACCCAGGCACGGTCTCCACAAGTTGGTGTGTTCTTGAGGCCATCTGCGACAATGAGCACATCTTTAAAATGTTATTCTTTTGGAGAAAATAACAGACTTCTATGATCAAGCAGATTACAGATACTAGCACATATTGCTATGACGACGGATGTGGAAGTACAACTAAGTGAGAGGCATGGGAACAGGGTCAGTAAGGTGGGGGAATTTCCTGTCCAGTGAGATGAGGGACAAGGGGGGAGGAGAGAAGGATGGGAGGAAGCCTTTGCTAGGTAGGTACTGTGACAAATCGAGCAAATTCATGTCTTCACCCCAAGGGTGAGCCCCCCCACCCTCTGTGAGGCTAGGGAGGTGACCCCGCTCTGTAACATCGTCCCTATGGTGGAGGCAAGTTGGACCTTAGGGGACAAGGACTCACGTTCCTGTGAGGAACTCCCAAAACCATTACAGATAATGGCATACATGAGACTCTCTAAAATACCAAGGACTTACAAGTCCCA
Source organism: Ambystoma mexicanum (assembly GCF_040938575.1). Taxonomy (NCBI): domain Eukaryota; kingdom Metazoa; phylum Chordata; class Amphibia; order Caudata; family Ambystomatidae; genus Ambystoma; species Ambystoma mexicanum. Next base: position 979,193,615 of record NC_090941.1, read on the forward strand.
AGACTTGGGGGGAGAAAATGTCAATCTATACCATTACCAAGAAGTATGGTTTAAGATACTTACCTGTAACTATAATGCATGGGTCTGACATGGATTCCCATGCTCTTAAGAAACATCTTTGTAGAAGAACAACACCATAAATGCTTATACTAAATGCATCCGGACCATGATGAGGAGGGATGCGAGGTATGCCGTGGTTTCTCAAAGAAAACCAAAAAAGACAGATACAGCAGACTGTCGGCTTGGCTCAAGTTGAGCAAGGCCTCTGACGCAGCTTCGGGGCAGGGTCAAGCTTCATGCAGGACCGGCCGGTCAGAGCAGCATTCTCCCTCTGGGAGAGCAGCGTTCTCCCTCTGGGAGGAGGTTGAGATACTTTCAGGATGCCCTGCTTGCGGGGGTCCAAGAGAAGACCAATCTATACGATGGTAGTTCTGTTGGGTTCACGGCTGATGCTGGTCCTGATTGGGACAAAAGGTGTTTGCCATCACCTTCATCCTCCACGGTGAGCCTGCCAACGATTTTCAAAGAGAAAGTCTCCAACCCCATCCAAACTCTTCGTGTGTCATTGGATAATCTGATGCGGGAAAAGTCCAGGGAGGACTCTAAATTAGCTAAGGCGTCACACCAGGCCAAGTCAACAGAGTCGACAATAGCACCGTTGACTAAGGCAACCCCAAGCACTTTGTTGTCTAAGTCAACAACGTCCACTGTGGTTCTGAAAGAGAGCAGATCAAGAAAACAAGTGGCGGCCACTTCACAGGTATCCTTGCTCCCAAGGTGAGATACAGCTGCGGAAGCAGCGGCGAAGGAAGCGGGACCAGGGAAAGACCAGGCAGCTCCTTCGACCCAGCAACCTCCTGAGAGGGAGAGGGAAACAGTTCCACCTGTTGAGCCTCCCAGGTATACAGTATAATTGTTTATGGTGTTGATCTTCCACAAAGACGTTTCTTATGAGCATGTGAATCCATGCCAGACCCCATACTGGAGAAGAGAATGTGTCGCATTAAGTACAAGTCTCCAATCAACAGAGACAAGTATGTTGAATAACGAGTACATGCCGAACCGCGTGGAGAGAGAGGAACACATACGCAGGAGAATGAGGCCGCCTTCCTGCGCAACACCTGAAGGTGGCGGAGCAGAAGCGAGCTGCAAAGCCTGCAACATTCAAGCGTGCGCTGCACTGAAGGGGGAGATGCCAGAGACACAGCGTATCCCAGATGCAAGAATCAGAAAGGGTTGGAGCACAAAACGAGGTGGTAGAGTGACTACGCCCCAGTACACGTAAAGAAAAGGTGAATACAAAACTGATAAATTTAAATTGCTTTTATGTAAGAAAGAGAATTGTTGAAGTCCCTGAGAGGGAGAGAACGCAACCTTGGATATCACTATCCTGGGAAAAGGAGAAAGTACCAAAGCCTTCAACACAGAATGAAGGGAACATCGGAGAAAGAGAATATTATAAAAGTACAGAGAAACCTTTAGGAACAATATTAATGTAAGACAGAAGCTCATAGAAGTCCCTGAGAGGGACAACGAGAGCATTTTGATTTCAATACCCTGTGAAAAGGAAAAGTAAAGAAGCTATTTAAGACAGGAAGAAAGGAACCTAAGAAAAAGAGTCTTATAAATTGAGGGGATATGAATCTCTGCTGGTGGATGCTGCAGGCCTCAAAGTGGGTCCAGACTACCTAGAATTAAGACCCTCAGAGGGTTATAAATAATATCTGGACCTGATCTACCCAGCATTTGAAAAGGCCTTGTATCTGCGCTTCAGATTGGGAACCCTTCCACTGGCTGTTGTCAAGCAAAAGTGGCTACTGACAACAGGAGCACCTGCCCAATATGTAGGAAGGGCGAGGAGACTCTTATGCATTTCCTGCTATACTGCAGTGGCTCCATTGTCCTTAGAAACATGTACTTGACTCCAGTATGGAGAGCTGCTAATATCCGGCAGACCACAAGTGCAGTGAGATTTTTGGGCAAGTGCCTGGACATGCATGTTGTCAGATTGGCAGATCATAACATAGATAGGGTGTGGATTTTAAGAGCTAAGTCAGCAAGATGCAAATATGGCAGTTTAAGTCAGGCTGCGAGTAGTTGGCTCTCCTCAGACTTTGTTTTACTTCTTTCTATGAAAACAGACTATCGAACTTTTAGAATTGTGCCGTCAAAACATTTTTTGCTGTTATCGTATTGTACTTTATTGACATTTTAATTCTGACTACACGGATGCATGGACGTTAATTGTATTTTTTTTTATTCCTTGTCTATTTCACTGTCCTATGTTCCTTTTTTTTAATTAGCATGTGCTTTTTTGGTTGATTAACCAAAATAAAAATGAAATGAATTAACGAATGAGTAGATTGAAGCTCAGAGAGACAGCCAAAGTAAACAATATACAAGATCGAGCATATCAGAGGAAGGTGAACCACAATTGTCTAGATAGCCAGAACTACAGAAGGAAGTGTATGTTTTCAGGTTGTTCTCACTTCTCTAAAAAGGATCAAAGAAAGTATAACAGGTTAAGAAAGATATTCTTCAGGAGGAAAGAAAGGATAACAATCTCAAAAGAACTGATACAGCAAGTAACTAGAGACTATCTAAAGATGAACTTTTAACAGGAAATTCAAAGACTGATACAAGAAGTACCCTTAGGAGAAGGGAGCCATTCTCTATCTTAGTTTATTTAAAATAGTGGTAGGGCCAGTTAGATTCGTTTTTGACAGCTGACTTATTAATTTGAACATTCACTGATGCATGACGAGCAACCTAGTTAGATATATATCCCTTAGCGATAGGGAAAGTTAGACCTTATTCTTAATCTTTAATAAATACATTTGCAACATGTCCTCAGAGTGTCCGTTATATTATGTTAACCGTATTTATAAAGCACATTTTCACCCGAGGGCAACACAGTGCTAAGAGAAGCGACTGACGGTGGAAGCTAGCAGAAGAATTTCAGAACAGGTGAGTTTTTAGGTGACAACAGAAAAGTAGATGGTTGTTAATGGCACAGAAGGAGCTTGATCCAGAGTGCGCTGGCGGCAACAGAAAAGGCGCGGCCGACAATCCTAGTATGAGGGAACCTAGGGACCTGAATCAAAAAAATCAGAGGCGAAGAGAAGAGCTCTGGTACATATATAGCGACACAGAACGTCTTCTGCAGAAACTCAGCACCATGACCATAAATAGCATGAACAACAATGCAAAGGGACTTGATTCAATGCAGCACACATCAGTAGGCCAAAAGAGGCTACGTTAAGTGGAAGAGATATGGTCCTGAACAGAAATACCTGGAACTGGTCTTGCATCAGTATTCTTTCATATTTGGAGACGATGGAGCATGTACGCAGGGTGGGACAAGAAAAGAGCGTTGCAATAGTCTAAGCTTCCAAAAATCAAATCTGCCACCATAGGAGCACGCAGATGGGAGGGTAAGAATGGAAGAATTTCTGCAAAATGTAAAGCTTGAAATGGCCTCCTAGACAGACAAAACTCACTTGCGCATCCATAGATAAGGTGGCTGAGATCTTAAATCCATGGTCCTTGACTACGTCAACAGGTGTAGGAAAAGGGCTTAAAGGGGATTGCCAACAATCAGGTGTCCAGAGGGAGGAAATCAAAGGAGCATCAACTACTAGAACCTCTGTTTTGTCGCCATTCATTTAAAGCCAATTCAGACTCATCCAGTCTCCAACAGCTGTCAGACAATTTCTAAGATTGACTGAGGCTTCAGAAAGGGCAAGATTGAAAGGCACCACAATATAGATATCCGCGTAGATGTAACAACGGAAACCAAAGGGCTGACTGAGTTTAGCCAACGGCTGGATGCAGACATTAAAAAGAATAGCAGATAGGGCAGAGCCCTGGGGAACCCCACACGTGATAGATACTGAGTGAGACCTGAAAGGGGGCAGACACAGCGAATGGGTATGATCAGCTAGAAGCAAATGGAGCCAGGCCACCACAGAGCCGGCGATTCCTGCAGCTGCTAATCTGTCCAGCAGGATGGTACGATCAATGGTATTGAATGCAGCCCATAGATAGAGTAAAATCAGTGCACCAATACCACCTTGATCAGCAAGCAAAGCAGTGTCATTCATAACCAAAATCAGTACTGTCTCTGTGCGCCTACCAGGGCGAAACACATACTGAAGGTGTTGGAGAAAAAAAATGGATTCTTTAAATAAAAGAAGAAAGCAAAGCAGTGACTAAAGAGTAAGTGTCTTCATCAAGAAGGGAAGGAGAGAGATAGGTTGATAGTTAGCCAAAAGAACGGGATCCAGAGAAGATGTTTTTAGAAGGGGGATAACCAAAGGGTGCTTCAAAACAGGAGGAATGTGACCAGTGGCAAGTGATTGATTCACTGCCACAGTAAGCAATGGCACAATTTCAGGAATTACTTTTAAAACAGAAAGAGGAATAGGATCTAGAGGAGATGCTGACCTGAGCGTGACAGTAGCTTGAATAATGTCATTAGAACCAAAATAAGGGAAAGAGGACCAAGAACGAGTCACTGTAGTGATCAAAGACAAATTAGAGTTATAGAAATGTTCAGGAGTGGTTGTCAGACTGGATATTTTTACAGAATTGTGTTGATCTTACAATTTAAGAAAGCAGAGTGAGAATTACAACGCTCCTGAGACAGAGGCACAGAAGGGGAGAGAAGGATCTAATAGAAAAAGTCTGGACAGTTTTTAATAGCTCCTTAGAATGGTTCACAGCAAGTTCAACTTGGCCTGTAAAATAGTTACTTTTGGCTTCAGCAAATGGCCTGATGATAAACCTGTGTGGCTTGTTCAAATGTCAATTGAGTCAACGAGCAATAGCTAGACCGTCACCACCTTTTCGCCTGCAGGCAGCATAGGCAGAGCTCAGCTAGATGAGAGGAGAACCAGGGTTCAGAAAGACGAGCTCAGGGTTTAGATGGCTGAAGTGGGGCCAGGTGGTCAGCTACTGTAGCAAGTGCCTGAGAAAATTATGGCATATCAATAAGGTCGGAGATGCATGCAGTTTTGATCTCTTCAGAGATCATACAGGTATCAGTAGCATGCCACCTAAGTCTATGAGGACGAGGCAGAACATGAACCACAGAAGGGGACAGAGGGAAATTACAAATGGTAAAACCATGTGGTCAGTCAAGGGGAGAAAACCCTTTCATCAATGATACATGGGGGAAAAATCTAATCTAAAGTACTGCCCAAGTTGTGAGTGGGACTAGTTGGTTGAAATGAAGATCGCACATGGCAGACAAAAAGCTGTCAAGCAACATGGTTGGGGCAGTTGCAATGAATGCAAATTAAAGTCGCCCAGACAAAATCACACCTGTCTGTGTCCTTCATCTGACCCGCCACAGTACTATAAATTCAAGTGGCATTTCTTTGTTGCTATCCAGTGCCAGAGGCGTTGCTAAGGGGGGGGCTTAGGGAGCTATAGCCCCGTGTCTTTTGGTTGTAGCCCCGTATTGAAGCTCAGGTGTTACAACCAAAAAAGCTAGCTAGCCCCAGTCCTGACAGTCCCAAAATTAGCAAAGCCCCTGATCTTTTCCAGACCTAGCAACACCCCTGTCCAGTGCACATAATTTTACTAGATTTGTTGGAGGCCCGAAAACGGATTAACCTACCCGTTGACTGTGGATGATGTTTTTGTGTTCCCGTGCAACTCTGGTCGCCCATTTGCGGGCCTCCTTATTAAGACTGTGCTCCTCTGTGGTCCCAGTTTCAGATTCGAGTTGCCGGCTCTACCAAAAAAAAGAAAAACAACAAGATGAAATAAGCGAAAAGTACTTTGTAGCTATCTGATTTGTCTTTTCTTGGTAGATCTTGCAAGCAGTTTGCCATTATATGAATCCACTTTCAGGGTCTCATTCATTTTATTAACGGATCACTCTGTAACATTGGGCTAATATTCGTTTTAAGAATGCTACAACTGCCACAACAAAACAGGGGCCTAGGAATGATCACTTAGAAATCGCAATAACACAATAAAACATAATATTCAGTTGGAATAACATGCACACCGTCAACCTGTAAAACTTTAGAAAATGGTTTGTAGAAATTGTACTATAGCTTAGTTGACACTGCAACAACTCTTCCGCTTTCTATTATAATAGGGTTCAGAATGCCACCAATATTGCCCCAAAGTTGGAATCTACAGCCAGAATCACTGCAGGCACAGAAAACAACACAAAGAAATTAAATTGTTTCTAGAGGTTGACAGTGCACACGTGAATTTTCAGTTCAACAACAGGAGTATCATATTTATTTATTTAAGCTTTTGTACCGCGCCGCATGCCGGGTGCACAAAACCAACATTATCAGGGTGAAAGCATGTAATGCGTTCAAGGATCAGAAAGTAAAGTGAGCACATCTCAAATGTGCTTTGTTGAAACCAAGATTCTCAGATCGATCATGTTCTACAATAACAAGTGATATTTACAGCAGGACACTGGAGTCCCTTATGCCACACTACCTGCCACCTCCATATTCTCCTCTATAAACAAATAAAAACAATAAAGATAGTTTAAAAATAATTACCCTCTAAGCCTCGATGGAATGTGAGCTAAGCCACCTGTTTAATGATGCTCTGTCTGAAACATTATGTTTCATGGAATCATGGAATGGCAGTGCTGGACGTGACCCTCACTAACAATCGGTTTTCAGGTGATGACGTAGTGCAGGAATCCAATGTACTTCTATCTATGGCAAGGTTTTTGTTGAAGCCAGCCATATCAAATAGGTAGGATTTCCCAGTAATATAAAGTTTCCCAATGCAAGTTTACTTCTAGTTTCAAATCATTACATAATATAAAACAGGTGTATGTATAGAGTGTACTTGCACACCGAGAGGAGTATCTCAATGCTGGTCAGACACTTTAAAAACATTCTATTCTTTTGTAAGCACTGTCCATCGGATGTTTGTATGATGATATGATAAGTTATTTTTTTATAATGTGCTTAATACGCAGCGGTTTCTAAGCACTGACCTGCGGATCGAACCTGTGGTGCTCCGTGTCGTCTTGCTTCCAAGGAGAGCACATTGCCCCTGAGCTATCCTCCAGAGTACACTTTTTTACCAATCCTGAACCCGATTTGGAAAAGACAAGGCCAGATGACATGACATACATTGATGACTGCATCTGTGAGATTCCAGTGGCTGCTTTTCACTCCATACAGGATCTTTTTGTTCACATAAAGCGAAGAGATACCAGATATGTGATTAGGTGAAAGTTACCCAGAACAGTGCTGTCTGTACTGTTTGCTCGTCAACTTCACCTTTTCTTAAGCAGCCCATATGCCCTGTGTTTTTCTCATGTCTACGTCTGCACATTTTCAGTATAGCTGGAGATAATTGAAACGATAAATGGAATCTATAGTAAGCCTAACCCACATAGATTTGAAAACTCAAGTGGGCTGTTATCGTGTCGCGCTACCTCCCAATTTCTAATTAGAACAGAAAATCTTTAAATGACCAAATTTCAAAGGTATAGCATGGTTGAGATCAATGACCTTAGCCCTAGGTCATATGTGAAAAAAGTTATACCAATGCTCCTTAACTCCCAAATGTAATTGAATGGAGGAAAGGGGACTAAGGACTAAGAGTAGGTTAGTCACTACGGTGAGTAACTTCTAATTACTCTTACGTCCCGTCCCCTTTCCTCCATACTGCAGGGGCGATTACAACTGAGTGTAGCTCCAGGGTGGAGAGGAGACCCTCCTTAAGCAAACAGGTTTCTAAGAACCGCCTGTCTGAAGGCCGCGTCTGATCTAGAACCAGCGTCCAAACAGTAGTGCATGCAGAAAGCCGTAGGGGTGGCCCATGTGGCCGCCCTGCTTACGACTTGCCAAGGGACATGCATGCTGCTGGAATGCAATGGCCGTTGCCTTGGCCCTGACCGCGTGGGCGTTCATGTTGGCCGTAAGTGGCTTATGGTGTCCCGGGTAAGCTTCTTTGATGGCCGAGACCATCCAACGGGCTATGGAGGCCTTATATCCCGGTCTTGCTCCGCCGGAGGTGACGAAAAGTGCAAACGTGCATCCAACTTGCGGAAGTCCTTGGTCCTGTCCAAGTAGAATTTCAGGGCACGCCTGACATCCAGGCTATGTAGAACTCTCTGTGCCTCGTCTTTGGGCTCAGCAAAAAACGTAGGCAGCACTATTTATTCATTTAGATGGAACGCGGAAGGCACCTTAGGTAGGAATGCTGGGTGTGTCCGCAGGACTACTTTATCTCTGTGAAATGTAGTGTAGGGCTCTGAGGCGACCAGTGCCTGGATTTCGCTTATCCTGCGAGCCGAGGAGAGGCCGACTAGCAAGGCCATCTTAATGGTGACCAGCCTGATGTCCGCGGACGCTATTGGCACAAATGGTTTGTGCGTCAAGGCACCCAACACTATGTTGAGGTCCCACACAGGGTTTGGCCTCTTGATGGGCGGGTAGAGTCTGGCAGGTCCCGTTAGATGCTTCTTGACAATGGGGTTGGAAGAGGAGAAGACCTCCTCCTCTGAGTTTCTGCAGGCCCCAATGGCTGCCAAGTAAGTGCGGCAGGTGTCCACCTGGACGTCAGAGTGGCCGGTGTGCGACGTGAAGGAGAGCACGTCGTCCAATATACATGCAAGGGGGTTGACATCCTTAGGAGTCTGCCCAGTGGCAGAACCTGGTCAACTTGCTCTTATACTTGGCCCTTGTAGTTTTGCTTCTAGCGCCCTGTATGATTTCTAGGTTAGCCTGAGACCGGCTGAGGTGTCCTAGTGTGACTTGCTCAGGAACCACGCTGTGAGGGCTAGTTTCTGTGGCGCGGGGTGGATGACCCTGCCCCCCTGCTGCGCCAGAATATGTGCTGGGCCCGTCGGAAGGCGAATGGTAGGTCTCTCCGAGAGGCTGAGCAGCTCCGAGAACCATGGCCTGGCTGGCCACCATAGAGCTATCAGAATGATGCTGAGCTGGCGAGACTCCTTGATCTTGCATATCACCCTGTGTATCAGCGGCATTGGCGGGAAGGCGTATGCTGTCATGCTATTCCACTGAATCTGAAAGGCATCGCCCAGGGAGCCGGGGCCCTGCCCTTGCCAGGAGGCGAACTGCTGGCACTTCCTGTTGTGCCAGGAGGAGGCAAAGAGGTTCGGCCCGGGGGTGTCCCCATCTGCTGAAGATCTCCTGCAGAACCAGGTCGTTTAGCTGGCACTCGTAATTGTCCGCTACCAGTCTTCTGAGCCTGTCTGCCTCCAGGTTGGATTCCCCCAGAAGGTGGACGGCCCTGAGGTAGATGTTGTTCTCCAGGGCCCATTCCGACATGCTGACTGCCAAAAAAGTGGAGGGGACCTGGTGCCTCCCTGCTTGTTGACATAGAACATGCTGGTCGAGTTGTCTGTCTGAATGAGGACGACCTTGCCCTCGATAATCGGAATAAGGCTCTGCGCCAGCCAGATAGCCTTCAGTTCCAGCCAATTGATGTGGTACGTCTGCTCCTGCCAGGTCCGGGTCCTGATCATCTCCACCTGAGAACCCCATTCCTGGTTCCATGATGCCGCGAAGTGCAGCTGTATCCTCCTCATCCTGAGTCTCGTGTGGGGGACGGCCAATAGGACCGCTGCCATGAGACCCTGAAGGTGTTGGTATCACCAGGCAGATGTCACTTCTCTGCTGAGGAAGTGCATAGTGACCCTCTTGTTGGCCGTGATCTTGTCCTCCATGGGCAAAACTCTCTCTGAGCCTGTGTCCCAGATTGTGAAGTCTGTTCATCAGGGTGTGAGAGGTGCGGTGCACCGCTTCCGGAGATGATGCCCTGACAAGCCAGTCGTCGAGGTACGGATAGGTGTGGTGCCCCTGAGCCCTGAGGAGGGCTGTATTCATTAGTCTGGTAAAAGACCCTGGGACCAAGATGATGTCAAGGGGAAGCACCTTGTATTGGAAATGAAAGCCCATGATCCTGAATCGTAGAAAAGAACGATGAGGCTGCCTAATCGGGACGTGTAAGTAAGCGTCGCACAGATCCTGGGAGCACATCCAGTCTCCCCTGCACAATGTCTCCGCTAACAAAGCTGGCGTAACCATCTTGAATTTTTGTAGAGGTAGGGAGAAGTTGAGGGTAGAAAGGTCCAGCACAACTCTCAGGCCCGCCTGGTTCTTTTTCTGAATGGCGAAAATCCTGGAGTAAAAGCCCAAGCCTTGCTGCGAGGCTGGGACTGCCTGTCTCTCGACGATCGACCAGATCTGTGCCAAAAGAGTTGCTGTCCCAACCTGTGGGAGTGGAGGGGGAGGAGAGGCTGGAATGGGTAGGCAGTACCCCGTGGATACTACGTAGAGGATCCAGGGGTCCGCAAAATTCTGGTGCCAGAACTGTGCATGGAGAGCAAGCCTGCCTGACAAAATGGATGACGTTTCACAAGAAAATGGGTCAATTCCTTTATCTCTACACCAACTGCAAAATTTGTTCCAGCGGCAACGGTATAGAGTTTTAGGTGCTGGCCTTCTGGCCGAAAGCAACATCTCCATGATGTCTTCTGGAAGGTCCCAATATTTGTACCTCAACCTCTCAAAAATCATGCGTGGACTTTGAGGGTCCTGATCTCTGGATCAAGAATACGATCTCCCTCTTGCGAGGGGGAATTCTCTCTTTGGGGAAGACTAATTGGAGGGCAGATGGACATTTCCAGAAGTTCAGAGTACCACACCTTCCTGGCCCAGTCCGGGGCAATCAGGATCATGGATTTCCTCAACTTCCTTAGAAGATGAGCAATGACGGAGATCGGTGGAAACGCATACAGAAGTGCAAATTCCGAGTCCACTACGAACGCGTCCCCTAGAGCTCCTCTGAAGAAATTCCATGGAGCAGAACAGGATGCACACAGATGGGTTCCCCGAAGGGCAAAGATCTCTTGAAGGACTTCCTGAGCCTGCTCCTACTCGTGGGAGGCAGTTGTCTGCCTGCTCAGAGCATATGCCGCCATGTTTTCCTCTCCGGCCCGATGAACTGCCGACATAGAGATTCCTTCTTGCAGTGCCCAAAACCAGAGCTGCATCACCTCTCTGCACAGTGGTAGTGACCCTACACCCCCTCTCTTGTTGAGGTAATGCATGGCCACTGTGTTGTCAGTTATTACCAGAACACTTTTTCCCTGTACAGAGGGCAGAAACGCCATGAGAACGAGCAACCTCAGAAAATCAAAGGCAGGAAGATTTGGGGCACTCTGAAATTTGTTTACCATCTGCAAAATGTGGATGGCCCTTAACTCGGGTGCCGAAGCTTTCCCCAAGGAAGAGTCCAGGACTGCTCCAATGAATTGCAGCTTTTGGGAAGGTGTTATGTGGGACTTCTTGAAGATGAGGGAGAAGCCCAACCTGTGGAGAGAGTGGCAGGTGCCGTCCAGATTTTCGAGCCTGCTCGTGTCAAGGAGTTCCCCCCCTTCTCACCTGAGATCGATCTTTGCTGGATTTCTTGATCAATGCCTTCTTGCGTACTGCTCAAGTCTTGAATAAGGCTGCACGAGTCTCTTCCGACTCCAGCGTGCGTTCAAGTACCGGGATGCAGAGATCCAGCAATCCAGGAAATAACAGGGTGCGCAACTAGCACACGAGTTCAGGAATCAAGAAAGGAAGGAAAGGGACTAGAGTTGGGTTAGAGTGAAAGAAGCAAGGGAAACAATACCGCGAGCTACGGAGCACACGTCGGGTCGCTACTTCGCAATAGCATTGAGACGCGCGGGGCCGCGGGGGCGTGGCATATTTATGGAACGTACTACGTCTGCCGTGAAGGCTGGTGCGAGGCGTGTCACGTGATACGGCCATGTTGGAAGAAACAATGAATACAAGCCCCGCCGTGACAAGGACCAGGACGTCCAGAAGGGGCGCGTTCTGCGGGTCATGACAGCATGCCTCCTCCGAAAACCTGTTCCACCAGGTTTGCCCGGGTGTATAAGGTGAAATCCTCTGAGTAGTCGAGGGGCCTTGAGATTAGAAAGTGGTTCCCAGGTTCTTTCACTAGGAGGATATCCTTTCCATTCAACCAGGTATTGAAGCTGACCCCGTTTATACCTGGAGTCACATATTCGAGATATTTCATATTCCAATTGGTTGTCGACCAGTAGAGGAGGAGGTCGGTAGGATTACCGGGAGGAATGGTGGTGGGGTTTTAATAAGGATGTGTGGAATACTGGGTGAATTTTCTTCCAAGAGTCTGGTAGACTAATCCGGTATGAAACTGGATTGATAATTTCCTTGATGGGAAATGGACCATAGTACTGAGCGGCCAACTTGTTTGGCCGTAGATGCCGGGGTAGTAATTTCGAGGACAACCAGACTTGATCACCGATTGCATAAGGAGGACCTGGTCTCCTTTTTAAATCTGCATACGTCTTAGTCTGTGTTCTGGCCTTCTCTAAATTTTCTTTGGCCTCTTGGTGTACGTTGATGAGGGTTTCAATCCAGGAGTCGACAGTAGGTACTGGTGTAGGATGAGGGAGAACAGAGGGTAGAACTGATGGATGGAAACCTTGGCTACAATAAAAGGGGCTGGTCTTAATTGCTGAATGGTCAGAATTGTTGCAGGCGAATTCAGCCACGGGTATCAGGAGCGACCAGTCATCCTGAACCTTGATGGCAAAACATCGAAGATACTGTTCCAGGGTCTGATTAGCACGTTCTGTGGCCCCGTTGGCCTGGGGATGATAACCTGATGAGAGTGCGTGTTGGATTCCCAAAAGGCGACAGAGATGTTTCCAGAATTGAGAGACGTACTGAGGTCCTCGATCAGATATGATCTTGGAAGGGAGTCCATGTAAACGAAATATGTGTTCCAGGAAGATTCCAGCAAGTTCGGACGAGGATGGTAACTTACACAGGGGTGTAAAATGAGCCATATGAGTGAACAAATCTATGGTAACCATGATGGTCGTGTACCCTCGGGAAGCTGGTAATTCCACAATGAAGTCTGTAGCAATGAATTCCCATGGCCTTGTTGTCAGCGATGGTTGCATTAGAAGACCCTGCGGTCTCATGTTTGTTTTGACTGCAGACAGCACAAGCTTTGATGTACTGCTGTACGTCAATCTTCATTCCAGGCCACCAAAACTGTCTTTGTATAAGACGGAGGGTGTTGGTTATGCCACAATGTCCGGAGTGAAGGGTATCATGACAGAGGTTTATCATTCTTTGTTGTCATTTCTGTGAAGGAATGACCAGTGCATTGTCCTTGAATAAGTATCCTTCCTTAAGTCTTAGGTTCCATGGATTCTTCCTTGAAATATCCTTCCAGAGGTCAGAGGATTGGGTTTGTACTCGAACTTCTTCCAGAAGGTTGACTGCTTGAGCTACAAAGATCGTGTGGGGAAACATCTTAGGATAGGCCTTGTCTTCAGTAGTTACATAGTCAGGACGTCGAGATAAGGCATCCGCAATCATGTTTTGTGATCCGGGAACATGAGTGATTTGGAATTGGTATTGGGCAAAGTAGTAGGCCCAACTCGCCTGACGACTGTTCCTGCACTCCAATGATTGTTAGAATTTGAAGATTCCGATGGTCCAAGCGGACCTGAACTGGATATCTAGCACCTAGAAGTAGATGTTGCCATTCAGTGAAGGCCTGGCGGATGGCTAACCTTTCCTTTTCCAGGACGGAATAGTGTGTCTCACTGGGAGTCAGGGTTCGTGAGAGGTAAGCAATGGGGTGTTCCAGTTTATCCTCAAGTTCCTGTTTCAAGACCGCTCCTATGGCGTAGTTAGAGGCATCCGTTTCCACTAGGATGGGCGATTTATGTCTAGTTGGGCCAGGATGGGGCTTGCGTGAACTCTGTCTTCAATCGTTGGAATGCTTTGTCTTGCGGTGTAGACCAGATAAAGGGAGTGTCTTTCTTCAAGAGAGCAACAATCGGCTGGACGATCTCGGAAAAGGTAGAAATGAACTTCTGGTAGAAGTTGGCAAGCCCCAGGAAGAATTGAACTTGTTTCACGGACGTGGGAGCAGGCCATGCCAGTATGGCCTTTACCTTTGAAGGGTCCATACCAATTCCTTCTGGGCTAAGGATGAATCCCAGGTAGTGAACAGAAGTAACGTGAAACAAGCATTTTTTGGGTTTGGCTAAAAGTTTGTGTTCACGGAGTCGTTGCATTACTGCCTTTACATGCTCTTCATGCTTTAGATGATGCTTGGAAAAGATCAATATGTCATCCAGATAGACAATGACAAAAAGGAATAACATGCCAGAAAACACCCTATCCATAAAACGTTGAAAAACCGCGGGGGCATTAGCTAGTCCAAAGGGCATGACTAGATATTCATAGTGACCAAAGGGTGTTCTAAAGGCTGTTTTCCATTCGTCTCCTTCCCAAACACAGATCAAATGATAGGCACCCCGGAGATCCAACTTCGTGAATACTACAGCGCCTCTCACAGCTTCCAGGATATCCGAGATCAGGGGTAGTGGGTACCGATCTTTGAGGGTGCATTGATTTAAGCCACGATAGTCGAGGCAAGGTCTGAGTTCCTTGGTGTTCTTCTTGGGAACAAAGAACAATGAAACACCCGCTGGAGATTTTGAGGGTCTTATGGTGCCATTTTCAATGTTGGTATCCAGGTATTCTCTGAGGGCCTTTTTCTCAGGTTCGGAAAGAATGAACATTCTGCCAAAATGAATCACTGCTGAGGGATCTGTATCTATGGCACAGTCTTCAGGTCTGTGAGGGGGTAAGGCCTGGACTATGGCAGTTGAAAATACATCAGCATATCCCTGATAGGCCTCTGGGACTTGTATGATATTAGAAACCATGAGTGGTGTTTTTCAGGTCTCTTGGTGGTTCTTTAGGGGGTGTCGAGGAGGGATCCAGGATTAGACAGTGGGACACACAAAACTCTGAGCCTAGGAATAGTGATCCTGCTGTCCAATTGATATACGGATTGTGCTTCTGTAACCAGGGCATACCCAATACCATGGGGTAATGGGCTGACTTAATGATGTCGTATGTAATCCGCTCTTGGTGATGCTTTATGGAAAGTTGGATCTCTTTTGTCTGCAGGCTTATGGGTCCTGAAGAGAGGGTCTTCCGTCGATTGCTTCCACCGGCTGCATGGTGCTTTGTGTCTCGTACAGAATGTGATGACTAACAACCCAGTCTTGATCAATGAAAATTCCCATTGCTCTGCAGTCCACCAAGGCCAGAATGGGATAGGTCTTATTCTTGGAGGGCGACAGGAAGGCTTGTAGTATCACCAAATTGTTTTGTCCAGGAGAGTTCAAGGATGGAATTGATGTGGAGCAAACATCTCTCTCCCAAAGCTCTGCTCCATCTAGGATCGGGAGCTGGCGTTTCCCGAACGCCGAGGAGGGGCAGAGGACACTCCCTAACCAGGTGTTTGTCTGAGGCACAATACATGCACAACCCCGTATGAATCCTTCTGATTCTTTCTTGCGGGGATATAGGTCCACGGAAGGCTCCTATCTGCATGGGTTCTGGTTCAGAGATTGAGCCTGGGTTTGTGTCCGCCTTGGTGGTACTCTCAAAGGACAGCTTCGGAGGATTAGCTTTGGATTTCTTTTTCTCTGCCTTCCTTTCCTGGCATTTTGCATGGCAAAGTCCATTAGTGCCTGGAATGAGTTTGGGCGAGCCACTCTGGCCAACTCATCCTTAATCTCCTCATTCAGTCCGCTCCTGAAAAGGGTAAAACTGTCATGATGCCTACCTCTAAGGAGCCAGGCCGGGCCCAGCAACCCCAGAGGCAGACATCATTTTCCCCAGGGAAGTCTCAGCGGGCCCAAGTCGGGGCCCTTTGGACTCAGTCCTGGCGCCTTAGGCGCCAGGCTCATAGCGGACCCCAGTCCTGGCGCCTTAAACGCCAGGCTCATAGAAGAGGATATGTGTTTAAGTGCTTGGGTGCACACTTACCTGATGCAGACCTTGCTGCTTCATCCAGGCCCTCTTGAGGCCTGAATGGGACTACTTAACCTGTAGGACTACTTCACCACCCGGGTGTGGTCGGGGAAGGATACATACCAGGAACTTCTTCCAAGGCTATTTAAACCCCACCCGAACAGCCACACATGCTTCGCGTTGTTCTGCACCTAGCAGCTGGACCCTCACTGTGTCAGCTCCTGCATCCTGACTTCAGCCACGCCTGCCAGCACCCTGGAACACCTGCAAGGGGAGAAAGGAAGAGAATAGGAGAAGAAAAGCCCTTACCTGCTAAATCTGCATCCCGGAGTCATTTCTCCAACGGCCCTGAAAAGGAAGACATCATTTTAAAGGCATTTCGTTTCGATCGCTGCAGCGCTGCATTTTACTCACCTTTGCAAGGCGCTTCCATCTTCAGCAGCGATCTTCCGGATTCAGCTACGCCCCGGCGCCTAGAGGAAAAAAGACAAGAACAAAGGTGAGAGGGAGAAAAGGAATAAGGAAAGCTCAGTTTCCTTTTAAGTCTTACCTGTTGGATTATTCCCACTGCATTTCGGGTCCTGCTGCTTCCTGGCATCTCCGGACCCCGGCCCCTATGGGGAAAAAAGACAAAGACATTGAATGAGCGAATGCAAAGACATTACCTGAGCGCTCATCCAGAACTGTTTCACTTCGGGTCGGCGCCATATCTCCGGCACTCCGAACCCCGGCCCCTAAGGGGAAAAAGACATAAGCATTAGCGCTTGCTGCAATTAGACAACGAACATTATTATTAAGCTTGAACTTTTGAACAGAACTTTTACAGCGCCTTACCTGAACAGTCAAGCTTACCTGAACTCCCATCAATCCTCAATCCAGTGAAGTAACTGGGTTTCAACGCGCCCCTGCATCAGAAGCAGGATGGAGAGCTCATCCTTCCAAACCCTAAGGTGAGGCTTCACGGGGAATCGTGGAGGAGTTATCGTGGAGGGTTGGAAGGGAGTGGGAGGTTTGAGCATTGTTCCACAGTTGGTAATACTCCCTTTTCACGCACAGGAGGGTATCCAACGAGCCAGGGAAGCCAGAATAGAGGGGCCCTTCCTGTCCATCTTCAGAGTTCTGCGCCTTCGACGCCGCGCCTCCGTGGGAACCAGGTGAGCGTTACAGAACGCGAAGCCTTACGACAATTTCCCACCTGGGCGCTATGGAGACTTCCGAGACAGATCAGCTGGCCCATCTTTTAGGGGAATTACGGGCAGAAGTGCACTCAGCCCGCCAGGAGACTAATGCTCTCAGAAGGGAACTAATCCTATCCAAGGAAAGAACCAATTATCTGGCCAAAAGGTTATTGCAGGGCCAGGCAGAGCACACTCCTTTACCTGTTTCCGGAGATATTTCTACAACAATGGGTTCGAATAACCCGGTACAAATCAATCTACCTGGACACATGCCTTTGGCCCCGCCGGAACGTTTTGCGGGGGATCCCAAGAAATATGCCGTTTTTATGAACCAATGCCGTTTACACTTTTTATGCAGGCCCGGGGCCTTCCCCAACGACCAGACCAAAGTAGCCTTTATACTATTTTACCTCAGTGGCTGTGCTGCCGATTGGTCTATTCCATTGGTAAATCAGGATGATCCCATTCTCCGGGATTTCCAGGGCTTCCAGGCCAGCATGGAAAGATTGTTCGCTCGACACTCGCAGGGACAGGCCCTTGACAACGAACTGCTATCCTTACGACAAGGTAATCAGGATCTTTTGTCCTATATCGCCACCTTTAATAGACTAGTTGTGGAAACCGGATGGCCTGAAAATAAAAGGATCACATTGTTTCATCGAGGCCTGCGCGGAGAGCTTAAAGATGTTATAGCTCAGATAGTAGATCCACCCCAGGCCTGCGCAGACTACATAGACTTAGTGGTTCAACTTGATCACAGACTTCAAAATAGAAAAGCAGATCGGCTCAAGTATGAAACCAGAGTACCTATCAAGACCCACGTTAACTCCAAGAGTACGGACGTTTCCGAACCTATGCAAATTGGCAGTGTTAAAGGACCATTAACGCAGAAGGAACGAGAGAGAAGGCGACAAATGCAACTTTGTCTGTATTGCGGAACTTCCGGTCACTTTCTTCAAAGTTGTCCAGTTAAACCACCCAAGAAGGTGGTTGGAGCCACTGATAACGAGTTATTGACACCTGGTTCGGGAAACGACCTAGACCGACAAGCGTAGGGGTCCGCTTGCCGAGCTTGAAAACAAACTCTTTGACCTCGCATTTTGTCATGCCAATGGTGCTTGTGAACCCAAAACAGCCTCAGCAGTTGCATGCTATAAAAGCATACATAGACAGTGGAGCTATTGGAAATTACACAGACCGTGAATTGGCTTCCAGGATTAAGCTTCCTCTCCGCCCGAAAGTAACCCAAGATGTAATTACTACAGTTGATGGAACCGAAATAGCCTCAGGGCCTGTAACACATTCCACAGTTGAAATCACTCTGGTGGGTCAGGACGGACATCGGGAAGCAATCGTGTTTGATGTGATCAAGGCCCCACAATTTCAAGTACTTCTTGGAATCCCTTGGTTAGAAACACATAATCCGAGAATAGACTGGCGAGCAAAGAAGATAACTTTTCCTGATTGTGAACCAACCTGTTACCCAAGGAATCCAGCTATGGGTCTAGCCTCTGTAACTTCCACCCCTGTACAGCTACCATCTGAATACCAAGAATTCCAAGACGTTTTTCAGAAAGAGCAGGCTAACACCTTACCTCCCCATCGATCTTACGATTGCCAAATCGACTTGGTACCCAATGCACAACTACCTTGTAGTAGGATTTATGCTCTTACTGAACCTGAGAACCTGCATTTGCGCCAGTATTTGGATCAATACCTGGCCAATGGTTTCATTCGCCCATCAAAGTCACCAGTCTCTTCCGCTTTGTTCTTCGTACCTAAAAAGGAAGGAGACCTTAGGGCCTGTATTGACTACCGCGCCCTAAATCAGATAACGATTAAGAATCGTTACCCTTTGCCCCTGATACCTGAGCTTATCGACCAAGTAAAAGATGCTCGTGTGTACACCAAGCTAGATCTCCGAGGAGCTTACCACCTGGTACGTATAAAAGAGGGCGACGAGTGGAAGACTGCATTCCGCACCAAATTTGGGCTCTTCGAATATCAAGTAATGCCCTTCGGTTTGTGCAACGCACCTGCCGCCTTTCAGTACTTCATGAATGATGTTCTTCGGGAACTTATCGATGTTTGTGTCATCGTTTATATTGACGACATCCTGGTGTATTCCTCCTCAGAATCTGATCACAGAAACCATGTTAGGGCAGTTCTTGAGAAATTGCGCCAGCACAAATTATTTGCCAAGCTCGAAAAATGCGTTTTTCATACCACAGAAGTGGAGTTTCTCGGATTCATCCTGACACCTCAAGGAATCCGAATGGACTCGCGGAAAGTGGACGCCATTCTCAAATGGCCATCTCCTAGCTCTGTGAAGGGAGTGCAAAGCATGCTTGGCTTTGCCAATTTCTATCGAAGGTTCATCCCGGAATTTTCTCGAACTGTTCAACCCATCACAGCTCTCCTAAAGAAAAACAAACGCTTTGAATGGACTCTTGAGGCTGAACAAGCCTTTCAGGACCTGAAAACCAAATTCACCTCTGCACCTGTATTGAAGCACCCGCGCCCAGATCTCCCTTACATCGTGGAAACCGATGCATCCAGTTCGGCCATGGGAGCTGTCCTGTCGCAAAGAGACCCAGAAACTAACCAACTACACCCTGTAGCCTTTTGGTCCAGAAAATTCTCTCCACCTGAACTCAATTACGCAATTACCGACAAAGAACTACTGGCTATTAAATCAGCTTTCAAGGCTTGGCGTCACTATCTTCTCGGTGCAAGACACACCATCACCGTAATTACGGACCACAGAAATGTGCAGTATTTAAAGACGGCCAAAGCTCAATCTTCGCGACAACTCCGATGGGCTTTATTCTTTGCGGAATTTGATTTTGTAATTACCTATCGCCCTGGCTGCAAGAATGGTAAGGCAGATGCCTTATCCCGGATAGGCATGGAAGAACCCAATTCGAGTTTAGAACCTGTGCCAATCATACCGGAACAAAGAATTCTGGGCTTGACTTCATTGCAAACCATTGAGGACATCCAAGCTCAAGTAAAACAGCTTTTTGACTCTTCTACCTTACTGGAATGGAGTCAAAAGGGTCCTCACTACACCGTTAAGGATGACTCACCCTACTTCCAAGAGCGGTTATTTCTGCCAAGTAAAGAATTGCAGGAACTTGTCATTACCCGTCATCATGAATCATTAATGAAAGGACACCCCGGTATCGCGAAAACAGAAGAAAAGATCAAACGCCACTTTTGGTGGCCTTCTTGGAGAAAAGACAAAGTCATTTGTGTTGTCTTGCGGAATCTGTGCCCAAAATAAGAGTCAAAAGAAAAGGCCAGCCGGCCTACTTCAACCTTTGGACATTCCACCAGCACCTTGGCACACCTTGTCAATGGACTTTATAACTGACCTGCCTCCTTGTGGTGGTTACAACACGATTCTCGTAATAGTGGATCTATTCTCCAAAATGGCCCATTTTATCCCTTTAAAAGGATTGCCGTCAGCTTCCACCTTGGCCAAGGAATTTATGGAAAATATAGTGCGGTTACATGGTTTCCCTTCCATATTAGTCTCAGACCGTGGAAGTCAATTTATCTCCCACTTTTGGAAGAAATGTTGCCAACTAGCACAAATAGACGTGCGGTTATCCACCAGCCACCACCCCCAGACCGACGGACAAACCGAGAGAACCAATCAGACTCTCGAGCAATATCTGCGGTGCATGTTACACCAATCCGAGTTGAATTGGAAGGACATCCTTTGGATTGCAGAATATGCATACAACAATTCAGTGCATTCGGGAACCGGACAGACTCCTTTTTATACCCTGTATGGTCACCATCCTCGGACCTCTGACCTAGATCCACCTCTGACCCTGGAGATGCCTGCAGTAAATCACCTACATTCCACAATAACCCAAGCCTTCAAAGAAGCTACAACCCACTTACAGCAAGCCAAGAAAAAGTATAAAGAAAACGCTGATTTGCACCGAAGTAAAACTCCTCCTTACCAAGTAGGAGATCAGGTATGGCTAGCAACTAAACATCTACCCCTCAAGGGTCAGCGAACTTTTAACCCCAGATTCATTGGGCCTTACCCCATCAAAGCTATTATCAACCCAGTGGCCTTTAAACTCGATTTACCATCCAACATGCGGATTCATCCCGTTTTTCACGCATCTCTTCTAAAACCAGTGCAACCTGGAACCAGACTGTCTGAGCCCCCAGGCCCTGTCCAAATTGATGGAGAATTAGAATTCGAAGTGAAAGACATTTTAGATTCCAAGATAGTTAAGTCGAAACTCTTCTATCTTGTTGATTGGAAAGGATATGGACCTCAGGAAAGATCTTGGGAACCCAGTAACTATGTTCACGCACCACGATTAATTCAAAGATTCCATCGAAGATTCCCGCACAAACCAAAACCCCCGGAGGAAAAGACCTTGGGAGGGGCCTTGAGGGGGGGTACTGTCATGATGCCTACCTCTAAGGAGCCAGGCCAGGCCCAGCAACCCCAGAGGCAGACATCATTTTCCCCAGGGAAGTCTCAGCGTGCCCAAGTCGGGGCCCTTTGGACTCAGTCCTGGCGCCTTAGGCGCCAGGCTCATAGCGGACCCCAGTCCTGGCGCCTTAGGCGCCAGGCTCATAGAAGAGGATATGTGTTTAAGTGCTTGGGTGCACACTTACCTGATGCAGACCTTGCTGCTTCATCCAGGCCCTCTTGAGGCCTGAATGGGACTACTTAACCTGTAGGACTACTTCACCACCCGGGTGTGGTCGGGGAAGGATACATACCAGGAACTTCTTCCAAGGCTATTTAAACCCCACCCGAACAGCCACACATGCTTCGCGTTGTTCTGCACCTAGCAGCTGGACCCTCACCGTGTCAGCTCCTGCATCCTGACTTCAGCCACGCCTGCCAGCACCCTGGAACACCTGCAAGGGGAGAAAGGAAGAGAATAGGAGAAGAAAAGCCCTTACCTGCTAAATCTGCATCCCGGAGTCATTTCTCCAACGGCCCTGAAAAGGAAGACATCATTTTAAAGGCATTTCGTTTCGATCGCTGCAGCGCTGCATTTTACTCACCTTTGCAAGGCGCTTCTATCTTCAGCAGCGATCTTCCGGATTCAGCTACGCCCCGGCGCCTAGAGGAAAAAAGACCAGAACAAAGGTGAGAGGGAGAAAAGGAATAAGGAAAGCTCAGTTTCCTTTTAAGTCTTACCTGTTGGATTATTTCCACTGCATTTCGGGTCCTGCCGCTTCCTGGCATCTCCGGACCCCGGCCCCTATGGGGAAAAAAGACAAAGACATTGAATGAGCGAATGCAAAGACATTACCTGAGCGCTCATCCAGAACTGTTTCACTTCGGGTCGGCGCCATATCTCCGGCACTCCGAACCCCGGCCCCTAAGGGGAAAAAGACATAAGCATTAGCGCTTGCTGCAATTAGACAACGAACATTATTATTAAGCTTGAACTTTTGAACAGAACTTTTACAGCGCCTTACCTGAACAGTCAAGCTTACCTGAACTCCCATCAATCCTCAATCCAGTGAAGTAACTGGGTTTCAACGCGCCCCTGCATCAGAAGCAGGATGGAGAGCTCATTCTTCCAAACCCTAAGGTGAGGCTTCACGGGGAATCGTGGAGGAGTTATCGTGGAGGGTTGGAAGGGAGTGGGAGGTTTGAGCATTGTTCCACAGTTGGTAATACTCCCTTTTCACGCACAGGAGGGTATCCAACGAGCCAGGGAAGCCAGAATAGAGGGGCCCTTCCTGTCCATCTTCAGAGTTCTGCGCCTTCGACGCCGCGCCTCCGTGGGAACCAGGTGAGCGTTACAAAAACTCGCCTCCGGGGACTAATCAGCTTCCTTGACTAACTGCTTGAATCGGGTAACATAGGTGAGCATATCCTGGGATCCTTGCTGAAATCCTAACAGGCGTTCCTGGGCACTATAGACCTGTACCGGATGATCAAACATGGTCTTAAGGGCTTGTATGAAGCCATCGTAGTCATCTAGAAGAACATCGCCGGAATTAACGAGGGGCGTGGCCCAGGTTAAGGCGTTTCCTGAAAGGTGGGAAATGATGAAGCCCACTTTAGCCCGGGGAGTTGAAAAGTAGTAGGGCTTAAAAGTAAATTGAACCAAACATGAATCCAGGAATCCTCAAAGGGTTTTTGGTGAGCCATCGTATTTGTCCACTATACCGCCCAGCAATACACTTTCTTTTGTGGCAGAATCGCGGGATAGAACTAGTTGTTTGAGAGCGGCATTTTTCGCCTTTAGATTCTGCACCTCGGTTGATAGCTCTTGCATGGCACGCATCAGGTCCTGGACGGCCACTTCCATGTCCACATCGAGTTCGGTCGGTTGGCGTCTCAAACTGTCAAGGAGTTCCCCCCCTTCTCACCTGAGTTCGATCGTTGCTGGATTTCTTGATCGATGCCTTCCTGCGTACTGCTCGAGTCTTGAATAAGACTGCACAAGTCTCTTCCGACTCCAGCGTGCGTTCAAATACCGGGATGCAGGGATCCAGGAATCCAGGAATTAACAGGGTGCGCAACTAGCACACGAGTCCAGGAATCAAGAAAGGAAGGAAAGGGACTAGAGTTGGGTTAGAGTGAAAGAAGCAAGGAAAACAATACCGCGAGCTACGCAGCACACGTCTGGTTGCTACTTCGCAATAGCATTGAGAAGCGCGGGGCCGCGGGGGCATGGCATATTTATGGAACGTACTACGTCCGCCATGAAGCCTGGTGCGAGGCGTGTCACGTGATACGGCCATGTTGGGAGAAACAATGAATGCAAGCCCCACAGTGACAATGACCAGGAAGTCCAGAAGGGGCGCGTTCTGTGGGTCATGACAGCTCGGGTGACTAGACTCTGATCAGACAATTATCCAGGTAGGGGTAGATGTGAATCCCCCCCTCTGTAGATTTTCTGCCATCACCGCCATAAGTTTGGTGATGACCCTTGGGGCATAGGTTAGCCCGAAAGGCAGTACCCAAAACCGATAGTGAGAACTGCCAACAGCGAATCTCAGGTATTTTCGGTGCTTGAGATGAATTGGCAAATTAAAATAAGCATCCTGAAGATTCAATGACACCATCCAATCCTGGAGCTGAAGGGTCTGGAGGATCTGCGAAAGAGTGACCATCTTGAACCTGTCCTTCCTGAGGAACTTGTTCAAGCATCTCAAGACCAATGTGGGTCACAACCCTCCATCCTTTTTCAGGATTAGGAAATAAGGAGAGTAGCAGCCTTGATTTATTTGCGGTACAGGAACCTGTTTGATTGCACCTTTCACCAACTGTGTCTCAACTTCCTGTAGGAGGAGCGGATCTGGTGCTTTCAAGGAATGGCCTTGTGGGGAATAGTTCGGTGGCTTTTTCAGAAAGGCATTTTCAGATGCTGAGTTAACCTGCCTCTCACCACAGTTAAATGCTTTAAGTCTTTAAATCGGTTTTGGAGCATTGGTCGGTGCAGAAGTCAAGGAAGCGGATGCGATAGCAACTCCTCTGCCTGCACGACCTCGGCTGCCTCGTAGTTCCCTTCTTTGTCCCCTTTGCGTAAACTGACCTCTTACTCTCCCGACAGAGGATTAGTACCGTAATGAACATTCTCTCCATCCCTGGTTAGAAGACTGAGTCAATCGACTCTGTTGGGGTTGCCTAATGGCCAGACTCAAGAGATTTTACTGCTGCCTTAGACGACTGCAATTTCTCAAGGCTTTCATCTGCTTTTGTTCGAAATAAATAAGAACCTTCAAAGAGCATATCCAAGAGACTGGATTGCACATCAGAAGCAAACCCTGATTTTTATAGCCAGGCGATAAGCACTGTGCCAGCAGTAATAGAGCAGCTAAAACAGTCTGCAGTGTCCAGACCGGACTATAATCATTGTCACTGAGTGTTTTCCGTCCTGATTAATGCTCATAAAACCATCCCTTTCTTTACCCTCTGGGGTAATGTTCTTAAGATAGAAGGAAGTGTTCACGAATGATAAGTCGGGATGCATTACTTGGGGTCTCCCTGCCCCAAGTTTTCAGCACGGGACAAGGTAGCACTTTGGAGCAGAGCACACGCTCGAGCATTCCCAGCATAAGCTAACCATTCCGCTCTCAGCAATCAGGGCCTTCGGTGGTTAAGTCCCTTTTCTACTAAAGTCTCTTGCCACTGTGGACCTGATGTATCAAAATAATAAACAAAGAGTTCTTTTCTGCTTGCACTTTGGGCGATGCCTTTCACCCTAAGATCCCCCTCTTCTGGGCGCAGATCCCTTCTCCAGTGTTTATCTCATCCGCCGGGTTCACTATGGCTTTCAATACAATCTTCTAGCCTCCCTTGATTGGGTTCACTATTGCGTTCAAAACAACTTATCTGGTGACTTTCGTAAATCTTAGTGTCCTTTTGTACAGTTATTTCACTATGGACATCCCTCGTCGGATTCACTCTTGTCGACACACCGTATTTTGGGACTTTAGACTTCTTCCCCTCTTTATCGGTATCCCTCATTTCGGTTTCACGTTTGTCAATCATACCTTTTCTCATTCAACTCTTACGATGCAGGATTCACTTCCCTCAGCTTCAAAACCATCCATCAGTCAAAGTCTTTCGACTGTACAGAGGAATTTTACAAGAAACCTGTATGACCACTTTGACCCCTCTTCTCGCCTTTCCCAAGGCCTTCTGGTTATGGTAGTTTCAATAATCGGGTAATCACCCAGAGTTTCCTAAGTGAGCACCCACGTGGTGCCAGACTCCTCTGTTGCTGGTTTTCCCCCTTTCACAGCAATCGCAAATTATGTTTTCAAAGTTCAATTAGCCGGTTGCTACTTTTCATTCAACACAGTTCGGTTTCTTACTGACTCTCCCATCGACTCACCGGTTGGCTTTCTTTCTCGGTGGAGTCAAGGTTGGTACCACAGAGACAGGCGTCTCTCCCACGCTTGGTTATCAGCGGAGGAGTGTACTGTTGACATGTGCTGCAACATACGCTGGCTATTAATCGCGGTCTTACAGGGCCTTGGTTGGAAAGGGCAAGGTTGCTTCTCTCTTCGTCACCCTCTCGGTATGCGCCGTCTTTCTCCTCCTCTTGAACTGCCATACTGAATTAGCCCTCTCGTTATGCGGTCTGCCTTGCTCGTATTGTGCTCTTGCGCTAAACCTTTTATCCCTGTGGGGAAGGGAAAGGGCCGTCGGGTGTGTGTGGTTCTGGTCAATTGCCTGACTTTGCCAGACCGTGGTGTTGGGACATGCCAGGTAAATGGCTCAAGTGTTAGTCTGTCGTCCTTTGTAATATGTGAAAGTGTTTGCATCAGAAAATTGGGAGGGGGTGGGGGGGATAAAGTGTTCGTGTATCCTATATGGAAGGTTGGGGAAAAGTTGTCATAAGAAGGGGGATACCATGTCTCACCCGTTGGTGTCCCACTTCCACTCCCAGAGGACCTCCCATCGAGGTGATCCTCCCTCAATGGTCCACCCTCAGGAACTAGATCCAATAGTGATAGCCGTGTTCCTGGCCACCTGGATGACAGACCCCCGGGGACAAGTCAGGGAGACACATTCAGGTTTCTCACATACCCTTCCTTCATGCGATGTAACCAAATTTGTTTCACAAAGGAACCGGGAAGGAAAATCTACATCTCCCTGGTCTTTTCTATTTCGGTGTTCCACTGTAAAACGATAGGGTTGTAGGTCTAGAAACCATTGCATGACCCGAGGGTTAGACTCTTTGCGTTGGCTAATCCCAACTAGGGGTGAGTGATCTGTGACAAGTGTACATTTTCGTCCTAAGATGTAGTATCTAAGATGGATTATGGCCCATTTGATGGCTGGGGCCTCTAGCTCTAACACAGAATATTTGTTTTCCCGTGGGAATAGTTTGCGGCTGGTGAATAATATGGGGTGTTCCAATCCATCGCAAACCTGGGATCAGGCCTCCAGATAAGGTGCGTACCAGGTCTTTTTATGCATTAAAATCTTGTAAATACGACAGCTTTATTATTTTCCTGTGTACATTTACACACAAGTTTAGAGCAGAGGGGAGTGCAAAGGTCAGGTTACTTGACAGAAAACAGAAGGCTTCTTTAGATTTTTACCTACATGGATGTAATTGCAAGCCATGGATAAAAACCTCTGAAACAACGTACTTCTCTGAAGCCTTTCAAAAAAAGAAACTGCACACTGTGATAAAAGAAATGGTTTCTTTCCATTGAGCTTCTACTGTGTTGCTGCTCATGGAGCAAACAGAATCACTGCGCAGATTTATTTTCCTAGCATTTTAGGATTGTAAAATTAATACGCTGGAAAGTAAATTGCAATTGAGAATTAATATTTTCAAACAAAGTATGCTTCCCCCCCAGTGGGAGCAAACCAGTATTGCACAATTGTATGTTTCAGAGTTTGTGTGCTCTGCATAATCATGCTAAGGCAGATCATTTTAACACTTATAATTTAATGTACACTCTAATTATAAAAACAGTGTGTAAAATGATGAATATCCAGATCTAGTTTACATCCATTCGATCTAGTTTACATCCATTCAACCTAGCAGTCAATGGGGTGCATTACTATAAATGGTCAGTGGCAGCAGAGTCTTTGCTCAAGGGTGAGTGAGTGTTTGTCATTACACCAATCAGAGGTGTTCTAGCCTCTCAGATCTCCAAGACTACAATTAAAAGATCCAAAACCTTACTCTCCAGGAAGTGCAAGCGCTGTTCAAAAACAAACTAATGAAACTTACATTTGTAATTGAAATAGAAACTCTGCAAAAACTGTCCCTGTGATAATCCAGATAGGTATTTAACTTTATGTAGCGCTTCATACATGGTTCGTCCAACATCTAGGCACTGTGATTATTATACCTAAGTCGATACTCAGTTAAACAACCTCTAAAGGATGTTGGCCAATAAGATAGCTCAGCTGGTTGAGCACTCGTTGCTGCGATATGTGCGTGATCTGTAGGTTGCAGGTGCGAATCCCAGCAAGGCCAACTCAGCCTTTCATCCTTTCAAGGTCGATAAAGGAGTACTGACTTCGGTTTGGTGATAATTGTGATAAATATGTTCGATGTACAGCGCTTTGACAAAAGAACTATATAAATGACAATTTGACCATGAGATTAGATATATATTTAGCATGGAGTCCTTACATCTCTGCACTGTTGTATCATAACACTGGCATACCATTAGGTAGTAATAACTCCAGGAAATGAGGTCTTTCATTAAACATGAAAAGACAATTCTGCTACTGAACCTCAAAACACACAATACGATTCATGCTTGCTTTACTTCGTAATTGGCTAGGTTTTTGTGTTTTCAACATTTAAATATATATAGGAGAGATCAAATGGCCTGACCTTGGAGAAATAATGAAATGTGTATTCTGTCACAATGCAGAAAACTGACGCATAGTAATGATTTCCATACAATGTTTGCACACGTGGGCTGGATGTCACATACATTTTACTCTTGCAAAGGAGAAAAGTCATTTTTACTCTCTTAAAATCACATTTACTCTCAAAGTTTAAAAATAGGGAGTAAAATACTCCCACCTCAAAATCTTATCTGGAGTACTGCCTGGGATAGGATTGCTCCTAAGCCTGTAAGGTAGGCATCCGTTTCTAAAATGAACTCTTTAGCAAAGTCAACTACCTTTAGGATCGGGTTTTGGCACAGGGGTTGTTTCAGGGTGTTGTAGCATATCTCATCCTCTTTGTTCCAATGAAGTTTCTGGGGATCGGCACTTATGTTTATCTGTTAACCGGGCTGTTTAATCCAAAAAAGTTGGGGATAAACCTACAGTAATATCCTATTAACCCGAGAAAAGTTCCAAGATATCTTTTGGTATTAGGGCTTGGTGTATCTAAGACAGCTTTTACCTTCTCATGTTGGGGCTGTACATTCCTATTCCCTACGAAGAAGCCTAGGTATTTCACGGCTGATTGGGCCAATCAGCATTTAGCTTGGTTTGCATTAAGGCCAGCCGTTCTGAGGACTTTCATGATGGTATAAAGATGAACGAGATGGTCCTCCCAGGTCTTACTATAAATGACAATATTGTCAATGTAAGATCCACAGAAATCAGGGTAGGGTTGTAAAATCTGATCCATGAGGCGTTGGAAGGTGGTTGGGGCAACGTGTAAGCCAAAAGGCAGGACTTTAAATTGAAATAGTCCTTGAGGTGTCGAGAAAGCCATTTTTTTCATTATCTGGCCCGTATACGGAGACTTGCCAGTACCCTTTGGTTAAATCTAGGGTAGATAGAAAGGTGGCTGCACCGAGTTTACAAATTAGGTCATCGATGCAGGGCATTGGATATTCATCAAAGTCTGAGATGGCATTAACCTGACGTAAGTTTATGCAGAATCTCCAGGAACGGTCAGGTTTAGAGACCAATACAATAGGAGAGGACCATGGGCTTAAAGATGGTTCAATAAAATTGGCTTTTAACATTTTCCTCAATCACTATCTGCTTACAGGCTTCTGGAAGTCGATACGGTTTTAAATTAACCACTTTACCTTTAGGTGTTCTAATATATGTGCATTTTACACTTCCTGGTTTTTCTGAGAATACATCAGGAAATTAGTCTACCACGTCTTTTAAATCTTCCTGTTGTTGGATAGATAGCTCGGGAGGGATTAATTCAATTGATCTTTCTCTTTGGGGACCAAACAGGCTAGTACTTTGGCATTGGTGGCTGATGGGATCTCTTTCCACTCTTTCAAGAGATTTATGTGATATAAATGGATTTTATGTTTTCTGTCAGGCTGGGCTACTTTGCAAGGACTGGTTCCCGTTTTCTCTAAAATGTCCGGGCCACTTGGAGCCAAGTTTGTTGTCTGACGTGGGTAAGAGGACTAGTACTTTCTGTCCTATGGAAAATTATCTTAAGTTCACATTTTTGTGATAAGTGATTTTTTGTTGGCTCTGTGAGTTTTCCATATGTCCAATAACCAAGCCTCGGACCAATTTCATGTGTTCTCGCATTCTGGTAGCGGTTTGCGAGATGGGAATGGGAGCCTCCTCTAGTTTTTCACAGATCTCCCGGAGCATGTCCAGGACATCTCTGGGCTCTCTACCATAGAGCAGTTCGAAGGTAGAGAACCCAGTGGAAGCCTGAGGGGTTTACCTCACTGCAAATAGTGCCCATGGGATCATTCAATGCCGGACTTTCGCATTTCGTAAAATCAGTTTCAGGGTCTTATTGAATCTTTCAACCAGGCCATCGGTTCGTGGATGTTACACCGAAGTTTGTAGAGTGGTAATGTGGAATAGCTCTTTCACTACGGCCATAAGCTTACTCAAAGTTCGAACCCTGGTCTGTTAATATTTCCTTGGGAAAACCGAATCTGGAGAAATACGGTAGAATATGTCCCAGGATCTGCTGTGTGGTATTATTTTCGCATCGTGAAGGCCTCACGATATCTAGTTGCATAATCCACAATCACAAGGACATACTTATTGCCTAATCGGGATGCTTCTAGAGGACCACTTATGTCCATGCCGATTCTTGAAAAGGGGATTTTTATGATTGGTAATGGGTTTATAGGGGCTGGTAATGGGATGTGTGTGCTGGTTTTTTTGACAGATTGCGTATGTTTGGTTGAATGTTTGATATCCGCATGCAAACCTGGCCAGTAAAACTTCCCACTAATATGCGCCTGGGTTTTAGATTGTCCTAAATGCCCCCCTCTTTTCCCCCAGTAAGGTGGGAATGCGCAATCTCCAGTACAACCTTTCAGTGGCTCTTGGGTATCAATTGTGCTTTTACTAAATCTTCCGTGGACATCTCTCTTCTATAAAGCAATCCTTGTTTTAAGAAGAAAAAAAGACTTCCCTTCTCTAAGACTTCTCTTCCTGGGATTGCTTGTAGAAAAGCTTCAGTGAGAGCTGGATCATCTCGCTGGGCGAAGACGAGGTTGGGATAAATGGTGGGCTCTTCTCCCTTTTTCCTCTTCGATATTAAGAGATTTATCAGCTTCCCCAAAGCCTAAATTGCCTGTGTCTGTTTTATCTGGTTTGCTTTCTTTAAATTGAGGGAATACCGCTCCTTCTAAAATTCCCTGGGCAATTTGACCTCCTCGATGTATCTCAAAAGGGATCTCACCATGATTCTGTAGGAGAACCTTTACATCTCCCCAGAAGTCCGGATCAATAACGTCTGCTAAGACGTATATCCTGAACTTCCACGCTAGCCCAGATTTTGGGGCTAATTGTATGTAACACCCCAGAGGGGTTATCAGGACCGAATCCGTAGGTATCATTCCTCTTTTCCCAGGATGGATAATAGCTTCCCTACTACTGCAGATATCAAACCCTATTGATTCCTTGGTGGCGATGGACGGGTTGGAGGCTCTTTGACTACGTTTTTGAAACTGTAGGGTGCCCCAATTTGTTTCAATTGAGTCACATCCCACTCCTGATACCACATGCAAGGAACTCATGGTGGCAACAGTAAAGACAGACACAAGTGATAACAGTTCAAGGGCGTTTATTAAACTGCAAAGCTAAGTTGGAAAAACACCTAATCTAAACCTAAATCTAAGAGGGGAGCAAGCTTCGACCATCAAATAATAATAAGGCAGTCCTAGTGTCGTAGTGTCAAATAAAAGGACCTATACTAAGAAAAACCTATTGCTAATCCTTACACTAAATACAAAAAGAAGTGTGGGATAATGTTCATAAGAAAGAAGGAAGTGTCCACAAATGATAAATCAGGATGCAGTACTTGGGGTCTCCCTTGCCAACGTTTTCAGCACGGGACAAGGTAGGACATAGGAGCACAGCACACGCTCGAGCTTTCCCAGCACCAGCTAACCATTTCACTCTCACCAATCAGGACCTTCGGTGGTTAAGTCTATTTTCTACTATATGTCTCTTGCCGCTGTGGACCTGATGTATCAAAATAATAAACAAAGAGTTCCCTTCTACTTGCACGTTCGGTGATGCCTTTCAACCTTCGATCTTTCTCTTACGGGGACAGATCCCTTCTCAATTGTTAGCCTCCTTCCGCTGTGTTCACTATGGCTTTCAGTACAATCTTCTCGCCTCCCTCGATCGGGTTCACTATGGCTTTCAATGCAACTTATCTGGTGACTTTCGTAAATCTTAATGTCCTTTTGTACAGTACACTGTGGACATCCCTCAGTCGGGTTCACTCTTGTCGACACACTGCACTTTGGGACTTTAGACTTTGTCCCCTCTTTATTGGCATCTCTCGTTCGGGTTTACGTTTGCCAATCTGTCAATTGTACCTTGTCTGTCAAAAGATTTTCAACTGTACAGAGGATTTTTACAAGGCCCCTGTATGACCACTTCGACCCCTCTTCTCTTCTTTTTTTTGGGGGTTACCAAAGACCATTTCGGGGAGGGTTTGCACAAAAAAAGTTTCTGCTTCCTCTCTTTTAAAGCTTTTCCAGTCATAGACTCGCACGAGCCACAATCGTTGACAATGTGGCCCGACCCCAGGCATCAGAGACAAACCCGATGAGGATTGGTTATACACATTTTAGCGGAACACTCGGCACATCTCTTGAAGCATGTTTTTTTTCGGGTATGGGTCAAGATTTTCAGATATAATTTGCAAACTACGCAGTTATCGAACACGCCAAGGTGAAGAACCGTATCGAGCAGCTGTGCGGAGAAACGGAACTGAGGCAATGGGCATGGTGCGTGCCTTATATACTAGCGTCAACGTCATACTCTAGGAGGTTGGAGGTCCTCGAGGGAACCAAGGTCAACAACGATGACGCACGGCACCATGTGCCAAGAAAGGTTTCCGAGCTGCAAGCTGGATATCGGAGTATATCAAAGATGAGGAATACGTGGGAGAACACAATTAATTCAAAATTACATTACAATTTTGACTGTAACTTTACCACTCTATGGTCTTTTGAGAAAATGAAAACAGCAGCTTTGGATTCAATGTATCATGTCCCATAGTTTAATCAGAACACAATGGTCGCATATCAATAATAAATAAATGTACGTATTTTAATAACCTTTTGATATTGTATGCTATTGAGGTGTGTAGCAGGTCTACAGATGAAAAATGGTGTGGTTTTAAAAATCCACATCTCAATAATGGGATATGTTACTAACTAAGGGTATGGAAGAAAAATGCATTTGGATCCAAATCTGACCAGATCTCCCCTTGACACATGGCAAAAACGAAGTTATCCAAATGGAGGGGTGTATCACTGGGCAGGTCTAGATCTGAAGGGAACCAATGAGAAAATGTGTCCAATGGAAAAATGCTGTGCCAAATGACACTACATGGGTAAAATGTAACGTCTATTTTTTAATTTTTTTTATTTTATTGGTTGAAATTCAAACCTTTAAAATGTTACACAAAACAAGAAAAGAGAACAATTAACAAACACATTAATATATATACCGAAGTATCCTCCTCCCTTCTCACATCCAATGTCATATTATTACAGATGACTTAACATGACTGAGGCTTTAACGTGGCTGAATCACTCTTAAGTTTGCTTAACATCATTAGCTGATGGCCGTTCAACTACATTTAGTCTCTCTTCAATTACAGCCAAGAAAGAAGTCAGGGCATAATTCATTTCATGTCCAATCCGTTCCACATTCTCTGCCACCATTCTTCCGGGCACACAGTCTGATGGTCATCATACCACCAGCCCAGGTGAGTTGATCTTACATCCTTTAGTTCCGGACAGAAAAGCATGAGATGCTTAAGTGATTCCAGCTCTTTGTCGCAAAGGCGACAAATGGAATTTAATCCTACGTTACAAGCCCAATGGCTGGTCCGCTCCTTGGTTTTAATAGCATTTAGCCGGAATAGCATGAATAGTCTACTGGCTTCCGAATTTGGGAAACTATTCAGGTATTTTTGAAGCACATTATAGCCTCTTGCTTCGGCAGGAGAGTCTTTCATAGCACTGGCAGAATAGCGCTCACTACATGTAGTGATCCAATCGGCACGCCAGATCATCACTTTTGCTGCCTTAGGATTGGAGTGGAGAGTTTCCAAGCTGATATTGTATTTTAGCAAAAGATCTTCGCATTGTTTCACCCACTGAGATAGAATATCAGGGCCTCTTGATGACGCATTGTGTAAGATGTTAAATTGCAAAATTTGTTCCTCTGCTCTGGATTTCCGCAATAAAGCCAGTTGGTTCCAGCAGATCCGGGCATGCAGCGAAATTAAGGCAATTTCATACCTTATGCAGGCTGTTGAGATTCCGATCGG
Source organism: Ambystoma mexicanum (assembly GCF_040938575.1). NCBI lineage: Eukaryota > Metazoa > Chordata > Amphibia > Caudata > Ambystomatidae > Ambystoma > Ambystoma mexicanum. The sequence continues at coordinate 979,227,845 of NC_090941.1, forward strand.
TAGGCTTAGTGCCTTAGTCCAGAACGTATGTTCCAGTGAAGCCCAGTGATTCGACAAGCATCCAAAGGCACATACCAGCTGACCACATTTCCTCTTGGATTTGACTACCCAAGGCCCATCACATAACGTTTATGCAAAATCAAATATGCAGTAAGAAGAGCAATTTCTGTAATTTTTGGCAAGTCTGCAGAAGGGTGGCCAAGAGGATGTCTGATCCAGACAATTGTCCCCCACATGAAGGTAGATTCCCAGAGAAGGATTTTGGAAGCAGATTGAGGACCAAGCTGACTGGGTGAGGCTGCCGGAAGCTGTGATGTCCCACCTGCCCTGTGCCTTTTAAAAGACAAACGCAAAAGGTAGTATACAAATCCCTGTGCAAAAAACTACCTAGACTCAGAAATCGTTTACCAGCTATGCCATTAAATGGGGACTGGGCTAAAAAGTGATTTAAAATAAAATAGCATAGTGTTTTGTGAGCAAAATGCACTTTGTACTTTGACAGTAACAAAATTAATTAATCACTGTTTTCACAGATGTATTTTGTTTGTTTTATTATTTATAATGCGCGACACACCCTCAGGTAACAGGGTGCAGCAGTTACAAGTATATGCAAGGCTTAGTTATAGCAGCGTAAATATTTACAGACAGGTATGACATACAAAGTATATACAGGTAAGACCTATTTACAGAAGACAGGTGCAACACGAGAGTAAATGATACATACAACTTACTTACATCAGCAGTATATACATGAATGGGTCATGATTGGGTAAAAGTGATCAAGCATACATCTGGAGAGAAGTAGGATTGAATCCGGGCAATGAATCCTAGCTACATACTGTGTTTAATGGGCATTTGCTTTCAGCCACAAGATGGAATTAGTTCTGACATTTTGATAGGGTAGGTCAGTTCTCAAAGTGGGAGGTAGGGAGTTCCACAGTTTAGCTGCTTTCACTGGGAAGCTATTACTGCCGTTTGTAGAGCAATTAAACTTGGGAATAGAGAGGCAATCTTTATAGGCAGTTCCCGACGGTTTCAAAGATATCTGTCGGTGGAGTAGGTAGGTGCAGCATTATTAAGGGATTTGTGCGCAAGTGACTGGAAGTGTGACCTGGTGTACAGCGAAGCGAACGGCGTGAGTCATGGCTAACGTGGAAAGCAGCTGGTTGAATTATGGACAGCTTAGCCAAAAGTAGCTGCAGAAAGGACTGACAGAGTGGCAGCCAAAGATAATGAAACATAAGATAGTTGGGGCACAATCAGACCTTGTTGTTTTGAACCGATGGCTCTGTGTTTGACATGGATCCCAATGCGGACTGACAATGTAATGTGGGAGGAATGAAAGGCTTAATACAAAGAATTCTGAATAAAAGAAAGCAGCCTAACAACAGGACTTGTTGCAAGGGGTCGAACTGAGAGTGAGAAAAAACGCTTAGATGACAGTAACGTCACGTGATGTTGAGAGAAATGAACGTTTTCCAAGTACCATGGAGTGGAAATCAGCCACCTTCTTATGCTCCAGAAATTAATCTTGTACATGTTTAATTTGAATAACGCATGCTTGAGCTTACTTTGTATTTATTGAAGTGTTCGGCCAAGCAACATGCATAGTTTTAGGTTTTTATAAGCAAAATATTGGAGCTATACAATTAGCACTGCACAAGAAGATTGTAAATTATGTACTTTGAGCACCACAATAAAGATTGCCAAAGCGCACAGCACAGGAAGTCTTGATTCTATTAAAGACACGGAGGCGAGCATTATGCTTATCCTCCTTTAATACTGCTAAATCACAGCTTTTCAAATATAACAATTTCCTTATTCATTTTTTTTAACCAGTAAACAACGGAAACAAAAGAAAACTTTGAAAACCCATGAGTCGAAGTAACTCCAGGTAGTGCCCCACTACAACTCCCATGAGGCCTCAGGTGGCCAGTAGTCCTAGCCTCAGTCTCGTCCTCCAATGAGGATTCCCCTGCTGGTATAAGTCTCTCTAGTCTGAAGGTGCCTGCCTCTTCTTTTTTGTTGAACTGAAACTTCTCCTTGTCTAGACCATAAACTACAGCTGATCCCTTGCTGTTCTCGTCTTTCTGTGAAGATTTACTAACGACTCCTGGTCTGCCTCTTAATTAATCTCGTGAGTTTTTCTGCTCTACCCCTTGAATAAAAAGAGAACGAGATCATTAGGGAGGGGAATTCGCTGGTCTCATCAACATATATATATACAAGAAAAACAGTGCAAGATAAAGTTTCTCCCACAGCGACATTCCTTCTGGGAGGGATAATGCTTGCCTCCGTGTCTTTAATAGAATCAAGACTTCCTGCGCTGTGCGCTTTGGCAATCTCCATTCTATGACAAGACCGCAGGTGAGCATTATGCTTGTTCAAAGCTTTGTACTACAGCCATTGCAATGTTCGCTACAGACTTAAAATAGAAGGTTCTGAAAACTGAGTCACTGGACCAGTCTGCTGCCCTCAAGATCTCCTGCAGCGGAACGCCGGCTGCAAAAGCTCCGGAAGCCATAGATCCTCTGGTTGAATGAGTTCTGAAAACAGAAATGCCTACTATGCCCGCCTGCTCCATAACTTCTTTCACCCATCTCGCTATAGTAGCTGGGGCCACTGCCTTGAAAGGTTTTCTGCACAGTATGAGCAGCTGAGTCACATCCTGCGGCCTTACTGCTGCGGTTGCTGCCTCATAACATTTGATGCATTGTGCAACGCAAAGCTTGCTATTATCAGGGAAATAGGGATAAGAGATCACTTTAGAATTGGTCTTAGTGCGCTGCGCTAGGTTGAACGCTATTCCTTCCGGATAGACAATTTTTCTGCCAATCTCTAGCGCTTTAACATCTGATACTCTTCTTAGGTCATTTCTTGGCCATTGCTCAAACAACTGTAAAACCTTGTTGACGTCCCAAAGGACTGAATATCTGGGTAATGGGGGTTTTGTCACCTTAACTCCCTTGAGCAGCCGCGAAACTGCTGGGTGTTCTCCTACTGGTGCTCCATCAATTAGATTGTGACCTGCTGAAATGGCTGATCTATATACTCCCACTGTCATAAAAGCCTTCCTGCTAGAAGTCAGAGACGCTAAAACATTCAATATGTGTTCTATAGGGGCTGAAACGGGAGAAACTCCTCCCCCTGCACCATAACTCCTAGGCTTGCCAAGCGGAACTATAGCTCTGAAATGTGGACGGGGCCCATGATACCTTGATCAGCTCTGTAGCTTCTTCTGAAAGGGTTGGCAAGCACCATCTGTGGCTGAAATTCTGCAGGCTATTAGGCTCAGAGTGTTGTTCTGAATCAGGGGATGAGGTGCACCTCTAGGATCGACTAGGAGATCTGCTCTCTGGGCAATCCTTTGCGGGAAATCCATGGAAAGTTCCATCAAAACTGGATACCAGGCTTGCGATTTTCATTCTGGTGTCACTAAGAGTAGATATGCTGTGTCTCTGCGGACCTTTGCTAGAGCCCTCGTCAGCATCGCGAGCGGGGGAAGGCATAATGAGTGTGATTCTTTCAGCTATGCAGGAACGCATCCATCCCTGCCGCACCTGAATCCAGCCTCCAACTGAAGTATTTTGGCAGTTGGGCATTCAGTCTCGAAGCAAATAGATCTGTATCGAATGTGCCCCATTTTCGCTGTAACTTCTCGAAGATTGATGCATGCAGCATCCAGTCGCTCGAGTCTGTTAAGTACCGGGAGTTCCAGTCTGAAACTGTGTTCTTTGCTCCCAGAAGATATTCCGCTTTGACTGCTATTCCTCTCTCCAGGCAGGAATGCCAGAAATCCTTGGCTAGCTCCGCCAACATCTTGGACCTTGTGCCTCCTAGTTTGTTGATATATCGTACTGCTGATATGTTGTCCATCCTTAAAAGAATACAGCATTTCGCCCAATCTCTGGTAAATGCATGGACTGCGAATGATCCTGCTAGAAGCTCTAAGCAGTTGGTGTAATTCTAGCTCTCCTTGAGACCATTTTCCTCCTGTCTCTACGAGGCCGCATCTCGCTCCCCAGCTAGATCTGCTGGCATCTGACCCTATAATGATCTCTGGTAGGTCTCCGAATATGGCTCGGCCATTCCATTTTTGCGTCTATCTTGAGCAGCATGGACCTCTTCCGTTCTGCTGGTATGGCGGAGTTTGAGTTCCCTAGCAAGCATATGGCTTGTTGTGCCCAGCCTGCTACGATGAATGGATCCACTGGTTCTCCCGTGTCCTTGGCTCTCTCCGCTAGATCCATGATCTTAGCTATGTGCCCTGTCAAGTCTAGAATCTTGTCTTGTCAAGATGTCCATGGACGGTCCATACCTTTCCTGAGACCTTTGCTTGCTTTGGTGACAAAGGTGAGCATCTAAGGGTCTAGCTCCTGGGTCTCCGATACCTTGCCGCTAAGCTCTGGTCTGGGACACTCTGCCTTAAGGCGAAATCTTATCTCTTTTTCCAATGACTTTCTAATCTTTTGCGCCATATAAACTGCTACCCTTGGTGACGGGGTCCATTCTGTGGACCATGGGTGCCGAATCATCTCTGGTCCGAACATATCGGATGTGTCATCCTCTGGGGTACTCTCCACTGTGCTGGCTTTCTTGGTACCGGCTGTTTTGGGTTGCTCTGGTACCTTGTCAATGCTCAAACTTTGATCATCCTCCTTCTCCTGTCCGAACTCTTCGGATGATGAAATAGCATCCCTTATGTTATCCACCCCTGGGGCAGGAGGTGAGAGGCAGGGCACTGCTGATTTCGAAAGGAAAGCATCTTTCAGTCTGTTGAAAGCATCAGCTGCCTCCAGTGCTTTCTCTTCCGGGCCACTTTACGCCCCCTATTAGCATTTTCCAGAGGCTTAGTGTAGGTCCCATCACCTGGATCGTCCTGCAAGTCAGCCTTAGTGCCCAATACATTCTCAAGGACTACTAGTCTCTCTTGTATGCGTTGCATTCCTTGAGCAACTGCTCTCACTAGAGAATCCCCTAACAGTCTCTTAAAACTGAGCGACAGGTCCATTTCCTCTTCCTGCAGCTCTGCATCCTGCTCCTCATATTCCTCCCAATATTCTTCACCCGTCAGATGCCATTGTTTATATTCTGAGAGGGAGCTGTGTCACCTGTGACTGGGGGATTGCCTCTTGGACCTGTGCTGGAGTAGCAAGTTTGGTCAGGCTTCTTGAAGCAAGATCTTCAACTATGTGAAAATATATATATATTTTTTTAATATTGCTCTTCTGAGCAGTGTAAGCCTCTGAGTTTCCTGCGGGCTTATAAGCTTTGGGACCGAGCTCTACGTATTATTATCACCTCCGCGGCTGTACAAGGCCGTCGCCACAGCCTTCTTCAGGAGGTCGCAGCTCCGGTCAAATGAAAGTACACGTATAGCTTGATTTCAGGAGGGAAACGAGTTGCTCGCGATAACGCTTGCAGGCCGCTTTCTTCATCTGTACCATGTTAATGTGGGACAAATCATCATTATTCGTGAGCAAAGCAAAACACCTCATACACGCCTGAGTTTCCTGCGGGTTTATAAGCTTTGGGACCGAGCTCTACGTATTATTATCACCTCCGTGGCCGTACAAGGCTGTCGCCACAGCCTTCTTCAGGAGGTCGCAGCTCCGGTCAAATGAAAGTACACGTATAGCTTGATTTCAGGAGGAAAACGAGTTGCTCGCGATAACGCTTGCAGGCCGTTTTCTTTATCTGTACCATGTTAATGTGGGACAAATCATCATTATTCGTGCGCAAAGCAAAACACCTCATACACGCCTAATTACACACTGCGCTGCCCCGTATTAATCAACGCGACTACAATACTTATATTGGTCACGCAGTAAATAAACCCTAGAAAGGTAGAAAGAGTACTTGGCTGTGTCAGCAGCAAAAAGAATAGAAAGGCACCTTGAGACTAGAGAGACTTATACCAGCAGGGGAATCCTCACTGGAGGACGAGACTGAGGCTAGGACTACTGGCCACCTGAGGCCTCATGGGAGTTGTAGTGGGGCACTATCTCGAGTTACTTACAGACTCATGGGTTTTCAACGTTTTCTTTTGTGTCAGTTGTTTACTGTTTAAAAAAAATAAAAATAAAAATAAGTAAATTGTTATATTTGAAAAGCTGTGATTTAGCAGTATTAAAGGAGAATACGCATAATGCTCGCATCCGGTCTCGACATAGAATTAGAGTGGAGGTTTTGCTACCGAGTCAGCTCACCCCAGATGCATTCCTGGGTTACTTAGTTTTAGCTTTATAGAGTGATGGCGGGATAAAACATATAGCGACAGAACGAATATGAGTTAATTGATTTAGTTGTGAGAGTGGAGTGTATGTGTAATTTGGTATAGGCCACAATGGGCAGTGCAATAATTTGAGTTATTTAATGATTGTACAGAGCTGACTGTGGAACAGAATCTTTTTACCGTAGATGCAAATAAAGTTTGTTTTAAAGACATGTCATGATCGAGTGGCAACATTGTTAACCTGCACACGTAGTGTGGAGGGCTTGTTGTGTCTTCTTTTTGGTAATGTGAGGAGCAGCCCTTCCCACTTTGAAATCCTCATTCCTATGTTATGTATGCCATAGTAAGCATATTCACAGCATACAGAGAAGTATTCAACTTTTGGCCCGTGGAAGCAACAGGTTATATAACAAGAACAATTCTGAGTCAAGCCACATCATTCTTGTGGAAAGAGAGGGTGATTAGCTTGTCCACTGCCATTCCCAAGAATATGATGGCAATTTAAACAACCACTGCCATCTTTCCAATAACATTATGCATACAAGAAAATATTCTGTATTAAGCAGACGTCAAATGCCAAGTAGACTTGGGGGCTACTGTCTATTCAGTCAGAGAATTATAATGTAATGTTCATGTGATTCTTAAATAAAACAATGTTCTCTGCTCTTGAAAATGAAAGCACAGTTCCCTAACCCAACCATATAATACACATCACATTGTGTATTATACATGCATGTCTACACTAGAAACCATCAGAATCGTATAAACATTGTCAAGTGTTTTGGGAATAAGAATGCTATTTTTGTATTTGATCCTTACGATGCAGACTTCCTCTGATGTTAGAGAAAATAAAAAAGTATTAAATTGTCTGTTGGTGAGTACAATAAGAAAAGATATGGAATCCGACAAGCAGTGATAGCTTGAATACATTGTATATTGTTGCATAGAATTAGCTACATAGATTTCATTTATAAGGCTGTGTGTGTGCATTAACAATTGTTAACATCCATGGCGGGTGCTGCAGCCAACCAGGCTGCTCAGCTCGCAGGTTGAATGTCATGATCCATGCCTGTGTTCTGTGCAACCTAGGGCTACTCATAAACCCGCCCCAACATCTTCCCAAACCTTCTGCTCCTTCTCCCTCCCTTACCCTGCGCCCTGTCTCTGTCCCTTTACCCACTGCCTCACTTACTTACTTCCTCTGGCAGCTACAAAACCATTATATTAAAAAAAGACAGTCACAAGGGGGCACGGATGGGGTGGCCACATCCAGGTTGCCATGTAAATGGAACAGGGGCTGGAAGAGGGGCTCTGCATTGATCCTCGCCTTTCATCTCCACCGCGGCCATCTGAGGTAAGTATTTTGCCATTTCTGATCTGGTTATTTCCATGGATTTCGATATTCCTTGCATTACCACAGCATGGCTACACAATACTGCCACTCATGTGGCCCTGCTATCGACTCTGCTTGGCTTTAAGATTCTCAGAACAGACTGTAAAGGCTCCAGGGGAGGGGGTGTTGCCATTATTGCTAAGAAATCATGGCATATGCATGAGACTAATACTAGTAACGTTGGATAACTTTGAGCATCTACTTGTCAAGATGAATGTAGATTACAAAACCACTGTTTCTTTTGAGGTACAGTATAGACCACCACAAGGTACGCTTGTTTTTTAACAACAATTTCTGGCACTACTGAGTGATTCGCTGAAATCCGCACAATATATGATGGTTTTAGGTGATTTAAATGTTTGGGCCTACAATCAATAGGATCATGAAGCAACCGCACCAACTTCAGCACTCAATGCGACGGGTTTTACTCAACATATGGCATGTCCTACTCATAGGGAGGGCAACATCCTTGACTGGGTACTATCCCATAATCTTTAGCTCTCCACCCGTATTATTTCCTCGTGCCCATGGACAGATCATCACCTAATATCCTCTAACTTATGTCTTCCGGGTATTCCAAAAAGTGTGAAAAGTAACCCTAGATTAACTCCAAGTGTGAAACTTGAGGAAGGCTACTCCAGAGATCTTTGATGGCCTTGCTACTCCTATGCTTACTAATGGGTCTTTCTGTACTGATACTGAAGTTTTAGGTTGCCAATTTTATGAGATAACTTCTAGGGTAATTAATACGTTAGCCCCGGAAAGAGTGAGGGCTGTCAAAAGTAAAGTTAAATATACTGCCTGGTGTAATAGTGAAATTATCTTGCACACAAAAATAAAGGTCATGGTAACAGTCTTGGCGCAAGGACTCGTGTGCCAAGACCAAATTGGCATCTCAGCTTGCAGCGGCAGGCTATAAAAAAGTGATTCTGCTTGCCAAGCGTGAGAATTATAACAGTAGAATTTCAGGTGCCAAATCCAGCTCTAAGGAACTGTTTATTTTTCTTAAAGAACAGCAAGGTAAAAATTGTTCCGACAGTGAGTGCCCAAAGAGTGATAGTTGGTGTGCAAATATTCAGTTGGAATTTGCCAGGAAAATGTAACAAGCTTAATATCAGGACTCGTCAGGAAGGATTACACAGTACCTCTTTCTTGGTATCATGGATGATAACTCCAGTAACACTAATGCTCGTCTGCCGAAGTTTCATTTTCAGTTGGTCTCTGAAAATGATGTCCTTAAGATTATTTTGACCCTTAAGCCACCTTCCTGCAATGGTGACTCTTACACCGCTAATCACTGATACAGCCAATGGGCCTGAAGAATGTGTGGGTAACTCCTTGGTTAAAAAAAGGGACGCTTGATCCTTAGGTTGTAGTAATTACTGCCCAATTACCGACGTCCCCTTTCTTTTAAAGAAATTGGACAGGAAGGCTTACCTTCAACTTCAGGAGCACATTGAAAGCAATTGTTTGAATGTATGTTGCCAATCTGGATTTGGGGCAATGCATGGTACGGCAACGGCCTTGCTTGACTTACGGGCAAATCTTGTAAGGCCGGACTGCCTTGCTAATAATGCTCCTCGACCTGTATGCAGCATTCGATCTTGTGGACCACTCTTTGCTGCTTAAGAGGCTAACTGAGCTTACTAAATGCTTTGATAATACTATGGCCTGGAATAGGTCTTTCCTTGGCCCTCGACTATTAAGCGTCTCAACTGAGGATTTCAAAGCACCACCAGTTCCACTCCTTTTCAGGTGTGCCACAGGAGTCTTGTATTTCCCCAACACTATTTAATTATTACACCCACATTTTGACCTTCTTGATGGTGCTGGGTTGAAGTATACCAACTACGCAGACAATACCCTTATTTTTGAGGGGGGTGGGAACTATGATTCTGATTCATCTATTATAAATCATTCCCATTCATTGGTTCATACATGGAGGACCATGAACTCCCTCGCACTTAATGATAGCAAAACGGAGTTGCTTATTGTGGGGTTAGCTAAGTGTCTCAATAAACTTGGCAAGAGATACAATCAATTTAGGTTTGCTGATTGTAGTATCCCAGTTGTATCGTCATCAAGACCTTGGCAGTCTACCTTGAGTCAAATCTTTCAATGAAAAAGCATATAGCACATTTAAGATCACTGTGTGCATATACCATAAAGTTGCTGAAGCAGATTAGGCCATTTTTATCTGCATATAACCTAACATATTTTAGCTAATGCTTTAGTTGACCACTGCAACAGCTTGTTGACTGGAACAGCAAAAGCCAATTTAAAGACCTTATAGGTCATCCAACATGGTGCAGTAAGAGCGGTGGGTGGATTGACCAGGACGGACCATGTTAAAGAAGCCAGAAGATCACTTCACTGGCTGCATGTTCCTCACAGAATTTCTCATTTAATCCTTACACTCGCACACAAATGTTGCTCAGGAAACGCTCCCAGATAGCTTGTTGATTGACTGTGTGATGTTTCTATATCAGAATTATATATGAGAACTAATTGAGGAAACAAAATCCATCATCTGCGCTTCAGATTAAAGAACTTTGGAGGAACAAGCTTTGATGTGTGTGCTCCTGATCTCTGGTACATACCACCTGCACTTTGTGCTGCCCCAAATGTACTCACTTTCAAGATGGCTATAAAAACCCACTTCTTCAATTCTAATGATTGAGTTTTCTTTCTGCATCCTTTATGACTTCCTGGATGTATGATCCTTTTTGCTCTTCCTCTTCTTTTCTCCCTTGCTTATGGGCGAGCTGCGCGTAATAAGATACAAAACAATAATAATAAGTGTCCTGTTAATTCAAACAAAATAGACTGCAGTCAATGACCTGGATTTTCAGATTTAAAACCTGGGGTGCTCACACCAACAAAACCCGATCCACGGCACTGGGGCCCATCATTAAGGCTCTTGCGCTGTAACTTGGGTCCCGGCTGTTACCACCTGATACAGCCTGCCGGATGGGGTTTTATTGCGATAGTGAGAAAAATCAGCCAAATGATGTTGCTCTGTTGCAGCTAAGCAACCTGTGATATTATAATATTGTGGGTGGCTTTCCCAAGCCTAAAGTTAGGGGATCACCTGTGGTTTTGAGTTACTAATTTAATAAAATTGAGATTCAGACCAAATACAGCCTTTCTTGGTCCAGGATTTTGGGGTTAGATTGTTGCAATATGGGGTGATAGAGCATCTGTACAAAAAACATTTAAATCTAAAATATTCAACAAATCATTCTACATGTGTAATCAAAAGAGTAGGGAATAGGAGCTGAATGAAGGGAATGTTCGGTGCAAATAAGGACGGCACAAAGTTAAAGAAAATGTACGTACGCTCATCTCGCCAACATTGCTCCAAGTGTGCCACCTTCAAAATGTATCATTAGGGCAATCAAGTACAATGCGAAGAAAGACCCCATACCGCCTTACTGAGCTGCAGTCAAATGGGAAACTCTGATATGACAGACCCCGATATTTTCAATTCTGGTCTGCCTTTGATGTGCCTCTTCTAGGTCTATTGAGATTACATAATTGTCTGGTTTCTTTGTAAAATCTGGTCTCTCTAGACATACAGACAGATAGACAGATAGACGGACTAGGGGAGCCTAAAACCCTGGTCCGTGGCACTAACCCTTCTTTGGAACCCGACCACACTAACATTTTTTATCTATCTCAGTCCCCCAAACTTCAATGCAGCCTAGCAATACGGAACCTGTCAAATATAGTATCTGGTCAACCACAGTTTGTAATATACGGACAATACTAATTCTCAGACAGGATCAGCTATTTTAAAAAGCTGCTTTGTATAAAAAAAAAAAAAGAGTACACACAATGAGATTTCAATTGACTAGAGTTGCTGCTTTATTTGTTTGGAACTATTCTTCCTAACGTTGTTGGCAGGCTTATGAAATGGATATGCAAACTTCCAAAAGCAGTAGTGCAGCAATGCTTGAATTACTGCACAATTTAAACATACTGTACTTTCAAACAAAAACAGAACAGCTGTGTGGAAAAGCAGAGGACGTACAGAAATCCAACATAAATACTGACCGCACATAATTTACTCCACTATACAAATAGACCAAATAAGTTCTTAGAAATGTTTTAGATTTGAAAGGGTTTAGTCAACATTGAAGCCAGAATGATGACGGATTTTTATCAAGTTATTTTTTAAAGAGTGACCGATTTGAAAACTTCCACTAAAGAAACAAGGCACTCTCTGTAACAGGGGCAAGAGGTGTGAGGGGTATATTTACCCTTTACGGAGTTCAATATCTAATGTGTGCTTTTCATTACTGTAGCGCCAGCCATCTCCTTACCTTTCCTACAATTTACAGCTGTATTCGTAGACCTCAAAACTGCCTTTGATGGAGTCCCTAGGGACATCCTGCGGCAAATATTTTCTAAAAGAAATATGCCAAGTGGCCTATTATCCTTGGTTCAACGGCTATATGCTGGAAACACGGCAGTGATCGGTTATGGGCTGGCAGGGGAACTAACCCCACAAATGCAGGTCACAAAGGGCGTGAGGCAAGGATGTGTTCTTGCGCCATTGTTATTTTGATACTATATTGAGGAAGTGATCAGTGCCTTGCTACAGGAGTGTCGGGATGCCCCAAAATTGGGGCTTACGTGTACCCGGCATTCTTCTTTGCAGATGATGCCATGCTCCTCGCGACATCGCCCCAAGGGCTAAAAGCAACCCTGGGTTCCTTCTTGAAGTGTAAAGAACTGAAACTAACCCTAAACACTGATAAGACCAGGGTCCTGGTATTCAAACAAAAATTTGCAAAAAAGGAAAAACTAATAGTCAATCTCGATGGCCACGACTTAGAACAGGTCAAGTATTATGATTATCTGGGTGGCAGGTTCTATGAAAATGGGACCTGGAACACCTAGATGTCCAAGGCATGTACGAGTTTTGAAAAGCATAGTAGTGGTCTGAGGAATTTTTGTCTCCGTCTTGGCAGAGGCGCTGTTTCTCCGGCCCTAGAGTCATACAAAAAACAAGCACAAACCTCTGCCTCTTACGGGGCAGAGATTTGGGCAAACTCGAATTTGGTTGAGCTAGAAAATGGGGAGAATAAGTTCTTGAAGGGCATGCTATTGTTGCCCAGGGGAACCCCCAATGCAATAATCCATAGGGAGTTGGATGTGTGTCCCATAACTACTGAACTCACTTCTAAACCAGTTCTTTATTGGGTGCGGTTTTGGCCACACCGGAATTTGGGGCACACTGTAAGGAATTGGAGTACCTGATGGAGCCATATTGGGGTGGAGGGTTGATTCTCCCATGGGTGAGGCATCTAAAAAAAGTTCTCATTGATTTAAATGAGATTTCCCTTTGGGAAAATACTGCGAGGATAGATAAGGTAGCCATTCGAAGAAGATGGTGAAAACTTGTTGCAGGGAAAAAATGGTGGCTAATTGCCAAAAATTGAAATTGGGTATAACCTACCTTGAAATTAAGTTGGAGTTTGGCTACGAGACATATGTATACCTTATAGATCAACCGCATGCCCGCAGCCTCTTTATGGATTTCAGGATGGTTAACTTGAGACTGGCCTCATTTACCAAAAATGGGGGCAACAGGAATACTGATACCTGCCCATTATGCGGTCAGGCACCGGAAACATTGAATCATTTTCTTTTCTTTTTGCGCGAATCTGAGAATACTGAGAGCCATTTATTTGAAACCCACTTTGAGAATGGAGGGTGTTCAAACTATAGCCTCTGCCCTGACCCTTCTAAAATCAACCGCAAATCAGGCCACAGTCAAAAAGATTGCCAAATATATCTATTGTGCGTCGTTGCTTAGGCAACCGTCGTTGCTTAGGCAACAGGTCTTTAAAAGGTAACAGCAACATACTCTAGCCGCCCCTCCATTCGATGAGCAAAGTTTAAAAAGGATAGGCTGTGAGTCTTCTCTCCCACGTGCTAGCTATATTCTGGCCAATTATTAGATTACCATTACTGGGATAGATTGTGTTAATCTTCCTTCCAATACTGCAATGGTTTGAACATCCGGCATTGTTGGACTGATTCTTACCTGCTTGTACAGCGAATATATGGAGTGTATTTGATTGAATATTACTAACATGCCAATCAAGTCAAGAAACGATTTTAACTTGGAAACTTTGTGTCATTTTATGTGCTAAATGTTTATTCTGATCATGTTGTACATCTCGAACGTAGATTATATTGAATGTACCGGTTGAATCTCATTGTTGTATGACCAAGCCAAGACAACGCTCCTAACATGGTAACTTTATTTTAACGTTATTAGGGGAATTATGCTGCTATGCTTTTGTAATCATTTTAAACATTTTGTATATTGTCAAAAATATTTACTGTATGCTTGTATGGCTTATGTCGTAAATAAACCTAATTTTTATTGATATTTGTTATTGTATGGAAATAATTACTCAAAGGTGAGGTGAAGACATTTTCAATAAAAGGGTACTGGAACCTACTGCAGGTGGTATCAACAACACTGGCAAACCTTTGCATATGGAATGGACGGCAACGTCAAAACCATCTTAATGTCTGCATTTTCGAAGAATGTAAGCCTGGTTAAGAACAAAGATGGAAGTCCTGTGCTGAAACGCAAGCAATGTAATACAATACATACATAGATACTCACTGTATGCTTTGCAATGCTACTATACAAATAGTCAAGGTTATTTTTATTCAACAGCTTCCACCTATCATTTCAAAATAATATTGTCAAATATTTTAATTTAGAATAAATGCAGCTGTCCTTGTGGTTTGTGCGTCACATGTTCAGTATGAACAATGAGCTGGGTGGGTGAGTGCAGACCTAAAAGGCCCCTTTTCCATAAGGTGTCAGGGAAGGGGAAATCACTGTTATGCCTCAGAATACAGTTAAACCTGCCTTAGAGCAGAAACAGTGCATAAAGTAAGTGCACGTTCCATAAGGCCACATTGTGAAAGCAGCATAGAATTGGCTGCCAGCACTTGCAGGAAGTCGTTGGTGTTGGGGTACAGAGTGGAAAGACTTGGAGACTAAAGTGGCAAGGTGGGAAGTTTCTTTAGTACAACGAATAACGAGACAGAAATTATGACATTACCAAATATTGTTGTGATGGTGTTGCAGCAGCCCAGTGTGAAACCATGTGGTATAGGTTAAGGTGGCAGTAAGATAGGTCAGTGAGTTAAGCACCAAGACGTGTGGCCAATTTGTAGTCAGAGGTGTGAATGCCCCAGCCATTCATCCTTCCAAGGTTGATAACCTAAGTAAGGTAACAGCACCCATTAGCAAGTGCCAATAGATATGGTGTGTGCTCTAAAAGTTTAATGAGATAAATTAAACTAGTTTAATGAGATAAACGTGACTGTTTGGAGAATCTTTCAGGATACCTAGCATGAATTCAGTGTCAGTTCAGGGGCTGTTAGGACAGAGCATGTGATCTGCAACCTTTCGCTGTCCAGATGTTTTTGACTGCGACGGCCATGATTCCTCACAATTGACTATGCTGGCTAGTGCCGATGGTAGTTGTAGTCCCACACATCTTGAGAGCCAAAGGTTGTAGACCCCTGGAATAGAGGCTGCTGGCAAAACACATCAATCATTCCAAAAATGCATAAAAGATATAAGGTTACTTCCTGGCCATACTAAAGGCGCTCTTGAGGATCATAAATTATGATTTGTGTACTGATGTTGTTCAATTTAGAAGTTCTCAGTTATTAGTCTTGCGTAAGTGTTCTGGGAGGATATGCGCCTCACACCCATGGGTAATTCTACATTTTGCACCAACACCTTGGAACATCCCTCACAGTTTCTTTTTCTCCTTCCTTTTTCCTTTTTGTCCATCTCCTATTTGACAATTTCGTTATATGAGTCAAAACCGCTTTTCTGCTATTTTGCATATCCATGGTGCATTGCTGATGCCTCTGATCTGGAGGTGAACTTCCAGTGTTGGCTACTAGGTGGCGCTGTGCATATGTGGCTTTTTAGCTGAAATGGCCTATTTACTATCACATTGCAGGTAGAAGTAATTTTTATTGATGTTTTTCCACTATAATATTGACAAGTGAATGGTAACCAAAGTATAAGTCCCCCTAAATGAAAAGGTTGCAGATCATCAGTGCAGCCTTCTGATCAACAATCACTTGACACAATTAGGTTTTCTATAGAAAATTGCTGACACTTTCACCAGTTTGAATTCCTCACCTTCAATCGCCTTTCTATAATCCCTTGCATATATTCCCCATTCTAGTCCAAATTGCAACAAGAACATTTCTATGGCAAAACCAAGATCTGAAGCTGGCGACTCTGTCCCTATTAAGGCATAATGAAAAAACCTTTTCTTCACCACCATTTCAATGTATCTGATTTTAACAAGGCGATGATGGAGCTAGGAATTCCAGAACATGTTAAAAACCATGTGTGAGGAAACTAAGTTTTGCCTCTAATGTATAGCACAATAGCAAAAGATGGATGAAACGCTGGCTAATCCTAGAAGCCTACAACACGAGATTGTTCTCTTGAATTAGCAGCCGTTTGTGAGAAACCTGAAGGTGTCTCATCCGCCAGTCCCCGGGGATCTGTCATCCAGGTGGCCAGGACACGGCCATCGCTTTTGGATCGAGTTCCTGGGGGTGAACCAATGCAGGAGGATCACCTGGATGAGGGGTCTTCGGGGAGTCGAAGTAGGACACCAGAGATTGAGACACAGTATCCCCTTCCCTATAACACCTTTTCCCCATCCTACAAGATAGGATACCTAGGAACTCAACCCCTGCCCCCTTTCCCGACACAAACACTTTCTCACAGACAGCCCACCGTGAGCGACAGCGGACTAACACCAGATTCGTATACCTGACATGTCCCAACACCCTCGTCAGGCAAGGTCAGGCAATTACGTATCATTACACACACCTGGCTTCCATCACACTTCCCCACATGGATAAAAGGCGGAGTACGAAAGCACACTCTGAGCTAGGCAAAACACACGAGGAGACAGCAGTTCCAAGATGGCAGTTTAATACAAGGAGAAAAAGAGCGAGACCAGAGATGGTCGCAAGGAGGGAAGTACCCTTGACCTCTGAAGATTGTTACTTTCGAGAGCCTTGCAAAGTAAGAAACCGAATACCAGGAAGTAGGGCTGATCAAACCTGCACAGTGTTTCGGAGGTACCCGCAGCTCTCCCATGTCGATAACCGAAGTGGGGAGGAGCGATTGCCGCAATGGTACTGTCGTTGGCTCCACAACAAAGCGGTGTCAAAAAGACAGCACAGCCGGTGAGTCGGAGGGACTGATATCAAACCAGCTTGTGTTTTGAACCAAGATTGCAAGCGGGCAACTTTGTATAAAGAGAACAATGTGTGATGCATTTACGAGAAAGGAACGCAAATATACTTGGAAACCAAAAGGAGTAGTTTAATTTATATAATTGATCTTTGGGAGGCCAAGTAAAGATACCATACACAGAGTGGTCCGGTGCCACGTGGGCGCTTATTCAAAAGTCTCTGTTAGGTGCCCAATTGATGCTGAGTGTGAGAAAAAGGAATATTGAGGTCAAAGTGGTCATGCAACGGGTAAAGCTAAACCATGTGCACATTTGAAAGTCTTTGATAATATAAGGTGCATCACAATTGGTCCGAGCCCGGCTAAGGGAGACTAATTGAGCGAAAGAAAGGGATCTGAGCCCAGAAGATGGGGATCCAACTTGGAACTTTAATTTGAAAAGGATAAGAGCGCGGCTGAGAGGGATGCAGGGTGAATACCCAACTTGAACACAGGTGAAAGGAAAAGAACATTTACGTATTGTTTTTGTACAGCATGTCCTCTGAGTAAAGAGACTTGCAAGAAGTAAAGAGGCTTGGACACAGAAGGTGTGCTTTGCTCAAGTGTCCCACCTTGTCCCGTGCTAAAAACGGCCCAAGCATCCTGACATATCATTTTGTGAACACTTCTTTCTTTTTCATGAACATTACCCCACATTATTTGTAACTTAGTGGTAAGGATTGGCAATCGTTTTTTTAGTATAGGCCCTTTTATGTTGACGAGACTCCACTAGGACTGCATTATTATTATTATTATTTGATGGTCGTAGCTTGCTCCCATCTGTAGATTTAGGTTTAGATAGGCATTCATCACACACTTGGGAAAGGTCAATAAACACCCTTGAATGGTGGTCACTTGTGTCCGTCTTACTATTGCCACCATGAGTTCCTTACATGTTGCACTAAATGTATCTCCCCTGGCAAGTGCTGACTGTTAAATTATTAAATAAAGACATGAGTATTAAAATGTGATATGCGCCTTAACTCTTATCAATGCAACTACAAAACTGGCCACTCCTTTCAATGACACAGTTCCTTACCTGACGGTTTCAAGTGGATAACAAAACGTCGTGCTATCCATGATTGCTATATTTTAAAACCTTTGGATGGATCAAGTCAAAGCTGCCTGTGCTCTGAATGCAAACCTGCAGACAATGTCTGCGACTAGGTTTGTGGTGTACAAAGCTATCAATAAATGTGTGCTACGCTACTATTTGCATCCAAAACTAAGGGCCATAAAAACCAGCATAAAAGTTGCTTCTTAGTGCTATCCATAGAAAGGATAACTATGGGTACCATGCCTGGCCAGTGACAGGTCTAAATGTACACACTTTCTTCTTGAGGTCATAATTCCCAGATATCCGTGTGCGGAGCTCACTCCCAGACCAAAAACGCCATCACTGCCGTGCAGCCAGGACCTGACTTCATCCCAAAGACCAGCCCTATTTGCATCAGGCATAAAACATGGTCGCAATAGAAACCTCAACAGCTACAGGCCAAATGTCCTGAGGGCTGGGAGGTGGCAAAATCAAGTGTGCAGGCAAACTTAACACAGTCCAGGGCCATGCACTAGGCAGATCTCCTTCAACCCAGTATATCATTCAACTCACCCTTCTGTTGGAAGACAATGGGCCACAAGTGATGATGTCATGTGTGAGCCCCGGGATAGATATATCAGACTGTGGTGCGCATTACACAAATGATCAACATTATACGTAAAATATACTGCAGTCCATTACGGCATGCATACCTCACAAATTATCCCTATTTGGAGGTTTTTTACAAGACTGTACACAATTTCACACTCCCAACATACACGACTTGTTTTACATATACTTCAATTAAATGACCCACCCAGGGAAACCTTAACCAACAGCCAAAAATAGTTATACAAAGGTAGCGGGCGCCCCTCTCTCGCAAGAACAGACATGATAACCTGTTCAGTGGTTATTAACCACTTGAGAGTTCGCAGCCACTGCTTTTACTCACTGTGCCTTTCACAGATGGGAAATATCCATTTGCATATCAGTCTTTGTCCTGCCCAGGGGCAGTCCAGCACCGAAATACAATGGCAATTCCAATCTGAACGAGAGTACCACCAGCAACCCCATACACGTGTTTCACCCTTGTTGGGGATCATCAGTGAGGTGAAGCTGATGCCTCTCTAAGCACAGTGAGAGGGAGACCACGTCTGGTTGCCCCCAGGAGACCTAGGGTTACCAATCCCAGGTTCCTTAACAAATAGTTATACAATGGTAGCGGGCGCCCCTCTCTCGCAAGAACAGACATGATAACCTGTTCAGTGGTTATTAACCACTTGAGAGTTCGCAGCCACTGCTTTTACTCACTGTGCCTTTCACAGATGGGAAATATCCATTTGCATATCAGTCTTTGTCCTGCCCAGGGGCAGTCCAGCACCGAAATACAATGGCAATTCCAATCTGAACGAGAGTACCACCAGCAACCCCATACACGTGTTTCACCCTTGTTGGGGATCATCAGTGAGGTGAAGCTGATGCCTCTCTAAGCACAGTGAGAGGGAGACCACGTCTGGTTGCCATTGTATTTCGGTGCTGGACTGCCCCTGGGCAGGACAAAGACTGATATGCAAATGGATATTTCCCATCTGTGAAAGGCACAGTGAGTAAAAGCAGTGGCTGCGAACTCTCAAGTGGTTAATAACCACTGAACAGGTTATCATGTCTGTTCTTGCGAGAGAGGGGCGCCCGCTACCTTGGTAAAACTATTTTTAAGGAACCTGGGATTGGTAACCCTAGGTCTCCTGGGGGCAACCAGACGTGGTCTCCCTCTCACTGTGCTTAGAGAGGCATCAGCTTCACCTCACTGATGATCCCCAACAAGGGTGAAACACGTGTATGGGGTTGCTGGTGGTACTCTCGTTCAGATTGGAATTGCCATTGTATTTCGGTGCTGGACTGCCCCTGGGCAGGACAAAGACTGATATGCAAATGGATATTTCCCATCTGTGAAAGGCACAGTGAGTAAAAGCAGTGGCTGCGAACTCTCAAGTGGTTAATAACCACTGAACAGGTTATCATGTCTGTTCTTGCGAGAGAGGGGCGCCCGCTACCTTGGTAAAACTATTTTTAAGGAACCTGGGATTGGTAACCCTAGGTCTCCTGGGGGCAACCAGACGTGGTCTCCCTCTCACTGTGCTTAGAGAGGCATCAGCTTCACCTCACTGATGATCCCCAACAAGGGTGAAACACGTGTATGGGGTTGCTGGTGGTACTCTCGTTCAGATTGGAATTGCCATTGTATTTCGGTGCTGGACTGCCCCTGGGCAGGACAAAGACTGATATGCAAATGGATATTTCCCATCTGTGAAAGGCACAGTGAGTAAAAGCAGTGGCTGCGAACTCTCAAGTGGTTAATAACCACTGAACAGGTTATCATGTCTGTTCTTGCGAGAGAGGGGCGCCCGCTACCTTGGTAAAACTATTTTTAAGGAACCTGGGATTGGTAACCCTAGGTCTCCTGGGGGCAACCAGACGTGGTCTCCCTCTCACTGTGCTTAGAGAGGCATCAGCTTCACCTCACTGATGATCCCCAACAAGGGTGAAACACGTGTATGGGGTTGCTGGTGGTACTCTCGTTCAGATTGGAATTGCCATTGTATTTCGGTGCTGGACTGCCCCTGGGCAGGACAAAGACTGATATGCAAATGGATATTTCCCATCTGTGAAAGGCACAGTGAGTAAAAGCAGTGGCTGCGAACTCTCAAGTGGTTAATAACCACTGAACAGGTTATCATGTCTGTTCTTGCGAGAGAGGGGCGCCCGCTACCTTGGTAAAACTATTTTTAAGGAACCTGGGATTGGTAACCCTAGGTCTCCTGGGGGCAACCAGACGTGGTCTCCCTCTCACTGTGCTTAGAGAGGCATCAGCTTCACCTCACTGATGATCCCCAACAAGGGTGAAACACGTGTATGGGGTTGCTGGTGGTACTCTCGTTCAGATTGGAATTGCCATTGTTTTTCGGTGCTGGACTGCCCCTGGGCAGGACAAAGACTGATATGCAAATGGATATTTCCCATCTGTGAAAGGCACAGTGAGTAAAAGCAGTGGCTGCGAACTCTCAAGTGGTTAATAACCACTGAACAGGTTATCATGTCTGTTCTTGCGAGAGAGGGGCGCCCGCTACCTTGGTAAAACAGCCAAAAATGCATGAGTTCGTATTACCTTCAATGAGATCACCCAACACACAGCTGATTTCACCCACTGTAGAGTCAGTAGGTTGAGAAGTCTGAGCATGTATGACAAAGGCTTTTTTTGTAAAACAGGATGATACATTGTGGGGTGGAAAATGACCTAACATTCTTTCTCTCCAGATCTTTCACCTGGAAATCAATCCGTGATACTATATCCTTTCTCTCTCCCACTTTCCGTCTGACCCCATTTGACTAATTTTTAGACTCTACGAATGGTCCACCCAGTTTCAGGATCATATCTCAAACTTGAACCTGTTTCTCTTCCTTTCTTTTCTATTCTGCTCCTCCTTAGGATTGTTCTTTGTTCCATTCCCTGCTTTACTTTCCTCGTCCCCTCCTCCTTTCTTTTTTATGCACACTTGCTCTGCTCGCTTTCTCTCATTCTTTGTTTTATTTTTCCACTTTTTCTTTTCTTTACTTTTGCATTCCAGTTGTTTTCGCCTTTCATTCTTTGTTTCCTGTTTACAAGTTATCCATCTTTTGTTGTTCTAGCTTTCTCCCATTAATATTATCATGCCTCTCACTCCCCTCCCCGAACTTCCCTCAACTTCTCACACTGGTTTCTCTTTGGTATTATTTGGGTTTTGTTTACTCTGCCGGACCTTTTCTCTGCCCCCAGCCCTGACGAGTCTTCCCCCTTTGTGGTGCTAATGGTCAAACATTGTAAAAGGCTTACAGAGCCCCATCACAGGGGAGGGTGTTTAGGATCAGAAATAGGTACTAATGTAGATCTGTGATTAGAAAATGCTAGCTGCTTTCATTGTGCACCAATGCTTTTGTAAATTGAGACATCCACTCTGGTGCCCTCAATGAGGGCTCACATCTTGCACTCACCACTGACTAGTTGTAATTGACTCTTGCTGGTTAAGATATATCATAAGTTACTCACAGTATTGACTAACGTACTCCCAGGCCCTAGTCCCCTTTCCTCCATACTTCATGGGGAGCAGAAGAAAATGGTCTTCCCCTTTAGATTTAGAGGCACGCAGAGGCGGGGCCCTGGGAGCATGCCCTCCCCTGATCCGCCCACCGGTGCCACTCCTCAGTCCCCATTGACGCGTCGACAATATTACCATTGCCTAATTACACCAGTTCTATTAGGGGGGGGGGGATGGTGGGACGTATGGAGGAAAGGGGACTATGTACTAGGAGTACGTTAGTGTGTAACTTATAATTACTCCTACGTCCCACCCCCTTTCCTCCATACTGCATGGGCGATAACTGAATGTAGCCCCACGGTGGAGAGGTGACCCTCCTTAAGAAAACAAGTTCCTTAGAACCGCCTGTCCGAAAGCCGCATCTGACCTAGAGCCGGCATCCAAACAGTAGTGCTTGCAGGAGGCCGAAAGGGTGGCCCTGGTGGCCGCCCTGCTGATGACCTGCCACTGGACCCGTCTCTGGAATGCGACCGCCGTGGCCTTGGCTCTGACAGCGTGGGTATGCATGTTTGCTGGAAGGGGTTTGTGCTGCCCCTCGTAGGCTTCCTTGATGGCCGCAACCATCCACCTTCCTATAGAGGCCTTGGACGTCAGATAACCCAGCCTTTACCCCCCGAAGGTGACAAAGAGAGCATTCGACTTGCAGAAGCTCTTGGTCCTGTCCAGATAGAATTACAGAGTGCGTCTGACATCCAGGCCCTTTGAGCATCGTCTTTAGGATCAGCAAAGAAAGTAGGTAACACCATCCCCTCATTTAGATGAAAGGAAGAGACTACTTTAGGTAGGAATGCGGGGTGCGTTCTCAGGACCACCTTATCTGTGTGAAAAGTAGTGTAGGGTTCTGAAGCTACCAGCGCCTGGATCTCGCTAACCCTACGCACAGAGGTAAGACCCACTAACAGTGCTGTTTTAATGGTGACAAGCCTGATGTCTGGGCCCGCCATTAGTTCGAAGGTTTGTGCGCCAGGGCGCCCAACACTACATGGAGGTCCCACAGAGGGTGTGGTTTCTTCATGGGCGGGTAGAGCCTGGTGAAGCCCGCCAGATGTCGTTTAACCACCGGATTGGAGGAGGAGAAGACCTCCTCCTCCCGATTTCCTGTAGGCTCCTATGGCTGCCAGGTAGGTGCAGCATGTTTCTATTTGCACCCCTGAGTGTGCGAGGTGCGCAGAGAAGGAAAGCATGTCGTCCAACGTGCAAGTAAGGGGGTCGATCTCCTTAGAGTCTGCACAGTGACAGAACCTAGTCCATTTACTCTTGTACTGGCTCCTAGTAGACTGGCTCCTTGCACCCTGAATAATGGCTAGGTTAGTCTGTGACAGGCACAGATGCTTTAGAGTGACCTGCTCAGGAACCACGCTGCGAGGACCAACTTCTGTGGAGCGGGGGGGGTGACCTGCCCCCCTGCTGCAATAGAGGGTGAGCTGGGCCCAGTGGCAGATGAATGGGCGGCCTGTCCGAGAGGCTGAGCAGCTCTGAGAACCATGGTCTCGCCGGCCACCAGAGGGCTACCAGAATGATGCAGAGGTGACAAGATTTTCTTATCCTGCAGATCACCCTGTGGACCAGGGGAGAGGGAGGAAATGCATATGCTGTCATGCCGTTCCACTGTATCTGGAACGCGTGGCCTAGAGAGCCGGGGCCCTGCCCCTGCCAGGACGCGAACTGCAGGCACTTCCTGTTGGACTAGTTGGCAAAGAGATCCACCTGAGGATGTCCCCATCTGCTGAAGATCCCGAGCAGGACCTGATCGTTCAGTTGCCATTTTTAATTGTCTGCTCCCAGTCTGCTGAGCCTGTCCGCCTCCAGGTTGGATTCCCCAGGGATGTGGATCACACTCAAGTAGATGTTGTTCTCCAGGGCCCATTCCCACATGCTGACCGGTAGACTGCACAGCGGAGGGGACCTGGTCCCACTCTGCTTATTGATGTAATACCTGCTGGTGGAGTTGTCTGTTTGAATGAGGAACACTTTGCCCCCAATAAGCAGCAGGAAGGCTTTGAGAGCAAGCCAAATGGCTTTCAGCTCCAGCCAGTTGATATGGGCCTCCTGCTCCTTAAGAGACCAGACTCCATGGATGCTGTGGTTGTCCAGGGTGGCTACGCAGCCCTCCAAGGAAGAGTCCGTGGTGATGGTAACCTGCGGTGCTGGTTGCCTGAAGGGTCTGCCTGTCCTTAGTTTCCGTCAGAGCTCCACAAGACAAGGTACTGGGGGAGAAGAGGAGGAATGCTGACGAGTGCCGCCTGGAAACCACGTTCCCGACTCCATGAGGCTGCAAAGTGCAGCTGCAATCCTCTCATTCTGAGCCTTGTGTATGGCACTGCCAGTAGACATGCCACCATGATACCCAAGAGGTGATGGTACCACCATGCCGAGGTCATTGCTCTGCTGAGAAAATGACTTGTGTCCCCCTCTTGATAGCTGTAATCTTGTCCTCCGAGGGAAAAATTCTCTCGGAGCTTGTATCCTAGATGAGGCCTAGGAACGTTAGATACTGAGTAGGCTCCAGCTGTGACTTCTTGAGATTGATGGTAAACCACAACAAGTGTAGTGTATTCATGAGGGCGGAGGAGATGTGATGGACCGCCTCCAGGAAACTCGCCCTGACACGCCATTCGTCTATAGGTATGGATAAACATGATGCCACTGGGCCCTGAGAAGGGCTGCCACCGCATTCATGAATCTGGTAAATACCCTGGGGGCCGAATTGAGGCCAAAGGGTAGGACCTTGTATTGGAAATGGAAGCCCATGATCCTGAACCTCAGAAAGGACCAGAGAGGCTGCCAAATAGGGACGTTTAGGTGCGCGTCCTTTAGATCCTGGGAGCATATCCAGTCTCCCTAGCACAGTGTCTCCGCAATAAGCGCTGGTGTAACCATCTTGAACTTTTGAAGAGGAAAGGAAAGGTTCAAGGTGGAAATGTCCAACACAACTCTCAGGCCAGCCTGGTTCTTCTTGTGTATGTCAAAAATCTTGGAGTAGAAGCCTACGCCCCGCTGGGAGGCTGGGACTTCTTCCACTGCCTGACTCTCTACGAGTGACCGAATCTCCACCAACAGAGTTGTTGTCCCAATCTGTGGGATTGGAGGGGAGAGGAGAGGGGAGGGAGGAACCGGTAGGTGGTAGCCCATGGAGACCACTGAGTGTATCCCGGGGTCTGCAAACCTTGCGCACAAATAAGGTCAGTGAAGGGCAAGTCTGCCCCCGCCCCCACCGGAGACAAGTGGATCTGGAGGGGCGTGTCATGCCTTCTTTCCGGCTGGGGTGGAGGAGGGGGACTGAAAGAAGCTTGTGGTCCCCGCCTTATGCTGTTTGCACCGGTGCTGGCTTGTAGACCGGTCCAGCTGCCTTGACGTCAGTTCCTGGAAGCCCCAGAACCTGCCTAAGCGACGCTCCTTGTCGGAACGTTGATACGTCTGGCTGTACGTTCTGGGTGTGGCCTTTGTGAGGATAGATAAGGATTTAGCAGTCTGGGAACTGTTGTTCTTCTTATCAAGTTCCTCATCGGTGGTGGAATGGAAGGTCCAATATGTGTTCAGGTTGAACTTCATAGCCCGTAGTCAGGCTGTCATTCTCATGTCCGTGGCGCTGCAGATGGCACGGCCTCAGGGGTCTATGCATACAACAGTGCACTCCATGATGTCCTGGGACACCATTTTTGCTTCTGCCAGCCCTGCCTTGAAGCGTGCCTGACTGTGCACCGGAAGGTCTGGGAGGAAGTCGGCTATTTCCTGTCCAGAGCCTCTGGTTAACGTCTGCGAGCATGGCGCCTGCATTAGACTGATTAAGGTGCAGCGAGGTGCTGGAATAGACCTTCTTTCCATAGCCGAAGACGAGGTGGCCGAGGATGAGTGAGGCTTGGAGTAGAGTGACGCTGCGGCGATCACAGACGAATGTGGTTGAGGGTGCGCTGACAGCAAGAGTGAATCCCCCTTCAATTGCCTGTACTTGGTGTTGAGGCACCGATCGGTAGGCTGGGCCGAATGGGGTTTAAGCCATCCCTTTTTGGCCAAGGCGACAATGTCCTTCTGCATCGGAATCCCTGTTCGGGCCAAGGGGCATAGAGTGAGGACCTCGGCCAGGAACCCCGTCTCTGGTTGTTCAACCTCGGGTTGCCAAAACCCCAAGTATTCAGCCAAGCCAAGCCTGTGAGACGTTCATGAAAGGCCTCGGCTGAAGATGACGTGTCGGGGTCCTCCTCCTCATCCGTGTCCACTAGGGTGTTCGGCTGTTCCAGAGCAGGTAGGTGGAGGAGTGTTGGGAGCCAAAGGCTGAGGCGTGGAGACTGCAGCCGAGGCTGGTGTGGAACCGCCTGAACTGTAGGAGGCAGGGAAGCCGGAATCGAAGGCCTCGGCGTGGGCAGCTGGGACTGTGCGAGGACCTGAGGCACTGGAGCCGTAGGAGGAATGGCTATGGATGCTGTAGGCGGGACTGGAGGCAGCATGTCCCTGCACTCATCTGAGGGGACCTCATACGCATGATGAACTTTTAAAAAACTGTCCTCGCAGGTTGTATTGATGGAGTCGCCTGTGGCTGCTGTGGCCTGTGCATTCTCTGCCTTGCTGGTTGCGGGGTGTATCTGCCCTGCGATGCTGAAGAATAAGCTTTAGTCCATGTACCTGGCGAAGACCAGTCCCACCTGGACACTCGATCACCTACCTGCTCCCTGAACAGGGGTGGTGTCGGACGAGCGGCCATTTTGTCTGGCGCAGCAGCCATTTTGTCAGGCTGCATGCCATGTGCATTTGTCGTGGTGCTTGCTTACTGGGCCCGGCCTCCTCCAGAACTCTTGGCAGTGGAGATGAGGTCTACACTGCACCTCAGGACGAGGCCTGGCACGCTTAGTGCCCTCAGTTGTGTCGCTGGTAGTGCTGTGTACAGACACCCCCTCAGACATTTGTCCAGTATTAGGGCGTAGCCCCTCGGGTGGACACCCGGTAAAAGAACCTTGTGGTTCCTCAGCACTGTGCCCGCAAGGATCTAGCGACCCCTCGGCCTGGCGGCCGGTAGCTGAAGCAGCCTCGGTACTTGTGCTGGTGTGAGAACCTTGATGGTCCCTCCCGATTGGAAGTTTCCTTGGGAAGGAGTCGCCCTTGCGGGGTGCGATGGAAAAAAGCAGCCCACTTGTGTCTGACAAAGTTCTTCAAGTCCTCTAGAGGCGACTTCTTAAAGAGCTCCCTCCACCGAGCTAACCTGTTCTTCGTAGCACATGGTGTAAGCGCGATGCACGCGGTACATCCCTCCCAGCTGTGTTCGGGGCCAAGGCAGCAGAGGCGAAGAGCGTAGGGGTCGGACGTAGGAAAGAGCCCTTTGCAGGCTCGACACCTGCTGAAGCTTGATGGCGTCAACATGTGCCGGGGACGAGCATGGCACCAGAGGACAGAGTACCTGATTAAGACTAAAAAACAGAAGACAAAAGACAGAAGATAGTATCCAGGGAAGAGCGCGTGGAATTACAAGGCCAAAGCCAAACCCAGGAGCGCTGGTGAAAGCTGTCCGTTCCCGTCGACGTGGAAAAGAGGACTGAGGAGTGGCACCAGTGGGTGGGGTCAGGGAAGCGCATGCTCTCAGGACTGTGCGCCTGCACGCCTCTAAATTTAAAGGGGAAGAATATTTTTTCAGGTGAAAAAGGTTCTGTAGGAGTAATTATGATCACAAAAACATTTCAGGTTTTCAGATAAAACATTTACTCGGTTTTAAAATACTCTCATTGGAAACTGCACTTACATATTTACTCCCTAAAAAATCCTTTTACTTCCAATTTTAAAAAATAGGGAGTAAAATACTCCCACTTCCAAATTTTATCTGGAGCACTGGGGACACCCCTTGGCTATGCTCAAATAGAACTTAACTTGCTAGTTGCACACTCTTCAACATCCCTGAATCCTCGCCCACTTCTAATAAATTCATCCTTCTGCATAAACCTGTCAAACTGTGAACTAAACACAGCCATACCTCTACAACACAACCAACCGCACGCACTTCACTAAACTACAACAACAACAAAACAAACCATGCATAGCCTCTCCCAACAGCACATGGCGGCTACCAACCGAAAAACACACCTACACTCTGCATACGGTTTAAACTGAAGCTGCCAGAAGCATATCCCAGCCCTCTTGCTCTTTTCTCCCGCTTGGTCCTAACATCCACCCCACTGCCCCCTTGATTTACAGGTCCGCCAGAGCGCCAAGAAACCGTGCAGGTGGCAACAGTATGCAGTACAAGAACCTTTAACATTACATAACTGTCTCTTCACGGAGAAATCTAAACATGCAACACTGCTTCCTCTTTAGGTTCTGTCCTGTCGCCTTCAAATCCATTCATGGGCATGCCACCTCTCTCCCCATCTCTCTTCCTAACACCCCCCCCCCCTCATCTCCCTCGTCTCTCATGCGCTGTTCAATCTCTGTTCGCTGTCCACCCTGCGCTGCATCCCGTTTCTGCTCCTTCATCCAACTTTCTCCCTGCCAATGGAACTGCCTACCTACAACCTGACATTAGGAACACAGCCACAGTACAGGCCTCCAAGGCAGCTCTCAAAAAGCAACTCGTATTCATGGAGTGGCGCCCGAGATCTGCAGTGGTATGATTATTCCACTCTTAAATCCACAACTACTAAACACACAAGTGCTAAGTGTGTGAAAACAGGAAAGAGGACTTGTTAAAACAGAGCCAGCTTCCCGACCCTCTTGCTTCCGAAAGCTTCTTATTTGCTGCCCATTGCATTTTTTCCCTAAGATAACAAAGTTCGAAAGGCGCCAAAGCGCAATGGGGGGACCCTATTCCCACCACAAACAGGAATCAGGAAGGAGGATAAAGCTGGCGGGGCACTTGGAAGGTTGTTACCTTGCTCTTGTGTCAGATTTATCTGACAGTAGGACATGGCTGTGAAATGCGGGTCTGCTGACTCAGTGAAAACGAGGTCAGCTCATCCTGTGAACAGGACTGGAGAACGCAGAAGGGCAAGCCCTTGAAAGCTGTAACTGGAAGGCAGGCCCGAAGGTCACTTTTACTGCCTTTGGCTTCACTTCTAAATCTCAAATTGGGCTCTTGTTGCTGCATGCATCCGACCAGTTTTCCATCGATTTCCTCAAAACATTCAAAAAGCACACAGAACCTTCAAACAGGGCAGTTGAGTTTTTACACATTAGCACCTGTTGTCCTATATAGCTTTAAGGATGTCTGTTCCTTGGGGAATGCACACAATTCTGTGATGATATAATAAACCCCAGAAGCGAGAAGTGTGACTGATCTAAGCAAAATGAGTGTTGAAGATCACAGCCATGTTTATCCTCACATCCAAATCCTGAGGTTGTCCGAACGAGTGTACATATACGGTTCGTGCTTAAAACTAAATAAGCATCAACCTCGGTGTGCAATTATGTACTATGTGATTCAAACATACAACAATTGTATGGTATGCAGTGATAAAATTACGGCAAAAATGTTGCCTGTACAAAAAAAAAAATCACAGCAAAAATTCTGTGGTTTGACCCGTTCAAGGTGTACCCCATTACACCATTTAAGGGGAGCAGGGTTGCGGGGGTGTCCTCCGCTCCCCTTAAATAGTATAATGGGTTGGGGGTTGCGGGGGTGTCCCTCGCATTCTCTACATGGATTGCGGCGGCAAAACCACAGCCTTTTTGCAGCAATATTTTGTGTCCACAGCCATTTTTGCTGCAATTTTAACACATGGAACCAATTTTATCACAGAAATATTTCACAAGTATAGATATTTGTGGTTTATTTTGATTCCCAAAACAACTTTCACTACATATCAAAAATTGCGTATTTCGCAAGTGTGCAATAGGAGTGTACCATCCCAAAATGTTATCAGAAAAAAATGTATGTTGTTCTAAGGTTCAATAATGTGCTTTGCTGTGTAGGACCAGTGTAACATCTTATTATGACATGGCTCCAATCAATGTTGGAAGTGCTAATTAGACGAGAACACTTTTTAAAATTTCTCAATGTTGGTACAATTTAAATAATTTCCTTTTCTTAATAGCTGCTTTGCTGTGAGAAAACACAGTTTTTTATCTCTCAAAATGCCCTTCCTTCTTGGAAAGCATCAAGTTTCTACTTAAACCTGTGAGCGCTTCTTTAACAAAAAGTAGAAAACAACAAACACACCAGTAGTATCTGCAGAAACCCATCACCCCACACAGCCTATTTGCACACGCAACAACTCAACCCCCCCCCCCCAGGTGAGATGGTGACATTCCTGCAGGACACATGCAAACACCAGACCCACCTTGGGGGATGCCGTCACTGCTGCGCTCCTACTTTTAAACATAAAAACAACACTGCCTCCTTTGAAGATATAATTTTTAGCTTGGGTTATCTTGTGACACCTACAACCCGAAACTATTGCATTAGAGTACAGATATGGAGAAATGGCATATGAAAAGGGACACACAACTTGTAGGTGTTGTTTAGTTATTTGCCCCCTCTTTGAGCTAGTTTTAATCAAGACTTACCATCAAACTTTGTGCGCAAAGTGCCAGTAGTCTACTGAGAGTTAATGACCTAATTGGAGCTCTAACCCGCTACTGGTGTAATAAAAAATGTCTAGAGCCGGTCTGCCTTTAGCCACTCGATTAATAAGCACTCTGCGTGTCCTTCACTAAAGTCCTGTTAAAAACAAACATTGGCAAAGCCATCAGTTTTGGCTTGTGCACAAGTATTAGGCATGTACCAGGCACTGCTATTAGATTCCCAGGTAGTCACACCATTTTGCACCTGCTACGATCAGTGGCCAATTAACACAACTACAGCTGTGCCTGGCAAGTGCCTTTCCCATGCCTACACAGAAGTCCAAACAGTTGTCACTGCCAATGATTGTAACTGTGGGGTGAAATAGCCCTGAATGCCATAATTACAGGCCGGAGTCAGTATGAGGGCTCCCCAAAATGAAAGGCCTGCTTTGAAGTAATGTGCAAAATAAGGCCCTGCAATTTGAAAGCGAATAGGAGCGAAATTAGGCATCAAAACGGAGATGCCTAAAAATGTTAATTGCCTCATCGAAGGGAAAGACAAATGGCATGATTTGCAAGTAGGAGAAAGCTGAAATAATACCCTCCAGAACTACAGACCACAGGACCCTAAATGGGATGGCAGCATTGTGAGCTACAGGTACTGAGAAGCAGTGTGCATTTCAGCAGAAATATTAAAGTACTCTTAGTCCATAGTCCCCTTTCCTCCATACTGCATGGGCGTCCCTTCCAAGGGACGCGACACAGAACCTTTTTCACCAGAAAAAACCTTCTTCCCCTTTAAATTTAGAGGCGCACTGGGGTGCGGTCCGGGGAGCATGCGCTGCCCTGACTCCGCCCTCCGGCGCCACACCTCAGTCCCCATTGACGCGTCGACAATAGATTTAACATCGTCTAATGACACCAGTATTATTAGCGGGGAGGTTGGTGGGACGTATGGAGGAAAGGGGACTACGAACTAAAAGAGTACTCTGATGTCCCGACCCCTTTCCTCCATACTGCATGGGCGATTATAACTGATTGTAGCCCCAGGGTGTAGAGGAGACCCTCCTTAAAGAAAAACCGCCTGTCCGAAAGCCGCATCGGATCTAGAGCCGGCATCCAAACAGTAATGCTTGCGGAAAGCCGAGTGAGAGGCCCGAGTGGCCGCCCTGCTTATGACTTGCCAAAGGACATGGCGCTGGAATGCGATGGCCGTTGCTGCTCTCCTCTGAGTTCTTGTAAGCCCCAATTGCTGCAAGGTATGTGCGGCAGGCCTCCACCTGCACTCCTGAATGAGCAAGGTGTGCCTAAAAGGAGAGCACGTCATCCAAAGTGCACGCCAGGGAGTCGATTCCCTTGGAGTCTGCCTAGAGGCAGAATCTGGTCCATTTGCTTTTGTACTGGGCCCTGGTAGCTTTGTTCCTGGCCCCTTGTATGATCTCCAGGTTGGCCTGTGAGAGGCTAAGGTGCCGAAGTGTTACCTGCTCAGGTACCACGCTGTGAGGGCTAGTTTCTCTGGCACAGGGTAAATGACTGTCATGATCTCTGCTTCCAAAGGGTCAGGACTTACCCAACTCCCTTGGAAGCAGACCCATAACCCCGGTTCCAGGTGCCGGCCAGTCCCAATTGGGACCTTTTGGACCCTGTCCTGGTGCCAGTGGCACCAGGCTCATAAATATGCCCAGTCCCAGCGCTGGAAGCGCCGGGCTCATAATGCTTGGGTGGACTTACCTGCAGCAGACCATGCTGCTTACTTACCTGCCAGTTGAGCCCCTGAAACCTCTTCTGTTTGGGACTACTTTTCCTGTTGGGTGGGGCAGGAGCCACTCCCTAGGTTCAGAACACTGGAACTCTTCTGGAAAGCAGGAACTCTTTTCTTACCTAGGCAAGGCCGTGGAAGGAGACACCTAAGCACTACAGGAGGCTATTTAAACCACACCCAATGGATGAATCTTGCTTTGCGTTATTCTGCATTCTCTGCAGCAGAACGCTCACCGTGTCTTCTGATCCTGTGCCTAAGGGAACAAAGGCTTACCATCCTGGAATCCAGTCTTCAGTAGCACCTATAAAGACAAAGAAAGAACAGGTTAGCACTACGGTCTTCAGTGGCAGCGCATCTCTTACCTGGTCCAGCGGCTGTCACCAACACCTCGCGCTGCATTCCGGCATCTGAAAGACAAAAGCTTACCGGCTCTTTGCACGCTCCGGAGGCCTTCAACTCAGCATCCCGCATCTGAAAGACAAAAGAAGGTGCGTTTAGAGACATTGGACAACTTTACTACTCACGTGCCATCACTCCTTCCCACGCCGACATCAGTGGGTATCCCAGCACCCTTCAGCTTCTCTAAAGCTCCGAACTTGTACCTGCAAGGTAAAAGAGACAGTTAGTGCGCATCGTGAAGCAGGCAACAAGCGCTCACTTAGGTGCTTCCAAGCGCTTCTATTCCTCACGCGGGTTCGATCCTCAACTCTCTTCAGCCCACCATCCGCCATCGCCGGAACCCTGCAAAACAAGAGGTATCATTACAAAAGAACTTTACATAAGTCAAAAGCCATACTCATGTGCTCCTCGGCACCGCTCCACAGCAGCCACGCCTTACGCACTTAAAGACTTTTAAGACATTTGAAGTGCCCAGAACTTACCGTTCGTGCAGTAAACGACGGACAGCAGTCCTCTGAGGTCAAGAGGCCTGCAACCTTATCCAGTGAAGAAACTGGTTAGGGCACCCTGCCCCCGAGGCAGATGGAGAGCTCGGCGTTCACCTGCCTAAGGTGAGATCGTTAACCTTTGGGGTCCTACAGGAGAAGAGAAAGGGAAGAGGAGAGAGGCACCCAATAACCCCAGTTCATTAATCCCATATTTTCTATCTGCAGACATCTTACTCTCCGAGTCAGACACACAGTGCACAGAGGTCCAGCCCGAGGAACCAACCGTGTGTTACACATCACCTTTGAAGACACGGCATTCACCCAGTCAAGACCAGCGCCTCTGTGGGAATCAGGTGAGCGTTACAGAACGCAAAGCCCACCGCAAAACTCCCACCCAGGCGCTATGGAAACCTCGGATACCGACCAGCTAGCCCAGTTACTTGGGGAACTAACAGCAGAAGTGCATGCAGCCCGCCAGGAAACGAATGCTCTAAGAAGGGAACTGATTATTTCCAAGGAGCGAACAGATGATCTCGCTAGACAATTGCTACAGTCACAAGCCGGACAAACTCAGTTGCCCGCATCAGGGGCAAATCATCCTTCAACATCCTCTACGAACCCAGTGCAGATCAACCTACCCGGGAATGTGCCTCTGGCTCCACCCGAACTATTTTCTGGTGACCCAAAGAGGTTTGCAGTATTCATTAATCAGTGCCGCTTGCACTTCTTATGCCGGCCAGCAGCCTTCCCAACAGATCAAGCTAAGGTAGCTTTCGTACCTCAGTGGCAGTGCGGCAGATTGGTTGATCCCTCTAGTTAATCAGGATGATCCGGTTCTCCATGATTTTCAAGCTTTTCAGTTCAGCATGGAAACACTGTTCGCAAGACATTCACTGGGGCAGGCCTTGGACAATGAGCTCCTTTCATTACGACAGGGTAATCAAGACCTTTTGGCTTATATTGCGTCTTTCAACAGACTGATAGTGGAAACCCAATGGCCTGAGGACAAAAGGATTACGCTGTTTTATAGAGGTCTACGTGGAGAGCTCAAAGATGTGTTAGCCCAAGTAGTGAATCCCCCGCAAGACTGCTCGGACTATATTGACTTAGTCGTTCAAATAGACCACAGACTACAGAACAGGAAGGCCGATCGTTCCAAGTTTGATGCTCGAGTGTTTTCCAAACCACCAACTCCTACCAAAGGAGCAGACTCCGGGGAACCCATGCAAATAGGGGGCCTGAAAGGACCACTAACCCAAAAGGAGCGGGAAAGGAGAAAACAGCTGCAATTATGCCTCTATTGCGGAAACTCGGGGCACTTTCTTCGAGACTGTCCGGTGAAACCAGCCAAGAAGGCAGTAGGAGCTGCAGTTACCAGGGTCACAAACTCTGAGCAGGGAAACAACCTCGCCCGACAAGAATAGAGGTCCTCTTGCCGAGCGTTAAAACCAGTTCCGTGACCTCGCATTTCGTGATACCTCTGGTCCTCATCAGCCCTGAACGTCCGGATCGATTACATGCGATTGAAGCTTACGTCGACAGGGGTGCCATCGGCAATTATGTGGATCATGAAATGGTATTGAGGATGAATCTGACTCTTTGTCCAAAGGCTGTAAAGGACGTCATTACTACGGTGGATGGTACGGAGATAGCTTCCGGACCAGTAAAGCATACCACCCAAGAAGTGACGTTAGTAAGTCAAGATGGACACTATGAGAAGATCGTGTTCGATGTGATCAAGGCCCCTCAGTTCCAGATTATTCTAGGAATTCCTTGGTTAGAGAAGCACAATCCTCAGATCGATTGGCGAGCAAGAACGGTTCAGTTTCCAGAATGTGTCTCCATTTGTTACCCTCGACCTGATGTTGCACTGGCAGCAATTTCTTCGGAGGTTCCCCAGTTACCTCCCGAATACCTAGAATTCCAAGATGTCTTCCGGAAGGATCAAGCTAACTCTCTACCTCCTCATAGTTCTTATGACTGTCACATAGACCTGATACCTGGATCTACCCCTCCTTGTAGTAGAATTTATGCCCTCACCGAGCCTGAGAATCTTCACCTCTGACAATATCTGGATCAATACCTAGCGAATGGGTTTATCCGTCCTTCCAAGTCCCCTGCTTCCTCAGCTTTGTTCTTCGTTCCAAAAAAAGAAGGGGACCTTAGAACTTGTATAGATTATCGTGCCCTGAACCAGATCACCGTTAAGAATAGATATCCGTTACCTTTGATCCCTGAACTCCTGGACCAAGTCAGAAAAGCATGCATATATACAAAGCTGGATCTTAGAGGAGCCTACCACTTGGTACGAGTAAAAGAGGGCGATGAATGGAAGACGGCCTTCAGCACCAAGAATGGGCTATTTGAATATCAGGTCATGCCCTTCGGACTTTGCAATGCCCCGGCCGCCTTTCAATATTTTATGAACGACGTCCTCAGAGAGCTCATAGATGTGTGTGTCGTTGTCTATATTGACGACATCCTCGTTTATTCTTCATCGGAAACTGAACATCGGAAACACGTGAAAAT
This sequence comes from Ambystoma mexicanum, assembly GCF_040938575.1. Taxonomy (NCBI): domain Eukaryota; kingdom Metazoa; phylum Chordata; class Amphibia; order Caudata; family Ambystomatidae; genus Ambystoma; species Ambystoma mexicanum. The sequence goes on from NC_090941.1 coordinate 979,263,617, forward strand.
GGTCCTCGAGAGGTTGCGTCAACACAAACTTTTCGCTAAGTTGGAAAAATGTGTTTTCAACGTGACTGAAGTTGAATTCTTGGGATTCATATTATCACCTAGCGGAGTGCGTATGGATTCAAAGAAGGTCGATGCAATTCTCAAGTGGCCTTCGCCATCCTCCGTAAAAGGTGTTCAAAGCATGTTAGGCTTCGCTAACTTTTACCGCAGGTTTATCCCCGAATTCTCTCGAATAGTCCAGCCCATCACCGCCCCGTTAAAGAAAAACAAATGTTTTGAATGGTCTACCGAGGCAGAACAAGCTTTCCAGAATTTGAAGACTAAATTTATCTCTGCACCGATCTTAAAACATCCTCGCCCAGAACTCCCCTACATTGTTGAAACTGATGCATCGAGTCTTGCCATGGGAGCAGTTTTATCACAAAAGGACCCAGTAACCAATCAGTTGCATCCCGTGGCATTTTTGGTCCCGCAAATTCTCGCCTCCTGAAATCAATTACACTATTACTGATAAGGAACTTCTGGCTATCAAGTCCGCCTTTAAGGCTTGGCGGCATTATCTTCTGGGGGCCCGACACACCGTTACTGTGATCACAGATCACCGTAACCTGCAATATTTGAAAACCGCGAAAGCTCAATCCTCTAGGCAACTCCGTTGGGCACTATTCTTTACCGAGTTTGACTTCATAATTACCTACCGACCTGGTACGAAAAACGGTAAAGCTGACGCCCTTTCTCGGATGGGAGTGGAAGAACACTTGATCAATCCTAAACCTGTACCTATCATTCCCGAACAAAGAATTCTGGGTGTAATCGCCACACAATCCATTGAAGAAGTTAAGGATAAAGCCAGGCAACTGGTAACTCCAGCAGACATACAGAATTGGCATCTGCAGGGAAAGGACTTTACGGTGAAGGACAATCTATTGTATTTCCAAGAACGGTTATACCTGCCCAGCACAGATTTGCAGAATCGCCTGTTATCACGATTCTTTAATGGAAGGACATCCCGGTATGGCCAAAACCTCGGAAAAGATCAAGCGCTACTTCTGGTGGCCGTCTTGGAAAAAAGATATCAGAGACTTTATAATGTCCTGTGGAGTATGCGCCCAAAACAAGAGTCAAAAGGAAAAACCAGCCGGCCTCTTACGCCCTATTGACATCCCACCTCGCCCTTGGCATACGCTTTCTATGGACTTCATCACCGATCTACCTCCATGCTCCGGATACAATACGATCTTAGTAATCGTGGACCTATTCTCCAAGATGGCGCACTTCATTCCACTCAAAGGCTTACCATCAGCAGCAACTCTGGCCTTAGAATTTCTCGACAACATCGTCCGACTGCACAGTTTTCCTTCGGTTCTAATTTTGGATCGAGGAAGTCAATTTATTTCTCATTTTTGGCGAAGTTGCTGTCGGTCGGCTCAAATTGATGTGAGACTTTCGACCAGCCACCACCCCCAAACCGACGGACAAACCGAGAGGACCAATCAAACTCTGGAACAGTATTTACGCTGCATGCTGCAACAAACTGAAAAAACTTGGAAAGATATCCTTTGGATAGCCGAATATGCCTACAATAACTCTGTCCACTCGGGAACCGGGAAGACCCCGTTCTTTCTTTTATACGGTAGTCACCCTCGAACCTCGGATTTGGATCCACTCCAAGATCTTGGAACACCAGCAGTAGACCACCTGCATTCTACAATCACCCAAGCCTTTAAGGAAGCCGTTTCTCACCTTCAAAGGGCTAAAGAACAATACAAGAAAGGAGCAGACCAACATCGGAAGGAAGCCCCCCAATATCAAGTAGGAGATCAAGTCTGGTTATCCACCAAATATCTACCTCTAAAAGGACCACGCACATTCAACCCAAGATACCTTGGTCCCTATTCAATCACTACCATAGTAAATACGGTAGCGGTCAAGTTGGACTTGCCCCCTCACATGAAGATACACCCGGTCTTCCACGTCTCTCTACTAAAACCCGTGCAACCTAAAACCCGACTAACTAAATCTCCAAAACCTATCCTAGTTGATGGAGAACTCGAGTTTGAAGTCAAAAGTATCCTGGATTCTAAGATCTCCAAATCTAAACTATTTTACCTGATTGACTGGAAAGGTTATGGCCCCCAAGAAAGGTCCTGGGAACCTGCAGAATATGTCCACGCGCCTCGTCTAATCAAAAGATTTCATCGAACATTTCCTAACAACCCCCGGAGAAGCCCGGTTTGGGAGGGGCCTTGAGGGGGGGTGCTGTCATGATCTCTGCTTCCAAAGGGTCAGGACTTACCCAACTCCCTTGGAAGTTGACCCATAACCCCGGTTCCGGGTGCCGGCCAGTCCCAATTGGGACCTTTTGGACCCTGTCCTGGCGCCAGTGGCACCAGGCTCATAAATATGCCCAGTCCCAGCGCTGGAAGCGCCGGGCTCATAATGCTTGGGTGGACTTGCCTGCAGCAGACCATGCTGCTTACTTACCTGCCAGTTGAGCCCCTGATCCTCTTCTGTTTGGGACTACTTTTCCTGTTGGGTGGGGCAGGAGCCACTCCCTAGGTTCAGAACACTGGAACTCTTCTGGAAAGCAGGAACTCTTTTCTCACCTAGGCGAGGCCATGGAAGGAGACACCTAAGCACTACAGGAGGCTATTTAAACCACACCCGATGGAAGAATCTTGCTTTGCGTTATTCTGCATTCTCTGCAGCAGAACGCTCACCGTGTCTTCTGATCCTGTGCCTAAGGGAACAAAGGCTTACCATCCTGGAATCCAGTCTTCAGCAGCACCTATAAAGACAAAGAAAGAACAGGTTAGCACTACGGTCTTCAGTGGCAGCGCATCTCTTACCTGGTCCAGTGGATGTCACCAACGCCTCGCGCTGCATTCCGGCATCTGAAAGACAAAGGCTTACCGGCTCTTCGCACGCTCCGGAGGCCTTCAACTCAGCATCCCGCATCTGAAAGACAAAAGAAGGTGCGTTTAGAGACATTGGGCAACTTTACTACTCACGTGCCATCACTCCTTCCCACGCCGACATCAGTGGGTATCCCAGCACCCTTCAGCTTCTCTAAAGCTCCGAACTTGTACCTGCAAGGTAAAAGAGACAGTTAGTGCGCATCGTGAAGCAGGCAACAAGCGCTCACTTACGTGCTTCCAAGCGCTTCTATTCCTCACGCGGGTTCGATCCTCAACTCTCTTCAGCCCGCCATCGCCGGAACCCTGCAAAACAAGAGGTATCATTACAAAAGAACTTTACATAAGTCAAAAGCCATACTCACGTGCTCCTCGGCACTGCTCCACAGCAGCCACGCCTTACGCACTTAAAGACTTTTAAGACATTTGAAGTGCCCAGAACTTACCGTTCGTGCAGTAAACGACGGACAGCAGTCCTCTGAGGTCAAGAGGCCTGCACCCTTATCCAGTGAAGAAACTGGTTACGGCACCCTGCCCCCGAGGCAGATGGAGAGCTCGGCGTTCACCTACCTAAGGTGAGATCGTTAACCTTTGGGGTCCTACAGGAGAAGAGAAAGGGAAGAGGAGAGAGGCACCCAATAACCCCAGTTCATTAATCCCATATTTTCTATCTGCAGACATCTTACTCTCCGAGTCAGACACACAGTGCACAGAGGTCCAGCCCGAGGAACCAACCGTGTGTTACACATCACCTTTGAAGACACGGCATTCACCCAGTCAAGACCGGCGCCTCTGCGGGAATCAGGTGAGCGTTACAATGACTCTGCTCCCCTGCTGTGCCAGAAGATGTGCTGGGCCCGTCGGGAGGTGAATCGGGGCCACCTCCGAGAGAATGAATAGCTCTGAAAACCATAGCCTGGCCCAGCCACCATGGAGCTATTAGAATGATGAGGAGTCCGCGAGACTCCTTGATTTTGCAAATTACCCTGTGGATCAGGGGAGTGGGTGGAAAGGCGTAGGCTTTCATGCCGGTCCACTGGAGGTGAAATGCATTGCCTAGTGAGCCGGGGCCATGACCTTGCCAGGATGCGAACTGGAGACACTTCTTGTTGTACCAGGTGGCAAAAATATCCATGTGGGGGTGAGCCCACCTGTTGAAGATCTCCTGAATAACGAGGTCGTTTAGCTGCCACTCGTAATCGTCCGCTCCCAGCCTGCTGAGCCTGTCCGCTTCCAGGTTGGATTCCCCCGGGAGGTGGACTGCTGTGAGGTAAATGTCATTTTCCAGGGCCCACTCCAATATGCTGATCGCCAGTCTGCACAGAGGAGGGGATCTGTTGCCTCCCTGCTTGTTGACGTAGTACATGCTGGTCGAGTTGTCCGTCTGGATGAGGACAACCTTGCCCCTGAGAAGTGGTAGGAATGCCTTGAGCGCCAGCCAGATGGCGTTCAGCTCTAGCCAATTGATGTGGTATTCCTACTCCTGTTGAGTCCAGGTGCCGTGGACCGAGGGATCGTCCAGGGTAGCTCCCCAGCCCTCGAGTGAGGAATCTGTGGTGATGGGGGCCTGCGGAGTGGGCGGCCGGAAGGGCTTGCCCATCCGCAGGTTGCAGTCTCTGGACCACCAAGTCAGGTTCGGGTGGAGAGATGGCAGAACATTGATCATCTCGGATCGAGAGCCCCGCTCCTGGTTCCATGAGGCAGCAAAGTGCAGCTGAATCCTCCTCATCCTTAGTCTCGTGTGTGGAACGGCTAATAAGAACGCTGCCAGAAGACCCAAGAGATGTTGGTACCACCATGCCGACGTCACTTCGCGGCTGAGGAAGTGGGCAGTGGCCGTCTTGATGGCCGAGATTTTGTCCTCCGACGGAAAAACCTTCTCGGAGCACGTGCCCCAGATGAGGCCCAGGAATGTCAGAGTCTGCGTAGGCTGCAGCTGTGACTTGAGATTAAGCGAGAACCCCAGATCGGGCAGTGTGTTCATAAGGGCATGGGAAGAGTGCTGAACTGCTTCTGGAGATGTAGCCCTGCTGAGCCAGTCATTGAGGTATGGGTAGATGTTAAGGCCCTGCGCTCTGAGGAGGGCCGTCACAGCATTCATGAATCAGGTAAAGACCCTGGGGGCCAAGTTGAGGCAAAAAGGAAGGACTGTGTATTGGAAATGGTAGCCCATGATCCTGAACCATATGAAAGAACGATGGGGCTGCCAAAGGGGACATGTAGGTACGCGTCCTTCAGATCCAGGGAGCACATCCAGTCTCCCTTGTTCAATGTCTCCGCTATAAAAGATGGCGTAACCATCTTGAATTTTTGCAGGGGTAAGGAGAGGTTAAGAGTGGAAAGGTCCAGCACAACTCTCAGGCCCGCCTGGTTCTTCTTCTGAATGGCGAAAATCCTGGAGTAAAAGCCAAAGCCTCGCTGGGAGGCCGGGACTTCCTTCCCCCACCTGGCTCTCTACAAGCAACCAGATCTCCACCAAAAGAGTTGCTGTCCCAACCTGTGGGAGTGGAAGGGAAGAGGGAGAAGAGGCTGGGATATGAAGGCGGTACCCCGTGGATCCTACGGATAGGATGCAGGGGTCTGCAAAATTCTGGTGCCAGAAATGTGCATGGAGAGCAAGCCTGCCCCCCACCGGAGATGAGTGGACCCGAAGGGGCGTGTCATGCTTTCTTTCCCTCTGAGGTTGTCGCAGAGGAGGGGGGCTGTAAAAATCCCTTACTCCCCCCACCCCTTTTTGTTCCTTGCTCTGTGACGGCGAGCGGTCCGGCTGCCTGGTCTGGGTTCCTGGAAGCCGCGGAACCCTCCATATGTATGGCACCTTTCTGAGCGCTGCAGAGATTGGGTGTACAATTTGGGGATGGTCTTTGTAAGGATGGATAAAGACTTAGCTGTGTGTGAGCTGTTTTTCTTCTTGCCAGCTCTTCGTCCGTAGAGGAGTGGAAGAGGTCCCTCCTCGAACGGTAGATTTAGTATGCGTTCCTGGACATCCGGGTTCAATTTGTTGCCCGGAGCCAGGCTGTTCTTCTCATGTCCGTGGCAGTACAGATGGCACAGTCTGAGGTATCAATATGAGCCACTGTTGATTCCATGAGGTCATGCTCCACCAGCTTGACTTCAGCTAGCCCTGCCTTAAAGCGTGATTGGCTCTGGGTGGGGAGTTCCAGGAAGAAGTCCGCAATTTCCTGCCATAATCTTTGGTTGGCAGCAGTCAGCATGGCATCGGCGTTGGCTTGACGTAGATGTAAAGAGGCGTTGGAATAGAGTTTCTTGCAATACGCCTCCAAGATCTTCTCCTCCTTGCCTAGCAGCGTTGCAGAGGAAGAGACTGAGGACAACTGGGGCTTGGAGTGTAGAGATGCCGCAGTGATCCCCGAAGAGTGTGGCTGAGAATGGGTCGAAAGCAAGAGTGTATCCCCTTCCACCTGCCTGTACTTGGCGTCCAGGCGTCGATTGACCGGCTTGGCCGAGTGGGGTTTGAGCCAGCCTTTCTTGGCCAGGGAGACTACATCGGTCTGCATAGGAATCCCCGATTTTGCAGAGGGGCATTGCGTGAGGACTTCAGCCAGAACCCCCTCTGCCGGCTGCTCGACCTCAGGTTGGGGGGAGGCCCACGTACTCCGCCAGACCAGCAAAACGTCCGTGGAAGGCCCTGCCTGAGGATGGCGTGTCTGGATCCTCCTCCTCATCTGTATCCTGCGGATCTGGAGGATCCTGTGGAGGAGTAGTAGTTGGCGTCGGAGGCTGGGGAACAGGGCCTGCGGCCGTAGGCTGAGGAAGGCGGCAAAGGCAGATACGTAGCCCCCTGTGGAGTTGGCTGGGGAGCCGGAGGAGGTGGCTGCGCCTGGGCCTGCGGCTTCGGCAGAGGCATCTGTGGTGCCACAAGCATTGCGGGAAGGACTTCCCTGATGGCGTCTTTGATGATAACCCACATCTGAAGTGACTTCATGAGGCCGAGGAACTTCTCGAAGAGCACCTCCTCACTGGCCAAAGAGGTGGCAGGGGGTGCAGACGGGGTAGCGGGGAGCTGCTGGAGCCGCTGCATACCCTGTCCATATGGACGCAAAGGAAAGGTGCCCTGCACAAATGAGGGGTAGACTGTAGGCCACGTACCTGGTTGAGGCCAGTCCCACCCTGACACTCGTTCTTTGCCGAATTCCTGGAATGGCGTCGGACAGGTGCCTCTTTCTGGCATGGTGGCCATTTTGTTGAGCTGCCTGCCACGTGCCTGCAACGTGTTGCTCGGCCCGCTGGGCCCGGCCTCCTCCAAGACTCTTGTGTGTGGATCACAAGGCCTACCCTGCTCCTTGGGCCTAGGCCCGGTAGGTGCAACACCCGCGACCCGGGGTCGGTAGATCTGTGTTTAGGCGCCCCCTCAGACGTATTGCCGGTATTAGGGCATAGCCCCTCAGCCATGGTGCTGGTAAAAGGGTGGAGCCCCTCGGGTGGAGACCCGGTAAAAGAACCCTCCGGTTCCTCAACATGTGGACCGGGAGGGATCAGAGGATCCCTCGACACGAAGGCTGGTAGCTGAAGCAGCCTCGGTGCACGTGCTGGTAGAAGGATCTGACCGGTCGCTCCCGCGCGGGGGAGTCCCTGGGAAGGAGTCTCCCTTGCGGGGTGCGATGGAGAATATCGGCCCAACCTTGGGCCTGATTCGATGCTTCACGAAGTTCTTGAGATCCTCTGGAGGCAACCACTGAAAGACCTCCCTCCACCTGGCTAGTCTGTTCTTCAGCACCTTCGAGGACGGCGAGTCACACGCTGAACATGATTGCCAACCGTGGTCTGGGCCAAGCAACATAGGCAGAGGGTGTGGGAGTCTAAAGTTGGTAAGAGCCCATTGCAGGATGGACACCTGCTGAACCCAGTACAAGTCGACATGCGCCGGAGAGGAGCGTGACGCCGGAGAGGAGCGTGACGCCTGAGGACAGAGTACCTGAATGATAAAAAAGACAAAAAAGACAAAGAGAAGAAGTATCCGCGCATGGAATTATATGGCCGAAGCCAAACCCAGGAGCGCTGTTAAATTCGGCCCATTCCCATTAAGGCGGAAAAGGGGACTGAGGTGTGGTGCCGGAGGGCTGAGTCAGGCCAGCGCTAGCTACCTGGCATGCACCCTCCCCCCGCACCTCTATTTAAAGGGGAAGAAGGTTTTTTCTGGTGAAAAAGTTTCCGTCTCCTGTCCCTTCGAAGGGTCAACCATGCAGTATGGAGGAAAGGGGACAGGACGTAAGGATAAATGTGTGCAAAAGTGTAACAAAGGAATTGTAAGTTTTGTCCATCATGGGCCCATCACAAGAGTAAACCATAATTTGCGGCTGGAATTGACTAAGGACATTTCAATTGTGTCTTTCCAGGAACACTTTAAGCATTCACATGTACAGCTAAATTCCTTATATATACATTATGTTGCCCTTCTGTAATCACTGTTTGCAGGTAACCACGGTGCAAGGGTTTTACACATGAACCTTATTACAAAGTGTACAAAGAGTTGCTTTAAATGTAAAATATTCAGCAGAGGCAGGCCGGAATCCTGGTTTCATTTCTTTGCTGTGAATCCCCCAAGTGTAAAATTGGTTTCAAAGCTCTGTTGTAAGGGGTATGAGTGAGGAATTCTCCTGCTCCCCGGGTTTTATGACTAAAAACACTCATCAGCCCTTGAAGCTGTGGGCTAATATAAACAAAAGCCTCCCTCTTGACATCAGAGCCAAAACCAGATCCGTTCCAAGGGTGCAGGCAGAGTTAATGAGTAGTTTCACTCTCATTGCACAGAATGGTAGATATTCTGTTTATGGGATAAATTGGGAAATATTAATCGTACACGATTCATGTTTGGATTTCTGAAAAGCTAGTAGTGTGCTGCTTCTGGTGAGACAAAAACTATTTTGGTGACACCAACATAGCAAAGGTTACGAGGAAAAACTTGACTGTGATCTCTGTATGAAGGTGAGAACCATAAAAGTTTGAGGAAATGTGTAAAATATTATCCATATTTTGCCTACTGAGTGCTGTATTTTTCATGAATATAGTTCTGGCGCAAATGAGAAAATGCTGTAGCTTGGCACCAGTACGTCGCACCGACATCAAACAAGGTTTATGCGATTCCCTGAAAAATGTAGTATTCAAAATTGCTGGCATAGGTGTCATAATATGATTGAGAAAGGGCATTTGTCAGGAAGTGAGATTTCCATGTGGAAAAACCAGACCCAGCCCCCTGTCCCAGTAAAATGATTGATGGGGTATCCTCCCTTGGCTTCCTAAAACACTCCCACTCTCTTTGGACCCATCGGCACACAGATGAGAGGGAACCCTTGACCACTGCCCTATCAATTTTGCGAGAAAGATGACACATCAGTGATGTCATTTGCCTTATGAATAAGTCACTCCACCTAAAATCAGTACTCTCCCTACCAAATCTGAGGTGTGCAGCTGTCCAACTCTGCAACTTGCAGAGAGGGGCCTACATCTAGGAGTGAAGCCAGGAGCTGGAGTGAGACCTTTTTGGAGGACAGAGAGGCCTTGACTGACCCCTTGATTGTCCCTGCAGTGATGCTCTGGTGCCCCCTTGGTGTACATCAAGCCCTCTCCTGTAGGTATATACATCCCCAGCAATAGAGTCAATAAGCCCCATATTTATCAGCATTGCCATAGAGATTCCCCATGGAAAAGTCCCCCATCTTCTTTGTTTGTGTAATTCAGTCATTTTCCCCTTGAAAAATATTTAACTTGTCTGTGCCTTGTAGTAATTGTTCCCATTGAAAATCCTTTCTTTGCCCATGCATTTCTGTAATTTCCCTTGAAGAATCTCCAGTTTCTCGTGTAGCTCCCTAGTATATTTCTGTTAAGTAGATCAATTAATTTCCACATTATTTCACGGGTTCGAGATTTTTTTTGGTGACGAATTTCCTATTGCATTCCCTTATTATTTGCCCATGTGTAGTATGTACTAAAATTGATGTTCCTATTGTGTGCTGGCTAGTCTGTTCTGAAGCCCTATTTGTATTCTAGTCTAAGCAGCATGAAATACCCTTTTGTGCTGTCGCATAGCAGTGGTCTAAATTAAGTGAAATCCCATTTTGCCTGGTGCAGAAAAACGAATTGCCCCATTCATTGCTGACTCGCATATTGTTTCTGAAAACCGCATTCAAAATCCAATTTTAACCTGGTGTTTCCATTCCTTACCACTGCCTTTCCTTCCAAGCTGACAAGCCTAGTGGTGGTCTAAGTCAGGGGAGGGGGGGGTTGCAGGACTCAAGAATCATTGGTGTGTGCATGCACTTTCCTGTGGATTGCATTCCTTTTCCTGGTGTTTTGAACTGTTGATAGTAGTGGTTAAGTCAGTAAATTAAATCCTTATGCCATAGATGTTTGTTTGAGCTGTCTTGATGTGCTAATTGACTAAATGGACTCTATATTTGTGTCGCCACACCTTGGTGGCTATTGTAACTGTTTATTCAATTTTCCCATTAAAACACAAATTAATAAAATATTCATTGATAACACACTGGCCTGGTTCCTGGTCTACTGTGACAAGGGGTGCTTATGGAGGTTGAGTGCGAGACAAGTTGGAGGCCTCCTTAAAAACGAAGTGGGATTGTAAAAATAAAAAGCGATTTTATTGTGCGCCACATTCATTGGAAGGGAAAGAGACCCCCGACTTGCTTGTGCTGCATAATGTATTGTGACATTACTCTGGTAGAACTGCTGTCAGCAACAGCTATGATCGCTCTAGCAATCAGGCAACTGATTGTACAGCCAGTCTCCCGAGTGGGGGCTGGCGGAATAATGAAATAAAGATGGCCGCCGCCAAAGGGAAAAGGGACTAGGTCCCTTTTCCATTTCTATGGCAGCAGAAGGTGCAGCGGACCAGAGCTCAAGGCTCCAGTCCCACAGGCAAGTGTGGAGGGAGGGAGGGAGAGGGTTGGGAGGCAACATGGAGTGGCCTCCCCACATACATCTTTTTTTTAATGATGGTGCCACCCGAGAAAGGCCACGGGTGGCTGGAACAGTGGGAGGTGCATGTGTATTCTCGCCTGCTGTTCCAGCCACCTGATTTGGTCAATGGTCCTTCACCGGGTGCGAATGATCGGTATACCCTCCTATCACAAGAATTAAAGGCAGTTAGGCCTTTTTTCGCAACCCATCATAGAGGTTTAGCTTGGAAAGACGTACTCATTGTATAATCTTTTGGTTCAAAGCCCGACATTAGTAACTTTCTACTCCTGAGGTTGATAAGACAATCACCAATTTAGTAATAATGGCCTTTAACATGTACTACAGATTTTCTGTTACACTACTTTTAAATCATGAGTATGTCAGTGGCTTCATGCATACATTACTTGGGCTTCATATATTTTGGAGCATTTTTGGTCTTAAGTACTACTCATCGATATTTGCAATATTGTACAATACATGATGCACCCCTTTGCTTGGCGAGTGACCTCTGGCGGTGCTAGATGGAAACAACACTGCACATGAGCAAGGTTTTGGCAGAGACATGCACACAATGATGCATAAGGAACAAGTTACTTACCTGTAACTGTTGTTCTCCAGCATGGGTCTGGCATGGATTCACATGCTCATGATTTTTACCGCACTCTCAAGTGTTGGGAGTGCTCGTGCTTTAGCTCTCGAGTTTTTGCTGCGTTTTTGCGCTTTTTCAGGAGATTCTAATCTTTTCGGTTTAATCGAGCCTCAAGCTCCACCGTTTCTACTTCCGACATCGTCGCTTTCTTCGATCACGTCAGCGAGGACCGCCCCCTGGGATCAAACCGTCTCGAACCTCTTGTTGAGGCCTATGAACCTCTCGTTGAGGCCCTTCTCGGTTTCCACCAGCTCCTCCTCAGAGGCTGATTTCGAGTCTGTAATGGCCACCGCCCCCCCTCTTTTTCCGCCGGGGACTTCACGGGGGTTTTAACGATGGGCTGGAAAGAGGATTCCCTCCGCGGTTGCAGGGAAACTCTGGGCCCAGAGGCAGTTTCCAGTCTCAGCCGGCTTCACCAGGGTCGCAGCGACCACTTCGATAGAGGCCTTTGCCGGCTGGATCAAGGCCCTCACCACCTTAGGTGCGTCCTGGGCCTTCGCCTTGGGGGGAGGGTCCACGCCTCGCTCCCCTTTCGAGATCGACCGGGGCCGCTGCAGCAGTTTACCCGGGTTCTCGGACTTCCTCTTCCCCAAACCAGAGCGCTGGCTCGTGGTGGAACATGCCGGGGAAGTCACGCCCTGCTTGGCAGCCGAAGAGCCTGACCTTTCGGCGCTCCCGGTGCCCGCGGACTCGCAGTGCTTGGCCTTCTGTTGGGCCCCCATCGCCAGGGCGCCTTCACAGGATTTAGAAGCCTGCTCAGACTTTTTTTTCGCATTCTCACCTGCTGTGCCCTTCTCCAGCCAGGCGGCGAGGCGGGAACGACGATCTTGTTTGGTCCGTTCCGAAAGGTTCTTGCAGAACGCACAGTCCTTCTCCATGTGCGTCTTGTCCTCATGAAGGCAGTAGAGGCATCGCGAATGCTCGTCCTCATTGAAAACATTTTGTAATCCGCATCCAGGGCAGCACCTGAACAGCTTGGATCGAGCTTCCCTTGTCCTGGGCCATGTCCGTTGAGGTAGGCCGCAGATCTTCCGGAATCCTCCAAGAAGCGTAAACTCGACGAAAACTTCACCCTTGAGGGGCGTAGAAGAATTCCGAAACGGGTCCACGTTATCGGAAGTAGAAACGGTGGAGCTTGAGGCTCGATTAAACCGAAAAAATGAGAAAATCTCCTGAAAAAGCGCGAAAACGCAGCAAAAACTTGAGAGCTAAAGCACGAGGACTCCCAACACTTGAGCGTGCGGTAAAAATCATGAGCATGTGAATCAATGCCAGACCCCATGCTGGAGAATATGTCTGGCTGTGTGTGATGCAGGGGGAACCAGGGCCGGCGGAGGAAGCAGGGGACAGGACAATGTCAGGAAGAACGGGTGCGGCAGACCAGGGCCCGGCAGCACAGCGTTAAGAAAGCTGCATGTGGGAGAGAAAGGGTTTGAGAGGAAGGTGTGCCTGGGTGGCGAGAGAGCGGGGAAGAGGAGAAACAGGTGGGGAGGCAGGTGCAATGACTGAAGCCTAATGAATGTTTTTTGTTTCCCTCTTCCCCTCAGAGTATGCATGTGTGTGCGGAACACAGGGGGAGCAGGAGCCTACAGAGGAGAACGCCGCCAAAGAGGTGTTTGTTTGGGCTTATTAAAGCTAAGAAGAACGGATTAAAGCTAAGAAGAACGGGCGAGGGCACGGCCTAGGAGGCAAAGGCCGATGTGACTCAGCCACAGAGGGAGAAAGACGAGAGAAGCTGGCGGTGCCCGGAAGACCGGGGTGCCAACAAGAAGGCAGGGAATAGGAGTGGGATGTGAATGCAGTGGAGTGAACGTCCCAAAACCGACTGCTGCACGAGGTACAATTATACATGCAAGCAGGATTTGCCTGCTAATGCGGAAGGCCGCCAAGGAAGGAATTATTGTTTAATCAGGAAGGGCTCACCTCCCTAGCACAGCGCTGACCCAGAGAAGCAGCAGAGCTACAGGGCTGAAGGTATATCGCCCATAGGGGCCCACAGACAGTACAAGAACTTACAAACCAAGAGGGGGGAAAAGGGTGAGTTGTGCAGTAACAACAAACCTCACAGAGACTGCACTATGGGGTCAACTTCACATGAGTATATTATACTAATAAAGAAATCTACCACTGAACCGCAAGACCGCATCCGTGTCATCTGTCTAATACCCTCAGCGTGTGACATGCTAAAGATAATGAGCAATTCCACAGTTTTCCAAGTTATGGAGTTGGTTCTGAAGTTGTTTGGAAACTTGCCTCAGATATGAGAGTGCTAATGGGAGCTGGGTTTGAATCTTACCTCCTACAATCCCTTTTATGAATGGTCTTTTTTTTCAATTTTTTGTTGCTTTTGTTTAGCCATTGATACGTACGTGGCTCATGCTCAAGTACGTCTTCGGCAGCAGTTAGCCTCTCAACTTGGTGGCCGAGCAGATGTGGCTCAGCCTTTACAATGACACTGGGCAGACTCAGGGTCCATCCAGCGATCCAAACCTCTTGACAGCCAACACTATTTTATAACATCTGTCCAATTACACATTTTAATTACTACAAGAATTTTTTTTTTACATTTTTTTAAAGACTGCATTATTTAAATGTGTAGTGAATTTAATTCCAGCTAACATACCTTTGGGGCAACAATTAGTATCATGGCTTGGCATCTGAAGGGGTTCTGCACACTGACTTGCTAGCAAGAAATGGTCAATCCTTGTATCGCAGTACCCACGTCACTTCATAACCATCAGTCCTTTTTTCCAAAGAAAATACTAATAATTAGCTACAACAGAAAACTGGGGACAGGGCAATCAGTTCTGAACGGGTACTCTGGTCTGCTCTGAACTTTCTCCACCCCCCCCCCCTGTCAATCACCAGGCTGTGCGTGATGGGCCAATTTGCGTGAGATGTTCTGCTCGCATTGAACTGTATACTAACAAAATCTTGAGCCAACTGGCTATTTAGTCATATGCTAGCCACCTCCAAAGCAGCTAGTTTTATGCCCTTCAGGCTTTCGTCTCTTGCATGTGTGTAGATTTGCACATATTCAATGGGAGATTCATGTCTACCCGGTAGTTAAGGCAAGTTTGAGCCTGATTGTTATGGTATGTCGCATAGCTAAGGAACAAGTTACTTACCTGTGTGAGAAACCAAAGTGTATCTTGCTTACTAGTCTCTGGGGATTTCTCTCTCAGTTGGCCAGGCAATGGCCTTTGGATCCAGACCCCGGGGGTTGACCAGTGCGGGAGGTTCACCTGGGTGAGGACTCTTCGGGGAGTGGGGCCGAGGCAACCGATGAGATGCGGTATTCCCCCCTTCCTGTACCCGTGCCCAATCCTTTTTTATAGCTTTTATAGGATTCTCCAATGTCCTAACCCCTGCTCCCTTTCTGCACAAACACTGGGCCAAGGAAGAGGGTGACAGAGTAAAGAGGCTAACCCTTACATATCTCATTGGACATGTCCTGCTAATCGGGTCAGGCAAAGTCACACACTTTAATCACATATCTGATACCCATTAGCTCTCCCCACACGGATAAAAGGCAGAACATAGAGTTACAATATGAGCAAGGTGAAACACACAAAGGAGCAAAGATTCCGGGGGGGAAGGTGAACCCACTGGAGAACGACGACCGATCGAGGAACTACGCCAAAGGGTAGAGAAACCTTCAAGTTCCCTGCAGGAGGTCGTTGCCTTCGGGAAGCTGTGAAGGAGACGTAAGGAAAGCCAAATCACAGACAAGAAACCTGCATTGTGTTTCAAGGATGCCAGCAACCCTCCCGCGTGAAGGACCGAGTTGGGGAGGCGAGGCAAAGCCTGTGGTATTAACCTTGACTCATGAATCAAAGCCGAAGAGACAAGAAAGGAACACGCACAACCGGTGAGTTAGTGAAAGACATGAAATGCTGGTTTTTGTGAAGGACAGAATGAAGCCGCAACAGTGTATCTCACATGATGATGAGACGTGAAAGAAAGCTAACCAGTGATGAACTTTCAAGTGGCTGATAAATGTGAAGCCAGTGATACAGAAAAGCAGAGTGGTCTGGCGAAAGGAAGTAGCCCACTCGAAAGTCTCCGCGAAATGGGAAGTGTTCTGTTATAAAGTGTCAAAAGTGAATAAACTCTGAAATACGTAATGGTCAAAATTAATCTCGGCAAAAGGGGAAGTGAAAAGGTGAATGCTTGAAGAGAAATATTTCTTTTAACCTTTTGTGCTTATGGTACTTAACTACCAAGACCAAGAGACACTGGGGCAAATAACATAAGTGTGGGAGCTGAAGAGAAAGTTGAAGTGGTCCTGCGGAGGGCCATGGTAAAAGCCTTGCACATTCGCAAGTCTTCGACATCAGTGATATTTCCGAGCTCGACTGAGTATTTCCGAGCTCGACTCAGTGAGACTGGAAGTGTGATAAGTTAGGGAAGGGAACCACTAATGAATGTGAATTAAGCTTGGGGAAGGGAACCCTTGCAAGTGCTGTGATTGCGAGGTACGAACCCAGCTGAGGGAGATCTGGGTTGAATCAGGTACTTGTTGATTGAGAGGTCCGAGCCCAATAGAGGGAGACCTACTTGAACGTTTTGTTGAACTTTGAAAGAACTTTTGGAATGCTGGAATAAGTAACTTTAACGTTGAAGGCCCAGAGAGCCTCGATCCACGTTTTGAACTGCTTTCGTTTTAGATCCTGCGTCAGAGTGTGTCATCCTGCCTATGGGGGCTGCTTTTCTTTGTCCTGTTCAACGTGGGGAGGAGAGCGGACTCAGCCACTTTGATCCTTTATGTTATAACACTGATGTTTCCTTTGCATACATATTCCCCTTTACACCCTTTTTGTATGAGAGATAGGGCAGGCATTAGGTTTTGTTCGTATATGCCATTTTGACTTGACAAAGACTGACTAAGAATGTGTTTTCTTTATTATTTGATGATAGAGACTACTCCCATCATAGCTATAGAGCAAAGAAGGAGTTTTTCCAAACCCCAAAAATTGGTTTTGAAACTTGTACCTCTTGTGTCAGTGTCATATTTGTGATACCATGCCTCCCTTACACCTTTAATTCTTGTTCTCCAACATAGGTCTTGCATGGATTCACATCTGATGCATCAAGCTGGGAATACTCTGTAAAATTAAAGAAGTTTAACTTTAAGTTAAAAAACTGCTCGTCTTCTCTATAGCATATCAGTGTCACTTTTAGGTCATACTGCCCAGCCGATTATACTCATCACCCTAAACTCCACCCCTGGTGGCCATCTTCAGATTTGGTCATGCACGTAAAGTGGCAGTATGAACCAAGAAGAGCCAGAGGGGGGAAGGAGGGATGGTTTGCATGTGAATACATACAAGAAAAAGAGTTACAGGTAAGTAACGTGTTCCTTCTTGAGGAGGGGCTCTTGCATGATGGATTCACATGCTCATGAATATGATTACACAGCAGTACAAATATACAACCATGGGAGGTGGAAAGCCCCAGAGAAGCAATGCACTTACCCCTGGAACAGACTCACCTCAAACAGACAGATTGGGCAGCACTGCCTTGCCCACTCAGACTCCTCCCTGGAATCCTCAACTCACCAGAGAAAAATGCTATTGTTGCTGCAATAGTGGAAGTGGCTCTTAGACGGCCTGGAAGAGTTCTGTTAGTCAGACGATGGCAATACATGATACAGCCAGAGAGCCACTTGGAGATGGAAGCCTTTGACAGGGTCATCCAATGTCTGACATTGAAAAAAACCTGAGACTCTAGCGGCGTAGAAGAACAATTACAGAGACTTACAGGAGAGGGCCTGTATTTCCCCAGCTCTGGCTGAGGTGATCACCACCAGGAAAGGCGGTCTTCCATGACAGCAAACTTCAAAGGGGCTCAATGCATTGGTTCAAACGGAGGCTCCATCAGTTTAGACAGTACCATGTTGACATCCCACACTAGCGCAGTAGCCTTCACTGGAGGGAATATTCTGAAGAAGCCCTTGAACTCGTTAACAAGCCTGTAAGCCCACAGGTAAAGTTTGCCTGGGGCCCGGGTGGAACAGGATATGGCAGCCAGGTGGACCTTGATAGAGGCATGGGAGAGGTCAGCCTTGACCAGCGAGAGCAGGTACATTAGAAGCTATGGAGCAGTCGCAAGCAGCGGTGAAATCTTCTCCGGCCAGCACCACAATGTAAAGTGCTTTCAATTGTGTTTGTAGCAAGCCAACATAGAGGGAGCCTAGGATCTTTTTGCATTCCAAAGGCACCAAATAGTGTCAAAATTCTAAGGCTGCAGGGGCCAGGGGCGAGGAGAGACTCAGGGTCGTTGTGCAGTATTGACCCTCCTTTTCTGGAGAGGAGGTTGGGAAGTGGAGGCAGCTTGATGTCCGGGACCACCGCCCGATAGAGAAGGTCTGAGTACTAGATCTGCCTGGGCCATGCTGGTGCAATGAGGATCATCTTGCAACATTTGAATGTGTTGATCACTCGCAGCAACAGAGGAATTGGAGGGAAAGCATAAAGAGGCCCTTCCAAGGGAACGAGAAGGCATCCCCCAGACTCCTCGGCTGAGAAGATATGCTGGTCAACTTCTGACACTTGGCATTAGCAGCTGTCGCAAACAGGTCGATCTGAGAGACACCCCACTGGCTGAAGAGATGAGACACTTGCGCTTGTTGAAGCTCCCATTCGTGGCAGGACCACAGCTACCTGCTGAGAGACTCTACAATGGTGTTCTGGATGCCTGCCAGGTGAAATGAGACGAGAAACATGTGTTGAAGAATGGAGTTGAAGAATTTCTCAGCCCCACAGGGAGAGTGCGTCCCGCCCTGTTTCCTGATGTAAAACATGGTGGTGGTGTTGTCTGTGAAGACCCGCACCACCATTCCCTGGAGCTGAGGCTGAAAAGATTTGAGGCCCAGAAGACTGCCCAGAGTTCGAGGACGTTGATGTGCAACTCCTTTTCCTCTATGAGCCAGAGGCCACTGGTGTGAGAATGCCATGTGTGGTGCTCCCCAACCCTCCAGAGAGGCGTCGATCATGACTGTAGACTGATACAGAGGGATCCGAAAGGGAGTTCCCTGTGAAAGGTCTGGAGGAACGGACCACCACTGCAGGGCTTGACGGAATGCCCGATTGAGGGCGATCTTGTCAGTCCATCTGCCAGTGACTTGTTGCCACCTGGCATCCAGGAATTCTTGAAGGGGTCTCAACTACAGCCTGCAGAAGGGGACCAGATGGATGCAGGAAGACATCATCCCCAGCAGGGGATGGCCCACAATGTTGTAAAAGAGGCCGAAATCAGCCGTTGGACCTTTCCCAGGATGGCCTTCAATCTCGCATCCGAGGGAGTTGCCAGACACGAGACTGTGTTGAGTCCGGCACCCAGGAACAGTGCGCTCTGAGATGGCACTACGCAGGATTTAGGATAGTTGATTGAGAATGCTCAAGTCAGAAGTTGGATGGTATCCGCGGTGTGCTGGGTTGCCAGCAAGCAGGACCGGATGAGCCAATTGTCCAACTAAGGATAGACATGGATTCCTTTGCGGTGCAAACGCGCTGCCACGGGTGCCAGGCATTTGGTGAATATCATTGGGGCAGATTTTAGGCCGAAGGGCAAGGCCTTGAACTGGTAATTTTACCCCTGAACTACAAAGCGCAGGAACTTCCAGTGTTTGCGATGAATGGGGATGTGTAAGTAGGCATCTTCCAGGTCGAGGGTCACCAGGAAATCCCCTTCCTCCAGTTGGTCAAGCACATGCTGCAACGTGACCATCCTGAACTTTTGGGATTTGAGGAACTTGAGGCGTCCCAGGTATAGGATCAGGCACCACCTCCCTGACTTCTTACGTACTAGAAAGTATCAGGAGTACACTCCGGAGAAATGTACTATGGGTTCCTATTTGGAGGGGTCTACCCACTGCTACTGGAGGATTGGCGTCACATGTTGGTGACCTTCACATGAACTTGGACCTAGCTTGCTAGGAAATTGAGTTTTTTTCCAGTTCTAAGTGACTTTTCACTATGGACAATAGTTTCATCAAGTTTATTAAGACTTATGTTGTTCATATATGTTTTTCTGCACCCTGGTCAGCTATGGATGTTGCTATCTGGGTTTGGGTGCATCAAATCTTGCTGCTGAGCTCTTTCTACGGAAGATAAATAAAGAAAGAGGAGCATAATGCTCGCCTCCGTGTCTTTAATAGAATTAAGACTTTATAAGGAAGTTATTCTGGAAAATCTTTATTCACATTGCCATTAATTGCGTCCTTTGCCTCTTCTAACAATTTAATGGAAATATTCCCAGATGTCACAGGCTTGACAGAACAGCATTTAGTTTGTTTTACTTTGTGTGCCTATTTTATATAATACATTTGATTATTTGTATTTTCTGTTATTATTTGTAATTGTGCATCTATTCCTCACTCAAACCTCTCAGTCTGCAGGTCATGCCTATATTCCCTAAACACTTAAACTTCTAAGCTGCAACTCATACTGTGCTGTTCCAGCCACACTATCAAATGGGCTCACAATTCACAACTTACACTCTCCAGTTCTTGTTCTCTCTCCAGTCCTTCATTCTTGTAAAGTACATATTTTTCACAATCTCTATCCTTCTGTATCGTGCGTCTCACTCCCAAACTGCATCTTGCTCCCACCTCTGGCACATCAGTGCACACTCTCTTGCCCACTGCTCCCTCTCTTCACTTGACTTTATGTTTAGAAAAATACAGATGTGCTTTCTTTGAAAAACTGCTGTTTTTGCTGGGGGTTATCAAAAACAGCTAATTTTGCATTTAAAACAAACCAAATGCTGGTTTAGCAGTTGCAGTAATCAGGCAATCGCAATAAGCTGGGGGGTCTGACTATGACCCAACACAAATGTTGTGAGAGATGACCCCATTCTTCCATTTGGACAACCACTGGTGTTGTGCGGTGGAGGGTCAAAGAGTGAGACACATCAAAAAAGCCATGGAGCTGTGGATCCTCTAACGTGGTGAGGAGGAGGTCAGGTAAGTGACTCTGGAATGATATTTGACAGAACTGAGCAACTACCTAACAGGCATGTGCCTTGCTAGGGCTTGTCGGGTTTGGGAAGATTAAGCCACAGATCAGGCTTTGGTCTGTGTGATTACTCCTGCTCCAATCCTATCTGCCTCTCTGGGCTAGTCATTTCTCATATTGGATCTATTGGTTGAGGGAGTCCTCACAACTCACATTTACTGTTGACTTCTCTCTTGCACGAGTGAGCAGAAACCACTTATGCTGTTCTATTTGGAGTTGCAAGTTAAGTTCAAAACTAACTTTCCACTGTAGCTACCTTACAACTCACAAACTGCAACATGTGAGATTCACACCTGCAATTGTAAATAGCAGTATTCATTTTGTTTGTTGCAATCTAACCACTTGCAATTGTGTAGCACTGTGTAAGGGTGCAGAAGTAAGAGTTGGACACAAAGACGGTATGATTCTTGCTAAAGACTTATTAAAAGGAAATAAGGAAAATAAAACTACCTATCCCTATGACTGGGGTTTCCCTGCCTCAACTCAATACTAAGTATGTTGTCAGGATGTCTGTCAAAAGCAAATAGAACACCGTCTTGGGTCATAAACCTATTCACCGTCCCTTACACTTGAAGCTAAACTAAAAAAATCGAGTGATCTTCTTCATTCAGGATTTTCTCTGCAGTTCAACTAAAGTGGGTGAATGTCTCCCTTCCCCTGGGCTTTCTGAGGCCTCTCCAGCAGTTCAAAGGTGGGGGAATGTTTCTCTTCCCCAGGTCTTTCTCAGGCTTCTCTCGGCAGTACACAACATCAGGCTTCTTAACTCGGTTCTCAATGTCAGGGGAATGACTCCCCTCCCCTGGGCTTTCCTTCCCAATTGTAAAGTCTCTTGTACGTCCCAGACCTCTGCTTCTCCCTCTTTCTGCTTGGGCCAACTTGGTTTACTTCCCTGCCAAGTATGGTCCTTACGAAAAGTCTTCTTTAGGTCCCACACCTCTGCTTCTCACTTTCTGCTTGGGCAAGCTTGGTTCACTTCCCTGCCAAGTATGGCCCCCAAGGAAATGCTCTGTGGGTTTCCTTCTTCTCGTGGGAGTCAGCCCCAGACCCCTTTTCTTTACGTTCAGGTACTTGGGGCCCTTTCCTGCCAAGTACCGACACAAGGAAGATGACTTGTGTTACTCTCCTGTGGTGGGTCCCAGACCTCTCTTCTTTGCATTCGGGTAGTTGGGACCCTTTCCTCCCAAGTACAGCCACGAGGAAGATGACTCATGTTGCTTTCGTTTGGTGGGTCCCAGACCCATAAACTTCACTTGTTGCGGGATAGACCTTGTTCGCTATCCTGCCAGATACTGTGACTATGAAGATGCTGACTGCACCTTTTTAATTTCCCATCAGCCAGCCCGAGTGCTCTCCCTACCTCTAGGGAGCGTTGCCATGGCCTCTGATCTGTCTTGCTACTCTGCAGTCTCAATCTTCCTCTAGGCAGGGCTGCCTTTCATTCACGCGCTTCCCAGGCTTCAGGAATGCTGGGAGCTTCTCTCCGCCAGCTTGCCTTATGGTCCCTCCACTCTGGACTGGCCCTGGTCCTTTCTGCTGCCCTCTTGGCGGTCTGGTCTGCTTCTTTCCACCTTCCTTCACTGTGCTGGCTCCTGCTGCTCCTCCATGGAGGACTAGACAACTGCTTCCAGAGTCTCCCTTTTGTTTATGTTTGTGTTTGTGTTTAATCATTTCTACCGCGCTCCAGGTACCCAAAGGCTTAACGGCGCAAAAACGTAGAACAGAGCAAGACAAGACACATATAAGAGGGCAGTCAGAGATCATGCTGAAAGGTGATGAGGCTTTGAGCGGACTAGCATAACAGAAGTGTCTTCAGTTTCTTCTTAAATATGTCTGTGGGCTCAATAATCCTGAGATCGGGGGGCAGGACATTCCAAGCTAATGGAGCTGCTAAGTTCCATTGCAGACTTTATTCGTTTTGCAGCGGGTGGTTTTTAAAAGGTTGGTATTATTAGATCTTAGAGATCTGGAGCTATCTTTTTTTGTAATGGCTACTACTAGATAAGTTGGCATATGACCCATAATACATTTATGTGTGATCAGTAACATCCTGAAATGTACTCTTGCTTGAACGGGAAGCCAATGCAGGCTCTGTCTAGCTTCAGACACATGATCCTTATGACTCAAGCCTGTCACAATCCTCACTGCGCCATTCTGAATGACCCGGTGGCGGTGAAAATCTGCTTGCGTAATGCCGACTAGGAGGCTGCAATAATAGTCCGTTTTGGATCCAATGATGGCTCTGGTTAAGGTTTCTGTATTTTTTTTTTTACTCTTTTTATTAGTGGTCACAAAGAGAACTCCAGCACCATTCCAAATCGCACCTCAATTATTCGACAAATATACATTGTAGGTTTCATTTATACATTCAATATTACAGAGACTCGTCATCATCAGAGATCATGTTACATAAATACCCCCTGAACAGTCCCCATATCTCTTTAGGCCTACATGACACTGGTTGTGTCAGGACATATTGTTCTTCTGTTTCATTAACATATGTTAGTTCTCAAAGAAATTGCTCCATGCTGGGTGGACCTGCGCTTTTCCATTTCAGTAGTATGCATTTTTTGGCAACTGCGCATGAGATATTGAACTACCTTCTGGCTTTCTCAGAGCGCTTGCCAATGTCAGCTCAGGGGGGACCTGCTTTATCTCCTCCAACATTACAGCCACATCATTCCAAAATGCCGCCAACACCGGACACCCCCAGTACATATGCAGGGCTCCGTCTTGGGGTGCACTGCATTTAGGGCAGGCATCTGAGCTTTCTGCTACACATTTTGCTATTTTGGCCGGTGTGTAATGTAGCCTATTAAGGATTTTAAATTGGATTAACCATAGCCCAGCGTTAAGTGAAATTCGATTTACCGTGGGGGTGTGAGCCTGCACCACCGAATATAGTTTGGCGATCCCTAGGCCCCCCTCAGCAGTTATCAACTGTATACATGGGTTTAGAGGGGGTTCGTCTGGGAATGGCGGCCATCTCTTCTGAAACACAGATCTCATGCGGTAGTATTGCAGTGTTTTTAGCAGCCCCCCTCCCAGTGCTCTCAGAAATTCTCCCAGGGTTGCAAATTTCCCGTTGATAAACATATCACCCAATATCATTTCATAATTTGGGTCCCAGGATTCTTGTATGCTGCTGTCATGAGTGGGTGGCATGCCCGGGTAGTTCCAAAGGGGTATTTCTGGGTCATAGGGTGTCTCCAGCTTCAACCTTTTATATATGGCCTCCCATGCCCCGACATTGGCGCTTACCGGGTTATATTCACAGGTATCCCTGTATCGTGAATCAAAAATAACATTGTATGTTCGTGGGGTGTGTGGTGTATTCCTCTATCCATGCGTGGGGTGTTTGAACCGAGACATTGTACCAGTATTTTGCAAATTGCGCTTGAGAAACATAGTAGTAAAGTTCAAAGTCGGGGGCAGCTATCCCACCCGAGGAGTATGGCTGTCATTTTTTTCCCACCCTATCCTCGATGTCTTCCCATTCCAAAGGAATGTCACTACCATGGATCAAAGTCTGTCGAAAAAGGCCCTACCAGGCCATATGGGAATGTTGACAAAAAGGTAGAGCAGCTTGGGTAAGATGACCATCTTAAGGATGGCCACTCTGCCGTATAATGAAACTGGGAGACGTGCCCACATCTGAAGCTTTGTATGGATCATTTGCAATGCGCTTTCGTGATTATCTGCATACAATGCAAGTTTCTCCCTGGACACAAGGACTCCTAGATATCTAATGTGTTGTTCCGACTACTTGAGTCTGTGTGTTATGTCGCGGCATTTGGTGGCCGGCGTAAGTGGCAGGATTTGGCCACGTTAACAGTGTAACCAGAGTAAGTTGCAAACTCCTGTATTTCTGCCATGATAGGTGCTAAGTTTATCTCAGGTGTCCGGACATACAATAACCTATCGTCAGCATATAACGATATCAGCTGAGTGGATCCTTTCATATTAATCCCCCTGTCTGAGTATCTTAACCGCACCGCACCGCAGCCGCCATTGGCTCTATGGTTAATGCGAATAATAGGGGCGAAAATGGGCAACCCTGTCTAGTGCCCCTACCCAACAGGAACAGCTCGGAGATGGATCTGTTAGTTAGCACCGGGGTCCGTATATAATAGTTTAACATATCTAATAAAATTGGGGCCCACTCCAAATGGCTTCAGTACAGCCAGTCCACGAAACCGGATCAAAGGCTTTTTCGGCATCTAGGGATATGGCTACCGCGTTTCTACCCGGGTCGATTTGTGCCATTATGCCAAAGAGTCTTCGGAGATTTAGGGCTGTGGATCCTGCAGGAATAAATCCGTTTTGATTGTGGTGTACAAGTGTGGGCACTGCTGGTAGAAGACGATTGGCCAGCACTTTTGCAAATATTTTGGCATCAGTATTTATAAGGGAAAGGGGCCTACAGGATGAAACGTCCTGTGGTGGTCGACGCGGTTTAGGGAGGACAGTAATTACAGCCTCTCTCATAGTTGGGGGCAATATATTGCTCTTGAGGGATTCCTCCCAAACTTGAATTAATACAGGAACGAGTTCCTTGCAGAACTCTCTATAAAATTCAGCTCCCAACCCGTCTGAGCCTGGTGCTTTGCCTGATGAGTGCTTTGATTGCTTCCGTTATTTCATCTGCCGTTACTGGCTGATCCATTGCTAAGCGATCTTCATTAGGGAGTTTTGGAAGGGAGAGAGCCTCAAGATATGATTCAATTTCTGCGTGGGATTTCTTATCATAGTTTGCATACAGCTTTTTGTAGAATTTAACAAATTCCCTGTTTATGTCCTTTTCATTCAGGAGTACTCCCCCTTGTTTAGTTTGTATACTGGTAATCTGATATGGTTGTTTATCATGTTTGAGCAGGTTGGACAGTGTTCTACCCGCTTTGTTACCCTCCCTGTATCTGCGC
Organism: Ambystoma mexicanum; assembly: GCF_040938575.1. NCBI lineage: Eukaryota > Metazoa > Chordata > Amphibia > Caudata > Ambystomatidae > Ambystoma > Ambystoma mexicanum. The sequence continues at coordinate 979,289,055 of NC_090941.1, forward strand.
GCCCGCATACGGGCTGCCATATAGCGCACTTCTTTGATGGCCAGCTTATCGAATTCCTGAAGATTTGTGTGTATGTCGGCCAATATTTCGCTATTCTGTGTACGGGTGTATGTCTTTTCCAATGTGTCTAGTTTACTTTCAATGTTCGTTAGCTCGACCTGGACACCTTTCAGCATACCAACCGTCTTGGACATCAGGACCCCTCTGACCCAAACCTTGAAGGATTCCCACACTGTGGAGCATCTACCAACCAATCCCACATTGTTAGTGAAAAATTCTATTTCGACATGCAGTGATTCCACAACCCCGGGGTCCTCCAGCATCCTGCTCGGCATTCTCCACCTCTTTACAGGTCTGGGACCATCTCGGAGCGTTATCTCCAGCGTTTCTGGTGAATGGTCTGATAATGTACGGGGAAGAATTTCACATGTTCTCATTGCTGCAGTCATAGCCATGGAGATCAGCCAATAGTCAATTCTAGACTCAGAGTCGTGGACTGAAGAGTAGTATGTGTATTCCTACGGTCAGGGTGTATTTCCCGCCAGGCATCTACTAATGAAAGCTGTGGGAGAATATGGCCCGAGGTCAGAGCTGCTTTGCTCAGAGTTCTGATAGTTTTCGTGGACCGATCCAGTGCGGGATCTAGAGCTACATTGTCCCCGCCCCAAATCACATTGGACACATCAAGTGAAGCAATTAACTGGTACACATCCATATAGAAAGAAGGGTCATCCACGTTGGACCCATATGTGTTGACCAAGAGCAGTTGCTGGGCCGCGACCCTCCCCATACCATAACATATCTACCCATCTGATCCACTTTGTGGCCCTCCAAACCGAATCCCAAACTAGGATGAATAAGAGTAATAACCCCCCTAGATTGTGAGGAGTAGTCGGTATGGAACCTTAAGTTCCCCCATTTGGGGAGTATATGTAAGTTATTTATTCCAATTGTATGGGTCTCTTGTAGCATTATGATGTTGGGGCAATGCCTAGTGACATAATTACCAATTTTCTTGACCTTCATCTGGTTGTTTAATCCCCGCACATTCCACGTCAACAGTTTTATCCTCAGCCCATCACCCACATATTATAGAAAGGTATTTTGACATTATTTCGTCTATCAGAGCCATGGTATATGTGCGATTCGGCCAGCGCCAGTCTCCGTGCCACCACATTTTTAACATTCATCCAACAGTTAACCTTCATGAATCGTTCTACTGGGCGTAACGCCCTCCAGTGGCAACAATCCACTCCATTGTCCCATATTTGGTCAAATCCACAACAAAACCACCAACTTTCGCTCCCTCTTCCCTCCCCCCACCCTCATCATCACCCCCAACTTGACGACATACCGAAAACTAACTCTTGGAGCATTCCAGGGGTGGCCACGTTGCTCCACATGACCGCCGACTTGGCTCCACACTCCCATTAATCACATTGGATGGAGCCGCCTTGACCATCACAATATTAAGGTTGCAGTCTTGATGGCACGGTAGCTTAGCAAGTGTTCAAACATCGGGTGTATCTTAGTCCTACGGCCTGGGCCTGTTATTTTGTGCCGGTCTGCCCCCTCTGGGAGGAAGGGGTATGGAAGTCCCAATGTACTGCGTGGCCTCAGCCGGGGACTTGAAAAAATGCGCTCTTCCTGCATGTTGGATCCTCATCTTGGCCGGGAACATCAAGGCATATGGAATTTGGCGTTCTCGGAGGAGTCTTTTGACTGGTTTGTAGGCTCTTCTGCTTGCTTGGACCCCAGCAGAAAAGTCTGGGTATATATGTATCCGGTTCCCTTCATATTGGAGTGTTCCAGCCTCCCTTGCCATTCGTAGGATTGTGTCTCTGTCCCTGTAATTAAGGAGTCTTGCAATTATCGTACGTGGCTGTGCACCTGGTTTGGGAGCTGGGGCCAATGTGCAATGTGCTCTCTTGACCAGGAAATGCTTGGAGAACACCTCCGGTCCAAATACCGAAGTAGCATTTCAAGTTGTTTTTCCATTTGGCCTTTTCCGAATGATTACGCCACGCCAACTACTCGGATGTTGTTTCGCCTTCATCTAAATTCAACGTCCTCGCATTTATTCTGCATTTTGGACATAGCATCTTTGAGCTGGGTGATGTCACGGCTATGGTGTGCAATGGTGTCTTCATTAGTGCTTATTCCGTTTTCTGTTTCTGTGACACGTGGCCTCTCTTTTTCCACCCTTGCCTTGAGGGAGCCTATGGTGGAAACTATGTCGTCCAGCTTCATGTTCACTGCACAGAATCCGTTTTGCACTATTGTTGTGAGCCTGTCCTCCTGATCTCCATTTTCTGCATTCAGGGCCTCCTTGGCGTCAGTGTGTACGTCCGCAGTAGTGGATTGAGTTTGGCCACCAGTATAAGCATCCATTGGATCTTTCTTCTTATTGCTAGGAGTCTTGCCTCCCTTTCCCGTTTTTTGTGGTTCGCCCATGATGCGGTCATGAGATTTACTGTTTTATTGCCCTTGTTGACTGGCTGTTGGGTGCCCCGCACTCCCGTGCCCTTTTGCTTCTGTTCCTTCTGTGATGTTTCAATGAGGGTACTAGAACAAGGCTACAGAGCTTGGGGGCTCGTTCACCGCCAGTGGACTGCCTTCTCCCACGTACTATGTTGTCATATTACGAAGTTGGTGTTGTTTGTGGTGTTCTAATCTTTCAAGAGCTTTTGAAGAGTTTCCAGCACCCAGAACTTGCCAGATAGCCAATGTGTGTCCTCCGCCGGCTCGGCCTTGGGACGGCGTGCCCTTTGGTGTTGTAATGCAATCTGTTTTGTGATCTTCTAGTGGCAAGTCCACATGGGATGGGATCGAAGAAGCGAGGGCCGCAGTATACAGCAGGGCGGCTAGACCCCAATTATGCGACAGTACCACTTGGAACGGCGGGAGGGACCACGCTGGCCCCAGCCGGTCAGATTTTGTTCATATGGCGCCTTCCCCCCCCCTCTGCCGCGCCCCCGACACCCACGCTCGATTTCAGGCGGAGTGTGCTGCGGACTCTCCAGGCCTCCGTGTATTGCAGCGATGCAGTGCTGCTGCACTTTCCCCTTCTCAATGCTATGGGGGCCGCATTGGGGCTCAATGGCGGGAGAGCGTTGAGAGCACCAGTCCTTCTCCACCCCGCTCACCCTCAGTGCCCCACGTCCCGGCCTCGTATCGCAGACGCAAACTGGGCGTGAGTTACAGGCCCACTAGTTCATACGGGTATTCCGCCAGATCGGCCCTCGTGACTGCGTGTCCATAAGTATTACGGAATGTCCAGGGGGCCGTCACTGGAATATAGTTTTTATTAGGGAGCTGTTTTATTCTGATTTATGATGCATGTGGTTTCGTATGGCCCTGTGCTATTATATTAGGATGGTCACCGTGTTTTGTGGTCCTCCAGTCGCCAGCCCGCAGGGAACGGGAACAGGGGGCCATGCGTATCGAGAAGGGTGGTTCAGGCCTGTGTTATGAGTCGGGAGCGGTTAGACCGTTGGCCCATACCAGGAGGGCCGTTGAACAGCGGGGAGGGGCCATCACCAGCTTAGCCGGTCAGACCGTGCTCAGATGGTCTCCTTCCCCCCTCCGACGCACCTCTAATCTCCCTACTTGATATGTAGCGGATTGTGCTGTGGTCCCCACCAGACCCCTGCGCACCGCAGCGATGTGGCGCTGCCGCCCGTCCCTCCTATCAATGCACCGCAGTGTTAAGGGATACCCCGGGGGCCAGTGGGAGGTGAGCGACAAAAGCACTGGTCCTTCTCTGCTTCAACAACCCTCTCGGTCCAGCGTCTCGGTCGAGTGTCAAGGGCGCGAGCTGGGCGCGGGTTACAGGCTCAGGCTCTGCCCATCCGCAACCCTGCGCCTCATCACATCCACGGCCTTGAGTTGTCTCTCCTCGGTACTCCTGGGCAGATCGCAACTGCAGCGTGGGTCGATCGGGGTTCGAGCCGCCGTAACTTCTGCGTTTTATATTGTAGCTCACCAGGATTTTCAGGGGTTGGAGTTGGGTATTCGGGCTATCCGTGCAGTAGTTTATAGCACTTTCGGCGGCTTTCAAGAGGATGTTTAATCACAGGATTTCTAAAGGGAGCGGGAGCGCACAAATCAGGCAGCCATCACTGCAGTGCGCAACAGCGCCCCTCTGTATTTTTTTCTGATATCAATGGGTGAAGATGTCGTAGTAACTTGATATAGTAAGAAAGGTAGAAACTAGGGTGTTCACTTGAGCTTTCAGATTCTTATCCAAAATGATACCTAGTGTCTTCACTTTACTCTTCACCTCAATGTTAAAATTGTCGATGTCGAAATTGTTGATCAGACCTAATTTTGCGAGTTTAACATCAGTGGCAACAATCAGAAGCTCTGTTTTCTCGCCGTTCAGCGCTAAGCCATCCAGGACCATCCAAGTATGGATCACATGATAAGCTATATTGATGTTTTTTTCATCAATACCATGTAACCCTGAGATAGGGATGACCCACTGTGTGTTATCTGCGTAGTTGGCAAATAGGATCCCCTCTTGTTCCAACTTATGAAAAAATGGCACCATGAAAATGTTGTAGAGACATGGTGATACACAAGCTCCCTGAGGAATCCCGTACATCAGAGGCACTGGTTTCGCCTATGCAACCACACTAACAACTCTCACCTGTCTACCGCTCAGGAACGAAGTGATCCATTAAGTGGCCTGATCTGAGAAGTGGGCAATATCCCTTAACCTGGTCGTCCGGATAGAATCCTCCACCAGGTCAAAGGCTGCTGAAACGTCCAAAATCATAAACCGGGAGGTTTGACCGTCATCCAAGGATTGAAGCAGCTGGGATTTTAGTGCTAAAAGAGCCATCTCTGTCCCATGATTCTGCTGAAATCCGGATTGATATTTATGCAGAATCTGTGAGCTATTTTAGTGGTGTGATATCTAATTTTCTAGTCTACATGGACCAATGAGCAGCCACTAGACTGCTCATTGTGGTTCTTAGGAGTACTCTTCATGGCTCCGTACCTCCTCCTCATCCCAGTACTTTTAATCTGCATGTTCTACTGGGAGTGAATGGAGTTCTTCTTCATCTGAGTACTTGGTAATAAGGATCTATATCTAGGTAGTTCCTATTCTTTACGTTCTGAACTTTACAAATATACATAGAAGTGTCTGATATCAAGGTGAAGTGGATATAGTAGCAGTGTGTATCGGATGGTGGGGTATTGCTGGAACACTACGTTCTCGCTGGTCCCATGAGAAGGGGCTCCCCCTAGGGAAAAAGGGACGACATCCTAGGATTTGTCACAAATGGTTTTGCATATGCAACATCCTTCCAGATATTTGGCTGCTACATTTTTTATAACTGTTATTTTCTGGCTTATATGATTTAAATAAGGATATGTCCATTAACAGAAAATGCACTTGGGTAAGCTTTAATAACAGAGCTTTCTTGTTTTTTTAAATGTGATTTTTCAATTTTGCAGCATGAGATTAACTAAAACAACTATTCTGCTTCGGCCGAATACTGACCAACTATTTAGAATTCGGCTGAATACGAAATATGCTACAGCCCTAGTGTAGGCTTCTCACGAGTGTTCCCTCCTGTTTTTTTGGTGAGGTGGTCAGGCATTCCTATGTATAGGCTGTTTGTGTAGTCTAGGCTTGATAGTATTAGTGAGATTATGGTGAGGGTTCGGTGTGAGAAGCTTAAGATGCATCTGATTGAGAGTAGGTGGTAGAAGCATTTTCATGCTCCCAAAGTGGTTTCTATATAATATTGGATGATGTATCTTCCTGATATATTATCTATCTCTGCTTTTTTCGGATTGGCACTCAGGTAAGTAACTTTCAATTGTTCACACTCAGTGTGTTCGCCGATACGCCCTGCTGTCCCTGTTGCTTTTCGGAGGACTCACTGGTTTCTGTAGGCATTGGCATCTTCTTTTGCAGTCCGCGGGTGAAGGATTCCTGTCTGCTTGCATGTCGCGGCCTCCTTTCCTTTGTTTGCCAGTCCTCTACGGCTTCCACTCGACACACCTGCTATCCTCTTGGATCTGCTAAGTGAAATGCCGTTTTCCTTCATCTGCGAATGCCCAGAATTTCTTCACCAGCTCCTGACGATCCTACAGCGTCTCTAGGTTCAGCAGTTCCTTCTTCCTCCAGTGGCGAGTTTCACCACTTTGGCAAGACAGACCAAGGTTGGAAGGTTGGTCGTTAGATATAGTCAAAGAGTTTTCGCTACTCTTTCAAGGGAAAATATATAGGGGATACCATGGCTCATCTGATGGAGCCACAACATCTTCCCGGAGGTTGTCACCTCTCCTGTCTCCTCCCTGTGATCCTCCCTCATATAGACACCCCGAGGTCAGGATCAGGTAGTGGCTGCTGTCCCCTGGCCACATGGGAGAAGGTCACCTGTGGGAAATCAGTGATGACTCCACCGGATTGATCACACTAGGCAGGTTATCATCCAGGTATATTGTACATTTTTAGTAAAAAAGGGATAACGTGGCGGTTGCCCCAGATGTTAAGTCAATCTTTGTTGCAGATTCAATCTAATATGTGCCTGGCCGGGTGGGTGGCTCAGTTCAAAATTTGTTTCAGAGGAACGCTTACCAGGTGGGCGCTGATGGAATTTGACAAGGTTTTGTTTTCTCTGTCAAACCAAATATTAAAATCTTCCCGTGCAATTATATTGCCGAGTTTGACCATTAGGCTGGCTATGGCATCAGGAAGTTTCACAGCAAAGTTAAAGATGTAGGTAGATGGTCTGTATACGAGTAGGAAAAGTAATTTACTCGGTTGCTGAGTTTGAAATTGACATGGAGAGCTTTGCCATCTTCAATGTCTCTTGATAGTAGAGATGATGCGAAGATTTGATTTTTGTGGACCACTGCATGGCCTCCTCCTCTTCCACCTTCTCTGTTTCCTTGTAGAAGTTTAAAGTTGTTTGGGATGATAGCCATGTTTCTGTCAGGAAAAGGGCGTATGTGCCACCTTCACATAGAACGTCACAGATTTCTCTTTTGTGCTTTGCTATTGAACGTACGTTAATTAGGCTTGGAAAAGGAAATGCATCATTGGGTCTCTACTGCAGCACTGTTCTAAAACGCACAATGACGAGCTCCTAACTATCCTGCGCCCCCCACTGGCAGCAGCATGACATTTGAAGCATATAATTCTAATGTAGGTCAGCATGGTTCTCTGCTTCGTTTTTGAATTTACTATACAGTAGTTATTGTGGTAGGTCAGAGAGTAGGTGGGCATGGAGGCATAGTTCAACACTATTTTAATGAAGAAAATAAAGAAAACCTGTACTAGTCCCCAATTCTAAAATAAGCTCCCTGTGATAAAAAAAAATAAAAATATGCTCGTCAGGATGTCCCGCAACTAAAGTCAGTCTTCCGGTCCCAAACCTAAGCCTACCTAACACCATGCTACTCTATGGAAAAGACGATAAAAAGAAGGATCCTAAGCTGTGGCTTAGTTAATCGTTACCTCACCCTGGGAAGTAGGGGTGGCTCGTTTCTGACCTTCAACCTCAGAGTTCACCACAAAGTAGTTTGCATTGCAAAATCAAAAAATATCTCAATAAAATAAAAGATTCTCAGTTCTTTTGGTGCTCAAAAATAATGTCCTCACCCAACCATCAGGTTTTATCCCTTCTCCAAAAATATGCAGAATTAGACTGGGAGTCCCGGTTGCCACCTAGTCCAAGAGTGTTCGATCCTGTGCATTCTTGGCCTCTCACACCTGATGTTCCTGAATAGATACTGGCTTCCTCGATCAGGTTCTCTTTTTCTTTACCCTCTCATGGCTTTATAGTGTGCTTAGCCCTGGGTGGGTTCTGGGCAGTTCTAGCCCGGTTAGGAAATTGTGCTGAGATGCATTGGCAAGATGGCTGATTCAGGCAATAAAAAAGACTGATTTGTACAGATATCACTCAAGTAAAGCATGTCAGATACCGTTAAGCGGATTATATGCTTAGGGTTATTAAAATGTGTACTCTGCTTTTTTAGTCTTCGTAATCCATCACTGTTACATGAACATCCTTTTCACAGCATACTCAGATTTATGCTATGTGCAGACTGGTGAAGTAATATAAAAAGAACCTCTCTACTGATAACCATGACATTTGAAAAGTTGTCTATGGCTGATTGCCAACAGGTTTGTAAGGCCATATAAGCAAACTTGTACGATCAACATTGAGGCCTTTGGCCCATCGTTTTTAGGAAGAGATTTGAGAATGCAGCCATCTGAAAAGATGTCAACACCACAATAGTGACCCTACATACCATCATAATAATAGTACCATTTTCACTCTTAATAAAAACAATAACTTATGTTTCCATACAGGGCCTTTTGGTACAGTATTTTGTAGTACTGCAGAAAACACTATTGACCCAACTTACACATTTTATGAAGTGAATTATTTCTCAAGACCAAACCATCTGTCCAATACTTTGGGAAATCCTACTAAACCTATCAAATTTAGACAGATAAAAGGCAGATTCACACCGACTTCTCCCACGCCCCGCCCCTACCCCACCGGGATCTCTGCCCCTGCCCTCACTCACCCCTCAGTCTGCCCTCATCCGCTCCTCACCTGGGGCCAGCTACCCCCCCCAATCCCCTACTGGCCACCTACAGACCTATCTCTATCAACCGTTTCATAGCCAAACTAATTGAATCATCCCTAGTCTCCATCTGGGATGATATCAAAAGAAGCGCAGACTCGAAAGGCTGTGCCGCACTTATCCTCGACCTCTCTGCAGCCTTTGAAATTATCGACCACTGCACCCTCATGATCAGACTCCACTCACTCTGCATCAGGGATACAGCATTGAAGTGGATATCCTCCTTCCTCACCAACTGATCGCAAATTACCCACATACATTTCTCCTCAACCCTACGCCGTGTCACCAACAGAGTACCTCTGGGAGACTCACTATACCCCCTACTATTTAATCTCTATCTGAGCCCCTCATCATGCTCTCATTCGCTCACATGGCTTAACCTGTTCAACTTTGCATATGACACCCAGATCAGCTTCAAGATCCCTAAGACCGCTTCTAACAGCCCCCCCCCCCGACCTCGCCTCATAGAAATCGACCACTTGATGACTGCCAACTCCTCCTCCTAAAACCCGGAAACAAACAAAATCATGATCTGTGGGTTGACTGTCCTCTTCCCACAATCTACCCCATGGGCTTCCAGTCTATGCCCTAATCCCATTAGATTCAACTCAGTAAAGAGCCTGGTATGTACCATGGATGCAGACTTAACACGCTCATACCATATCAACTTTGTTTCTAAATCATGCTATCTACACCTTTGCATTCTCTGACGCATCTTCCCGTACCTCTCCTACCCTCCCAGAGTCACGGCAATTATAACTATCATCCTCTCTCGCCTAGACTACACCAACTCCCTATCCCTGGGCGCCCCTGCATCTCAACTCAGACCACTCCTAAGGGTATAAAAGACTGCAGATAGGCTCCTTCTAGCCGTTGGGCCCAGAGAGCACATCACACCCGCCCTCTGTATCCTCCACTGGCTACCTGTCGGGCGACGGTCCACTTTCAAAGCCATGTGCATCACCCACCGTGCTCTGCACAAGATAGGTCCAGAATACCTACCACTCAAGCTCACCCCTTAAAAACCCATAGAAAGCTGAGATCAGACTCTGCACTCCCCCTTGTCATCCCTCCTATCAAATCGGCCAGAATAGGGGGATCTGTCTTTTCCTTCCAAGCACCCACAATATGGAACGTGATTACCCTCAGTAGCCACCACTTAAGGAGGATCACCTTGCCTTCCAGAAGGCCAAGACCTGCACCCCCATGCCCCTGCGTCCTGACAAACCCATTTCGCATCTCAGGCTACTTAACGCCCTGCCAGATAGGTTGAGGCATCAATGAGCCCCACAAAGAATGTACTGAGCGATGCATATAAAGGAATCCAGCAGAACCCAGGACAGGCACTGTGCCATGTCAAGGAAACAAGAAAACCAGCCAGGACTCACAGATACATATCACACTCCATGTCGATGGAAAATAGCCGCAGGCGCAGCCACCCACTCGCACGCATCTACAATCATACACTACTTGAGGACACATCGCATAACACGTCTGCCATAAGAATGCAGCTAAGTGCCACGACATAAATTCGTTCTAGCTGGGCACATAATCAGTCTCCCGAAATCCCATACTCTCAACAACTTGCATGCAACCCAAGCTAGCTCGACAATCTTCTTGTAATGATGTGCTTTCCACATCCAGGAATGTGTCTTGCGCTGTGATATGATATTATGCCCAATTGTACCCTCACCTTTGTTTCGAAGCGGTTTCTCAGCAATGTGGCATAGCAAAAAAAAAAAACCTTACCTGACTTTTCCAGGCACAGTTAAGGCAACCTTAGATTTAGTTATGTTCATTTGGACTATGCAAGTGTGTATTTATGGGGATGCCCAAGAATTGCATTCCTCGCCTGGAAAGGGTGCAGTTAAGATTCTCAGTGCATAGGACTCTGGCTATGATCCAGTTGCAATGGCTCCAAGTGGAATGCAGAATTGATTCTTTATACGTTTGTATGGTTCAAAGCTTTTTATCACTATGCCGCTACTTATACGGATAAACAATGGAGATATTACCTCCAATCGCCTTAAAATCTGCAGCTGGCCTACTGCCGTCATCCATAAAATAAGAAGAGCAAATGCAGGTGGCCAAGCTTTTGCCTTCCGTACAGCAAGCTTCTGGAATTCCCTCCCGTACCAGATTAGGCCCCTAGATGACCGACTGTTGACTCCCTGACCAGTAAATCTTCAATGGCAAGTTTGAACGTCCACTTATGTTCGTATCAAGTGGCTACCTCGATGGTGTTGGTGCGCTCTACAGATTCGGATAACAAAGTTCTAGAGATATTACTACAGATCTATAAAGAATGAATATTTAAATTCCTTGACGATAATTAAATGCTCAATGGCCATGTCTAGCGTAAAATAATATGATAACTTTAAGGAGAAGATGGGTACATTAGGTGGGTGAATATGCATGCCTCACAATTTGTAGATGAAAATGAAAGTGAACCACTTGCACTTGATAAACAGAGAATTGTGTCATGTTGGTCAAAGCACTATCACCCTCCTGTGAATATAAGTTGTACAGTGCCACCTAATGCAATCCTAAATTCATGGTGCAAAACCTTTGGCTTACTGATTTCTCCAAATCTCCACTGGACATCCCTGCTTCGCTTTTAGACAGTATGGTTTCAAGTACACAATATATTGGGACAGACCTGCTACAATAACATGTCATATAGCAATACTATAAATATACTCAGATCCCTTACCTTCTCAAAATATTATGTTCATAAACAATGTTTACTCGGAACTTGATATGCAACATTGCTCCTCCATGGAACAGTGATTGATGTCCGTGGGTGGCAATGTTTGGCTCCTTGCAAACTCTTAACATAGCTAATGCACATTAGTAAGTAAACATTTTGACCTGCGCACGTAAAATGAAAGACCAAAAGCCAAGGGATTTATCCGCGGCGTGCTATGATCAACATTCTGCCTCCCCCTGTCCTACACACAGCAGGGTCTGAACACTTCGTCCCAGAGAGAGATGCTCTTCCATCGGACAGCGGTTACATGGGAAGCGAAAAGCAAAACAATGACAGGCCGTCCACTTCCCAAGACAATACTGCTCTTTGGTCGCTATCTGCCACAGCCAAATTATACTGGCCTAGCAACGGTGCTTCCAGGGGGCAGGTTCTGGTTGTTGGCTCCGAGTACCTGCACTTCTGAGCAGAAGTGCACTACTTTCAACAGAAGAGTGCCACCACTTCTCAGCAAGAAGGAGGTACGCTGCGAAGGAGAGTACCTGGCTACACCACTCTTTACATTTCAAGCACTGCATAGCAAAATGTATTACTGGATAATAAAAAAGCTACGTTAATTGCAGATTCGCAAGAAAACAGATGACTCAAACTGAGAAGGAGAAAGTGAGATCCGCACCCCAGACTAAATATCAAGAACACCTAAAAATAAAGGTGTTATCACAGAGGAATCAAGGAACCACGCAGTGAAAGACAGGCACGAATGCATTGGTTTGAAGCCGCCACCACCACCCTTACCACCACAAGTTAGACCACAATTTGCATGCACAGACACCAGCAACAAGGCACATGCACGGAAAGCGTGCAGTGACGGGAGACTGAAAACTTCTGCTAAAGTCACTCTCATAGCAGGAACTGCAGATAGACTCTCCGATTGATGCAGGTTGCACAGGGACGAAAAACCAAACCGCAATGTTGAAGCTACAGCACAAACACACAGCGACTGAATATGAAATATATGCATTTAGCCAGCGACATTGTTATGGTAAGGCGTACAATTCCATCAGCCAAAAACACATGAGGGCCTGAAAAGAAAACAGATGGACATCACAAAGTAAAGGAGAACTCAAATAATGCACTCTCTTTAACGAGAGCCCGCTCTTTTAATTTGGCGACCAGGGCCTTTTTTTTTCTTTGCAGCTCCAGTAGTGGATAAAGAAGCTCTAGCCACAGGATGCCATACGTTTGTACAGCCGGCATTGGTAAAATTCCCAGCCTCGCGATCACTCAGTCCACCCTGTGATTAGATTCGAAATGGCAGCTGTGTGAACTAACCGCCACCTAGGAATCAGTATCTCGTGTCTCAAAAATAACAGACCATATGAGTTCAAGAAGGAAAACCAGAGTTCCGCCAACAGAGATGCCCTGCCCTAACACATTACATGACGTGGTTAGTGACTGCAAGGACGCCAATAATTATTACAAAGCATTTCTTTTATTTCTGAATTTCTGGGGCATGGGCCACAACATTACTCAGCTGCAGAGAACAGTAATTTCTGTTTGGTGAAAAACGTGGCATGCTTTAAAGGGGACCTTTTCCACAAAACTTTAGCCAATCTTCCCTAGGGGCAGGCACACTTGGCATGAATCTCACTCAGCCATTACAAGTCTCTAAAATAACTAGGTCTATTGCATGTCATTGCAGTATCTGCCATCTTGTACTCTTTCAAAATAGAAACAAAGATCATGCCTAAAAAATGACAGTAAAACGGAATGGTTTTGGTGCATTGATGTCCAATGTGTCGAACTTCACTTCCAATAGTCAGTCGGGGATCCTCCAAACAACGAATGTGTTGAATGGTCCAGAATACACATGCCTAGAGAGCTGAAATTGTCGATTGTTTACCTCTCCTAGATAGTCCATTTGCAATAACTTACAAAATAAAAATAATTTATTTAGCATAAAATTTGATCCAGGGCAAAAGGTCACCGACTCCGAACTGGTCTCCGGAAACTCTAAAGGGTCAACTCGGCCCAGAAAGTTTTATTTGTGGTCAACATTTCCACGTAGATAGTGGTAGAATCGCCATACTACTGTTTCTGCTAACAGCCCCCATAAACTGCCTTGCAATCCCTGTGGATTCAGCAAATGCGAGTACGGCTCCATGAAAGTAGGCATGACTTTAGGTTTTAGCTGCTGTTACTTGTTCGGTGTTTATGCTCGTGATTATTCTTTGGTTATTAATACAAAACAACTTCATGTTTTTTAATATTGCTTGAAAACCCACAACAACCCATTATCGTAGCCAAAGTTCACGTGATATCACTTCCTGTGAAGCTATTAAGTGGCCTGGGCCCGTGCAACTTCTTTGAGGACATGTAAAAGGAGGAAAAGTCATTGTAAAAAGCACAGAGCATGAACCAGGCATTATAGAAATTATAAGGTAATCACCGTAGTGACTAACTTAGTCCCCTTTCCTCCATACTGTATGGGAGTCCCTTCCAAGGGACGGGAGACGGAACCTTTTTCACCTGAAAAAAAACTTCTTCCCCTTTAAATTTAGAGGCGCGCAGGGGTGCGGGCCAGGGAGCATGTGCTGCCCTGACTCCACCCTCTGACGCCCCACCCCAGTCCCCATTGACGCGTCGACAATAGATTTAACATTGCCTAATGACACCAGTATTATTATGGGGGAGGATGGTGGAACGTATGGAGGAAGGGGACTAAGGACTAAAATTAGGTTAGTCACTACGGTGAGTAACTTATAATTACTCTTACGTCCCATCCCCTTTCCTCCATACTGTATGGGCGATTACAACTGAATGTAGCCCCAGGGTTAAGCAAATAGGTTCCTGAGAACCGCCTGTCCGAACACTGCATCTGATCTAGAGCAGTGGTCGAAGTGTACGAAAATAAGTAGTGGAACTATGTTCCCTAGTGGCCTGCACCGCTCCCCACAAACACCATCGCCACACCCCCTCCCACGCAGAATACAAAGCCCAAAACAATTGTTCCTGCTGTTTAAGGGAACGTCCAGTGCAGTGCACTGAAAGTGCAAGTTTCAAATTCTTCCTACACTTTTATTTTAAAAGTGACCATTCCAGAAGTATTTCTTTTTAAAATAAAATTATAGGAACGGTGAAACTTAATCAAAAGAAGTAGAGGAGCAACGCTCCCGTCCACTTCGACCACTGATCTAGAGCCGGCATCCAAACAGTAATGCTTGCAGAAAGCTGAGGGAGTAGCCCAAGTGGCCCCCTTGCTGATGACTTGCCAAGGGACATGGCGCTGGAAGGTCCCAAGATGGATTTCTGAACTCTGACCTGGTGGGCAGAGGTTCAGGAGGCCAGCCTAGTTTCCTGGTACAGGGTAACCTTCTGGACAAGCCAGACCAATCAAGGTAGCTTGGTGGTGGTCAAGACTAGGTCTCAGGAGGGGTGAGGGTGACTGAAAGACCTCAATGAGCACACAGTGTAAAGGACACTTACAAATCACTCCCAGTCATGTGTGGATATATTAAAAATACATTTATTTCAAGGCCTTTGAGGTCAACACACAAATGAAATCACAGTAACACTATTAAGCAAACACAATCCTATCTAAATACATATATACAAGACCATTGGGGTCTAAAGGCTTAATGCACGAAATGGGTCCACAACCTAAAAGGGGAAGGAAACAGGCAGCGCAAATAGTCTTGAGTCCCTTCTGCATCCAACACACTCCTAAGTGGCAGTCCAATCCCTAAGAAGAGTGGAGCCTAATGCCCAAATGTACATGCAATCCAGCACACGCGGTAGTTCAAATGGGCAAAACGGGGTCTCTTCAAGGGTCTATAGCAACTCAGGAAGGTGGGTGAGGCGATGAAGAATAGGTTCCCACTATTCGAGGAGGGTCTCCACTTGAGGGCAGTCGATTCCAAAAGTTGGGAATATTTCACACTAGCAGTGGAAAGGAGAGGGGGCCCCCAGGGGCCACTTGTGTGTAAAAATGGATGGAGGCACTAGGGGCCACTGGTTAGTGTTGCGATTACTCACCGACCCCCGGCGCACTCCGGACCAAACTTCAGCAGTCAACTCCACTTCGGTTGCAGGTTCAAGTGCAGCAATTTGACAACTCTGCAGCTTTCAGCGGCAAAGATACAGTGATGATTCCCAAATGGGGCAGTGGCGATTTCTCCACTCCTGGCGGATGGATCATGCCGGTTTCACTGTAGCAGGATTCAGGGGCAAGAGGTGCACAAATACAGCGCACCTGCAAAGTTCTTCACCACGGCTGGGCGACACGGTAACCGCGTTTGCGACTGTTCGGGCGCACTTGTCTCACTTCAGACCTGGGAACGCCAAGTGTACAAAATTTGGTATGAGGGTGCCAGGAACACAGAGCTAGCGATATACCAAGTTTCAAGGGCCTCCTCGAAACGGCATCGGTATCAGGTCAAAGAGTCTGCGTAAGATGGTTAGCCCACTGGTTGGCCCAGGGACACTTCCGAGAAGGCTTACTTGCAGGTTTTGATGAAGGTGCCGAGAATAGTTGGTCCCACTATTCCAATGGGTCGAAGCGTCTTTGCAGACCTTCTAGGACGACCAGATGCAGAGGGGTCCCACGGGACGACAGCAGACTCAGAGTGCCAAACCTTTCAGTGGGTCACCAGCAGTTCCTCGACTCGGCTTCTTAGTTTCAGGATACTTGGATCCTATCCTTCGTTCAGTGAGAACTCCAGAGATCGACATGGTATGGGTGTTAAGGGCCTTCTCTTATCCAGAATACCCTTCGCGCCCCAAAACGAAGAGGACCCAATGGGAGATCTGCTCACACAGAAGCATACCATACATGGACCAATCACGGACCACGGTGGTCCCAGGCATTCCCAGCACCCCAGACTCTCAGTCACCCAGGATGTGTATTGGAACCAGACGTTCCAGCCCACATCCTGCAGGCACACACACAAGGCACGCAGAAGACCGCAAATGCTTGGCATTTCGTGGGAGAATGCATGCCCAAATAAGGACTGACCCGGATCGGCTCGACCTGGGGAAGGTGAAGGGGCGAGATGGCCAAAGGACAGGACAAAGAACCTCGTGGCATGGCCATTTTGGAGATAGGCCATCTATTTGTGCCAAACACGGTAATCGCGGTTTACCTGGCAGGAAAGGGTTAAAAATATGTGCAATGATAAGCTGCCACCAGCCCTGTCCAGGGCACATCCGCCCTTCTCCTAAAAAAATCCTTTGAGAGTATCTAGGGCCTATGGAAATGACTAATAGACCTAAGTGTACTGTACTGGAAGATACCCTGTACACTGCTTACATGTTGCAGAAAAGTTGCAATATGGGAAAGGACTAAGGGAAACAAAGTCTCTCAGTACTGACTGTCTTAAGGACATGACAGTTTCCCCATAAAAAGTGAGCGAAAAGCCCAGGAGTGCAGCAGAAGAAAATTACACATAAATGGGAATCTTTCCTAACAGAATGCGATGGCCGTTTCCTTGGGAATATTTCCTCGTTCAAGTGGAAAGCAGGCAGCACCTTGGGCAGAAATGCTGGATATGTCCGCAGGACTACTTTGTCCCTGTGTAAGGTAGTATACGGTTCAGAGGCGGCCAGCGCCTGGATTTCGCTGACTCTATGAGCCGAGGTGAGGCCGACGAGTAAGGCCGCCTTGATGGTGAACAGCCTGATATCCCGGACACCATTGGCGCAAACGGTTTGTGCGCCAGGGCGCCCAAGACAATGTTGAGGTCCCACACGGGGTGCGTCCTCCTGTCGGGCAGGTAGAGCCGTGCAAGCCCCGTTAGATGCTTCTGGACGATAGGATTGGAGTAGAAGGTCCCCTCCTCTGAGTTCCTGTAAGCTCCGATGGCTGCGAGATGTGTCCGGCAGGTGTCCACCTGCACACCAGAGTGGGCAAGGTGCGCAGAGAAGGAGAGTACGTCGTCCAAGGTACACGCCAGGGGGTCGATTTCCTTGGAGTCTGCCCAGTGGCAGAATCTGGTCCATTTACTTTTATATTGGGCCGTGGTAGCCTTGCTCCTTGCACCCTGTATGATTTCCAGATTAGCCTGGGAGAGGCTACGGTGCTGCAGCGTTACCTGCTCAGGTACCATGCTGTGAGGACTAGTTTCTGTGGTGCGGGTCGTTGACCATGCCCCCATGCTGTGCCAGAAGATGTGCTGGGCCCGTCGGGAGGTGAACCGAGAGGCTGAGCAACTCCGAAAACCAAGGCCTGGCTGGCCACCACGGAGCTATTAAAATGATGTTGAGTTGGCGAGACTCCTTGATCATGCAGATCACTCTGTGAATTAGCAGTGTGGGCGGAAAGGCGCAAGCCCTCATGCCATTCCACGGAAGCCGAAATACGTCGCCCAGAGAGCCGGGGCTCTGTCCCTGCCAGGAGGCGAACTGAGGGCACTTCCTTGTTGTACCAGGTGGCAAAGAGATCCACCTGGGGATGACCCCACATGTTGAAGATCTCCTGAATAACGAGGTTGTTTAGCTGCCACTCGTAATTGTCCGCTCCCAACCTGCTGAGCCTGTCCGCCTCCAGGTTGGATTCTCCCGGGAGGTGGACTGCTGTGAGGTAAATGTCGTTTTCCAGGACCCACTCCCACATGCTGATTGCCAGTCTGCACAGAGGAGGGGATCTGGGGCTTTAAAAATAAATGTTGTTGATTTAGTTTGGTGTCAAACATTTCCATCATTGTGAATTAGATGCGTTGAATTGAAGGAATATGAGATGAAGAAAAAAAAAGAAAAAAGAGGATAGTCTTTAGCTGTGCTTCAGGTTTTTCTTCCGTTGAGTTCAAGGATGCTGGAGAGGAAGAGGGAAATTGTATATATGTATTTATAGTTCTTTCCGCTGAGGATGACATCCCATCTTTCTTCTGTGTTCATTTGTTGCGATGCAAGATCGAAGTAGGAGCCAAATTGCTTGCGTTGAGTTGCGAGAGACTGACATTCCATAACCAGATGAAATATGGTTTCCGGTGTAGTTTGTGTTTTGCAGAAGCGACAGTAGTTTTGTGATTTGTCAATATGTCTCGTTATGGCAAGGTGAGAGTTTGTTGGTAGAATGTTTAAACAAATTCTTAGTAATGTTGATATGATCGTTTGGTATGGGAATGATAGCAAGTACGGCTGTGAATCATGTATTTTTCTGTAGTCTTTGCTACATTGGAGGTCTGTTTGTAGCTGTTGTTCAGATGAATGGTTTTGATCCAATCATTCTGCATGAGTTTGGTTTTGGTGTGTTGGCATGATTAAGAGTTCTTCAGATATCTCTTGCTGTTCCATTTCTTTGATGAGAGTTTTTCCATTTTTCTAACACTGTGTTGTTAAAGGTGTTTGGTTGGGTTTTCAGGATTTGAATTGCTGCAGTTTTCTCGTCCGAAAGTAGTTTGCGATAGATGTTTAATCTCTTCCAAAATACAATGGATCCAATAGATTTTGTTGCTAGTTCATATCGTATTCTCGGCATTGGATACGAGTGTGGGAGGTGGAGAATCTTGCGCCAGAAGGTTGATTCAAATTTCATCCAGTTTACTTTTTCAGTATTGATCATTGCTTCTGTTCCGTATGTTATTATCGGGATGTATTTTAGTCTGTTATAGGCAATGATTGGTCTGAATGAAAATTTTCCATATTTCCTGTGGAGTATGCATCCTTGGCGTGCCAGTGTTTGTGCCTTTTGTTCTACCTTATCCAGCCATTCTTCTTCCTTCTTGGATTGGTTGATTAATATGCTAAGGTATTTGAATGTTGTAACATTTTCTAATCGGATTCCATTGATGTTGAATTGTGGTTGGTGTATTGTTTTTGATTGTGGTTTAGTAAGAGTCATAGTCTTTGTTTTTGAGATGTTGATTGTTAGCTCGTTGTTGTTCATGTAGTTACTCAGTAATGTCAAGGCAGCTTGTAATCCAGAGGGAGTTTTGTTGAACAAGATGATATCATCCACGTATGCCATAACAGGAACAGGAGTTGAATTTATTTTTGGCGCGTTAGTTTGGCTGCTGATCAAATGGTGTTCAATGTCTGATGTAAACAGGTTGTAAAGAGTTGCTGCGAGTGGGTATCCTTGCTTTAGACCGTTTGATGTGGATATCGGTTTGGTGGTCATACCTTGTTTTGTTAGTCTCACTTTTATTGAAGTATCTGAGTAGAGTAAGATGATTGGTTCCAAGATGTTCAGGGGGCAATTCCATGTTTTGAGTTTTGCCCCTAGCTTCTGTCGTGATATGGCGTCAAAGGCCATCTTCAAGTCGATGAATGCAGCATATATTGTGATCTTATTGTTGATGGCTTCATGTTTGATGAGATGGAGTAGTAGTAGGTTGATGTTGGTACCAACATTGGGCGTAAAGCCTGTTTGCCTTGTTGAAATCCGGCCGTTGTTTGTAGCCCAAAAAGTTAGTTGTCTCAAAAGTGTTGTCGCAAAGAGTTTCCGAAGTGGGTCCAATAGGGCGATTGGACGGAAATTCTGTGGTTGGTCGCGAGGTCCTTGTTTGTAGATCGGGACAATTGTTGCTGATCTCCAAGAAGTTGGTGGAGTGTGTTTATGATGTCTATTATCTGACACATGAAGTTTGCCCATGCCGAAGCATCTTGCTTCAATACAGCGTTTGAGAGTCCATCAGGACCAGGTGCTCTTGATGTATTTAGGTTTTTGATCATACATACCAAGTCGTCATAGATGGCGCTTACTGTCCATGTTGCTTTTTTGTTGGTTGGTTCTTCTTTGAGTTGAGACGGTTGGTCTGCGTAGATGGTTGAAAAATGTGTAATCCAGGTTTGTTGCGGGACGTTGGCAGTTAGCTCGTGCTGTTTTTGGGAATTGTCATTCAGGAGATTCCAAAGTTCTCTTGTGTTGTTTGATTTGTATGTCTTCATTATAGTTTCTGCATCTGTTTGCAGTAGGATTTTTTTGTTGCGATATTTTCCAGTTATATGATTGTTTCAATTTCGAAATCTGTAAGATGTTTTCTGGTGTTTTTGTTTTCTTCAACTGTCTGAACGATTTCACCAGGGATTTTTTCTTTTCTGCTATTTCCTGGTTGTATGTATGGAGGTGAGTTTTTTCTGGTTGATTTTTGACTGTTTGCTGGAAAGGGAGGAGAATTCACTCATAGTTCAGTTTTTCAAAATTTGTCTTATTTGAGGCGAGACGTTTCGTCGGTAGTAAGGCTATTGCTGCTTGAGTAATGCAGAGTCTTGAAGATGTTCCATCAAGTTCTACTGGAGATACTTCTAGGGTTGTATCTTGTTTGGTAATGAGATATGAGTGCACTGTTAACTTGTTGTGATCGCTGTTAGAGACTAGCGTTTGAGCTGACTTCACTGAATCATGTAGAGTTTCTGAGAGGAATATGTAATCGATAATTGCAGATGAGGATCCTCTGAACCAGGTTGGCACGTAGGAGGTGGAGTTGTTCCTTGCGTGATTTAAGAGGATGGGATCTCGGGTAAGTATTTCGTTCATCCACCTTGATGCTTTTGGTGAAAGTTGATCGTAGGTTCGGTGAGTACCATTCTGGGTAAATAGGTTAATGTTCAGATCCCCGCAAAGTATTATTTCTAGATGGTAATGAGTTCCGACTAGTTTGTCAATTGTAACGAATACACCGTCAATGAATGCTTCAGTTGTTATTGCTGCGGGGTTCTAATACAGGTTCAAAATAGCAATTCTTATTTCATCTGTTTTTTGGGTTTGACTCTTCTGCATCATCATTATTATTGTTAATTGGATCCAGGTATTTACGTTTTCACTGATCAGTACTTTCCATTGAGGGTTTATTTTGATTAGAGTAAGTAGGCCTGATACTGGTCTTCCTTGTTTTTTAACTATTGCAGGGTTGAGAAAGGTGAGAAAACCATCGCACACTGGCGTTTCGCTGATCCAAGTCTCTTGAAGGCATATGATTTGGAAATTTTCTAAATCAGTTGAAGGATGGGTAAACAAGTGCAAGTTTCCTCTAGTGTTCCATGAGCAAAGTGACCATATTATGTCTGGTTTCATTGATTGTTATGATTGGGAGTAAACTGAAATTCTTGAAGATACGGTTTCTGTGAATGAAGATTCTAAGTCATAGATTCTTTTGAATGGTCAGTCTGTTCTGTCCGATTCTTCTGCTTGTCCAACATAAGTTCGAGCAGTGGGATTTCCTGAGTGATCCTCGGTGCGCTTGTTCATCTGCTATTTTGGTTGATGTTTTCTTGTTGATGTAGATGCCCAGCAAACAAAGCCCAGTTTAAGGAGCTGGGCACATTTTGATAATTTCATTTCTTGGTCATTTGGGTCGGAGAGTTCAGCAACAATTTTGTCAAGATGCTCGTCGTCTTTGAAAGTTATTAAATCAATCTTTTTTGTTATTTGTTGTAGTTGTGGAATCGCTCCGAAAAGGCATAGGATATTTTTTCTGTTGAGTATCAGTGGTTCAGATCTATTGGTTTTGTTTTTCGATGTGAATTTGATAGATTTGGTTTTGTTGTAAAGGATTGACAAATGAGGGAAATATACAATCAGTATTGCTTGACGAACGTGAGCTGAGTGAGTCATCAGATATTTGGTCGTATGATTCTGATAATGCAGAGGAGGTTTCTTGTAGTGAGTCCTCAGAAATTTCTTCATAGATGTCTGATGGTTGTGGTTCTTGGTTGGTTTTGTATTAGCCTATTATTATGAAGCTTGAGGGTGTTGCGGGGTGTCTAGGTGGCGGTGTGTCATCTGTTAGCTGGTCTCCGTGGGTTGAGAGGTTGAGGAGATCTTCGTCTTCGGTGGAAGGTTCGGACACAGGTCCACAATTCTGTAAGGCCACAATATGTTGCTGCTGGTTTAGTTTGTTGTTGACCTCTGTGGACGGACAGGGTATATTTTCTGCTAGTACTGACTGACTTTGATCCGTCATCTTCTCTGTTGATAATGGATGCCTATGTTCTGTCGTTTTTACTGTTCTGAGGAACGCTCTTGAGCCTGTTTGTCGTTTTTTATTTGGTTTTGACTGTACTGGTTTCATGGTGTTGGGTAGTTTGTCCTTCGAGAAGATCTGGTACTGCTCTGTATTGTTCTTGGTTGAGTGGTTTGGGTCTTGGGTCTCTGGATGTGAGGTTATAACGGGTTCAGTTTTTCTTTGTATGTTGCTTTCGCCATCGATTCGGACTCCACCAAGTGGTTGTTGGAGCATATCGTCAGCTGAGGAAGCTGATGTAGCTTGATCGCTCGTTGACGTTGCTTTCTGGACTGTTTGGTGTTGATGTTGAGCTTTGAGTAGAGCTAGTATTTCTGAGTTTAGATTGTTTTTTTCTTGGCAATCATTTCTTGCTTTTTCTGACAGACGTTGCCATCGGCTGGATTGCTCTGCTTCGAGATTCAAACGGGATTCAATTGTGGTTATGAAATTCTCTGTATGGATCTGTTTGGAGTGTATGAGTGCTAAGAGAGTTGCTTGGTCCTTAAAATTGTCGTTCATGGCTTCATGGAGCTTCATAAAGGGGATCATGGTTTGCGAGATCACTGCAATAAGCATGTTTTATAGGTTGAGCATAGTAGTCGGAATCCTGGGTTGGTGTAATCCTCGTGTTCGGGTATGTTGAATGTCGTATTGGTAATTTTAATTTCTGTTGCGCATGGTTGAGGCATGGGCTGTTCGTTGTTGGTCATAGGATCAGGTGTGTAGTTCGACGTAGCTCTTGAATTTCCTTCAGTTGGTTGCATATCGTTGGCTGACTGGATAGAGGGGGTTTCTGTTCGAGCAGATGCTAGTTCAGGATTGTTATGAATGTCGAGGACTTGAATCTCATGTTGATCGGACGTGGTGATGGTGCTGTGGATTTGTGCTTGTATATTGATCTGTTTCTGTGAGACTGATTGTTCGTTTGGTTGGTTGTCTATTTAGTTCTAAAGTTGGATAATCAGTTTTTATTTTAGAAGGGTCGTCTGTGATGGGGACCTCCTCGATGTCCAATTCCGTTTTCTGTTGGTGGTGATTAGGGACATATTTTGTTGTATGAGCTCTGGAGAGTGATTGTTCCAAGGTTAATTGTGAAGAATCTAAGGCAGGCGTTGCAGCGGTGTTGAGTTTGGTTCTTAGTCTTGTTTTAGGGCGTACAACGGATTGCTGTTTGGGTCGAGTTGCTGACATTTCTCCTTTGATTGATCTAGGGTCTGTCTTGAGTTCCGTCGTGCAGGCCCTGTCAAGATCCAAGGAACTTGCCCTTTCAGTTTCCTGGGTGAGAGTGTGACAGTGACTGTTAAGGTTGTTGTCCAGTTTCCTTCTGGTCTCATGATTGGAGGAGGTAAGCGTTGCTCTTGCTGTGGTCTAGGATCTAAGGGAGATGCCCTTTCAATTTCCTTGATAGAGTCTGAGCTGTAGAAATTGTTGCGTTTTGGTTAGGATCCAAGGGCGGAGCCCTTTTAGTCTCCTAACAGTACAAGCAGTGCGATGGTGATGCTGCAATCTGCAGGATCCAAGGGACAAGCCCTTCAGGTCTCCTGGTTAGATCTGGGTAGATCTGGGTGGATCTAAGGGAGATGCCCTTTCGATTTCCTTGATAGAGTCTGAGCTGTAGAAGTTGTTGCGTTTTGGTTAGGATCCAAGGGCAGAGCCCTTTAGGTCTCCTTAAAGTGCAAGCAGTGTGATGGTGAAACTGTAGTCTGCAGGATCCAAGGGACGAGCCCTTCCGGTCTCTCAACAAGTATGATCGTGTTCTTTGAAGGCTACTGATTCCCAAGTACAGGACCCTCCAGTTTGCTAAGCGGAAGATGGTCGTAGAGGCACTTTGTAGAACTGGGTGCGAGATCCTAGCAGGCTCTAGGTCAGGGTGAACTAAGTTCTTCTGTAGGACTGGCCCGTTTAGTCCATGAGTTTGAACTTCTTCTGGATGATTTGCGTTGTTGGTAATGCACTAAGACAGTGGTGCCGCCCCTATCGCCAACCCTACCGATTCATGCGACAGGCTACAGCATTTGAAAAAGTTCTGCCGCCTACGGATTTCGTGTTGCAAAGCTACCGATTTATGACTCTGTCACGCCTGGCTGCTTGAGGCCCATTGGGAGCAAGGAGCAGGATGCTCCAGTGTGCAGTGTACGTGTTAAATGGTCCATTGCCTTAATTGATGAGCTGCTTTCCCTTCCATGACCCGTGAAATTCACACACCGTCTCTGCACTTAGCACTGTGAGGGTACGTAACAAGTAGTTCACTGCGGTTTGTACAGATGCATAAAAGATTGCACTGCACATATGATAATCTGTAGTGAGTCTGGAAAATATGAACGCTGTGGCCGCTTGCTAACGCGCAGACAGTTCCATGTAAGAACAGCTAAGTAAACAACAAAATCTTCGGATCTCAAAGATTATCAGTGCCGGTTGCAAAGGTACTGTGGCCACGTGCAGCCGCCTGAACTGTCTTGTTGCTCACCCTAATGAAACTGTGTGTCTCCTGATGAAAAGCATTCCTATGTGGCAAAATGTACTCATCTCCATGAATGCTACAGATATGACTAATGGCGTGCCATCAAGTGACGGTACGTCACTTCGATGCAGATTGCTATATTTGAAGATGTACAAATAGCAGTTTTGTGCCATAATACATGTCGTACAATATGCTGCAGAGCAATATGTGCAAGAGCACATTACCAGTTGTGAGACATTGATACATATGGCAGCACCACTGCACAAGCTGTTTAGGACTAGTGCATTAGACGTTGGATATATACATTCAGTGTTGTATTGTTCTGGTCATAGCAACCTGTAGAGTGGCCCTTTGTTCACAGGCAAGAATAAAAGAACAGTGCATATTGGGACTGAGTTGCAGTCGAAGGCTTTCATTCGCAATGCATGTCCAAGTCCCTGCCTACCCTTTGCAGTAGTTATTGCAATTACCTGCTAGTAAGACTATATACAGTGCTATAATGTTTAGTTGGTGACTATTTTGCAAATGTTACGCTTCCAACACATTCTTGCTCACACTCCACCCAGAAGCCTTATTGCACAATCTCTTTGCTTCCAAAGACCCATTTCCATGCATGCCATTGTGCAAATGGGCCGGATGTGGCACGTGGAATTCCGGAAGTGCCGGGGTTTCCATGTAGTTTTTGTGCTTTGTGCGGGCGTGGCGGAATACATTTCAACCAGCACAGCGGATTTCATAAGTAGTGGTGGCTCTACAAAGAGCGTTGTGCGTTTTTATTTTTTAGATGCTTTTAAGGAAACACTCTTTTTGTATTTTTATAGAGATTTTTATTTTTCTGCACTATGCCCATTCTAACAGTAAGCTCCTCACTGCATCCTGTAGATTGAACAACAAAACACCATTGCCAATATTGGACAAAGAAATGCCATTGTCATGGAATAAGTCAGCATTTGTGGAATCAATGATGTAATTGTTGCCCAAGAACATTGCAGCATCAGACAAAAAAGTAGACATGCTTCCATTGCTGACACACCTTCCGCCCTCTCGCTGTGAAAAAACTGCATTAGAGATGGCGCATACTCTACTTAGTGGTATGGATAAGGAAAGGGTTTTTTGCTTTTTATACAGATTTTTCTTTTTCTGTTCTCTGCGCATTCTTACAGTAAGCTCTTCAAAGCATCTTGTAGATGGAGCAAGAAAATGCCACTGCCAATGTTGGACAAAGAAATTCCATTGTTATGGAAGAAAACCGCATTTGTAGAACCGATGATGTCATTGTTGCAGAAGAACCTTCCAGAATTGCACAAAAAAGTAGCAATTTTTCCATTGATGATACACCTTTCGCCTTCTGGGTGTGAATAAACTGCATTAGAACAGTCCCACCTTCTTCTTGGCGGTATAGATGAGAATAGAATTTTCGGAGTGGGAAAAAAACGCTTCACTGCTTTCACCAATATCTTGAATTGATGCAACACATATGAACAAGGGGCGTCACCCAAATGCTGAGCTCCGTACTGAACAACAACATGAAAAGGCGCGAAAGTGATCACTTCTTTGCAAAGGTCAATGACAATGCCGAAATTGCAGACATCGACAGCGCACCACAATGCCTTCACTCCTTCCAACCCGAAATTGTCAAGCAAGTCTCTTTCCTGGGCATACCTGTGCAAATGTACCACAAACGCATCACCCAGTAACAGCACTCTGTGTCTCTCCATTTCTACCAGTCTGAGTACACGAAGTACAGTAAGAATTTGTTACTGCCCCTTCCTGTGAGGCGGAAACTAAGCAGCTAAATGGGTAATCCCCACAGGCACATTCCCATTGGCCAGCATGCTTAGAAGGGCAGAATGTGGCACATGCGCTTTCCGAACTAGCGCAAGGTCCACACCCCAGTGAAGCAGGAGGGGTCCTTCTTCCCATTGGTGCGGTTTCCTGTGACGCACACCCTGAGCACCTGAAAGGACAATCCCTACAGTTCCATTTCCATAGGCCAGCATGGCGAGAAGCGCAGAATGTGGCACGTGTGGTTCCCCAAGTACGGCGAGGGCCGGGCCCGAGTGAAGCAGGAGTCCTTCTTCCTATTGCCGCACAACCTATTCACCTGATTGGACAATCCCCACAGTCCCATGTCAATTGGGCAACATGGTAGGAAGGGCAGATTATAGCAGGTGTGCCTCCCGAAGTTCCGCACCCCTGTAAAACTGGAGCAGTCCTCCTTGCCTTTCCACTATCTTCTCTACAGCACTACCTCATCGGGTTACGCGTAAATAGGGACACACCATCCACCAATCGCATGGAAGCCGCCATCATCCAACACTGCCACTCCTGTACAACACTTCAAATGTAGCGTTACACAAATACAGTACAAGTGTCGCGCCATTCCAAAGAACGTCCACTGCAAACTTCAGTAAAAGTATGCACGATTTCTCCATCTACATGGCCACCCAGGATGTGGCACGTGTAATCTTCAAAGTACCGCGGAATCAGCTACCTTTTCCTGATAGTGAGGGTGGGGGTGGGGGTGTGATAGGGGTGGCGGGGGAAGCAATGTCAAGCTGGGTAAGGGATTGAGTCTTCCGCTGTAGATGTATAAAGGTTTTATTTTAAGTGCAAGCAACTTTTTTTGTTTTGTCTCTTTGTATGCGTTTCTGTTTGCCTCTCTTCACATTTTTACCACATTCTGGTCAATGCTTCTTGCACAGTGTAAAAGAAAACTGCATTGCAAATGGCGCTCAAATAAATGCCATTTCTACGGAACAACTGCATATTTTTCCACCTCATAATCTCATAGTGGATGGAGAA
Source organism: Ambystoma mexicanum (assembly GCF_040938575.1). Classification (NCBI taxonomy): domain Eukaryota; kingdom Metazoa; phylum Chordata; class Amphibia; order Caudata; family Ambystomatidae; genus Ambystoma; species Ambystoma mexicanum. The sequence continues at coordinate 979,316,590 of NC_090941.1, forward strand.
CATGCCAGCAGTCTGCATACATACACACATGGTTCTGTTTATAACACACCTTCCGACCTCTGGCTGGGGATAAATTGCACCGGCATGGGCCCACACTCCTCTTGGTGCTATGCATGAGATAATTCTGCAGAACTACGTTCAGCAACCTCTTCAGGTGACTGATTAAACGTCCAAACGACATAACACAAATGTAGACTTCCATAGTGCACCACGACAAAGTCTACGGCCACATATCTGCAAAGCTGAACCATCCCGCCGAAACTGCAGTCACCCTGACAGCCCCAGAAAAAGTTTACTCCTTCCAACGTGAAATTACCTTCAAGGCCTCTTTGCACACAACACCTGTGCAGGTGGCGCACAAAGTTATCACCGACTATGAGCACTATGCGTCTCTCCATCTCCACCAACATAACAACAGTATTGGGAGGATATGGTACCAGCCCTTGCTGGCAACCACACCCTAAACACCTAATTGCCTACTTCCCACAATTCCATTTCCATGGCCAGCATGCTCATAATGGCAGAATGTGCCACGCGTGCTTTCCCATCTACTGTGAGAGCCACAGCCCAGTAAAGCAGACACATCACTTCTTCCCTTTGTAGTCGCATTTTTGCAGCGTTCCCTAATTGAATGCTGTCAAAGTATCAAACATGCATGCAGCTATCACATACAAAACCTCTGCATTGCACACTATCATTTCTGTACACCACTCCATATTTACCGTTGAACACTGTCAGTGCACGTTCCGTTTCATTCCAAAGTTCCTCTACCAGAAACTTCTTCTAAAGAATGCACGATTGCAGCATCCACAAAGATCCTGAGGCGCACCCAGCACACCTTTCGCCAAGCACACAACAGTGCAGCCGTTGCCCACGCCCACCACAACACTATGGATTCATGCATGCAACCATATGGACAGCTAACAATATGCACAAACGTAACATACGTACTGGCACTTCTGCCCAACTACCCCACACCATAGAACATCCATTCACGAAACCGTGTCACACTTAGCAGAATCCACAAACATACCACAGCCTGTACCACCCCTACCCACTGCCATTCCCAGAGTCTTGTGTCACTGGCAACCTAAGCACAACAGCTTCACAACATTGGGCCGACTTCAATAAATCTTCACACAGCACACTAACCAAGCACATATAACCTGCACTTCAACCATGCCCTCCTCCATACTCACATTATATACACTCTGCACCTTGTAACCACACTGCACACCTTCTCACTGCACCATCTCCTACCGCACACCAAATACTGCAGCATGTTGCAACTATCACCACAACCATGGAACGCACAATAAACGCTTTCCAACTCTCTTGTGCTGCTGTAACATGTCTACAATGTGCTCCACACCCATTCTCCAAAGATCACCACCCTGTGCCTCATACACTGCCAACCCTACATTGCTGCGGTGGGTGTGCGCCTTGCAAACATTTCCCGGCACCGTAATGCATCCATGCATGTCAGCATGGCACCAGCTACCACTCTCCACATACACACCACTGGCACCACCACTCCTACCCAACCTCTGCACCGCAATGGAGCTATATAGCGTTAAATGCAACAGTTACCATATTCTACAAACATTACACTGTCTCCGGCACCCCTACACCCTTCCATTCACAAACTATGGTCTTACCCACTTCCACTCAGAAAGCATTGTGTCACTGCCAACCTACCCACACATTGTTCACAACATTGCCCCTACTTCACGCAATGTGCACAGAGAGCACTATCCAAGCACATGTAAGGCACACTTCAACCATACCATCTTCCATACTGCCAATATGCAAACACTGCACCCAGTGCCCACACTGTGTGACGTTTCACTGCACCATCTCCAACCACAGAGGAAAACTTTACCATGGTCTAACAGTGACCTCACCTGCAAAACCAAACGTACAAGCATGCCAGCTCACATCTGCTGCTCTATTGCGTCTGAAATGTGCTCCACAACCATTCCGTACAAGTCACCTCCCTCTAACTCATGCAGAGTAGTATTGCGTCACTGGCAACCTAACCACAGCTTCACAACATTGGGGCAACTTCAATAAATCTACACACAGCACACTACCCAAGCACATATTAGCTGCACTTCAACCAGACCCTCTTCCATATTGACTTTACATAAACACTGCGCCCTGTCTCCACACTGCACAACTTCTCACTGCGCCATCTCCTCCTGCACACCAAGTACTGTAGCATTTTGCAACAATCACCACAATCATGGAAAGCACAATAAACGCTTTTCAACTCACTTGCACTGCTGCAGCACGTCTGCAATGTGCTCCACACCCATTCTCCAAAGCTCACCCCCCTGTGCCTGATGCAGCGTTAAATGCAACAGTTACCATAATCTACTAACATTACACTGTGTCCGGCACACCTACACCTTTTCATTCACATAGTATGGTCTTATGCACTTCCATTCACAAAGTATTGTGTTCACTGCCAACCTAACCACAAAATGTTCACAACATTGCCCCTACTTCATACAATCTACACACAGCACACTATCTAGTCACATATAAGCTGCACTTCAACCAAACCCTCTTCCATACTGACACTATGCAAACACTGCACCCAGTGCCCACATTGCATGACTTTTCGCTGCACCATCTTCAACCACACATAAAAACGTTACCATGTTCTAACAGTGACCTCACCTGCGCAACCAAACGTACACGCATGCCAGCTCACTTTTGCTGCTCTATTGTGTCTGGAATGTGCTCCTCACCCATTCTGCGCAAGTCACCACCCTCTACCTAATGCAGAGTCCCAAATGCATTACTGCCGTGAGTGTGCTGAAGGCCTAGGCTTTTGAGTACATGGCCTATGGCCTACTACTGCAGAGTCACAAAATCATTACTGCCGTGAGTGTGCTCAAGCCCTATGCTCTTCAATGCAAGGGCTACGGCCTACGGCCATGCACCCAATTGTCTAGGCCTTGAGTACACCCACCCCAATATAATGCCACCATGCATGTCACCAAGTACGGCAATCCACATACACACCACTGCCACCAGCACTCCTACCCACCCTGTGCACCGCCATGGAGCTGTGCAGCAAAAAGGTGGAACCCATACCATAATGTAGAGAGAAACCACTGTGTCCTGCACCCCTGTGCACTTTCATTCACATACTACAGCCGTACCCACTTCCATTCAAAAAGTATTCTGTCACTGCTAACCTACCCACATACTCTTCGCAACATTGGCCTTACTCCGACCTATCTCCACAGACCACAATATGAAAATACCAATCTCTACCGAATGCAGAGTAAGACATGCATTGCTACGGTGGCTGTGCTGAAGGCCTAGGTTCTTGACTGTATGCCCTACGTACGGCCTAAAGCCTTGGGCCATGCACCCAATACGCCAACCCTTCAGCAGACCCCAGCAACTTCATGCACCCATGCTTGCCGCCAGGTGCCCAACAACCGCAATCCATCCGCACAGCCCTGCCACCTGCGCTCTGACACAACCTGTCATGTGCAAATCACTCCCCTTCTGAAAACCACCTGCCACCACTCACCACAGATACATGTTGGCGCAAAGAGGTTGCGGCACAAGCTATCGTGCCGTTACAACAGCGGCCTCCAATCACCACACAAAGTAGTCCCCAGTCTAGGTCCCCGCGATTTGGTGCAATATGCACGAATACTGCAGCCACTCTCCTCTGTCTTCTTCCACCTATTCACATATCTCACATGACCTACTTCTCACTCCCCCACCATTTCCCTCCCTTCTTGCCGCCAACATATGGCGTACGGTATATTTTCCAGACCCTTCCGCCGGCGCACTCTCCTCTGATACACCATGGCGGAGTTTCCCAAAACCTTTGACGTACAGCACACTTCCCTCCAGCCAACCACCGGCTGCGTCCACTGTTCGCCGACAGCAAGGCGTACCGCAGGCCAATGAGACTTCGGTCCGCGGAGCGAACAGGGAAATGGGTCCGCAGAGCGGACCCAGCTATCACTAATTTTTTGGGATGTACAGTTCAGTCCTTTGCAACAAAAGTACTGGTCCAATTTCCACCAAACACAGAAAAGCACGCTTTATGACCCAAGCCCCCGCTCCTGCCGCACATTTGGTGCAAATCCGTCCAGCCGTTCGGGCTGCAGCCGTGCGCAAAGTTTTTCCCCATTTAGTCTATGGAAAAAAAAGAATTTTGAGACTCCCCTATAACGTTGGCCCCCTGCACGAAACCTCACCCAACTTGGCGAAACAATTCAGAGCGGGACATATACTTTTTTTGCAAAGTTTGGTGAGGATTCGTCCAGGGGGAGCGAAGTTATAAGCCGCCAAAAAAGTGTTCTTCCTATGAGTTTAGCAACTTAACCATAACTACACGGCCGCTACTACGAGCCGTGTAACATACATCTGTGCATTTCAGTGATACATGTTCCAGTACACTATGGACTATAGGACTAATGACTATCGAGAGGTTAATTGAAAGTAAGGACAAAACGAAAAATGGGCACCACAATTCTTTAAAATCGATTTAGAAATCTATGGGGAATTGATGACTAACATAAATCGGCCACCATGAGATCTATTCTTTAAGGTCTCTGACTCCTGCTGAATTCCTCTGAATCCTAGATTGAGCTGGAGCTCATGTATTAGTCAGGGGTCAGAGATTGCAAGCAAACTAAGGGACACCACTTCTGTCCACTGAATCTTAGAATGCACTAACACATTTTGGCCGAAATTCTTTTTGATAATCATTGAACCGTTCTGTAACGCTATGAGAATTTCAACAGTCATTATTTTGTCAGAAAGACTGACCCCAGTGCAACAAGATTGTGGAATTTGGATTTTCCTTAGCGTGAAAAGATGCAATCAATTTCCATTAAGCTTCAACTATGTTTAGTGGCCAGACTGGCAATCACAACCGTAGACTCCACTCAAGCACACAGATGCGACAGGTGTAGGACAAAATGAATGGCTTTAATAAAATAATGGTTCATCATGATTGAAAGGCATTTTCAGAGCAGTTGATCATTGTCCATTAGGATAATAAAAAAGCAAAGCAAAACAAATCACAGTGCTCTTTCTTTAATCAGAGAGGTTATTGGACGGCAGAAGGAATGTCAGGATTTCACAGGAACATTAACCCAGAGATGCTTTGCATGTGCTCGTCAGACTCGCTACCGACTCAATCATGGAGCATTTATTTCTCATTTTTCTGAGAAACGACTTTACATGCTACAGGAACAATTGGCCAACACTTTCAGCTTCAGTGCTCAGGAATACCAAATGATAAACACAATTGGTGCTGTTCATTAGGAAATAATTATCTTGGATAATTGGTAACCCACAAATACTGATCACACAGTAACACCGAAAAGAACAAGTTACTTCTTACCTGGTAACGTTCTTTCGATGAGATGTTCCTCCGACGTATTCCATATCTTGATAGATCATCTCCAGCTTGCTGGCCTCGGAAAAAAAATTTCAGTACAGGGCGCTGCGCATCGACGTCCCTCGAGCCGATGTCCCTCGACAGCCTCCGTATCGGCGCTGACATCATCATGCGTATAAATAGACTCGCGCAGCGTCCATTGCTCAGTTCCGTTTTGACGTTAACAGTTGCTTTATATGAATTGGTTATTGACCCTGAAGGAGCGTAAGCTGTAACCACAAGGGGAGTTTTACTGAGGGGAAGGATGGGAGGGGCGATAAGGAATACGTCGGAGGAACATCCCATCGAAAGAACGTTACAAGGTAAGAAGTAACTTGTTCTTCGAAGGGATTGTGTCCTCTGACGTAGTCCTTATCTTGATAGACTCCCATAGCAGTGGTGTGTAACTGGAGGTGGGAGTAAAATTGCCATGTTTCCCTTCAAGAATGAACAGAGTGCAACACAGCTTTGCCAAATCTAGTCTCTTGGCTAGAGGAGGAATCCAGGTTGTAAAATCTTGTGAAGGTATGTGCAGACGACCATGTGGCAGCCGCACATATGTCTCGAATCGGTACCCCTCTTCGGATGGCCGAAGAGGCTGCAATACCCCTGGTTGAATGAGCCCTAAGATTTTGAGGAGGCTCTTTCCCTGCCAGTTTGTAACATTCCAGAATGGCCAAAATAATCCATCTGGAAATGGTCTGTTTTGTTATCGGTAATCCCAATTTGTGCCCTGAGTAACCTACGAACAGTTGGTCTGCTTGCCTAATCCTAGCAAGTCTGCTGATGTAAAAGCTCAAAGCCCACCTTGGGTTCAGCCTATGTAGCATTTTTTCCTCTTTCCCCGGATGGGTAGGGGGATAGAATGAAGGTAAGGTAATCTTCTGAGTGATGTGGAATTCAGAAACCACGTTTGGGAGGAAATTAGGCTTCACTTGTAGGACAACTTTGTCTTTATGAAAAACTGTATGAGGGGGTTTACAAGATAGAGCTTGTAATTCGCTCACCCTCATAGCAGATGTCAATGCCACTAATAAGACAGTTTTAAGGGTGAGAAACCTTAGCGAACAAGAGTGGAGTGGTTCAAAAGGAGTACCCATCAGGAAATGTAAGACTAAATTTAAGTCCCATAAAGGAACTTGGAATGGTCTTGGAGGATAGACATTGGTTAATCCCTTCAGAAATTGTATTACTAAGGGTAACTTGAAATACAATGGTTCCTCTGCAGTGCGCTTGAAGATCGATAGCGCTGCGAGATAGCCCTTGATAGTGCCAACCTGAAGGCCAGAATTTGCCATATAGAGTAGAAAAGATAACACCGTTGGTGTACCACATGAAAAGGGGTCGATATTCTTTTCACCAGCTGCAAAATTTGTTCCAACGGCAGCGGTATAAAGCCTTTGTTGCTGGCCTTCTTGCCGAAAGCAACACCTCCATGACGTCATCTGGGAGGTCCCAATCCTTGTATCTCAACCTTTCAGATACCAAGCGTGAAGGTTGAGGGTTCTGATGTCTGGATGGAGAACCTGACCTCACTTCTGCAAGAGAAGATTCTCCTTGAGTGGAAGACGAATTGGAGGGCAGATGGACATGTCCAGAAGGTCCGGGTACCACGTTCTCCTGGCCCAGTCTGGGGCAATTAGGATCATGGCTTTCCGGAAGCTTCTCAACCTCCTTATCATTTGAGGAATGACAGGGACTGAAGGAAATGCGTACAGAAGTGGAAACTCCCAGTCCACTACGAACACGTCCCCTAGAGCTCCTCTCGAGGGAAATTCCCTTGAACAAAACTGATTGCACTTCCTGTAGATGCTGGTGGCGAACAGATCCACTTGAGGGGTTCCCCAAAGGGTGAAGATCTGTTGAAGGACTTCCTGAGCTAGTTCCCACTCGTGGGAGACTGCACTCTGCCTGCTCAGAACTTCCGCCGTCAAGTTTTTCTCTCCGGCTAAGTGAACTGCCGATAGAGAGATTCCTTCTTGGATTGCCCAGAACCAGAGCTGCATCGCCTCTCTGCACAGAGGCAGTGATCCTACGCCTCCTCTTTTGTTGAGGTAGTGCATGGCCACTGTGTTGTCCGTCATTATCAGGACATTTTTCCCCTGTACAGATGGCAGAAAAGCCTTCAGCGCTAGTCTGATTGCTCTCAGCTCTAACAGGTTGATATGCAGTCTGGACTCCGATGGAGACCAACGACCGCTGATGGTCAAGTCGTTGGCATGTGCTCCCCACCCCGTGAGTGAGGCATCTGTGACTACTGTTATCTCCGGCCATGGTTGCCAAAACAGTTCTCCTTTCAAAATGTTCTCCTGACAGGCCCACCACTGAAGGTCTCGAGCCACCTTGTCCGGAACCTGAAGGAGATCCGTCATTCTCCCTGAGAATTGCGATCACTGAGTTCTTCGTGCCCACTGAAGAGATCTCATTCTCAGGCGAGCCTCTGGCACAAGGAAGATGCAGGATGCCATGAGGCCTAGCAACTTCAAAAAAGTCGAAGGATGGGAGACGTTGGGCATTTGAAACTTGGTGACCATCTGCATGAATATCTTGAGCCCTCACCTCTGGTGACAAGGCTTTTCCCAAAGAAGTGTCCAGGACCGCTCCAATGAACTGGAGTCTCTGTGATGGTATCATCTGTGACTTCTTTAAATTGAGGGAGAAGTCCAGTTTGTGAGGGAAGTGGCAGACATAATATAGCTGGATCTGAGCTTGTTCCAGGTATATAGCTCTGATCAGCCAATCGTCCAGTTAGGGATAGACGTGAATCCCTTCCCCCCTTAGACTTGCAGCCACTACCGAGATTAGCTTGGTGAAGAACCTCGGGGCGGAGCTCAGCCCAAATGGCAGAACTCGAAATTGATAGAGAGCTGCCAATTGCGAACCTCAGGTATTTCCTGTGTTTGAGATGGATTGGCACATGGAAATAAGCATCCGGAAGGTCCAGAGATACCAGCCAGTCCTGGAGCTGGAGGGCCTGAAGGATCTGAGAGAGAGTTACCATCTTGAACTTGTCCTTCCTGAGGAACTTGTTCAATTCCGGAAGTCCAAGATAGGTCCTCAGTCCTCCGTCCATCTTCGGTATTAGGAGGTAGTGGGGAGTACCAGCCCTTGTTCCTCTCCGCTACAGGTACCAGTTCTATGGCACCTTTCTCCAGCAGGTCTACAATTTCCTGCAACAGGAGTGGATCTGGAACTTTCTGAGAGCTGTTCCCCGGTGGATGACTCTGAGGAATGCGTAGAAAAGGCAGGCAGTAACCTTGGGCAACTATCTCCAATGCCCAAGTATCTGACGTAATAGCCTGCCATTCCGTCAGATGTTGAGTTAGCCTGCCCCCTACTGGTGGCTTGTGAGGAGAGTCCTCAGAGTGATTTAGAGGCGGCTGATGCAGATGCCGATGGTAAAGAGGCACCTGCTGCTGCTACGGCTTTTGTATTTTTACCCCGTCCACCTCGGGTGAATCTTTTTTTACCTCTTTGAACCGACTGTCCTCTGCCTTTTCCAAATGCGGAATAAAAGCGAAAGGACTTACCTCTGCAAGAGTTTCCTGAGGGGTGTTATGGCGTTTGACGGATTGCAGCTCCCAGGGATTTTGCTGCTGCTTTGGATGTCTAACTTTTCTAGGCTGTCATCCGCCTTCTTACCAAACAAAGAAGAGCCGTCAAAGGGCATATTTAAAAGTCTGGCTTGTACATTTGAAGCAAACCCAGACATTCGCAACCACGCAAATCTGTGGGTTGTAGTACTTGCCGCCATGGCCCTACTGATGCTGTCAGCAGAATCAATGCCAGTTTGAAGGGATTCGCACATTGCGTCTTTACCATCCTTAATGATGTTTAGAAATGCTTCCCTTTCGTCTCCCTCTGGGAGGCAGTCAGCCGCTGATGAAGCACACTCCCAAAGTGTATGGCTGAACCTTGCGAGCGTACAAGTAGCGTTAATAGATTTCAACGCCATGCTACATGCAGAAAAGACTTTCTTAGCCATAGAGTCGTATCTTTTGTCATCCCTGTCCTGTGGAACAGTAGGGTACTGCCTGATGCAGTTGCTGCTTGAACAACCAGACTCTCTGGAGTTGGATGTTTAGACACAAATTCAGGGTCAGTAGCAGATACCCTATATTTGGCTGATAACTTCTTGTTAACCGCCGGGATAACCTCAGGAGTTTCCCAGTTAGCCAATATTTTTCTTTGTAATGCAGCGAGAAATGGAACCACAGGATCCTCCTGTGGGCCTTTAACTAAAATGTCTGTAAGGTCATCCTGTTGGAATGCAGGTGAAGGTGTAGACCAACCCATGAATTCTATAATTCTTGCCATTAAAATTCTGTAAGGGGTCTCGGCATGTTCCCCTGGGTCTGGCTTGGCAAATTCTATTTCTGGGGAAGTATCTAACCCACTTGCCTCATGTAAGGATTCTCGAAGATCCTTTAACCTATTTTCCTCAGAGGTAAATTCCTCTGGTTCAGGTGTTGCAGATCTCTGCAACCCAAAGGGTCTTTCTTGATCCGAATCCTCCCCTTCCTCATAAATTGAAGACAAAGGTCTGAAATGATCAGACCTTGGAAATGGCTTAAATCCCTTTTCCAGAGCCGAAGGGGCTAAATTTGTCATAATTGGTTGAGAAAACTTCGACGCGGACGTTAAAGGCTTCAAAACACCGAAAAAGGCGTCGAGAAGATTGGAAGAGGCCTCGAAGAACTCGAGAGGATCGGAATCCTACTCAAGGTTGTCAATGACATTCTCGAAGTCGTATTAGAGGCCCTAGGTATGACCACTGGCTGTGAGGTAGTGGCGGCCGTGGGTTTGTTCTTTTTCGGCGTCGAAGACGGTGTCGAATCGATCGACCTATGCGGCGATGAGCCCTTCGATAATGGCGTCGATGACGCAGACTTATGCGTCGAAGGGACTTACGATGATGGCGTCGATGGCACAGTGCCTTTGCTCGAGTGTTCGTGACGCTCTCGAGCAGTGTCTTTCGCCGGGTGCAACGACTCGGGGCATTTCGATTTTTCGGGTCTTTCACCCAGGGCATCACCCTCAGCTGTCTTCGAGGAGGTCGAGGCTGCTTTCTCGAAGACGCTAAGCATCATTTTACGGAATTCCTCCCACTCAGCCTGAGAGCTATGTTTTGTGGGGCAGGTGACTCTTTCCAGAGAAACAGAAGAAGAAGAGGAAGAAGGGGATCTTCGACGTCTCTTACTTGAATGCTTGGATCTCGAAAAGTGGTGGTAACTGCTTCGAGACCTAGAACGAGAATGTTTCCTGTGTCGGCAAGGAGACGAATGTCTCGACTCTACCGAGGAAACTTTCGAAGGACTTTTAACTGTCTTACCTCTCTCAAGCTTCCCCTTACGATCCTCCAAGGCTTTCGCCGTCATGGACATGCAGTCCTCGCAATCCGAACATTGGTGCTCCGATCCCAGGCACCACAAACAGATCCTGTGAGGATCTGTCGATGACATTTTCTTTCCACAGTCTCGACATTTTTTGAAGCCGGACCGTGGAGTCATCGGTTCAAATGAGGAAGCCATCGAGTAAGAGTTGGTATTCTCGAGGAATAATGAAGAATATATCTGACTAATTAACTGAGCCACGCGATTCCGAGGCCCACGAAGCGCGGAAAAACGGAACTGAGCAACGGACGCTGCGCGAGTCTATTTATACGCATGATGACATTGGCGCCGATACGGAGGCTGTCGAGGGACATCGGCTCGAGGGTCGTCGGCACGCAGCGCCCTCTACTGAAAAAAGAATTCCGAGGCCAGCAAGCTGGAGATGATCTATCAAGATAAGGAATTCGTCGGAGGACACAATCCCTTCGAAAGAGTATTTCTCTTCATTTTAATGACCCATATAAAACGTTCTTACCGTATCGCTGTCACTGGGCTGAAACTGGAAGGGCTGTGCTTTGTGGAACACAGAATTCTCTTGTACAAACATTTGCAGATTGTTCTCGCGAACCACCTGAAAATACCAAAAAGGCAGTGAGATGTAGTCCTAGACCTCTTTTCTCAACAACAAAAACATAAATGTTTCCCCATTTAAAATCTTTCGTTTTAATCAAAAGACACCAAATTGTGTTACACTTTATTAGAAAAGCAGACTATGCACATAGGTAATCTTATTTTACCAACCCTTATGCTGTTGAACATCTCGTTTTATCACTGAAGCATACCTCCAACCCAAAACAAACTGCTGCACTCTGCATAGCAGGTTGGAACAAATGAAATACTATGTAGATCTGCTGACATATGGGCAATGGCAGAAGAACAAGTTACTGAGGATTCCTAGCCTGATGACGGGGAATATTCATGAGCATGTGAATACATCTAAGACCCATGCTGGCGAAGGGAATAGTTTCTTAAATGTAACTCCATTTCTCCAGCATTGGTATCTTTCATGGATTCACATGCTTAGAATATTCCCCATCGTCAGGCTGGGAACCCTTGTTACATTTGTAAAGACGTTTCCCATAGGAAAAATGTCAACACTTCTGTGTCCTATCTACGTCGTTTTGGGCCACTTACGCATGCCCCAATAAGACGTAGCGGTATAAATTCCCCGCCCCTGCGGCTCCCTTCAGATTTTAACCCCTCAAAGTAGTATGGGTTACATATTGTTTGCATGCAGGGGAGGCAGGCGGGCGCATGTGAATCCATGAAAGATACCAATGCTGGAGAAATTGAGTTACAGGTAAGAAACTATTCCCTTCTCCAGCATTGGATCTTTCATGGATTCACATGCTTAGAATAGATTGTATAACAGTACTCCTGATTTGGCGGTGTGAATGCAAACCAATACCATCATAATTTTTTTTTTTTTTTTTCATTGAGCAACTTCAGCGGTTTCACGTTAGTTTAAAAACAACAAAATACATTAGGATATATATTGATCGAAGGACATACCCCTGTATAGGGCTTACCTCACTGAAACAGGTGACGTCCTAACTGCTCGTCCCATCTGTATATCTTCTGCACGTTGCTGTTCGAGGCAATAATGGCGGGTAAATGTATGTGGCACCGACCAGGATGCCGCCTGACAGATATCTCCCAGCGGAATCCCGGCCCACAATGCTGCTGAAGATGAAGTTGATCTCGTGGAATGAGCTCTCGGACACCTGTCCAGCGGCTTCCCCGCTTTCGAGTGACAAAAGGTAATCGTCGATGAGACCCACCGAGCCAGTCCTTGTTTTGAGATCGCTTTTCCTTTTGCCGACAGCCCATAAGCCACAAACAGTTGTTTTGTATCTCTAAATTCTTGAGTACGATGAAGGTAAAACTTTAGAGCTCTTTTCACATCCAATGTATGGAGAGCTTTTTCCGCAACCGATGAAGGGGTCGCGAAGAATGTTGGTATTACAATAGACGAATGTTTATGAAAGACAGTAGGAATTTTTGGTATGAAATGAGGGTTGGTCGCCAACACCACCTTGTCTTTAAAAAATCTCAAGTATGGAGGATCAATGACTAATGCTTGTATTTCCGAAAGTCGTTGTGCCGAAGTGATAGCCACCAAAAAAGCCAACTTCCACGATAAGAATTTTAAAGACGAAGAAGCCATAGGTTCAAAAGGAGCTTTCATTAGTTCTGTCAATACTAGGTTAAGACTCCAGCTCGGAGCAAACTTTTTAATTGGTGGAAAGGTACGAAACAAGCCTTTCATAAAGTGTTTAACCAGCCGATCACTAAACAGTGGTGATGAATGCCTTCTACGAGTGAATCTCGAAATGGCTGCCAGATGAACCTTTATCGATGAAAAATACAGACCTCTTTCTGCTAAATGCAGCAAATATGGAAGAAGCTGCTCCGGGACGATATTCAGAGGCTCCAAACCTGGTTGATCCTTACATCACATGCAGAATCTCCTCCACTTACATGCATACGAAGTATTCGTGGACGGAGTCCGTGGGGCTTGCAAAATTCGACGGCAATCCGATGAAATAGGGTACCAAACTCTGAGAAGTCAGGAGCTAGGCTGTCAGGCTGAGACTGTCTGGATCGTGATGCCACACTGTTCCCTTGTCCCGAGACAGGAGGTTCGGAATCTTCTGAAACCTCACCGTTGTGTTATCGATAGCTGGAGCAGGTCGGAGAACCACGCCTGTCTCGCCCAATAAGGAGCCACTAAGATCACCCGACACGGGTATCTGTGAATCCATTGCAGAGTCCGTCGTATGAGTGGAAACGGGGGAAAAGCGTACACAAACTTGTCTGTCCATGGGAAGGAGCATGCTTCCCCCAGCGAATCGGGTTGCGGCCATCTGCTCGCTTACTGTGCACATTTCTTGTTCTCCCTCGTCGCAAAAAGATCCAGGGACGGTTGTCCCCATTTTTTGAAAACCTTCGCCAGCTGTTGGTCGTTCAATTCCCATTCGTGCATCTGATCCATTTCCCTGCTGAGAGAGTCCGTCTGTACATTTTTCACTCCCGGCAGATGGTAGGCCACTATACTTATATTTTGTTTTAGAGCCCAATGCCATATTTCTTGAGCTTCGGTCGAGAGTTCTGGAGTGAGTACCTCCTTGTTTTCTTAGGTATAACATTGTTGTCATATTGTCTGTCAATATTCTCACTACCAGTCCTTTTATGTGTGGTAGGAAAGCTTTCAGGGCCCAAAGTACCGCCCTCAACTCCAGCACGTTGATATGAAGTGCTGTCTCTTCCGACGACCACAGGAAGAGAACCCAGATGCGCTCCCCACCCAGTCAGAGACGCATCCGTCACTATCGTTATGTGAAATTCTGGCTCCTGCGGGGGTATCCCTCTCGATAGATTTTCAAAGAGTTGCCACCATCGAAGTGCTCGTAGAAGCTCGTTGCTGATAGTTTGTCCGACCAAAGTCCCTGACTCTGGGACCATCGGTCTGCCAGGAATTCTTGAATTGGCCTCATGAAGAGAGTTTACGAAGGAGATACACGATGCATGGCCCCCAGTAGTGACATAACTCCTCACCGACACTCTGGTGTTGACTTTCCACTCTTTTGCCTGTAGCCTGAGCTTGTGAATCCTCTCCACAGATGGTTTCACCAACCCTAACTGAGTCTTGAACTCCGCACCCTTAAACACCAAGTTCCTTGAGGGAGTTAAGGAGGACTTTTCAAAGTTGATCGCAAATCCTAAATGTCGCAGAAGTTGCATGGTGGCCTTTAGACTTGCTTGTGTTTTTATAGGGGACGATCCCCTTACCAACCAATCGTCCAGATAAGGGTAAACATGATGACCCTGTTTTCTTAACCAAGCTGCTACCAGAGCTAAGCACTTTGTGAACGTCCTGGGAGATGACTTTAATCCGAATGGGAGCACTTTGAACTGATAGTGGGTTCGTCAGACTACAAACCTCAGGAACTTTCTGTGTCGTCGACGCATTGGTATATGAAAATACACATCCTGGAGATCCAACAACGCCAGAAAATTCCCTGTTGAATAGACCGGATCACTTCCTGAAGTGTGAGCATCTTGAACTTCAGATTTTTCAGTGTTTTGTTGAGGTCTCAAAGATCGAGAATGGGATGCCACTTGCCGTTGGGTTTTTTCACAACGAAGTATCGGGAGTAAACTCCTTGACCTCTCTCGGATACCGGGACCAATTCTATAGCCCCTTTTTGTAGCATAAGCACTACTTTGTGTTTTAATATTTGCAGATGGGGCTGAGCCGAAAACACTGGTGGGATGTGCAACGGCTTGATTTTGAACTGTAATGAATGGCCTAATTTCACTGTGTCCAATACCAACCGGTCTGATGTTATCTTCTCCCACTCGTCGACATGGTGAGACACCCTGCCTCCAAGGACGTTCTGAAACTCGTCATTGCTGGTTCTTTGACTGTTTGTCCTTCGTCGACGATGGATAACCTCCCCTTCTTCTTGAGGCTTGATAGTCTCAACCTCTTCTAGCGGTTTGGGAAGCCCGCCTGTAGCCTTGAGAGGAGTAAGACGGTCTACTGAAGGTCCGGTCCCTGGATGACGAGAATCGGGAATTTCCTGACGCTCCTCTAAAGGGGCGAAACGAACGAAAACTTCTGCCACTCTGAAGGGCTCAAGAGAGCGTGCTGTGTCCGAGTCTTCTTTCATGCCTTTCAAGGCCTCGTCCACCTTCTCTCCAAATAGCTGTTCTCCTTCAAAGGGCATATCAAGCACTTTATATTGTACTTCTGGTCGAAGGTTGGTGCATTTGAGCCAGGCTTGTCTCCTTAAAACCACTCCATTGTTAATTTGCTTAAAGACTGATTCCGCCAGGTCTACGGCGATGTTTATTGAGTGATTTGACGCCTCTTCCCCCTCACGCACAAGCAACATAGCAGATTTTCTATGTTCGTCCAGTAGATGTTCCAGTATGGGTGCTAAATGATGCCACATCTCTCTGTCATATCTCGCCATAATAGCTAGAGAATTGGCCGCCTTCACTGTTGTTGCTCCTATCGACAACACCTTCTTGCCAAAGGTATCTCGTCTCCTGGCCTCGCTCTCCGGAGGAGTTGTACATTTATGTTGTGGCCTTGCCTTTCTTGCAGCAGCTGCCAATACCACTGATTCTGGAGAAGGTAGAGAAGACAAACATTTTGGAGTAGACTCAGGAGCTTTAAATTTCTTTTCCAGGCTGCCTTTAACCGCAGGCTCCAAGAATGGATGGCGCATTGTTCATAACCCCTCTTGCCATACATGATCTAAAATGGGAACCGAAAATACTGATTGTCTCCTCTTTCCCATATGATCAAACAAGAAACAGTCTTTCTTTTCTTCCTCCTGGGCCAGGCCAAACTCGGTACATGCTTTACCCATCATTGTGTGGAAGGAACCGATGTCATCCAAAGGTGACGGTTTAGCCAGACTTCTTGGAGCTTCCATCTCCGCCTCCGACTCCCATGTCGGGTCCCTAGAAGGGGATAACGATATTTCCGATAAAGACTCTTCCCGTTCCGACTCGGACTCTGTTAGTTCTCCTTCCTCCGGGCGCGTGCATGGAGGGTCTTCACGAACCGGAACGGCTGATGATGCCATAGGAGCAGTGGGAAGGGCCTGGCTCGTCGTCAGCTGGTGTAGTATGCAGTCCTGCCGGAGTACTAACCTGAGGCAACTTCGGATCCAGTTTACTCAGTAAAGTCAGTAGTGTAGACAATAACTCCAGGGATAAAACAGCCTGAGGATTGAGTAACCGAGCTGTGACTGGGATACTTCTCCCACTTGAAAGCGTCAGCGAGCTGACCCCTTGCAATCTAAGTTCTGTAGGCCCAACCACTAGTTCACGGTCCTCTTCCACGGATATGGAAAAAGCCGCCTCCTGCTGCAACAGGGTCTCTGGTAAAACCGGATCATACACCTCTAGTCGCCAGCCTTCCTGCGGAGCCTCCGTCGACAAGGCTAACTTCGACAGTCGCCGTGGCCGTCGTATGACTCGGCGGAACTACTGAAGAGACGATCTGCGTCAATGGTAGTGAGGGCGTCGACGATCGAACTCCCGTCGACAACAGTGGATGCGCAGAATCCTGAGGCGCTCCTGCCTTTTTTGAACTTGACTTGTGTTTCGACTAATCTCGACTCGAGGATGACCTATGATGATCACCTGAGGAGGTTCTTGACAGGTCTTTTCTGTCCTTTTTTGATGAGGAGGAAGAAGACAAAGCTTTTGTTTTCGATGACGATTCCTTCGTAGAATGTTCTTCCAAGGAACTTTTCTCCGTCGAACGCACCTTCTTCCCTGGAGGTTCCGCCGATACGGAACGGCGGGGGACCACCAGAGATTTAGCCCTCGAGGCCAAGCTATGTGTGGAGCCTACCTCCGAGAGGTGGTACGCACCCACTCTGTCATTCAGCCACGCCACCAGCCATCTATTTCGGTCTTTCAGGGTCTTCTGCGAGAAGCCTTTACAAATTTCACAATTGTCAGCCGAATGGTGAGGGTGGAGACAATATAGACAGTCCATATGTCCATCTCCTTCGTACACCTTTTTTAATCCGCATGTAGCACATGGACGAAATAGCCTTCCCAGACATTGGGAAAAAGACGAAAAAACAACCTTGTAAAATAGCAGATGACATGAGGTGATCCCACTACTTTGGAAGACGGTTGAAATCTGAAGGGAGACGCGGGGGCGGGCATTTATACCGCTACGTCCTATTGGGGCATGTGTAAGTGGCCCAAAACGACGTAGATAGGACAGAAGTTTCGAAATTTTTCCTATGGGAAACGTCTTTATAAATGTACCGAGGGTTCTCAGCCTGACGACGGGGAATATTCTAAGCATGTGAATCCATGAAATATCCAATGCTGGAGAATAGGATTTACAGGTAAGTAATTTGTTCCTTCTCCAGCATGGGGTCTTACATGGATTCACATGCTCATGAATTTACACAGCAGTACACATACACAGGTAGAGCATATGTGAGCATGTAAATAACTGAGGTGGGAGAAGAACAGTACAGAGAACTGCAGTTGAGTGGCAAGGAAATGGAGAAAGAAGCGAGTCGTCTGAGTGTTGAGTGACATGAACAGGACATACTGGGGATACGAGCAGTACAGGAAGGAGGGGAGTCAGAAATGACACCCACGTTGCGTACAGAGAGTAACAAGGGGAGAGAAGAGGAAAGGGGATAAAAGTGGGAAGCGGGCAGGCACATGGAACAGTAGAAGCAGGAAAGGACAGAATCTTGGTTTTTGAGACACTGAGGATAGGAAAGTGAGCATGAATCCCGATTGGACAGGCAGTAAGAGTGGCACGAAGTAAAACGAGAAGGAAACAAAGATCTGGGAGCTGTCAGTATAAAAATGGCAGGAGGGACCAAATTAAGATACATTAGAGGAGAGGTATATATTGAAAAGAGGAAGGGGCCAAGAACCGAATCCTGGGAACACTGTAATGTAAAGGAGATGGTGGTTTATTTATCATCCTGGGAAATAGAAAACTATCAATCAGACAAATAATAAGGAAACCATTGCGGAACAGAACCAAAAAAAACAACGTTGAAAGAGTGGAAAGAAGAGTAGTCTGATCAACAGTGTCAAATGCTGCAGCTGAGAGATCAAAAATAATTAATAATGAAGACAACTTAGAGTGACCAGTGGAAAGAAACGATTTGGTTACTCTAGCAGTTTAAGTGGATTAAGGAGGGCAACACGCAAATTAATACTATGGAAGAAGACAATGATTATCCAAGTATGGTCTTTGAGATCCACAGAGAATCAGAGTCACATAAATACGGACATTGTTCCCAGTATTAGTGGATGCAATGGAGGAAAAGACAAGGGGTTTTGTTTCTCACCTATTAAAAAGGCTGCCTGTTTTTTTCCCTCACCAAGAGACTGGGTCAGTTCCTAATGGTCATGTTTTCCGTAATCGTCCCTTTGGGTGCCATCATGTAGTTAACTTTACATCCCATCAACAACACAATTCCTTTCTTTATAAAGCACTGAATATATTTTGTTTATTTTCCTCATGTTTTCCTGTTCTTTAACAAGCGGTGAGGTAAAGTGATCTAGCAAGGATTTTAGTATTTCTTTATACCATATACTAGGCACATATCATTTTGTGAGTGCTTCATGTTACAGATACAGTAGCAAAAGGTTTGGGTTTTAAATGTCTCTGTTTCCACAATAGTAAAGGCACTTCCTTATGCTGTCTATGAACACATTTCATGTTAATATCATTAATCATCGATTTTTTTTTCATGGGATGGCACTTCATACAGATGGCTGTTAGGAACTATTATATAAGGCAACATACCTCCTTTTGGAAAAGCTGCTCAGATGCCTTGTTAAAAGGCTTCATATCTTGCTTTATTTAGCCATCATAACTTGCAGACTCAAAGTAGCAGCGGTTGTAGGCTTGTCCCACCTCCCTCGTTTTCCTCATTTCAATTTGCAATGGCTGATGACATGCAAACGGAGTTTGGATTACACTCTGAGTCTTAGTTCTTATGTTATGATGCAGAGAGTCTGCTCTGGGTTTTGCACAACTGGACTCCATAACACAAGTCTACAATGGATGAGATCATTCCTAATGGATGGTTATAACGTTCCTTTGCTGGCACCAGTTTTTCAAGTAGTTTTCACTGAAGAAATGACTCTGAAAATACTCATCAATTTTTTATTTGGGCTGGTGTTCCCGCCCAAGCCCACACTCTTCCCCATAATATAACCCCTACCCGAACACCCTCCCTGACCCTTTTAACCCCTTACCCCCTACATATTTCGATTAGTTTTTTCAAAGTCATTTCTTCAGAGAAAATAACTTTGAAATAAATGGTGTCGGCAAAAGAACGCGACACCCTTATGGACAGGACAGAAATCAGCTGGCTGCCCTCTTTCAATTCAAACCCACAACCCCATTACCTGTGGAGTTCCCAGGAATCACGTCTCTCGCTGCCCCTCTTCAACATCTATATGACCCCTTTGATGAAGATCATAAAATCCTAAGGGATCACCTGTTTCAACTATGCGGATGACACATACATTATATACAAAATGACTGATGGAAATTCCAGCACCACCCTTATCAACTGCCTCACCCGAATAAGCGAATGGATGACAGCTAACTACCTAAAGCATAACAGGCAAAACGGAATTAATGGTAGTCTCAACCCACACCATGCCCAAATCATATCTACCATGGCCTTTGGAAAAGGCAACTCCCCAAACCATCTAATGTGATCAAGGACCCAGGCATTTTTATGAACAACATACTCATGCTAGAACAGAACTGTAAGACAATGCAATAGTCAAAAAGTGTTGACTACCATCTCCACTCCATCTGACGGATTATGCTGTATTTCTCCTTCACACACATAGCATTGGCCATGATCTCCTTCTTTCAAGAATCGACTACACAAACGTCATCTACCTATGCATGCTGGACTATCTCACAAAAAAGCTTCAACTGATTCAAAACACAGCAGCTAGACCACTACTCAAACTGAACTGGAGAGAACACACACAGCTCCACTGACTACCAATCAAAAAAGGATCAATTTCAAAACCCCTCTGCATCACGCGCAGAGCCCTTGAAGTTCAAGGAGCAGAATTACTTGAAAACAAAATCACACTACCACCCAACCGGAGACCTAAAATTGAGCGGTGTGTGATATAAATCATAATAACTTAACAGCCGTCAGGTGGGCCCAATGCCATGCCCAACGCATTCAAGCCAGTTCTGGGATTTAAAGCAACACTTTAAATTCTTGGGGTAGTAGTTTCCTATAATAATTATGATCTTAAAAATCACAGCATTCAATGCTGCTGGCTAAAATGCATGGAAAGGCCGAATGTGTCACACGTGACATGGGGCCACTTGGTAGCAAGGGCAATCATTTACTGGTCTGCGCTGCCAAACAAACCTGAAAATATTTGTGCGACAACTGTATTTTTTTCGGAAACGGGTTAATTTACCAAACAGGCTTACCCGGCTGGAAGTTTCCAATAAAAACTGGAATGTGGTCTGTACGGTTTGGCACGTCTCGAGCTCAGTCCTGCTGAACGCCATTACGTAATCCTTCAGGTGATCATATAAGTGCCCGTCGAGAGCCTGTGAGGAAAGGAAAGAGCAGTCATTACTGTAAACAGTTAGGCGTAGGGGGCACTGTCACTGTCAGAGGGAATACAAAACGGCAAACACAAACTTGAAGGATGAAAATGGTACTATTCAAAATAAACATTAACTTCCGCCAGGGGGTGCCAGAGATCAACAAAGAAAGACAGGAGAAGTATTTGGACAATGCGCTATATGGTTATCAGCGACAAGTGATCGAAAGCGCACACAGAGATATCCAGGCACCTTTGCGCCGAGGTCAGCGATGACGTGATTGGCACACGTGTCATATGTAGTGTCTTCTATTGCTCAGCACGCCCATCCAACAGAGCTCGCGAGTGCGTTCATAACATGAGCAAGTGTTTTAACGCTGTTATTTTCTTTTATTCTCGGATTTACTGTTCTGCTTTTGCCATTTTGAAGCCAGCATCTAAAGTACGAGAATGCAAATACAACTCCATGACTGGATGACCAACTCGCGTGTGCCGTGGTAAAGCTTCAGGGCTCTGCATTCAATATGGACTACATTGGCCCATATTCATTTTAAGGCTTCGCGTGTGTTCCAGAAGGCTTGTCATGGCCAGTGTGTCCAACTTTTCAAAATGGTTTAGAGGGAAACTGCACGCAGAGGCGAATCAGGAGCAGTGTGGGGTGAGCGTGTTCAAGGAAGGAAGTTGTGCTCCAGAAACAATTAATTTGCTGGAACGCGACTCCGTGGAGACACAAGGACCAAACCTCACAAGTTGAGGAAGCCCTCTGCCCCCGATTGTCCAGAGTCCCCTGAACAGTGAAACGCGAGGTGTGCGCAATAAGCAACTCATTTATAAGCTGCATCTGACAGTCCTTTGCTCACCTGGGCAACCCAAGCCTACACCTGGGAGCAGTGGCGTCTCCAGGAATCAAATTTGGGGGGCACAGAGGGGGCCACAGACACAAGTAGGAGGGCCGCCTATATATAATTTGTATGCTTTTCCCAAATTGACGTGAGCAAAGTAGTTCTAAGTGGCCCAGGGGAGGTAAAAATCGTGCATTTATACAGCAAGCTATTCTGTTGTATATATCTTGATGTTACCGATACTGTCTCATCCTATATTGATATTGAAAATATATATCCATATATCTCCAAAATTCGGTATATCGCCCACCACCAGTTAAGTTCACTCCTGGTTTCGGGCCTTCATGGGCAATTTGTTCAGATGTTGTCTGATCATCAGCTGGTAATGGACACCTGCCATTTTATGCACTTTTGAATGATAGTGTCCATATTGTGTCCCAGTCACATCTGCTGCAGGGGGGCTTTCACAAGTGTTCCATCAATACCGATGGTTCGCATTGCCTTTTTGTGCATCGCGCATCCGCCTGCGGGTGCTTTACTGGAAGGTATGTGCAGATCGCAATTGGGGCTATGGGTTTCTCAGCAGTGTCTTTGTGTGGACATTTAATAGTGAAAATGTAGCAAGAGCATAGTGAGTGTGTGCGTGCGTGCTATAACAGTGGTAAACCAGCAACAAGATACGACCCTTTAAAGCAGTCTCTTCTGCAGAGATGGAGCCACTCTGATGTCTTGAGGGCAGTGTCCCTTTCAGTTCAGAAGAAAAAAAAAACAGGCCAGGCAAAAAAAACTGAAAACGTGCAAGGGACGGCTGGGCAAAAAGAGGACAGCAGATTAGATCACCGAGCCCCCTGCTTCCCTCAGCGAAGCTGTGGGCCCGGCCGGGAAACCCTTGTCAGGGGCGAGCTACCCGCCAAGGCCCCAATTTGAATTTCAACAAATCAATGGCCAGGCTGGCCCGGCCCGATTGTTGAAATTCAAATTGCGGACTTTTTTCACTGGGCACTGACTCACTCAGGCAGGGCAGGGCTTGCCTTTTCAGCTAGGTGCGCATGCGTGCACACGCATTCAGTAGCAATGGCAAGCCCTGGACCCCGACTGCTGACCACCATCCCTGTGCCCTGTTCTGTGTGCACCTTTATGGTGCGTTCTTCACTGCATTTGCCGTGCCAGTAGCCAGCCCCGGTGGCAGCATCGAGGCCTGGTGTATTGCAGCCCTGTGTGTGTCATGCGGGTGGACCAAAGGCAGCACTGCAGAGAGAGTAGCCCAGGTGGGGGGGGGGGGGGGCAGAGTAGCCATCATTGCAAGAGGAGGGGTGGCGAGCCATGAACACATTACTGCTACTCCCCCCTCCCTCCCAAATGCAGTGCGCCCAATTCCATACAGTCTCATTTGAGCCCCCAAACCGCCCACCCCGCCCCATTTAACTTTTTTGGTAAAATTAGTGACAGATGACATTTTAACACAATAAAATAAATAAAACTCTAGAACCATTACATATGCCGGAAACTCATCTATTATAGGTCTGTCCAGGCGCTGTGGGGCAAAATATGGAAATGACTTCACAGAAATGGACATTGCAAGAAGCATCATCAGTCTTTGATACTCAGAGGCACCATGGAAGTGACTTTAGAATAATAAGTTGCCATAAGTAAGCCAAGTGGCACATAACTTTGTGGTGAAAAAAACGACATTGCACTATTATATGGGGCAGCTCTATAGTCATTAGGCGTTTTTTTTAATAACAGCATGATATATTAACATAAGCTACGAAGTGAATCACTTACAGCTGCAGATAAGACACAGTGTGATTTGTCCAGGATCACACACTTTGGTTAAATGGTGAAACCAGGATGTAGACAATTTAAGCAACTGAGCACATTTTCCTAGGTTTAGTTGATCTAGAATTGTATTAAGGTTTTGCTTTGCATTTCATGTGCTTAAATAATACTTAATTTATAGCAATGCCATGTAAACAAACCACATTACATAATAAACTATCCTTTCATAGTGGACTAACTATACACTATATACATTGTCATAGAAATATGCTGAGCAATACAAGCATGGCTTTAGTTTTATTCTCCCTATCTGCATGCAAAGTCACAAAAGCATCATGCAGATTAATGTGGCCTAACAAATCACCCTTGGGTTGTAAAGCCATAGCAATTTCACAAAGCATTCAACATTATGCACCCTTCTCACTTTTGATCACTCCCTCCCATTCCCATTCTAAAGGTACAAATGTCCCTGCTAATAGTCCCATCCCATCAGTGCCTAATGGCTCACATTGAAATGCTCTGTTGACACAGAGCAACGTGAGACCTAGCACCAGCCCCCTCTCCCCCCCCCCCCCCTCCGCCCTCAGGTTCTCTCCTAGCGACGCCACTGCCTGCAGTTAGACGGATATCAACTCCGTGTTTCCATTGCGAGTGCAGTCTGTGAGATACAGAGCTGGCACTGACAGCCTCAGTCTCAAAGCTTGATAATGCAGTCAGTGAGGTGCAGCCTCGCTCGGCTGACGACCTCCGTTCTTTCATGGGGGAGAGACGGCAGTCACCGGTGCAGGGCTGGTAGCTTGTCATGGATGAGGCTGCAGTCAGCAAGGTGCAGGACTCAGAGTGAGCAGGCCAGCTGAGGTAGTGGGGTGCAAGTGGGCCCAGGATTTCAGAAGGGCCTGGGCCCTCCAAACCCCCCTAGCGACACCACTGCCTGGGAGATCGAGGGAATTAGTGAGTTGGGGCTGAATCTGGTAGAATGGCCTGGCTCTTAAGGCCAAAAACGAGCCGGGGTAAAGGCCACACAAAATTGGGGAAGGGCCTCTGTCAGAGGGTGGGGGGGGGGCAGGGGTAGGGCAAGAAAAGGGTATAAAAGGGTCCAGAAAAGGGGATAAAAGGGACTGGTGCAAGAGGAGGGGATACACAGGTGAGAACACGGATGAAAAGGGGCTAAAAGGAGCTGTGGAAAGAAAAGTGGTAAAAGGGGAGGGGGCGGGACAAGGGCATAAAGGAGGCTAGACAAGGGGCTAAAGAGGTTGGGGTAAAAAAGGGGTGAAAGGGGGAAGGAAAGGGGTAAATAAAACGGGCAGGAAAGGGGGGAAGAAGGCAAGAAAGGGGCAAAAGGGAGGGGGCAAGAAAAAAGGGGATAAAGGAGGCAAGAAACAGGGTGAATGGGGCAAGAAAACGGTCAGGAAAAGGAGCTGAAAGGGATTGGGGTGAAAAAAGGGGATAAGGGCTAGAAAAGGGGCAAAAGGGGGCAAGGAAATGGGTTGTAGGGGTTGAGGCAAGACAAATTGTGAAAAGGAGCAAGAAAATGGGCGAAAAAGGACTGGGTGGCAAGAAGAGGGAGTATAGTGCCTGGGGAGGCAAGGAAAGGGTCTAACCGGGACTGGGGCAAGAAAAGGGGATACATGGGACAGGGGTGTAGGATCAATGAGTGACTGGGGCGGGACAGGAAGTCAGGCAGAGCACACTTTTTTGGGGGTCGGGGCAGCTGGCGGGGTATCTTGCCAGCCCCTGCTTTGGGCAGGACCTGACCCGAGAGGAGTGTCAGACCAGGCCCAAGCTTTGACCCAGGCCAGCCAGAGCCCTGTTGGGCTCGTCCAACTCTACCCAAGCCCAAATTGTAAAACGGTCCAAAGCTGTACGTGTCTTGTACTTTGCACACATTTCACTGTTATTGTGAGTTTTTGGATTAAATGAAATGAGCACAATATACAGTTGCATTACATACTCAGAAGGAATGCATGCTTCAATTACTATCACAGGCAAGTTTGACAAGTTGCTTGTAATTTCTATGCTCCCAAAATGCACTTTGTATGTAAACCAGCCAGCATCTGACATTCAGTGCACAAGCATTATTCGCCACCTAGCTCCGCTCCTCAATTTTCGCCCACACTACTCTGACAATGTTGTAATTGCCCCTGCGCAAATGGGGTTTGGGGGTTACCAGTATTTTGTCCATTTCCAGCAATGATGTGTTCCATACAGTGTCATTTGTGCTCATCTTTATCTCATCTACTTCGTTGGTAGCATTAGTGACAAATGCCATTATAACACAAACACAGCACAAAAAAAGCAATACTGTAAGACTTATCCAAACAGGGAACTGACCTGTTCAATTTCTTTCCCTGGTCGGTTTTAGGAATTAGAGGCTGTGTACGACAAAAGATGTCCACGTACGCCCCCTAATTTGCTCATATATTAGCATCATCAGAAGTGGCAGCATAGAAAAGAGGGCGGAGAATGCGTCAGAGTGTTTTGGCGGAGTTACACTGCTATACAGTTACCTCTTACACTGCTTTGAAAAACTGCTGGCAAAGTCTTTCTACTACCTCTATTCTGGTCCCGCCTTCAGAAGCTCCATGGAAAGTTGGAGCGTGCATTAGAGTGTGGCGGCCACTGGAAGCACCGATTCTCGAACGCCCATGCTTGCTTCATATCTCTTTATCTGTATGCGGGCCCTGAACGCCCAGAGGGACAAGCGGAAGATCCTTGAAGTACTGAAGTGAAGGTGACTATTATCCTACACTCCTCTATTGCCCGATATTATAACTGTGCCTCTCATATTTCAAGTTGAGCACATTACCGCATATCACTGTGTAGTGGAACCGTGTGCATTGGGTTGCTTTATATGATCAGAAACTGGTGAACTTTCTGAGAAGGCTTTGTGACAAAGTCATTTGAAATTTGTCATTTGGCCTATGAGGGTAAGTATCCCTTGAATTCCTCTGCCAGTGCCCCCTTAGATCACAAGAATGACTGCAGGCAGAATAGCCTTTGAGCTTTCTGGTCTGTGTAAACTGGTGGGAGTTTCATCGTTCATAAACTTAGTGACTGTTGTAAACCATGTCCCATGCTATTATGAAGAAGCAAAAGTTTGATTTGTGAACTTCCATATCTAATATTGACATCCTGAACAAACTACTACTGTTAGCGGGGAGGTATCAAGTGCCAGACCGGTTGAGAGTGATAAGGCACAGAATCCAGCTCATGGTCAGGAAACCTAAGAAGAGGTACTCGTACGGACTATTTGTAATAACTTGGGTCTCCAGGCCTCCTGTTTAGACACTCAGTGAGGGCCTAAGCACGCCCACAGTGTATGTAGATGACCCAACCCATCCTAAAGCCTGAATAATATGGCCACATAACAACCAAGATGATGATACAGGGGGTAACTCCCGTGGCAGGCCATAAGATCAACGATGTGTACCCCTACGTGGGCTCGAGCACAGAGATCAGGCGATTAAAATCACAGGTGGCTTGCATCAGGAATGATGAGCGAAACATTACAGATCTTAGCATTTTGGTTGGTGTCAGCACCATTGGGTGTTTGTTCACAGAAGGAATATCAAGAAATTACATGAACTAGACCTGAAGGAGTGTCAGTAATGGATAGTGGAAGGGCTTTGGAGGATGGTATTTCACTGAAGGAGAGTGAAATCACTCTGGGCTCTCCCTCTCACCTTCTGGAGCTTCTCTCCACTAGTAATCTTGCACAAGTTCCCGATCATAGTGAACATAGGATGTTACATCACACGCTGCGAGAAGCAGACAAGCCCATTAAACTAACACCCCCATCTATCTCAGCCCTGAACTCTATTCTCAATGCCCTAGTCGAGCTCTACGATAACATAAGGGATGAGGTCAAAGCCCATAGTCTAATCTTAAGCAAATTAAATGCCAAGATGGATATCATGAGCAATTGAGCCCTTGCCACAAACGTGACAAATCTGTGGGGCAAAATGAACCTGACTTGCATCTGTGTAAGGAGAACTCAGTAGAGTAGAGAAGCAGGGTGGTTGTAAGAAAACCCTGGTGGAGAGAGGTTAAAAAAAGGCAAAACAAAAGTCTAAAAATGGAAGGAGGCAGCATCTAAGAAATACTTAAAGTTGGCGACAATATGGAGGTCACATCTGTCATAGATAAAAGCCTGACTGCTCCTGTAGCTTTTAAGACGCTGAACAGGGTAGGCACACCACCCAAATTCTGCCCCCCCTGTATTGATCTAAGCCGAGCCGAGGTGGTCACTCAGTCATCACCAAATAAAACAGATACTCTGAGTGTATGTCAAGAAAAGGCTAAAATTCAAGTATGGCTGACTGAGGTGGCTTCTTCGTCGCCTTTGTGTAATCATATACCCAGGAGCTCTATCCATGTAACTCAGGGTAGTAGCCAACCTAGCACAGGTAAAGCCCTTCCTATCGCGACCCAAACATGTTCTGAGAAACACAAGGCTGATTTAGCGATAGAAATAAGTGATTCTGTGGGCGCTCGAAACGAATATCGGATTATTGGTAGCTTAACTGAGAAACCATCTACATCTGGCTGTAGCAGGGGAAGTGGTACTGCCACAGGAACAGTGATTGGGCTTAAGCCCCCATCTTCTCGAGCCAGGAGCAATGGGCCAATATTTTTAATCTGCCAACTCAAAAGCTTTTACAAAGTGGCTCTATTGATAAACTGAATGTCATTGAAAAGAAGGCAAATACATCTAACTAGGTCCGCAGGAACAGGCATTTCCACCTCAAACTCTTGATAAATTACAACCAATTGGTAGGTTGGATGAATACATTGACATTGGGGTAAAGGGTACCAATATATGTTAATACGCTTGCTGGCTTTGCAGTGAGGAAGAAGTCCTGCATCTCAGGCGGGGTCACTTTCACATGTAAATCAGGGGTGCCAATTGTTAGTATCAAAAGAAACCTGGCCAGGTGTCAGGAATGGGACAGAACCCAAGGCTGAACAAAAAATGTATTTTGAAATAAGACCTCACATTAATCTTGATGTCACCTTGAAATTAGTGTGTCAAATCCCTACTCGAGAGAAGATTTCATCAAGGGATATTGAGTTTGTTGTTTTCCATTGGAATCTAGAACTGACCTGGCCAAAGTAAGTTGGAGATCCTCTTTTGTAAAGAAGTTAATACTTGATGAATGTCGCTAGTTCCTGAAATTCATCCGTTTAGTCTATACTACTGAGAGGAGTGAGATTAAAAGTTACTCCTAATGGGTGAAAGTGACACAATGAGTTGGTCTGGAAATAGGTCAGCAGGTAAGGAGAGATATGGGGTCCCTGCACAAATACCCTTAGTCACAGTACCCCCAGTAAACATGATCAACCATGATGATCAGGGGATTCTAGGTCAGCTGGTGAACCTCTTGAAGAGAGAACTTGCAGGAAGTAGATACACTGAAAAGAGTAACATAGAAGGAACTAAAATTAACCAATTGGAATACATAAGGTTTTAATAGTTTCATGAAAAATGAAAGGGATAGTCACATTTTCAATACTCATGATATCATACTCTTCCAGGAAACCTGTCTCACTTCTGAAATCAGCTTGGCTAGCTTTACTATCATACAACAATTTGCAACTGAATCACATGGTGGTAGGCCGTGAGTGGGTCTACTGGTTGCCGCAAAAAATACTAAGATAAAAACAGCAAGAGTAATTTCCACTCGCTTCCCAGGTATCCTGGCTGTTGAAATTGAAATATGTGAAAGGGATAAATCCTGGTGTGCATTATTGGTACATTTATATTGGAACCAGGCAGGGGTGTGACTGGATCAATTCTTAAATCAAATTTCAGACATATTAAGCACATGGCTCTTAAAACATTCTCAGCATGTGATCATGTCGGGAGATCTGAACACACATTGTCTGACCTCAGCTAATAGGAATAAAGTGCAAATAGGGAAAAATAACGAACACTGTTAAAAGCCAGGTAGGTATCTGTTTTGCAAAGAGATTGTGGTTAAAGCCCCCCCCCATGATTACGGGACCTGGAAAAGGGGCACACAATCATTGGCTATCGATTATGTCATTCTCTCCAAAACTATGCAAGAAGTATGTAGCAAACTTGAAGTTAGGAATTCCACTCTGAGCGATCATAATATGTTGATCTCTGACTTTGAACTCGTGAACTGGATGTGAAACAGTATTGTCAGTGAATCATAGTAATCTTACGATTAATCCAAGAGCAAACAGGATACAGAAATTCTCTAGAGGTGGTGTTTCTTTGGTAGGAAAACTAGAAAGTTATGCTGCCATCGCATCTTCAGAGGAATTGGCAGATCAATGCTCAAGCAACAACTTCCAGAAGTTTATTTGGGACAAAGAAAAGCCTCACTATCAGAAACCTATCAAATGGACAAATATCCATACTTTTGATAAAGAGATGTGGGTTAGGAAGCAATTACAAATCCTTAGATTAAATCACACTAGTAATGAATTGTAGAGTGGAAAAGCAAGGTTTACTCTGAACTTATAGACAATGGCTTTGTTCACATCAATCTATTATGGTGCAAAGAGAAGGTGAACGAATGTTGTCAACTTTAGTACGTCAGGATGCACGTAACTGCTGGTCCGTAATAAATAGTATGGACAAGCAGCAGAGCAAAGTTCGGAGTTCCTCTATTAGTGAAGCTAGCTGGCGCTCTTATTAGGCAAATTTGAATGGAAATAGTTGCTCGGATTTAAATTTAAATCTGATGCTGGTTGAACTTACAAGGCCACTTAATTTTGAGGTGGAGGACATTGAGCAGTTGATCAATACAGCATCTTCGTAAAGAGCCTCTTGCCCGACTGGTCTGACAAATGCAATGCTAAAATCAAATATAAGTCTGTGGTCTCATGCTATTCTTATTAAGCATATTATAGTGCAGCATTCAATGCCTGTGTCATGGAAGGAATCCATCATTATCCCAGGAGCACGCCCTGATCCTACTAACTTTAGACCAATAGCTCTACTAGACTCTGATAGCAAAATATTTGGGTCATTGGTCTTGGAACATCTGGATTCTTGGGTCAAAGCCAGATGAATCATTTCTGATTTCCAGATCGGATTCAGAAAATTATTAGGCATGGCCTAATATTGTCGACTAAAAGGTAAAATCACAGCGTGCTCTAATAGATCCTCTGAAACATTATACATGGCCATGACTGACTTCTCAAAAGCCTTTGATATGGTCGACAGCTCTCTTCTTTGGCAAAAACTGAATAATAACCTCTTCTCTTTTATCTTTATTGGTATACACTTATTCTAACAATTCAATTAGAATTAGGTTGGGTACGCTAGCCAATCTTTCGGATCCCATTTTGATTACAAGAGGTCTGAGGCAGGGATGAATTTTGGCGCCTTGTCTGTTCAATCAATACTCGGTAGATTTAAAGGAAATCCTCTGTGGGACCGGTTTGGTTAACCCTAAGATAGGTGGCACGCCTGTACATCGGTTTGCCTATGCGGATTGCATCGCCTTATTCCATTCCACACCTGTAGGGCTCCAAAGTTTATTGACGTTATTGAGTGACTATGCCAGAGCTAATCAATTAATAATAAATCAAAAGAAAGGTGGTGTTATCCAATTTGGTAAAAGTAAACCTAACCAAGATAACTAAGTGGTTAATCGATGGCATACAAATGGCAACCGTAACTGAAATAACCTATTTGGGCTTTTACTTTACGTGGCCTACAAAGAGAGAAGTCGTAATTAATCGTATCCAAAATAAGGTAGACCAACAGACTTTTCAGATTAAAAAAATCATCGCTAAGTATTGTAAGTTTTCCGTTAAACCTCTTTTGTCATTTTATGTTGGTAAAGTTGTCCCTAAGATACTCTACGGACTAGAAATCAAACATTTATCATTAGAGTTGTCCTGGGAACGGTTAGAGGGTCGAATCTGGAAAAGATTATTTAACTTAACCCTCTCAACTCACATGGCCTCTATTAGGTATGAACTTGCCTATTGTCCTTGGAAGAACAAGTTACTTACCATAGCTTGTAACGTTCTTTCCATGGGATGTTCCTCTGACATATTCCACATCTAAGACACAATCCCCTCAAAGCATGGTTTAATTGGAGAGTTCTAACATTGATGGGGAAAATCTACTCTGCGAGTAAACCCTCTATGTATAATAGTTTGCTTGTTGATGTGTGCGCTCAGTCAGCTAATGTCAGACTCAAGCAAGGCATTTACTCTTAAGACTTTGGCGTACTTTGGATAGAAAAAAGAGAAGCTGAGGTAAGCTAGGACTCGCTTTCTGGGTTGTTTCTTCTGTCTTAGAGAGGAAACTTCATATGAAGCTGTATGGAACCTATTGAATGCTGGTCATGAATTGTTTTTAACTGTGGAGGTGATCCGCCTGTTGGGAGATATGGGGTTTTATTAATGAAAGATGATGGATTTATTATGTTATTTTCAAATCTTGACTTTTGATTTGATATTTGCTATGATTGTATATGAATTTTGATATAACCAATTTTTTTTTATAAATTGTGTTTCTACCTGTTTGGATATTTTTATTATGTTTCGTATGTGGCAGATAGGTGTATTGATCGTAACACAATAAAAAAGAAAAGTGCATTACAAGGAGTGTCATCAATATTTGATCATGGAAACTGACATTACAAAAAGTTGCCATGATTAAGCGAAGAGACAAATAACTGTGGTCTGCGTTATATAAATGTCTTATTACTATTATTGAGCAACACTGTTGTCTAGTAAGTCATAAATGAGGCCTTTTACTTTAACAGAAATAGCTGTAAACTGAGTCATTTTAGGGATTATTTTGAGACAAGACACAGTAATATTAAATGATTACCCAGGATCACAAAATGTGGTTAAGTGGTGAAACCAGGATTATAGCTTTATTTTCTCCATAGTGAGTGCAAGAATGCAGTGATTGTATTTAAAGTAGTATGAGCCTGAGAAAATCTCCTTTGGGTTTTAAAACTGCATTAATAAAAATGTAAAATTCCTCTGCTGGCTCCTTGTGGATTACAGAATATAAATTCAAAACATTGGGCCCGGAAATTACCACCACATTTGCTGCTCTGCTGAATTCAGAGTTTGACCTTGAAGGCCAAAGATCAGCACATTTACAGCAAATCAGTCAAATAGTCCTATGGAGTTCTATGGACTCCAAAAATTAGGATTCACACAACTTTCTCGCAACTTGTAATCCTGTGGTAATTCATTAGTGTTATTGTAAATTTGTAACGCGCTTAATACCAGCGAGTGGTTTCTGAGCTTGGGATGGGGATTCAAACCTATGTTGCGCTGCGTTGTCTTGCTTCCAAGACAAACATGTTGCCCCTGAGATATCCTTCATCTCTAATGGCACGGGTGGTGATACATTTCAGCATATTTACAGCCAAACTTGCAATTAGGCCCACCGTGCGCAGTGCACAATATCTTCTGGGTACGGCCTGCTCTAAATGGCCCTGCAGGCCGATTATAGCCCAGTACACCATTTTCTGTGGCCCTTGTGCACCCCACATCTGCTCTTGCCCACCAACGGACCCAGATAAAGAAGGGGTAGAGCTGATCAGAAAATTACACACAAAAACTGTACATTTCTGTTCATAACAATATAATGTATTCTTTATGTTCCTGTTAACACCGACTTAGGAATCGAAGGCCCAAGGGAGAAAATAAATAACCTCAGGAGGGACAGGCTAGCAGACATTCAGATGCAGTTGGTGGAGTGGCGAGGATGGAACAAAACAGACAGATTGAGGGAGAAGAAAGAGGGAAAGGTAAAAAGAGAAGTAGAGAAAAGAAAAAGGATGGATCAAGAGAACGGAATAAGGAGGAAAACAATAGCGACAGAAAAATAAAGAGGGAGATGGATCTGGACAAACAAAGCATATGAAAAAGAAAGGGCAAACAAAGTAAAACGAAAATAAAGGGAATATGCGAGAAAGCCATTAAGCAAGGGATACAAAAAAGATGAGGAGGATGTGACGGGGTCAGCCGTCTGACGCTGTCAGTAGTGAGTGGGGAACCTTCTCAGTCTGGGAGTGGGAAGCCTACCAGGGTAGAAGTCTGAGCCAGTCCTACACCAACGGGGGAAGGTGGCATTTACAAGGGCCCCAGTTTCTGTGCGCTCTTTAAGCACCTATATGGATCAGGGCAGAACCATTGTTATCACCCCATACCTGCATCACATGAGCTTGCCAGGTCTGTTCTGTGTCTTGATGAGAACATAAACCACAAAGGTGCACAGCGATAAAGAAACAGAGAAATAGCTGAAAACTCTGGTTCCATCTAACAACAAACCAGTGAACTAGACACACTTAGTAACCCTCACCTATCTGAGCCTGCTTGCATAAAACTGAGGCAGAGAAATTCAATGCGCAAACCATGCAGACCTTCCACAGACGCCGCTCTCCAAACTAGAGACATTCAATACTCACAGCAAAGACATGGAGCCAGCCCTGTTATACCAGCATGCAAAATCCCTCGGCAGACGCAAACAGTAACGGTTGTCACAGCGAGCTGCCATTACTGGTACACGGTGGAAAGCAGGTTCCTGTTTATGAACTGTATTGTTTGTAACTGCTCCCGGGCAGAGAAGATTGGCCACGGGAACCAGAAGGCGAGAACTAATGGAAGCAAAGCGGGAGGCTATACAGAGAGTCAGTAAACTGGAAGGTGCAGTTTATTTGGGTGAGGTCAGAGGAGGAGGAAGCGGCAGACCAAGGGACCAGAAGGAAGGATGGATGGTGGAAAGGAGTGTGGAGGTGATTTGCAGAGAAGGTAAGATACTGCATGGTGAGATAAAATTGAACTGTATAGTTATTGTGCCTGAAAGGAAGGTGTGTGCATGAATGTGTACGTGTGAGAGAGAGAAGGGTAGAAGAAGAATAGGGAGTGAGGGGTGACTGAAAGGGCGACAGGAGGGTGATTGAGCAGGTAGAGTAAGGGTAGTGTGGAGAGGAGAGAGTAGTGGTAATGTGGCAAGTAGAGAGTAGTGGTAGTGTGGAAAGGGGAGAGAATTAGAAGTGTGGTGTAGAAAGGAGAAAAGGAAGAAGTAAGTTAAAGGGTGTAGGTAGATGAGTGATACATTAGAGGGACAGGGGCGCGTTGCAGGGAGACGAGAAGGTGGGGGAATGAATAGGAGGAGAACGGAAGAGAAGTAAAAGGACATAGGAAGAGGAACATCAGGGTGCAAGAGGAAAAAACTGCATGCAGCATGTGTGTCTGGAGTGCACAACAACAGCCTCTAGAACTAACCCCTGGTGAGTAAAAAACAGATCAGGCATTTGCCTTTAGCCCTTAAAATGGAGACAGATAGAATTTAATCATTAGGGGTTCATAATCAGTAGATACTAACCTGAGGAGTAGGGACGCCTGGGTTATAAGGAATTTGTTGTCTCTAGAAGAGAGGGAGACAGGGATGGCCCTTGGATTCAGTTTCAATGAAAACCCCTGAACTCTCTTTGGGAGGTGATGTGCCACTGAGGTCTGTAGCATATTTCTTACCTCCAGGCCATAACCTCTTCCGCTGTTTCTCGGAGTTTCACTGATTTCTAGCATGGGGATTAGCCCACTGCAAAATGTATCTTTTATTTGGGGCTCTGACTCAGGCCTAGTGTTGTGGTGCACCTTACTTTTACCGCAGGCAGTATGAAATGCTCCCTGTCTTTGCATCTGTCTATTCAGCACCACCAATAATCAGAAAACACAAGAAAAAGACCAGCACTGAGATAATTCTTTCATGTACTTTATATGCAGTTGAGATTCTCTGCCAGCGCAATAAAGCTATATTTTCCTACAGAAGGAAAATGATCGCCCAGCCCCTGTCCGTGATGTCATACATCAATCAAACTTTGCCCGGAGTCAACTCCCTGTAATTTTCCAGAAGCTAACATGTGTTCCAACTCTGTCACCTTTATACAGGTTTTAGCTCAATGGTCCAGAATCAATAGTTGAAACATTCGCCCTAAAGCTTCCTGCACGAGCAACTCAAACAAAAAGGCCGGTTTTAAACAGAATACTTTCTGTAAATTCCTTGCACAGCCTTCATGCCCCCATCGCAAAAGCAGTTTTAATTCCTGCATTTTATTCTCTAAACAGCACCACACAGTCTGTGTTTGCAGTCCAGCTCTAAGCCCCAGTTTGCACCAATTCGAATGACTAAGATATTAGTGTGTTAGAGGTTAGGTGTTAATTATTAGTAGGTTAGGGTTAGTATGTATTAGTCCCTACATTACAATGTGGTCCCATGGCACACTATGCTTATGTAATGCTATGTAACCAATTCAAGCTACCCTTTTTTTGGTTTGCATGAATTCACAACACTGTATCACATCAGCGTTAAGCCACATGCTTACACACCAGCACTAATTGCGCACACACCTTCTACAGGAATCTGGCTAAAATTCAGCCTGGTTATCCTACAGGCCGCCTGTGACAAGGATAAGCTTACAAGTTTCCGATATGGGGAGACTGGCCATCACGGTAACTGAGCATATGGAAACTGGTATACCTTGTGCTAGGCACGTGAAAGCTGGTCTAACCTATTAGACATTTGAAAACTGGCCGTGTTTCTGGGCACGTAGAGACGAGTGGTACCTGTTGGTGGGAAGAGGACTTTGGGGCCATTCCCGTTACTATGCATGTGCAAATAGGCAATATCTGCTTTAGTTGAGAAATTTATAGAATACGCAGTCATCCTTATAAAATAAACTTTAATTCTTGTCATGCTGTGACCAATGTTCCTTGTCCATCGTCTTAAATGCATGATTTTACAATCATTTTCTTAAAATGCCCTCACAGCGAGCAAGTCCTGTGTAGTATGTTTATTTTTAAATACCTTAAAGATTTTTGTCAGTGTTACTCGTCGATATCCATTGAACAACTCACCTTTTTCACAAATGTGCTAAAAAGAACAGCCCCAAAAACCTCTTATAAAGTGTTTCTGAAAGTTTTTTTTTTTATGTCCGTGAGGGTACCAAAATTATTTCAAATGAAACATTTGTCATTATTTTCTAAATAATTCCTTCGAGGGACGGGTAGTAGCCAGGCATCCTTTACACTCCATTTGAAATCCTTTCAAGTTACCGACTAAATGCATGTTCCTAAATCCAGCACTACTGTCTAAGTACCCTTATTTAGAACAGTACATTACAGTGGCTATCTAGTTCAAAGATCCCGTTTCTCCATACTTTTGGGAAACTAGAACTTTCAGGGACTGCAGAACTTTGCATAGCTATTCCCTTTTTACCAAAAAGGAAAACTAGGGTGCATGATCTGCCCCACCCTTGACTGAATCTGCCCCTTCCTTGCCCCCCGCCTGGAGGCCTGACTCAGTGCTTATGTTGTGAGCCTTGTTTTGCTTATCACTTGTTTTTGGATTATGTGTGATCACCAGCTAACGCTCAGCTAGCCTTTGTCTCATAACATTGCATTCTCAAACCTTCCACTTAATTTTTAAACTTAGGAGACTGGTTCTTGGGCAGCTAACCTGGTGACATCTTGGTCTGTCATAGGAAAATATTGACATCTTCCAGGCTGGCAGGAAGCCTTTCATCATATACTGTATTGCAGTAAGTGGATTAGGGTTTGCCTTTGGAAACTAACTAGAACCAAAAAAAGTGATGGATAAAAGGTTTAGAATTAATCTTAACCACTGGCAATGCTCTGGGCAACATTGCTATTTAACCTATATGTGCAAATGCAAAAGGGGATCAGCTATATGAAAATCATTCTGGTACTGCCACCTATGAGATCATTCCATCCCTGAACTACCAGACAACGACCATTTTACATGGAAACATTAGCAACCCTAGACATGTTTTGGCCTTGTTGGGCCTAATCAGCGAGGTGCAGCTCGGTTCTCTATGGTGCAGCAAAGGTCCCAAACCTCTTGGCGTACCCGCTCTAACATAGGGAGACAAACTGTAACAAAAAAAGTGATGCGCTTTGACTTAATCTCAACCGTTGGCAATGCTCGGTGCAACCTTCCACAACACAATGGTCTGGAGGGTTGCCCAGAGGTTAAGATTAATTAAAAACCTTCCAGCCATCACTACTTTTGTTTTGAAATAGTCACTCAGAGTGGGACAGGCATGCCCAGGCATGGGCCTCGAACTTGCCATGCTAGGAGAACCCACCTACACCTCAGGGGTAACACCCAATGAGGCCGAAACATGGTCTCGTACAGAATGGATGCAACCAAGCAGTTCGGAATGGGCTGCCCCTTTTGGGGTCGGACCAAGCCTGATTTGTATGTGGTCTTTACCCTTTCTGCAATGGCTTGGCTGGGTGAAGAACCATCATCTGTAGGGTTGCCCAGAGTTATGCTAGAAGTTAAGTTGAATTTAAAATATTCCATCCATCACTTACTTTGTGTTGCTACTACTGGCCTTTGGAGTGGCAAATTAAGCAGTTATCTTGTTATCTGTAGAATGTTCTGTTCTTCACTTCAGACACAGTTACGTCTGGGATCAAAGCTAAGTCGTGCATAACATGTTATGCAACACTAGGAGCAGGCAAACAGGATTCAGTCTGCCATGCGTTGGTTAACCCTATTCCTAAACAGCCTTTTAATAGTGTTCAATTAGTGATTTAGTGAAATCAGTTACATTACAATAATGTGATATTATGGTAATTGTATGCGATCGAGAACCCCCGGTTTTAAATGTTTGTATATTGATGTATTCTAGGTAGATGGAATGTATGAACAATACTATGGAATAGATAATGCAGTTTTAATATTGTGTACCTAACGGTATGCAGTTAATTACAGGACAATAAACAAACATAGTGCAAAGCTCCATCTCCAATTGTTCCTGATCATAACTGTGAAGAAGAGAGACTAAGCCATAGGCAAAACACTGAGTAAGACATCATTAAAAAGATGGTTTTAATATGAGCCCAAGCTGGAATTATTCAGGCTTAATGACCACTGGTAGATTTTTGACGTGCTTCCAACCCCATATGGTAAACTGACAAACGCTAGAGTCTGGAGCATCTTACAGTACATAGACATGAGAAGGCTGGTATTCATATATTAGAGACAAGTATCAAGAACAGAAAAAAACATTATGGAGTGAGCATGCATTCCAAAGAGCATGAGCAACGGTAGGAGGCAAAGATATAGGAATGAAAGGATTAGTAAGATTATAAGGGCTGCAACCTCTGTAAGACAAAGATGGACGAGAAGAGGGAAGAACTGGTATAGAGCCATAGTAAAGAAAGAAAATTAATGTACTAGAAACAACATGAAGATCAAGGATAAATGACGATGTAGAATGATAGGAGATAGGCTGGAGACCAAGAATCACAAGATGGACATAACAAGCAGATGGCATTTAAGTACACACAGGGGGTCTTCATAAGCAGGTACCCAACTCCAAAACAAAGAAACAAGATGATGCAAGGTCTAGATCAATGTATCCAGTAAAGGCAGGTGAAGAAGACCAGGCTGGCAGAGGTAAATGACACAAGCAGGTTACAAAGGCAAGCCGATGATGGCACATACAGCGAGGAACTGCAGTCTACATGAATGATAGCACTGTTTGAGAATACAATTTGGTCTAAAAAGAAAAAGCCACATTCCAAAGGCTGTATGAAGGGAGTATGTCAGCAATGAGGCCAAAGACTGAATAACGGATGGCAGTCACAGATAAACAGGTGACATATTCAAAATAGGTTAGCTGAAGGTCCGGGCCTAGACTACAAATGGTAGGTACAGTCAGGCAGACAAAATAGGACAGATAAAACAAATGAAACTGATGCTGGTAGAGCTCAATAAGATTAACTGGAGAATGAGAGGTCCTCAAGTCTGCATGGACGAGTGAGGTAAATACAAGTGTCAAATGTAGTAAAGATAATTAGGAATGCTAGCACACCAGGCAGATGATCGAGCCTGTTGAGACATAACAGCATGTCTAGCTCTATAAAGCCAAGTAGTCCACAAGTGTGCCATAATTAGATTGCAGACTAGCAATGGTATATCCTCTAGCCACAACTGAAACTCAACATAGAGGTGGCAAATAACTGTCAAAAGATTTAGCAGTAAAATACCAAAAGAACCCAGCCAACTAAAGCCTTTTATATATCTCAGGAAAACAAGCCAAGAAGATCATTCAGGCCTATAGAAAATCAACTGCAAGCAGGTTCTTTTGTTATGGTAGCAGACCTGCCCAATTTGCAACCAAGCAAGGAGGGTCAATGATGGTTATATGAGGGGGTAAGGAGATTAAGTACCTCAAATGCACGCTGATGTGTTGCTAGAAGCAATGTTTGAGAACACCATATGGACACAGCAGCCTATGCAGCTGCACGACAGGCTACTGTGCCCCGACAAAATCATCAAAGGCTGGCTGAGGTTATGTACTGCAGAGCCAATCTATCCTCAGGAGCTGAAGAAGCCTCACTGCAGCCCATTTCACGGGAGCTGGGAAAACCTTGCTGTGGAGCATTTCGGGGAACCCCGGCCAACTAAAGCGTGGCGATGGGCCATAATGAGGGCACAGTGAACAAGCAGCAGGCTGCAGCACACAGAAATGGTACAATGGGTGAGGCCTATCGGGAGCAAGCCAGCAGCCTAGGAGCAAGCCACACTGCATAAACCCCAACAACATTTGGGAACCATTTTCTTGCACAAATCATTGTAAAGTCATATTTTATAGGTTGGTTCAGGAAAATCAGGAGACTGTAGGGGCCAATTTCAAGTTGAGTCACCCTATCTGTGATAGGACCCCTCAAAGCAGCATCTGGGTGATACCCCAAAGTCGGTCTACCCTCCCATTGCCGGGGGATCCATGTGGAGGTAATAGAGCACAGCACAGGCCACAGCATTGGCATTGGAGTTTTAGGCTAGCAGGTCACAAAGATTTGCAATCGAGCAAATTTGATTTGCTCCTGCAACTTTATAACTGATTCACAAAGCATACAAAGGGATTAAAGATGATGCCTGCAGCATCTCTAAGATTCCCTTAAGCAAATTAATCTAAATTGCATTTGCACTCACGCACCTCAAGGGTGCAGCATCTTCATATTTGCTCCAATGCAAATCTTTGTGAACCAGGCATTCAGATTTTGCATAGTAACTTTACGTAAGGAGATAAAAATGAATTGGCCAGAATAACACAATTTCCTCAGAAGTGCTGAATTCGGTATTATAACCAATATCGCCTTGATTCCACTGTGTAAGGAAGGCCATGGTATCAACAGTAAGACAGACACAAATGACCACAGTTCAATGGTGTTTATTGAACTTCAAAAAGGGTTCGAAACATGCCTACCTAATCCTAAATCTACAGCTGGGTGCAAGCTACGACCATCAAATAATAATAAGGCAGTCCTAATGATTGTCAAAATAAAAGGGCCTATATGAATAAACCCATTGCCAATCCTTATCCTCATTCCCATTGAGGCCTTTATCGACCCCAAATACAAATAGTGCGGAAACTATATTCTGCTAAAGAAAGAAGTTTCCAAGAAATTATATGGCAGGATGTTCAGGCCATTGGGTTGCCTTCCCCACGTTTTCAGCATGGGATAAGGTGGTACACTTGAGCTTAGCACAGTCTCTGGCTTCTCTAGCACAAGGGTGCTATTCAAACATTAGCATCAAGGCCTTTTGTGCCCAAGTCTCTGTCTTCCAAAGTCTCTTCTTGCAGAGGGCCTGATGTGGCAAACAAACAATACGTTATTTTCCTCTCGGAATTTCAAACATACTCAATTCCTCAGGTGATTCACTATTCACCTTGGATCCCCCTTAGCTGGGCTCAGATCCCCTTTAATACAAACATTGTACGATTTTCATGTATCCATTTTCCTGGGAGATTCACTCTTCACCCCAGATCCCCCTCAACCGGCCTTAGATGCTTTTAACACAATGTTCAAAGAGTCTCCCTCCATCGGGCTCGGACCAATTTAATTCACTTTAACAGTATTAACATCAAAGACTTTTGACTGAGCACAGGATTTCACTAGACCCATTGCAGGACAACTTCGATGTACAGTTCTTTTTAACAGACTTGCTTTATGCCACAAGCTTTCAACTAATCTCCCTCATTCGGGCTCGAACCAACTTTCTCAATTTCGTCATCAACTTGCTTGGCAGTATCAACATCAAAGACTTTCGATTGGGTACACGATTTTACTTGACCCATTGCAGGACCACTTCGATGTAGTTCTTTGCCACTCTTTCACCTTTCTCAACTCTCAGTTGGATACCTTATAGAGACTTTCGAATGAGCATGCATGCGGTGCCGGACCCCTCTGTCAAGGGTATTGTAACTTGGTTTCAATATTCAATCACTCATCTGTTGTTCAGCTTTTACTTGCGTTAGCCATCACCTGTGTTTCAGAAACTGTTCGCTCCAGCGCTCACCATACAAAGTTGCTGCTTGCAACCTTGACTTCAACACAGACCAGTCAGGTATCGGTCTCCCCAACTCACCGGCTGTCTTGATTTCACTGGCGCTGCTTTGTTATAGGAGCCAAGGACAGTACCACAGTGGCAAGCGATTCTCCCGGCCTTGATTGTCGACGTGGGAGGGCCTTGGGTGCCTCCGACACACAATGCAGGATTTTTCAACCTGGTTTCCTGGTCTTACGCTTTCTATTCTCGAGGCTTCGTGAAAGTAACGTTCAACGTCAAAAAGCTCAAGGGCACGTCCCTCCTTGCGATCCCCTTCTGTTTTGCCATCTTTCTCCATGTGTTAAACTGCCATCTTGGAACTGCTGCTTCCTCGTGTGCTTTTCCTTGCTCAGAGTGTGCTCACGTGCTCCACTTTTTATCCGTGTGGGGAAGTGTAATTGAAGTCAGGTGTGTGTGATGGTCAGTAATTGCCTGACCATTGTATTGGGACATGTCAGGTATATGGCTTGGGTGTTAGTCTGTTTTCTCTCATAGCGAGCTGTCCGCGATAAAGTGTTCGGGTTGTGAAGGGGGGCGGTGGTGTGAGGCTGGAGTTCCTAAATATCCTACCTGATAGGATGGGGTAAAGGTGTTACAGGGAAGGGGATACCGCGTCTCGCCATCCGGTGTCCCACTCCCACTTCCCAAAGACCCCTCACCCAGGTGATCCTCCCGCACTGGTCTACCCCCAGGAACCGGATGTAAAAGTGATGGCCGTGTCCTGGCCACCTGGATGACAGATTCGAGGACTAGCAGTGAGACACCTTCAGGTTTCTCACAACTGTCAGCCCCTTACCAACTTGACCACATCTCAAGCCAAGCACTTTAAATAGGCCAAGAGTCAGACTCCAACTTTTCAACAAATTACCTAAGTTGGATAATTTGTCAAAATGACAGAGCAAAATTTAGGAGGACCAGTGGGAATTGTCCAACAGCTCTAGAACTTTCCACTTGATCAAAGTTGAATCCCTTAAGTCTGCTATTAAAAATTACCCTCAGACACCCGTGTATACAAGAGACATTGACAACAATGCAACCATGAACAATTCAAGCACTCAATACAAGTTCAAGAGAAATAAATATATTGCTGGATGCAAATAGTAAGCAAGTAGTCCCACATAGAAGTGCCTCACTTATTAGTGAGCAAAGGTAGTGCTTAAGTGCACCAAAACATCAGTAATTGATATTGATATTTTATTTCTATCGCGCTTGTGCACAAGTGTTTCAGAGCGCGACAAGGCAAAGGAGGGGAACAGGGGAGAACAAAACAACGATCTTACTAGGCCCAGTGACATTGAGAAAGAGCAAGTGCATGGGAGGGGGAGGGGAAAGTGCATGGAAGGGGGGAGAAATGGAGAGTGCAGAGCAAAGGAGAAACAGATTAATAATAATAAATAAATAAATAATAAAGGCAACAAACAGTGGTAGTGCAGCCAGCAATTGGCAAGTGCTGGGTTTAAGGCAGCAGACAGGGTAGGTCTTATAAGTGCAGGAAGAAAAAAAGGGGGAGGAGGGGGGGGGTCTTGCAGACCCCAGTACAAGGGGTGGCCCGGAGGCAGTGCGGGCGGGGGGCGGCAGGGTGAGCAGGTACCTGTGCCCAAATGACAGGGTGTGGCCAGGTGCACAGTGACAAGAGAGAACAGATCAGCAGGGGAGAGGGGGAGCGAAGGCAGAAGCAAAGAGGAAGGTCCTGAGGTGCTTCCGGAACCGGAGAGGGGTCTCCTCAAGTTTTAGAGTGGCAGGGAGACTGTTCCAGAGGGAGGCCCCAGCCAAAGACCGAGATCTACTCCTAGCTCGTTTCTTTGAAAAACGACTGATCCTGAGGGAGTTAGAGGAGCGAAGAGCTCGAGAGGGGGTATTTGCGGAGGGATAGCTGGAAGTATTTTGGACCCAGGCCCCAGAAAGCCTTGTGGACAATGCAGAGGGTTTTGAATTTAATCCTTGCATCTATTGGGAGCCAATGGAGATATTTCAGAGCTGGAGAG
Organism: Ambystoma mexicanum; assembly: GCF_040938575.1. Taxonomy (NCBI): domain Eukaryota; kingdom Metazoa; phylum Chordata; class Amphibia; order Caudata; family Ambystomatidae; genus Ambystoma; species Ambystoma mexicanum. Next base: position 979,360,515 of record NC_090941.1, read on the forward strand.
ATACGATCCCAGGGCTTGAGGCCAAGGACAAGTCTTGCAGTCCTGTTCTGGATTAGTTGCACAGGGTGAAGAGTAGAGGCAGGTAGATTTAGAAAGAGACACTTACAATAGACCAACCTAGAGAGAACCAGAGCTTGGGAGACCATGAGCTTCTGGGGGAAGGAGAGGAAAGGCCGAGTACCTCTGAGGAGGTGCAGTAGGAAGTATGACTTTTTAGACACAACAGAGATGTGGGCGGAGAAGGAAAGTGTGGAGTCAAAGATGACCCCAAGGTTCTTAGCCTCGCAGGTGGGGGTAGGAGGAGGGCCAAGGGAGGCCAGCCAGAGAGTGAGGGGAAAGGATGGTGAAGGTGTGCCCATGAGGAGGATCTCCGTCTTGCTGGCATTCAGATAAAGATCATTGGCGGCACACCAATCTTAAATGGCAGTTAGGCAATCAGAGATGAGAGAGGGAGAGAAGGTGGCCGAGGACAGCCTGAAAATGAGTGTCATCAGCGTAGCACTGTAAATTTGAGCAGAAAATGGCAATGCAGTGGGCGAGAGTTGCCAGATATTGGTTGAAAAGCCTGGGCGAGAGGTTAGAGCCCTGGGGAACACCACAGGTAGAGAGGAAGATAGATGATAGGAAGGACTCAAGTTGGATCTGGGAGGGTGGATCAGAGAGGAAAGAGGTCTGCCAGGCTAGAGCCTGATCAGTGATACCCAGGTTATCACGTAGACGGTTGAGCAGGATGGTATGGTTGACCGTGTCGAAATCAGAAGAGAGATCGAGGAGGATGAGGACCGAGGGAATGTTAGAGTCAAGGTTGGAGAGCAGATCTTCACGGATGTTCAGGAGAGCAGTTTCCGTGCTGCTGGAAGCTCTGAAGCCAGACTGGTGGTCAATATACATGTGTATCCGTAGCACCAACCATGACCCAATACACATTGAATACATTTGGGAGGTGGGTAAAGGCTTGGTATTGCATTTTCATGGTCAAGCTGTAGCAAATTGCTTTTGTGTGAAACTGATGTAAGGGATACAGGTCTTGGAGCCACCAGATGTGGGTTCCAATCCCAACTTCTTCCCATCACCAAATCGCACCATAGTGGGTAAGCCAACTTATCTCTATGTGCATTAGTTCACTTGTCCAAAATTGTCTGTGCATAAAGCAGTGACCATGATAAGTGCTATAGAAAACTACAGATCCTGGCAGAGGCAACACAGTGGATGATCTAGGGAGCATAAACGCCCAAGTGAGGTGTTAAGGTGTGGTGCACCATCCAGGTATGTGTGGCCATAGCAGTGTGTTCCTCTGTGCCTACATTATGATGGAAGAGGCGAGGGCCCATGGACACATATACAAGCACACCAGCTAAGGGAATAGTGACGGAGGCCCCCATTAATGATTCTATGATGGGTAGCCCGGAGACCCCTGCATACAGAACCCCTTATGGCTGCAATGCAGAGCGGTTTTGCTTCTGTTAATTCCAAATTAGATGACATTGTTGCGAATATAAGCTCGCTGCGTACCAAGCTGGACAAAGAAAGCGGATGAATAACATTGGCTGAAACATGAATCTGCGATCTTGTTGACAAAGTTGAGCTGCATGGTCAAGATATTGGGGGGATGAAGAAAGATCTGGCAATCTTATGGGTGAAATGTGTTGACCTGGAATCACAGTCTCGACAGAACAATCTGCGCATTGTGGGGTGTCTGAAAACACTGTGTATGGTGTGATGGATGTCAAAGATCTTTTGAAAACTATCCTAGGTGACACGCAGTTCTCGGCGCAGTTCATAGTGGAAAGAGCCCATCATGTGCCGGTTCTAGGTGCCGGTTCAAGTCCCAAAGCCAGGATCTCCCCTATGGACTATAATAGCAAGGCTGTTGAATTACAGAGATAGAGACCAGATACGACGATTGTCCAGAGTATTATTGTAGTTTCAGTCGAGTAAAATCTTCATCTACCCAGACTTTTCAGCTAATGTCCAGTGGGGAATTACTCGAGCTGAACATGCAGAGGAGTTCCCTACAAATATGTGAGCATGGGCTCAGTGTTACATGTTTAGAGCGATGCCGGGGAAAACTTTCGATCTTCATGCAAAGTTGCAGTTTGTAATGCACTCTTAAGTTTACAATGTGGTTGTTTTGGAACAAAAGTTGGGCAAGTTCAAATGTTTTGGCAGGCTGTTTTCATTTCGATATGCTGAGAATTGAGATTGCACATGTTGACAATTGATGTATGGATCTATGGGGTAAGTGAATGTAAATACTCTGAAGGCGAATCCACTACATGCTTCACATGGAACGGGAGGGGATTAAATAACCCTGCTAAGGCTAGACGACTGCTGGCATACCTAGAGCGACATCACCCACCTATAGCGAAGCAACACCAATTTCTTGCACACTACAGGTGGCCATGGCTCTGGTTCACTCCTCAGTGGCATTCCAGGTGCTGTATCGATGCCGGGTGGGGTGGTATGTGATAGTACGGGGTACACCCGTGGGCAGGATGATCGCATTGGCTAACACTTATGGGACAAACAATGACGACCCAAACTTTCATAAGCAACTGTTGGATATACTGCTCAGAGAGTTGGACACTCACATCATCTGTGGGGGGGATTTTAATATATTCCTGGATGTGGTTAAAGACAGTTCATCCGTCATGCCATACTCCTTTTCTTCTGCGGCACAGGTATCCTACAAATAAGGTCCCATCTTCAGCTGGTCGATGTGTAAAGGGGCTCTCACAGGGCGGGAATACACGTATTATTCGACGATCCATGACAATATTTAGAATAGATTATTGGTTAATTTCTGCGAGTTTGCTAACTAAGTTTCGCTGATGCAAAATGTACCCACGTACTTTCTCTGACCATTCCCCAGTAAGGCAATCCATAGTAGTCATCAGCATTTTATGTCCCACCCTCTGTGGAGAATGCTGTGATGAATCCTGTGGGGTCATCATGGATTTTCCATCAGGGATCTCCTCCCACATGGCCAGTGGACGGCGGCCACTACCGGATCCTGACCCAGAGGGTAGAATTATGAGGGAAGATCAAGTGGGAGGAGACGGCTGTCAGGGAGTGGTGGTGACCCCATCAGGAGAGATGGGGTATTCTTCCCTTTCTGGGGAGAACATCATAATTCCGAGGTTTTTGGTGGCTTGTTGTCACTATACAAATCCCTCCCTTTGTAAAACCCCTTCAGGCGTAACACTCAAAGCAGAATGCCACTCATGCCTCATATACACGTAACACAACTAACATCTCCGGTCTCTGAGGTTTTTGTTCCAAATACAAATCTTGAACAATATCACTTTAGAAGTTCCAGAAATTATGTGGACTCCAACTCCCATAAAGCCTCAAGTACTATGAGGAGGAAGGAGTTAATGTGGATTGAAGGAATCACTAAGTTAAACATGCAAACTAGTTGTTGTAGTAAAACCTGAGTGCTCGCGACATTTAAAAATGGTGTCTGCGTTCAGAGGGAGACAACCAGGGAAGAAGGAAGCAGATCTGAGGGAGACGGCAGCGGCGCAAGAGCGAGCCATGCTGGAGCACGCAGGCACTTCCACACTGCTGGTCACCAGTATGACCAACCATGTGTCGCAAGGCCACAAGAGACACAGTAGGCACCAGGGGAGAACCGTCGAGGAGCCGGTAGCAGCAGCAGAGCTAGTAGGGACGCGGTCATGCAAAGAAGCAGCAGTCTTACCGGCGGGTGAACGCAGAGCTGACAGGGGAGCAGGGAGAACATCCGCAGTGCAACAAATGCCATTTGCGAGAGGAAGCTTCACTGCAGCAATATGCCACGAGTCGGGAATGCTACCAGACACCGGTGAGTCTGCCCACAGCCATTGGGGACTCCGGGGTGTACCGACAGGCATTAGAGCAATTCAACTCTTGTGAAGTAGAAAAGGGAACACATTCAATTACAAACTTTCAAGATTTCCAAAGCGACTAATCTCACTCAAACTGCCTTTTTTATTTTGAATAGGGCTCATCTTACTCCTAAATGTATATCAAGATTTGCTCCTAACTTACTAAATTCTTGCTGGTTCTGTAAAGATAGTTTTGCTGATTTTAAACACTATCTTTTATTATAAATTTGTTTATTCATTTTGGGAGAAGATTTGGATAGAATGGCAAAAAAATATTTCGATTCACTGCTCAACTCAATCTCGATAATCTAATGGTTGGAAAGCATGGCAACTCAGATTTAGTCTATATTTCCTCTCCCAACTTCTTTCACTTATGTGTTACCATAAGCTTTTATCTAATTTCTTCTAATTGGAAGATCTTTGAACACCTGTTTTATGCTTCATGGTGGAATTATCTTTGTTATATTCACAGGATTGAAAAGGGTTGTACCGTTACTATTGGAAAAGGACATATTTATAATAAAAAATTGAATCCTGTTACTGTATATCTTAATACCTCTTCATTGTAACTTGTCGAATATATCCTATTACCACATTTATTCCCCCTTTCTGTGTCTCCATTGTCCTGTATGTTGTAATTCCTTCGAATTCCTTTGGTTTCAATGCCATATACTTCGTGTCAATCACTTTTATTAACAGTGATTGCTTCTGCAATTAATTTTTATTGTATTGTTTGTTTATTCATTTTATAATGCGCACCAGACCCGAAAGTAACAGGGTGCAGCAGTAAGAAGGTGCAAAGCTTACAAAGTTACACATTTGTACAAGTTACAAGATAATACATAAAAGCATTGAATAACAGAAAAAGGGCAGTGTAACATATGAGCAATTACAATTCAAGGATGCAGATGATATATAGTTGTGGTCGATGGGCTAGTGGGAACAGGGATAGTTGGTAATAGGTGATTAGAAGTCATTAGAGTTGACATGGTTAATGTAATGTTTCATTTTTATGTATAACCTTGCTACACTACTTTGACTCTTGTAAATTGTTAACAAAGTCTTTATTTATTCAAGATTTGTTAAGATCATATTTATAACTATGATAACTACTGAATTTAACTTTTTGTTCTCATTCATTATAAATGCTTAATAATAAACGCTATTTAATAAAAAAAAAGGTACGCTTGTGAATATTGATTTAAAATGCAAACGCAAAACTTGCACAAATCCTCACGTATGAGATGTCAATATGGGGAACGTTGGGGCAAGTATTATTACAAGCAAAAGAATACCAATGAAGAAGTTGAAAGACAGAACATGAATAAATCTCCATATATGATGCCAGTGTGGCGAAAGTTGGAACACATAGTACATAAAGCCGTTGTAGTGCAGATACAGTGAAGGAATACAACTGTGCTAAATTGAAAAATAGTGAATTGAGAAAGGAAGTCCTGGTGAAACGAATCCATCAGGCAGTGAACTCTTGGGGGAAGATTCCTGTCAGAGAAGCATACCAGGGGATCTGCAAGACCAAGAAAGGTATTCCTGGCAGGAGAGTATATCAGGCAATTCATTTGAAATATACAGAGGAATAAGACAGTGTGGAAAGATAACTGGCAGGGCAGTATATCAGGGGATCTAAAACCCAAATGAACTGGAAGCCCGGGCAGTCCAAACACCAGGCAAGTTGAAGTTTAAAAAGCATGTTAAATTATGGGAAGATGCCAGGCAGAAGAGTATACCAGGGGAAATGATCAACCTACTAAAGGATTCCTGGCAGGGGAGTATACCAGGAAGTCCACTGAAAGTCACAAAAAGAAACTTACTTACTTTTGCAACACATATAGCAAGATAAGTACACCAGAGACTCTAAGAAAGCATGCAAGCGGTAGTGGTGAAACTGAATGACTACCTTTTTCATATTGAAATCAAAATACCTGGTGGAAGGGTATAAGCAGAGATCCGAAGAGCCACAAGAAGACTTCTGATGGACAAGTATATCAGGCGGTCAGAGTGGATCTGCAGGAACAATAACTGATTATCTGGCGCTTTCTGCAGATCTTTTCAGCCAATGTGAGACTTCCAAATAAATGACTTGGTCTGAAGCGACCATTATTCAGCCCTAAAATCGGTGCTTGTGCGATAAATTGGATGGCCTATTAGGACGATATAGTCCTTTTGGACTATACACCCATTGGTCTCCAAAGTTTGCTGATGATTTTTAACAACTATGCGGCTCTTAATGATCTGGAAATCAACCCGGCAAAGTCTTACATCTTAGCCTTTTGCAAATCCCTAAAAAGGATTCCAAAATTTTGCTGGAAGTTAAGTGATCAAATATTACTGGTCCCAAAAGAAACTGTATATTTCAGTTTTCGAATAAGAGCTAGTCAATCATTAAGAATGCTTGAAGGGGACATAGAAGAAAAAGCATTACAACTTCTCTGCCAGAGGGAAAAAAAAAAATCTTACACTCACTTTGCAGGGATTCTCTGCTTTCGTTAATAAAATTCTATAAGGGAAAGGTCCTTCCCACCATTTTCTATGGCATGGACATTACATTTTATGAGCACAAAGTGGATTGGACAAGAATTTAGGGCCTAATTTGAGAGAAGGTGTTTAACCTTCCTATGTCCATCCCAATTGCTCGTATGAGAAATGAACTGGGACTACAATCTTTAAGAGCATATCTAGACTGGAAGGTACTCTCACTTTATTGATCAATCCTGGTGCCTAGGAGGAGCTCACTATATGTGGATATGGGAGTCCACCTGAATCAGGGGAATAGTGGGACTCTCTCCACCCTGAAGAACGAAACCCTTGAAATTCTGGCGAACAAAATTAGAGCTAATCGAAAAGCCTACCAAAGTAAAAAAGGCCATAATGACAATGGACTGGATTTTTTACCAAAGCAAAGATCAGGGATCTCTAGGTTATTTATGATCACAGACAAGCCAAAAGGTTTTGTGTTGCCTTACTTGTACAGATTTCCAAACGCCAGATGGAGATCTGAATTCCAGAGATTCCGTCTTAACTTAATTCATACGAAAGAAATCCTGAGCATTCTTAACAAAGAACAGTGGGGTATTGTAATGTCTGTTGTGAATCTCAGACTCAGGATTTGAGACATTTACTGACAATTTGCTGGGCAACCAAGTCATTGAGAATAAGGTACCTTTCTTGTTTTGTAAGCAATATCAACTGGTTAGACAAAGGATTTTTGGTGGAGACTGTCTGCAGGTTATGAAACCTTTATAACTTCAGAAACATTAAGGTTGCTAAAGGAATTGGGCTTTATCAAATTATGAAACATTTAAATGTGATGTGATGTATTGGTATGTAATATTTTATGTAAGTATATTTGTCTTTGTTCTTAACCTTTTTGTGAAGGAATTGGGAAAAGTCGAATTTACAGCTAAAAGCAATTAAAAAAAGAAAATATCAGGTGGTTTGTTAAAATATCAAAGAGGTTGAAAAGAACCCTATGTGAAACATCTAATTGTGCAGAAAAACCCTCTGGCTGGTGAACTCAATGCAAAGAAACCTAGAAAGAGCTGAATGGTGAGGGGCATATTGGTTGCACAGAAACTTCCTAAACCAGGTATAAGGAGCCTAAGAAGCTGTTGCGTGAAAGTGACACTTTTGGCCATCTTTCAAGAGGCACGTGTGCCATCCTTAAGAAGTTGTTGTTTAAAAGAGACAATTTTGCCATCCTTAAGAAACCACTGTTTGCTAAATACACTTTTGCCAACCCACCTGAAATAATCCATGGGAAGGGAACCACCCTCTGGATCCAAGGACTCCTCCTTGGAAGAGACCATTTATCTGTTCGTTTTTTTAATTTTGAACACTTTTTGCCAAATCTGAATCAGACATTTTCTTTAAACCCTTAGTTGTTCATTTCTAGTGTGAGGGTCAGATTAATATATTTTGGACACTCCTTGGTTTTAGTTTCCTAGGTAGGGGAACTCTCTTAAGGATAGGGACAGAGGCCTTCATCCAACCCCTTTTTTCTAATAAAGATGTCTAATGTTGAAAACATTACAACATTCTGTTCACTTCTCTTTTCTGACCCCTCACAATGCCCTCCTCCATGATGTTGGACCCAGACTTAACATTGTGTCTTCATGATAACATAGATGAATTCTTTACTAACAACGTTGGTTCTGTGTCCCATAGGGCCATAGTCTGAGAAGCTTTGTAAGCGTTTATACAGGGGGAGTTACTATCATGGTCAGTTGGGTTTGCTCAAAACGCTTAGGGTACAGTTACGGGAAATAGAAGAACAGATTAAACATCTAGCAAACTAATTTGAGGTGACAAAAGACAAAGCCCTGCTCGGTGTGATTAAAATAAACCTATCAAAATGTCAGGAGCTAGCCAACAAGGAAGTGCTTTACTTAATTAAACCAGCACTAGCGCGCAGATATGGGGAAGCACACAGATCAAGAAGGGCCATGGCCTGGTCAGTTGGGCAGAAAGTAGCATGCATAAAATCACAGGTCTCTCAGGATCTGCTGGGGTTATGCTTACTACTGATGGTGATATTAACATGGAGTTCCGGAATGTGTCTATGGCACTATATTTCTACTTAATGTTACAGGAGACCCGGGCTCCAGAGGCAGCAGCACCGGGGCTATTATGCCCCCACTTTGGAGAGCCATATTCATGGTTTTCCCCCCTCCCCCAATTGTGGGTAAGATTTGTGTTTGGAGTGGAGTTGGTTCCTGGTCTCCTGAATGAAACACTTGTGCCATCACTACAATAACCAGAATCCTTTGAGACTGAAATTGAATGAAATTGAAAAAAGTAATTAGCAACACCTGAAAAGGAACACAGCTAACACAGCCTCCCTGATGAGAGTTTGAGACTTGAAAGTACTTGGAGGAGTAGAACTAACTATTGTGCTTTGGAACTGTAGCAGTTGGGATTTAACCCTGGTAATTTTTGAACATTGTTGGGACTATTTGCATCTGGGATTAAGCCCTGTTATTATTTTTTGAACTGTGTTGGGATTCAACCCTGTTATTACTTACATCAGGATTAAATGACTTAGAACCAGAGTGCGCGCCTGACCTTCTTTTTCTACTTAATGTTACAGGAGACCCGGGCTCCAGAGGCAGCAGCACCGGGGCTATTATGCCCCCACTTTGGAGAGCCATATTCATGGTTTTCCCCCCCCCCCAATTGTGGGTAAGATTTGTGTTTGGAGGGGAGTCGGTTCCTGGTCTCCTGAATGAAACACTTGTGCCATCACTACAATAACCAGAATCCTTTGAGACTGAAATTGAATGAAATTGAAAAAAGTAATTAGCAACACCTGAAAAGGAACACAGCTAACACAGCCTCCCTGATGAGAGTTTGAGACTTGAAAGTACTTGGAGGAGTAGAACTAACTATTGTGCTTTGGAACTGTAGCAGTTGGGATTTAACCCTGGTAATTTTTTAACATTGTTGGGACTATTTGCATCTGGGATTCAGCCGTGTTATTATTTTTTGAACTGTGTTGGGATTCAACCCTGTTATTACTTACATCAGGATTAAATGACTTGGAACCAGAGTGCGCGCCTGACCTTCTTTTTCTACTATATGCTAATGCAGACATTTGCACAGAAAAAGATATGCAAAATTATTTGGATGCTATAAACCTTCTGGAACTCCCAATGGAGGATAGGCACGCGCCAACCGGAGTGGAAGAGGTGGAAGCTGCTATATCAGCGCAAGCATCAGGCACGGCGCCCGGCCCGGATGGCCATGGAGTAGAGTTCTATAAGTAATTCAAGCACTTCCTGGCACCGCAGTTGCTTCACATTTGGGTAGAGGCACTCGAGCTGGAGGAACTCCCTTCATCATTAGGGGAAGCAATTATTACTGTACTATTGAAACCACACAAACCACCAAATGAGGTGCCCTCATACCGACCATTGTTCTTCATCAATACTGATATAAAAATGTTTGATAAAATTCTAGCTATGAGGCTTTTACCATACACTTCCACTCTAATACATCCTGATTATTCAGGCTTTATTCCAACCAGGTCCACAGTGCTGAATCTGAGGCGGTGCGTCTGTATAATTGCACAAATGAATCCACGCGCTAGGGCAGTGGTGGCTTCTTTGGTGTCTGTGTCCTGGAAATACCTATTTATGGTTCTTGCGCGTTTTCGAGTAGGTCATTACTTCATGCAGTGTGTCCGTCCTTTGTACTGCCAGCCCACAGCAAGAATCCACATAAACAAACCTCCATCGTGGATATATTATTAGGGAGGGGGATGCATCAGGGGTGTCCCCTCTCACTAGTCCTCTTTGCGCTCACAATAGAAATTAATACTTACTCACAGTTCTGACTAACGTACTCTTAGTCCATGGTCCCCCCTTTCTTCCATACAGTCTGGGCTTCCCTCGTGAGGGACAGGAGACAGAACCTTTTCACCAGAAAAATCTTCCCCTTTAAATTTAGAGGTGTGCACGGGCGCAGCCCTGTGAGCATGCACTCACCTCACTCTGCCCACCGTCACCACTCCTCTGTCCCCATTGACGTGTCAACAATATTCAGCATTGCCTAGTGACACCAGTATTATTAGGGGGGGGGGGGTGGGACGTATGGAGGAAAGGGGACTATGGACTAAGAGTATGTTAGTCACTATGGTAACTATTAATTACTCTTACGTCCCGTCCCCTTTCCTCCATACTGTATGTGCAATTACCACTGAATGTAGCCCCAGGGTGGAGAGAAGACCCTCCTTAAGAAAACAGGTTTCTTAGAACCGCCTGCCCAAAGATCTGCATCTGACCTAGAGGCGGCATCCAAACAGTAGTGCTTACAGAAAGCCAAAGGGGTGGCCCAGGTAGCCGCCCTGCTGATGACCTGCCACGGCACATGCCGTTGGAAGGCGACGGCAGTGGCCTTGGCTCTGATCGCGTGGGCATGCAATTTTGTTGGTACTGGCTTGTGCTGCCCCTCATATGCCTCCTTGATGGCAGCGACCATCCACCTTGCTATGGAGGCCTTGACCCACCGAAAGTGACAAACGGGGCGTCTGACTTTCGGAAGTCCTTGGTCCTGTCCAGATAGTATTTCAGAGCGCATCTGACATCCAGACAGTGCAAGACCGTCTGAGGCTCATTCTTGGGGCCAACGAAGAAAGTGGGTAAGACTATCTCCTCGTTGAGATGGAAAGAGGAGGTCACCTTGGGTAGGAACGCAGGGTGTGTTCACAGGACCACCTTGTCCTTGTGAAAGGTAGTGTAGGGCTCTGATGCCACCAGAGCCTGGATCTCGATCACTCTGCAATCCGGAGGGGAGTCACACGTGCAGAGCTGTCTTTATGGTGACCATCCTGATGCCCGTGGACGCCATTGGCTCGAACTGTTGGTGTGCTAAGGCGCCCAACACCACATTGAGGTCCCACACCGGGTGTGGTTTCTTTATAGGTGGGTAGAGCTTGTGGAGGCCCGGCAGATGTCGCTTGACCACCGGGTTGGAGGAGGAGAAGAGGCCCTCCTCCGAGTTTCTGTAAGCCCCTATGGCTGTCAGATAGGTGCAGCATGTGTCCACCTGTACGCCAGAGTGGGCGAGGTGCGCCGAGAAGGAGAGAATGTCGTCCAAGGTGCACTTAAGTGGGTTGATCTCCCTAGAGGCGGCCCAATGACAGAATCTAGAACATTTACTCTTATTTTGGCTCCTAGTAGCCCTGCTTCTAGCGCCCTGGATGATCTCTAGGTTAGCCTGAGATGGGCTCAAGTGTTTCAGCGTGAACTGCTCAGGAACCACGCTGCGAGGACTAGTTTGTGAGGCGCAGGGGGAGTACTCTGCCCCCCTGCTGGGCCAGGGGAGGAGCTGGGCCCAGCAGTAGCTGAATGGGTAGCCTGTCCGATAAGCTGAGTAGCTTGGAGAACCACAGTCTTGACGGCCACCATGGAACTATCATAATGATGCTGAGGCAACAAGATTCTGTTATCTTGCTGATAACTCTGTGGATCAGGGGTGTGGGGGGAAGGAGTCTGCCGTCCTGTCATTCCACCGTATCTGGAATGCGTCGCCCAGCGAGCCCGAGCCTTGCCCCTACCAGGAGACGAACTGCTGGCATTTCCTGTTGTCCCCCGAGGCAAACAGATCCACTTGGAGATACCCCCACCTGAAGATCTCCTTCAGTACCAGGTTGTTGACATAGCACATGCTGGAGGAGTTGTCACTTTGGATAAGAACTGTCTTGCCCTCTTATAAGAGGGCAAAAGGCCTTGAGAGCCAGCCATATAGCCTTCAATTCCAGCCAATTGATGTGGGACTCTTGCTCCTGCCGAGTCCAGACTCCATGGACACTATGGCTGTCCAGAGTGGCTGCCCATCCCTCTACGGAGTAGTCTGTAGTAACGGTGACCTGGGGGCTTGCCCTGCCGCAGGTTGCAGTCCGCAGACCACCACATGAGGTCCGGGAGGAGAAAGGGAGGAATGTTGACTGGTTCCGCTTGGGAGCCCTTCCCCTGATTCCATGAGGCTGCGAAGTGCAGCTGTAATCTCCTCATCTTGAGTCTTGTGTGGGGTACGGCCAACAGGACCGCTGCCATTATACCTTACAGGTGTTGGTACCACCATGCCAAGGTCACTGCCCTGGAGAGGAAGTGAGAAGTGGTTCTCTTGATGGCCGCGATCTTGTTCTCCGAGGGAAACACTCTCTTGGAGCTTGTGTCCCAGACGAGGCCCAGGAAGGTCAGGGACTGTTTGGGTTGCAGTTATGACTTCTTGAGATTGATAGTGAACCCCAGGTTGTGGAGTGTATTCATCAGTGCGGAGGAGGTATGGTGAACCGCTTTCAGACATGTGCTCAGACGAGCCAGTCCAGGTATGGGTAGACGTGGTGGCCCTGAGGAGGGCTGCCACTGCATTCATTAACCTGGTAAATACCATGGGAGCTGAGCTAAGGCCAAAGGGTAGTACCTTGTATTGGAAATGGCAGCCTAAGATCCTGAACCGCAGTAAGGAACGATGCAACTGCCAAGTCGGGACGTGTAGATACGCGTCCTTCAGATCAAGGGAGCACATCCAGTCTCCCCTGTCCAGTGTTTCCGCAATGAGTGCTGGCGTAACCATCTTGAATTTTTGCAGCGGAAGGGAGAGGTTAAGGGTGGAAAGGTCTTCTTCTGAATGGCGAAAATCCTGGAATAAAAGCCCAATTCTCGCTGGGAGGTTGACACTTCTTCCACAGCCTGGCTCTTGACGAGCAACCGGATCCCCGCCAACTGAGTTGCTGTCCTAATCTGTGGGAAAGGAGGGGAGGAGGCAGGAGAGAAAGGGACCGGTAGGCGGTACCCCATGGAGACTACGGATAGGATCCAGGGGTCCGAAAAGTTCTGGTGCTAAAATTGCACGTGAAAGGCAAGCCTGGCCCCCACCAGAGACACGTGGACCCAAAGGGGCGTGTCATGCCCTCTTTCCCTCTGAGGCTGTTGCGGGGGCGGGGGATTGGAAAAAGTCCTCTTGCCCCCCACCCCCTTTTGTTGTTTCCTCCGGTGCTGACTCGGAGAACGGTCAGGTTGCCTGGACCTCCGTTCTTGGAAGCCTCGGAACCCACCAAACGCCGACCATTTGTCACAGCATTGATGTGCCTGGGCGTACGGCTTGGACGTGGCCTTTGTAAGAATAGACAAAGACTTCGTAGTTTCTGAGCTGTTCTTGTTTTTATCAAATTCCTCATCCGTGGTGGAGTGAAAGAGGTCACTACCCTCGAATGGAAGGTCCAATATGAGTTCCTGGACGTCAGGGTTAAACTTAGTAGCTAGGAGCCAGGCAGTCCTTCTCATGTGCGTGGCTATGCATGTGGCCCGGCCAGAGGTATCGATGTGGGCGATGGTGTACTCCATGAGCGTGCTTGGCTCTGCGCCGGAAGGTAGTTCGCAATTTCCTGCCCGAACCTTTGGTTAACGGCTGCCAGCATGGCATCCGCGTTGGCTTGACGCAGGTGCAAGTAGGCGTTGGGAGTACAGCTTTTTCCCCGTACGCCTCCAAGATCGTCTCCTCCTTGCCTAGCAGCGTCAAGGACGAGGTGGCAGAGGATGATTAAGGCTTCGAATAGAGTGTATCCCCCTCCATCTGCCTATACTTAGCATTGAGGCGCCGATTGACAGTTTGGGCCAAGTGCGGCTTGAGCCACCCCTTCTTGGCCAGGGGAACAACATTTTTCTGCATCGGGATCCCTGTTTTGGTAGAGGGTCTTAGGGTAAGGACTTTTGCCAAGATCCCCTCCTCTGGCTGATGTACCTCGGGCAGAGGAAGGTCCAAATATTCTGCAAGGCGTTTGTAGAAGGCCCTGGCTGAAGATGGCGTGTTGGGGTCCTCCTCTTCGTCTGTGTCCACCTGAGTGCCCGGAGGGTCTCAGACTCGTGGAGGAGTACTGGGCGCCGTGGGCTGCGGTGTGGAGACCGGAGACAGTGGCTGCTGCAGAGGCTGGTGTGGAACCGCCTGTAATGTGGGAGGCAGGGGAGCCGGAATCGCAACAGCCGGCGGGGCAGTGCGGGCTGCGCTGGGTCCTGTGGCACAGGAGCCATAGGAGGAATGACTATGGGTGCCGGTGGGGAGACCTGGGGGAGCATGTCCCTGATAGCATCCCGGAGGATGGCCCCAATCTGGGGAGTTTGCATCAGCCCTAGGAACCTTTCGAAGAACCTGTCTTCGTAGGCTGAAGAGGTGGCAGGTGATATAGTGGCCAACAGCTGCTAGGGCCAGGGCGCACTCTGCCTGGGGTGCAGAGGAAACCTGCCCTGCGCTTCTGATGGATAAACTGTAGGCCACACACCTGGCTGACACCAGTCCCACCTTGTGACTCGTTCCTCCACCCGCACTGCCAGAGGGGGTATCGGGTGAGTGGCCATTTTGTCTGGCGCAGCAGCCATTTCATCGAGCTTTGTGCCATGCTCCGAAGTCGTGGTGCCTGGCTCGCTGAACCCAGCCCCGTCCAAGACACTTGGTGTTGGAACATAAGACCTATCCCGCACCTCAGGCCGAGACCTGGAAGGCGTATTGCCCTCGGCAGAGATGCGTGAAGGCGCCCCCTTGGACATGATGCCAGTACAAGGGCCTTGCCCCTCGGGAGAAACCCTGATAAAAGAACCTTGCAGTCCCTCAGCACTGACACCAGAAGGATCCGGAGACCCCTTCGGCCGTGAAGCCAGTAGCTTGACTAGCCTCGGTACGTGTGCTGGTGCTAGAACCCAAAAGGTTCCTGCCGGTTGGGAACTTCTTTGGGAAGGAGTCGCCTTTACGGGGTGCGATGGTAAATAAAGGCACTACTTTCGGCCTCGAGCGATGTTTGACGAAGTCCTTTAGGTCCTTCGGAGGTGACTTCTGGAAGAGCTTCTTCCACCTAGCTAGCCTGTTCTTCAGTGCACGTGGAGTCAGTGCGTTGCATGCGAACAGCTTTGCCAGCCGTGGTTGGGGCCAAGGCAGCAGAGGCAAAGGACATGGGGGTCGGATGTAGGGAAGAGCCCCTCGCAGGCTGGACACCTGCTGAACTGCTGAAGCCCATTGAAGTCGACATGCGCCGGGAAGGAGCGTGGCATCTGAGGACCAAGTACCTAATTGAAAAGAAAAGAAAAAGACAAAGGTAGAAGAGTATCCGGGGAAGAGCGCGTGGTATCACAGGGCCGAAGCCAAACCCAGGAGCGCTGGTGAATTCAGCCTGTTCCCGTCGATGCGGAAAAGGGGACTGAGGAGTGGCGCCGGTGGGCGGAGTCAGGCAGGCGCATGCTCCCAGGGCTGCGCATCTGCGCCCCTCTAAATTTAAAGGTGAAGAAGATTTTTCTGGTGAAAAAGGTTCCGTCTCCCGTCCCTCGAGAGTGACGCCCATACAGTATAGAGGAAAGGGGACGGGACGTAAGAGTGCTATGGGCGGCACTTATAAGGGGTAAGACATGGCCATAGGGGTATACATAAAGCTTGGCTACTGCAGGCGATATCGCTATACCCTGATGACACCCTATTGTATGTCCGAGACGCAGAGATAAATATTGCTCCCATGATGGCGGACGTACACCAGGTCACGGGATACTCAGGTTACAGGGTCAATAGGACCAAGTTGGAGATGTTTCCCATGACTAAGGAAACATTACTCCCAGCGGACCTTATGGGTTTTAGGTGGGCCTTGTCCTGTTTTCGGTATCTCGGTATCAATATCTCCAGAACTCAAACGTGCAGGAAATTATACAGTGTACATAACACAATTAACTGCGAAATTGAAGATATGGGCTGAGCTCCCAATCTCTTTGTATGGGCAACTCTCTCTGTTGAAGATGGTAGTGCTCCCTAAGCTACAATATTTTTTTCAGTAACATACCTATAAGGCCCGGTAGGTCCTTCTTTACGACATTAAGGTCGCTATCGGAGGAGCTTCTCTGGTGGGCGGGGGTGGCCAGGATGAGCTGGAAGAAGATGGTGGAACCGTATGAGCATGGCGGGCTGGCTGTGCCTGAATTCAAATTATATGAACTGGTTGCGCCGGCGCAGTATGCAGTGTATTGGTATTCGTCCACCCTCAAGGCAGTTCACTTGCCGCTGGAAAAATATGGGGCGGCACCTACTGGCCTGAAAGCAATAATCTTAAGTGATAAATAGATTGACTCCTGTACGTACGACCCTGTACGTACCACTGTAAACGCCTGGTACGGGCTGTATCACAGACTGGATATTACTGCTCTATACAATAGGACAGTACCGTAATGGAACCTGACAAGGATATGTAGAAGTCCTGGACAGAGAAGGAACAATTGGTACTTGGAGACTTGTTTCCTGAAAGCTGTTTTGCAGAGTTAAGCAAATGTATTGATAACTAGGCAATAATCCCACTAGAACACTACAATATTATCGGATGCAGGCCACTATCAGACGACTATGGCCATCCTTCCTCGCATCAATGTATCACCCAATTATCATTGGGTGGGGATCTAGATGCAGGGTCTTGAGGCTATACAGTCTCATCCAGGAGAGTCCGCCTTCTATAGGCAATGCACTTTCCAGACGGGAGCAGGACTTGGGACACAAACTCTTTGATGCACAATGCAAGAGATGCTGCCTCTTAACAAAAGAAGTGTCAATGTACGCCAGGTTCAGTTTGACCCAATTCAAGCTACGGAATCACCTTCACGATAAGCCGGCTTGGCTGGCCAGCTTCACACCGGGGATCTGTGATGCTTGTATGAAATGTGGGATGTCCCCAGCAAATACTTTTCATATGTTTTGGGTATATCCGAAGATTGCTTCTTTTTAGGCTCAGGTGGCTGAGGCTTTGATGGACATAAATGACATCCCTCCCACAATGTGTCCAATCAAATATTTGCTGGGGGATTTTGTAAAGTGTAACAGGTAACACACAGACTTTTTAATGTGGCCTGTAGTATTGCTGAAAGATGCATTCTCCGATACTGGAAGGCCAAAGCTGCCCCAACATGTGCAGAATGGTGGAGAGATCTGGTCTGTACCAGTGGGAAGAGACTTATATTGCCATGGGGACTCCGATAAAACATCTGGGGCACAGTGAGGATACATCTCCTGAACTCTGCACAATGGGAGGGAGCGAATCACCTTGCTACAAGGGGGGATGATGATTATCAGTCATGGCTCACAGGCATAGCAACAAAATTGTGTGCAGACTCATTGTCCAGTATGAATGTAAGCTTTGTTATTAGATTGCATATATATTTCTATCGTTTTGTGATTATGGTGTTTGGTTCAAGTTACTTACCTGTAACTATTGTTCTCCAGCATGAATATTCCCAGTCGTCAGGATGGGGACCATCGGTAAAAGAAAAAACAGTATCACTTTCACTATAACACAGTATTTCTCCTCTAAACCAATCACTGTCCTCCGAGTCATACTGCCTCATCCAATGACAGACCTCTCCCTAAGCTCCACCCCTGATGGCCATCTTCAGATTTGCTAAGCACATAAAGTGGCAGTATGAACCAAGAAGAGCCACAGAGGGGAAGGAGGGAGTGTTCGCATGTGAATCCATGCTAGACCCATGCTGGAGAATAATAGTTACAGGTAAGTACCTTAAACCTTCTCCTGCATGGGGTCTCGCATGGATTCACATGCTCAAGAATAAAGATTACACAGCAGTGCGCATACACAACCACAGGAGGTGGCAAGGCTCAACAGAAGCAATAAATACTCACCTTTGGAACAGACTCACCTCAAACAAACAGGTTGCGTAGCACCATTTGGCCGACTTGTGACTCCTCCCTGCAATCCCTGTTGACGCAGAACCTTGTGAAGGTGTGCATGGACCTCCACGTAGCAGCCCTGCAGATGTCGAGCAGGGGCATACCAGAGAGAAACTCTGTTGTGGCTGTGATGGCTCTGGTGGAGTGGACTCACAGCCGGCCAGGCAGCTGCCTGCTAGCCAGTCAATGACAGTGAATGATGCAGACAGAGAACCACCTGGAGATTGAAACCCTTCTGATTTACAGGTCCAAAGTTGATGAACAACTGAGAAGTCTTTTGAAAATTCTTCAAATGTGCCACATAAAACTTAAAAGCAGGAGCAATGTCCAGCGAATGCAAGGCCTTCTCCTCTGGCGACGACGGATTCGGGAAGAAGACCGCTAACACCAATGGTTTGTTGAGGTGGAATTCTGGCAGTACCTTCGGCATAAAGGTGGGGTGTGTACGCAGTACCACCCTTGAAGCGTGGAAAGACAAGCAAGGCAGCTTGCAAAACAGGGCCTGGATCTCCCCGTCCCGCTTGGCGGAGGTGATAGCCACGAAGAAGGCTGGCTCAATGGGAGCTCCCAGGAGCTTAGTTAGGACTACTACATTGAGCTCCCAAGCCGGGACCGGGGCCTGAACCGGCGGAAAAGTCCTGAAGATCCCCTTGAGGAACTCCTTAACAAGTCTGTGTAACCACAGAGAATGTCTACCCAGAGACCTATGGCGGCAAGATGCACCTTGATAGAGGCATGAGCCAATCCTGCCTTCGCCAAGGAAAGCAAGTATGGTAGACGTTGCAGGGCTGTGACACGCAGAGGGGTAAATCTTCTGAACTCAGCTCACCGAGAAGCGCTTCCATTTATGGCCGTAGTACTTCAACGTTGACAAGTCTCTGGATCTGGCCAGGATGTCCTTACATTCCGCAGGTAAAGCATAACCCCCAAACTCTAGGGCTGCAGGAGCCATGCCATCAGGTTCGGCGACTCCGGGTCATGGTGCATAATCGCCCCTCCCTCTCTGGTGAGAAGGTACAGGAGTAGCAGCAGCCGAGTGGATGGGGCCACTGACAGACGCAGCAGGTCCGGGTACAAGATTTGTCACGACCACGCTGGGGCAATGAGTATTATCCTGCAGTGGTACTGTGTGAGTGTGTTGCTCACATTTAGCAAGAGTGGAAACAAAGGAAATGCATACAGGGGCTGTCCCTCCCACGGGAACGCGTCCCCCATGCTTCTTGGCTGAGGGAACCTGCTGGCGAATTTCTGTCACTTGAGTTTGAGATTGATCTGGGGTTGGCCCCATTTGTCGAACAGAAAGTCCACCTGGTCCTGGCAAAGCTCCCACTCGTAGCAAGAACGCAGCTCCCTGTTGAGCGAGTCCGCAATGGTGTTCTTGGCGCCCACCAGGTGAAAGGGGACAAGGAACATGTCCTGAGGAATGGCCCAGCGCCACAGCTCCTGAGCCTCCTTGGAGGGAGCCAACGAGCGGGTCCCTCCTAGCTTCCGGATGTAGAACATGGTGGTGGTGTTTTGTGTATAAATTCTCACCACCTTGCCCCTCAATGACGGCAGAAATAACTTGAGGGCCCAGAATACGGCCAAAGTTCCAGGACGTTTATGTGGAGGTGCTTTTCTTCCAGTTGCTAGAGGCCTCTGGTGTGCAACTGTCCGGTATGGGCTCTCCAGCCTTCTATACAGCTGTCAGCAGACACCCAGTCCTCGATGTGTGCTTGCTCGCCAGAGCGTGTGAGTGGGATCGCACAAGCCAATCGTCCAGGTATGGGTATATGTAGATGCCCTGCAGACGAAGATGCGCTGCCACCGGTGCCAATCACTTGGTAAAGACCCTCAGAGCCGATTTTAGGCCAGAGGGCATAGCCTTGAACTGTTAGTGCTGACCCTGAACCACGAGTCGTAGGAATTTATAGGGTTTCTTGTGAATGGGGATGTGGAAGTCGGCGTCCTCCAGATCAAACAACATCAGAAAATCCCTTTCCCCCAGCTGGCCGAGCACGTTTTGTGACGTGACCATGTGGACCTTTTGGGACTTTAAGTACTCGTCGAGACAACGCAGATCCAAGACTGGCCTCCAACCCCCTGTTTTCTTTCTAACCAGAAAGTATCTGGAATATACTCTGGAGCATCAGAGGTGTTGGGGGACGGATCCTATCGCCCCCTTCTTTAACATGGCACGCTCCTCTCTCAGAAGCTGTGAGACTCCAAGGTGTGGCCCTGTCCAAGAGCGTCCAGCACCCATCTGTCGGTGATCTTCTTCCACGCACTGATGAACTTTGCCAGCTGACCTCCCACTGGGGTGCACAAGTGGGGGGCCCGAGGTCACTACCGGTTCAGGCCTGCTAGGGGTTCCTGTCCCTGACCTGTGGGTGGCGCAGACGCTGTCCTCTGCTGCCTTGAGAGCGACCCCTGTATGCTTCTTGAATGGAGGAGCGTGAAGGCTGTCATTACGGGGGAGTATATCCTTTGGAAGAACTGCCAGGCTTTCCTCTGGACGAACGACAGCCGACGTTGTTGCATGTTGCAGGGGTCCCAGGGAGCACGCCATCTCTGTGTCAGTCTTTTTGGCTTGTAAAGACTAGTTTGTTGGCTTCAACCATCCTTGTTGACGAAGGGACACGCCATTCCCCATCTGGCAGAATCCTGTGTCCGCGATGTCCACCACCACTGTAATGTGGTCCGAGGCCACTTCCACCCTCCTGAAACAGTTCTAGTGCCTGGACCTTCTTTGTCCTCTGGCAGGAAGTCTAGACTAGGTCACAGCTTGTACCATAGCTCCCGGTCATATTGTGACAAAATGGCTAGGGCATTAGACGCTTTGATGGTAGAGGCTGCTGTATAGATTATTCTCTTGCCAATTGCGTTCAACTTCTTCCCCTCCTGGTCTGGAGGAACCATGGCTGCCGACGATGGGTTCGCCGAGCGCTTCCTGGCTGCGGCTGAGACCACCGAGTCGGATGAAGGCTGAGATCTTAGGCACCTGGGAGCTGAATCTGGTACCCTGTACTTTTTTTCCAGTCTGTCACGCTTGGGCGGGGCCATACTCTGGTTCTTCATTAGCACCAGGCCCTCCTCCCAGATATCATCCAGGAAAGGAACGGACATGATGGTCGTCCTTCTGGGCCTGCGCCGCTGGTACAGGAACCCTTCCTTCTTAGTTTCCTCAGGTACTAACTGAAACAAGTCAGAGAACCTGGACATCATGGAATAAAAGGATCCAACTTCATCCGGCGAAGAGGCCCTAACGGGGCCATCCACGTGTGGTGTTTCCCCGTCAGCTGGCACAAAGTCTGCTTCCTTGTCAGTGCCTGTAGCCGTGTCCGTGCCTCTGTCTGTGTGTGGAGCAAGAGCTCCCGGTGGAATCAGGTTGTGACGTGGCATTGGTGCAGGAGGGGTCAGTTGAGGTCGAGGACCAGCACCCCTTTAGAATTTCTCTTCTGATGAGGAGGGCTCAACCTCAGAGGCTCCTAAGGGTCCTGTGGTGGCACAGGCCCCAGTGCAGTGGCATCCTCTGCTAGATCTCTGTGACCAGTGTGTGTAGAGTCATCAGAATATCCAGCAACACATCACTTGGTTGAGCGGTGAAAGGAGTCAATGGCGTAGTCTGGACTGACGCGCCTCTTTTGCATGCAGGAGACGCAGGCTCACCACCCTCAGATTCTCCTGCTTCGTGGTCTGTATAGTAGTCATCAGGCAAATCATTGCTGCCATCGTCGGAGCTTGAATAAATCTGCCCCGATTTTCATGGAACAGCACATGGGGCTACATCCTGTGGAGATTCCATCTGGGGTGCCTTACTTTACTTTAATAATTTATACTGCTCTATCCATGGACCTGAAGGCTTAAGGGCGCCACGAAGGACATACACACAGAAAACATTAAAAAAACGCAAAGAGGATAGAAAAACGTCAAGTATAGCAGAGACAACTAAAAACTAGCATGTGTTAAAGGAGTTACTTAAAAAGCCATGTGTTGAGTTTCCTTTTAAAAACAAACATCAATGGATTTCAATCCCCTCAGCTCAGGAGGTAGTCCATTCCAAATTCTGGGAACAGCATGCAACAAGGCTGTTTTGTTGACCTTGACCGTGTTAGATTTCGGAATATGCAACAAGTCGGTATTATTAGACCTTAGGCACCTGAGATGACCCTTTTCACTAATCAGGGCCTGACGATACCCTGGCATCTTACTGTGTCGACATTTATATACAATGAGAGCAAGGCTGTATACAAGTCTAGATTCCACTGGTAGCCAGTTGAAGTTAGAGGATCTCTGAGGTATGATCTCTGAGCGCAATACCCACAACTATTCTCACTGCAGTGTTCTGTACAACCTGCAGTCTCTTGCATTCTCCTTTATTAATTCCTATCAATAAGCTGCTACAATAATCTATTTTAGAACCTACTACTGCTCTGGCAATGGTCTATGCGTTCTGTTGAGTGATAAAAGGTCGCAGGTGTGCGAGAAGTTTAAGATAATAAGCGGACGAGGACACAATGGAACTGAATGCTCTTTTATATTGAGGTGTTGGTCCAGCACTACACCCAGTGTTCTTAAGTTTTTTGAGCCCACGACCATGAGCTCGGTCTTGTCCTTATTTAGAGCAAGGTTATTCTGGACCATCCAGTTTTCAACAATGGAGTATACCTTATTAAGATATATTTCATCCTTCTCAAAGTTATCGGATAGTGATATCAAACACTGTGAAACGACGGCATAAATAGTGAACTCTATACCATTAAGATCAAGATATTTTAAAAACGGAACAGGAAAAATATTATACACACAGGGAGAAAGACAAGCTCCCTGAGGCACACCAATTTTTAAATTGTCGGTGGCGATTCTGCCTCTCCGGAGAAAACCCTACATTCCATATCGCTAAGAAAAGAAGAAAGCCACGAGGCCGCTCCGTTGGAGAGGTTTGCCACCTCCTTCAACCTGGGCATCAATATAGAGTGATCTACCAAGTCAAAGGCGGCTGAGAGGTCTAAAAGCATGAGGAGGGATGGCAAGCCTCTGTCCATACGGTCAACCAGTTTTGACTTCAGTTCCAGAAGGGCCGATTCAGTTCCATACCCCTGCCTAAAATCTGATTGGTGTGGATGAAGAATGGGATAAGAATTCAAGTGGGCAGTTAACTGGACAATAAGAAAGGGGTATTTGTGATGGGTCTAAAGTTCAAAGGGTTGTCCTCAGATAGGTTAGGTTTTTTAATAATAGGCGTAATCCATGCCTTTTTTAAATCTGTTGGCACCAGATTTTCGGCAAAGGAAGCATTAATAAATTTACAGATTGCATCCAGCAGAATGGCCGGGCAAGATTTAATAATTAAGGCTGAGCAGGGATCACCTTTACAAGAGGTAGACTTAAGTTGCTTAAGGATCATTGCCAATTCCGCCACCATTATAAGACTAAAAAAACTCTGGGGTTCGAGCATCAATAACTGCGAGCACTTGGTTAGTAACTCCTGGGATATCTGAATACATAGCCTATTTACTAACTAAATCTGATCTGATTTTAACAAGCTTACCCTGCATTGCTTCCTGTATTGCTGTACACCAGACCGCATCCTTTGGAATAGTTCAGAAACATGAGTTATTTCACCTATGCACTTCGGGTCATATCTGTGACATCCACATTCTGCCTTAAATGGTTTGTAGTGTCAGCTTCAAGCAGGGGACTGGCGGCACATTGATCATCGTGGTCAGATAAGACCGGTGAAGGCTCAGCATCCGTATACAAAGGGAGCGGAAAGTTCTCCAGAGTCCTCTCAACCACGACGTCTTTCGAGCTAATAGCATTGTTCGAGCTAATAGCCTTGTCCCCCTCTCTTTCCTTCTCCAGAGGCTTCTGTGCCGAAGCGCTCGCAGGGCCTTTCCCCATCCCCAGGGTGCCTGCTGCCTTTGTTGCTTCTTCTGCAGCTGTACCATGCCTCGGGGGTAAGGACACACATGGGGTGGCCGTTGTAGGTACCACCTTCACGGACCCACTCTCCTTCGATGCTGTCATGGACAAAGGTGAAATTGGAAGGCTTAGAGGTCTTAGTTTTGACAGGTCCTCTACGGACTTCTCCCTCGTAGTTTGGACGGGGTTAGGGACTTTCTTTTAGAAGAGGCCCTGTCAAACGTGCAGTGTGGGAATAAGGACAACTTTTGTGAATTTTTCTAGACTTTTAATTCATAACACTCAACCCAACTCCAGCCCTTTGGACTAAATGTGAAATACCTCAAGTCTTTTCCTCTGGTCTGGAAAACGGCAGACGTCTCTGCTGGTCCTGTGTGTGTCCTTGTGTCCCTGGTTCTCCTCTTTACAACAAAACTAAGGGACCTGCTGCCCCACGTAGGGTGGAATGTGAGAAGAGGCGGCCCACTATTTGCAGTTTCCTTCCCAGCGTGCATCCTTCTTCTTAATGCTGCTATAATTCTCCCCTCACAACACTGTTGGTGGCTGGCATGCCGTGCGGCGTAGTTGTGCAGCAAAGGGGTGGGTGTGAAGAACAAGAAAAAGGGCAAAGAAACCACACCAACACCTCTCCTACAGTCGTGCTAGATTCCCTCTTGGAATCGCTCCTCCCCCAGCTCTCGAGCTTATTATACGAAAAACCAGCACCATCTGTCACTGTGCCTCAGTCCCGAACGCGGGCTGCTTTATTAACTTTTGGAGCAAAACAAACTCGTCCGACGGACTGTGAACTCCTCTGAGTCAGGGCTGCCTTCAGCCCAACGGGGCTCGACTTTCCAACAGCTCATTCATTGTCCGTCTCAGCAACTCTCTGTCTCCTTCCCAGTCAGTACGCCCATACGAAACCTTCCTCCTCCTCAGCTCGTACTTCCTGGAGAGCTGAGAAAAGCACTGTCCGTCCCCCTGCACTTCTCTGATTCCCCGTAATACCCATCAGTCACTCTTTGTCCATCCACCTCCAGGGGGCTTCCCATCCTTTCATTGCCGTGGTGCTCTGTGCTGCCTTCCTCCCTGCTTAATTCTCTTTTACTGTTACACAGGCCACTATCATTGGCAGGCTCCCCGCGGAGACAGATGGTGATGGCGATCATGCTCTGTCAGACTTGGGACCCACATCAGCGGCAAAACCAGCAGAGCCAGCGTGGCGGAGCTTGGCTTTCTCTTGGCCTCCCACATGTTTGTTGTCCTCAAGGGATCTCGACCTCCTCCCAGAGGGTGTTTGCTCTTCGGACTGGCCGGTCCTGGCTGAGGCATGACTCTGTCCGGAGACTGAGTCATGGGCCTTGCTCGAATATAGCCACGATGCCAGCCTGCTGTAGCAATCTTTCTTGGTTTTCTTCGCGAAACCAAGGCACACCTCGCATCCCTCCTCATAGTGGTCCGGATGCAGGCAATATAAGCATTTATGATGTCGATCCGTCTATGAATACATTCCTTAACACACACTTCGCGCAGTTTGATGAGGCTCCTGCCTTCTTCCTTTTCCTCGGACATGTGTCATGGTCATGAAGTCAGGGGCACAGGCATGCAGGGGTCGCATGCACACGAGACCTGGGTGGACACTGTCCTGGCACCAGGCTCATGAACAAAAGTAAACAAGAACATCCATTTAACACCAAAAAGCTTTTATTATGGACATAGCACTTCAGATGCATTAACCTTGAACATTCCATCCATTAAGCAGGATGCATTAACCTTGAACATTCCATCCATTAAGCATCCCCAAGTGTATTCTTGCGTGTGGCTGCTAAAGGATTGCCTTCGCACATGCTCACTCTCTAGGAGTGGCAGGGTGTGGCTGGTAAACCGGCCCTAATGGGCATGCCCATGGTCTCAGCTATATAAGCTGCCAAGATCCTCAAGACAGAGGCTTCACGTTATTCTGCACTTGCAAGCAGCGTAACGATCACCGTCGCCTGAGGTCAGACTTAGATCCTGCTTCCTGGACATCCTGCTTCCTGGACATCCTGCTTCCTGCCAGCATACTTACCAACTGGGGGAAGCTGTTCTTACCTGTACATCTCTTCGGCGAACCAAGTATTCATCTTTACACTTTCCGGAACGCCGATATCTTCATCTTGGCACCGCAGCATGACACGCTCCATCGTCGACAGCAGTGCCTGCAAGGAAAAACAGAAGACAAGATTAGACATCGAAAAAACAGTCAGTTTAAGGCATACTTTGCGCTTTTCCTTAAAGCATCACTTACTTGCTGTCGAACATTGTGGTAGTATCCATCTTCCATCCGGCCGTGTCTCGCGTCTCACAACTGCATTGAGGCCTCATTCCCATCTAAGGGAAGAAAACAAAAGAGAGACATTATTGCATGTATAAATAGGAGCAACATATAAAGACATTAAACAGAACAAACAGCATCACAACGGCTCAAGAAAGACTTAATCATAAGGAAAGGCATAGTCGCAGCTGCACTGGACTAATCCTTATCAGGGATCAGTGAAGGAACTAGATCCCATTTGACGTGCCCCTGCCAGAAGTAGCAGGACGGAGAGCTTACCCTTCCATAATTCACAGGAGCAGTATCACCACGTACCACCGCTCACAGCTTTTCTACTGAGGGAGAGGCCTGAAGGGGGTGATTCAAGTTCAGGGAGGGCTGCAACCGTGCCCCAACGCCTCCAAAGAGACCAGGTGAGCGTAACAACATGGGTGAAAAGGCACGAAGCAGGCCGAAGGCTAGAGCTTCTCTGAACATCAATGGACAATCCGTCAGTGAATGAAGAACTTTGACGGCAGCAGATCCCCGCTGTCGATAGCTGTCCTTTGGTCGAAAAACAATAAGCAGAAATCAGTGAAAACGAGTCAATTTTCTATGAAAATACTCCCAAGGAAAAATATCTCGGAAAGCAACATGAAGACTCCCAACACTGAAGTGTGCAGTAAATATCAGAAGACTGCCACCAGGGGTGGAGCTTAGAGAGAGGACTGTCATTGGATAGGGCAATATGACCCAGAGGACAGCAATTGGTGCAGAGAAATACAGTTTTAAAGTGAAACTGTTTTTTCTTTTACTGAGGATTCCCAGCCTGACAACAGGGAATATTCATGAGCATGTGAATCCATGCCAGACCCTATGCTGGAGAAATGATTACTACCTTTTCTTTCTACATAATAATAATTAAAAAAAAACAACAACAAACTTCGTCTCTCTCCTGTTTGTGAGGTGCTACAACATTATTCACAAGCATGAAATTGAAGCAGTGGAGTGGTTACTGTTGGCAACATCTAATGTCCTGCAGACAAGATCTTTGTCCTTAAGTTACTAAAGATCGAATTGAGTAACAATTTCTTCAGGTTCAAAGACCGCCATTTCATCCAAATAGCGGGTACATCAATGGGCGCAGCAATGGCACCCAGCTACGCCAATACATGTATGGCATACTTAGAACAATAATAATAATACATTTTGAACAATGAAAATTGGATGAATTATCTGAAATGTTATTATCGTTACATAGTGGATATCTTTGGTATTTGGACAGGAACACCACAACAACTAGAGGAATTTTTTTATTACGTCAATCAAATAACTCAAAGAATTCCATTTACCAAGCAACAGTCTCTCTAGATTGGAATTCCATGATGTGGAAATATATGTACAAGATAATCATTTGAATCCTACAGAATACTGCAAACCAACCGACAAGAACAGCATTCTATTGGCTTCAAGTTTTCATCCTAAAACAACAATTCAAAGTATTCAGTTTAGTCAATTTCTCAGGTATCGACAAATAATCTCAGACAATCAACAGTATATTGAAAAATCCTGTGAACTATCGAACACCATCCAAAAAAGAGGGTCTTCCACAGATATCATTCAACAAGCTGCCCAAAAAGTAAGTGAAATCTCCAGGACAACCAGTCTAGTACAGAAAGAAAAGGACATTTCCTCTAAGCTTGTATATGTGACCACCTATTCACATTAAGGTAATCAAATTAAACGAATTCTAAAATCCAACTGGAACATGGTACATCTTGATCCTACTCTGGTGAAGTCATTCCCTAGTGTACCCATTTTTGCCTATAAAAAGAGCTAATCTATTTGGGGCCTGATGATAAGAGCGGACATTAGCGCATTACAATCTAAACCCAAGTCCATAAGGGGCACATTACCATGTACCAATTGCCAACACAGTAACATCATAAAAGGGCAGAAGATAAATCATCCATATACTGGTAAACCAGGAATATTGAATCATACCTTCACTTGTGACTTGTAGTTTATGGAATAAGATGCTCTTGTAGCATCTACTATGTTGGAATAACCACACAGAAAGCGAAGACGTGCTGGACAGAACACAAGTCCAACACCCGCACCTATTCAGAAAGATCTCCAGTTGCGCAACATTTCAAGGAATTTCATCACACAGTGTCACACATGCAAGTGTGATATTTGAACAGTTGAAACAACCCTGTATGGGAGGCGATATAGTAAGGATGTTACTACAAAAGGAGATAGCTTGGATTGATTGCCTGGAAACATTGTCCTCCAGAGGGATGAACACTAAATATGATCTCTGTTTTGCTTCCTTTAGCTTTTTTCAATCTAAAAGATTTTCATTGTTACTTTCTTCTCTCTGCAGAAGTTCTTGAATCAGACAGTATGAAATGAAAGTATGTGGATGAGGCATATACAACCATTGTAACAGTACAACATAATGCTTGCCATATTCTCATTAAGTAATTGAAAAACAGCATCTGCATATGGAGGCTAGTCAAACAAAATATGTATCAGAATAGTTTACGCTTAACCACGCAGTGTGGAATGAGCAGAATATCAATGTATAAGTGTACTAGTCAGGTTGACTTTATGAAACATGACACTAACCTGAGTTTTCACAATACTAAATATATGAATGTGAAAAGATGTACATCATTAAGTGATTTGTTGAAGATTGGAGGAAATGTATGTACTATATTTCTTTACAAAATATCATAATCACTGTACGAGTATCAAGCAGATTTGATGAATGTTTATCTGGTTCAAACAACATTATCCTCGTCTTACTTGTGATAGATTGAATTGCAGTGTCCAAAGTATATAATACATTGACAGATGAATACTTATGACAATATTGGTTTCTACCATATTACGGTCTTATCTTAAACTTAATCTGCACAGTAATGATTCACAAGACATAAGACATTCAAATGCACATATCTAGAGAGAATATAGAAAATGTGTCCTTTCAAATGCACAAACAGTGTTCGTGTTGCCGTCCTATTATTTGCATACTTAATGAACAAACGTCAGCTTCAAGCAGATACAATACACGAGAACTCACTTACGTGTAATCGAGCAACAAGGACTTCAAGATGGCTACCTCTATGTTACCAAATGTATGTACCTTAGCTGCATGACATTCGTTTGTGTTATGATGTGCTTGTCTGTGTCTGCTGAAGCTGGTCATGTGCTTAGTGATGTCAGGCCAGTGTCAAGTGGAATGTTGATGTATGAGTGTGAGAATGCTGTGTTGAGTGTTCTGCAACAGTTCAGTTGGTCCCTCCCTCCCAGGGTGATGGGTGCCGGTGATCTATTGTCTTATGCTTGATGTCTTTATGTCCTGTCTTTTGGACTTTTAGAGTTTAGGATTAATGCAAGCCATGGACAAGGAAATGAGCTATGCAGAAGATGTTTCCGTTTAAAGTTGTAAAGTCTGAAGAAATGTCATCTGTGATACCCACACTGTTTCTAAGGCTGGCTGTGAATTTGAGGCCTGATGGAAGCGACATAATGAATATCACTGGTATGAGTGATGTGTGCAGAGTTCGTATTTAAATGAACTTAGTATGCCCATGAAGAGAGTATGCATTCCGGTTCAATGGGTTGAGTGAAGATGACTTGCGTGTGGTATGCAGGTGCTTTAGCGAGTGATAGGCACCGCTAAGGATAAGAGGTAGCGCCTCTGCTTTTGGTTTAAGTATGTTGCTGGAATGTTGCTGAGTGATAGCGCTTCCTAAAGCAATGTTGGATTAGTGTGAGGTAATCACTACAGTTATTTGGGAGGCATTGTCACTGTTGATGGTAACATGAGGTAGCGCCTCTGTGTTGGTGTATGACTATTGCTGGGGGGTAGCGCCTGCTATTCAAGCTTTAGGTTGGGTCATGGAGGTAGAGGCTCCTAGTATGTACCCATTTGCAGGTAGCGTCTTTTTGGGTTATATTTATGTTGAGTAACGGTAAATCCTGGGGGTAGCGCCCTTGCCAGGAATATATGAGGGAGTGGTATCTGAGATGTGCACTGAGGAGAAAGGGAGTTGTATGTATGGTGATTTTAGAAATGGTAGTAGTGCACTGTTAGGAGAAGTTGACTCTTATCTTTAATGGACAGGTGGTGGTGTTAGATGAAGTTGTGGCAGTGGTTCTGTTAGAAAAAGTTGATGTACTGGTTGGGGACGCCCTCTAGTACGCATTGGCTAAAGGGAAAAATGTTGTCCAAGATGAAGAGTCGTCTGATAAGTTGTTTACTTTGTGTGTTATCTGTCAATCCTGGCCATGGTATTCTGAGGTCAGGATCATGGGACTTGTTAGTACTGCCATTGAGATGAGTGTTTAGGCCAACTCATTTTTTGTTGGTGGTCTTGGAGATGGCTGGCCAGCATCTTCAAGTTGTTGCAGGATCTGTATACCTTGGTGTGGTTGAGTGGGCTCTATTGACCTAGTCCATTAAAGTATAGTATCTTTTTGTATGTTCGTGATGTAGGCATAGTTGGTGATATTTCGGCGGTGGTTAGTGGTTTTATGAGTTCTCTTAACAGGTATGGTGATTCTGTTGTCATCCTGGATGACTAGTATTGCGTCAGGATGGCAAGCTGTGCTTCAGGGTGGCAGCCTGGAGGTTCGCCTGTGGCGGGGCGGGCGGAAGGATATATGTTATTTTTAGTCAGTGTTTGGTTTGTAGGGTAGTCTTAGCCTTGTGTATGGGCTGGTATGTGTCTAGAGTGTGAGTCTAGAGTCTGTTCGTGGCAGGGACAGACAGAAGGTGATTTGTGTTATTATTGAGGGTGACCTGGATTTGTAGGTGAAGTTTGGAATCGCATGGCTGTGAGAGTATCTTGTGAAGTTTGTATGGTGGATGGTGGTGTGACTTGCTTGTATGTAAAGTGCTTGTTGTTTGTTTAGGTGTTTTCAGTAAGGAGGGAGATGTGTTATGATGTGCTTGTCTGTATCTGCTGAAGCTGGTCATGTGCTTAGTGATGTCAGGCCAGTGTCAAGTGGAATGTTGCTGTATGAGTGTGAGAATGCTGTGTTGAGTGTTCTGTAACAGTTCAGTTGGTCCCTCCCTCCCTGGGTGATGGGTGCCGGTGATCTATTGTCTTATGCTTGATGTCTTTATGTCCTGTAACATGTAACTGAAGAACTGGAAGTAAACTTACTAAGAAGTAACCTAAAGCTGCATGGACTGTGCTTTACTACAGTTATTTTTCGAATTTCCAGACACACGCAATTATGTGATCACGGGACCACAGCTGCTTGTGGTGGCGTGCACAAGCGCCACGTGAATTCTCATAATTTAAAGCGATTGTGGGACGAGAGGCTGCTTTTTGGGATGGGGGGCTGCATTTTTGCTGCTATTCCCGCCCACGCTTTGCTGCTAGAACTTGCTATACTAAAGAAGATCAGGTAGGAAACAGAAAGAATAGGGGCTTAGATTGAGAGGAATGTGAGTAATGAAATATTCTCTTTAAGAGATACCATTGTTTAATAAGTGAATTTTGTCACACACTTGAAAAATGACAACCACATTGGATGCCTAAGATTAAAGTCATCAGGCTATTTAACTGAACCTGCACTGTAATCTTGACTTGATAGGGAGACCAGAACATCAGGGGGGATATTCTGAAGCAGGGTCCCAGCAGGGGCCGACCTTCCGCCAGTGACATTCAACAGACACCACTTACGTGTGAGCCACATTATACAGGATCATCAGATCAGTTTTCCACTCCTGATTGATAACGCAATTGCAATTTACAAGTAGTCGTCATAGTTGATGATAGTCGCTTTGAATTTAGATTTAAAATTAAGAATTTCTTTCTTTACTTTCCAGGCAGAATTTAAGTTTACATCACCTGAAGAAGAGATTTCATCTCAAAATGCGTAGCGATAGAAAAGCTTTCAACAGGACTGGCTACCACACTTTGTCCACAACTACTATTGTGAGTTTCTTCCATATTGGACTCAAATTATTCACCGAGCTTTCTTAAACCTATTGGACTAATAGATGATCATTTATGTTCAGCCACAGATCTCTATCAAGGGAGCCCTCATCAACGCTCGCTCACTGGTTGCCCACGCTACTGATGTCGCCGGCATTATTTCCACTAACCACCTAGACTTTATCGCCATCACGGAGACATGGCTCCACCCAGCAGCCGGTCCCACTATAGCTCTAGCCACTCCAGACAACTACAACATCATCCGAGCTGACAGGAAAAATGGAATAGGAGGAGGAATAGCAATTATTGCGAAATCCACCCTAAACATCAGAGAAGTAATCAGTACAACCCTACCTTCAGCCGAACTTTTATCCATCAAACTCCCATTATCTGACACACAAACCATCCTGCTCCATATTATATACAGACCCCCAGTACCCCTCTCCACCTTTGAAGAGGATATCTCCCTCCTACTCAATACCAATTTGAAACCGAAATCCCAAATCATCATTCTGGGAGATTTCAACTTGGGACTCAATGACCCCAATGACAACCAAGCCACTTCCCTTAATGACACGATTACTCATCTAGGCTTCACCCAACACATTAATCAACCTACACATACAAAAGGAAGATCCTTGGACTGGCATGCAGATGCCAATTGCAACCTCTCACTGACTGACATCACTCCCTGTGCTTGGACTGACCATCATCTTATTACCTTCTCCTTACCTAGATCCTTACCATCTACCACACGACCCACAAAGTTACCTCAAATAATCTCCAGAAATAACCGCAACATTACTATAGAGAACCTCAAACCTCTCCTCGCGCCCATCAGTAAAGCTAATCAACCCAAGCAAAAAAACAACCCAGCAGCCATAGCAGACCTATATAACAATACTTTAGAACTATCCCTCAACCAGATAGCTCCTCTCAAACAACGAAAAGCCAAACCTATTGCCCACTCCAGCAAATGGTTCTCAGCAGAATTAAAAGCGCTCCATAATATTAAAAGAACTGCAGAAACTAGCTGGAGAAAAGCCCCTTCTCTCTCCAATAAAGACAAATTTGCCGCAGCTGCCTCCACCTACAAATCCGCCATCTTAAATGCTAAGAAAGAGACCTATAACTTGAGAATACAAAATGCCAAATCGGGCACCAAAGAACTCTTCTCTATACTAAGAGAACTTGAATCACCATTGCCTCCTACAGAAGACTGCATCAAAGACAAGGCCTGGTGTAACAATATCAAGCTCGCCCTCGCTAACAAAATTGCCCTCCTACAAACCAAGATAGAAGCAAAAAAAGCTAGCCTCGCCTCCAAGCAGAAACCCAGCAGCAAAATTAACCACACTACCCCTAGCTGCCCATCTTTCCACTTCTTACCAGTCTCAGAAAAGGAAGTAATCAAGATAATCGGCAGCCTCAAACCATCCAACTGCAAAGGTGACATTTGCCCAGCATCTGTCATCAAAGATGGTGCTAATGAGTTAGCCCCTCTCATCACCTCTCTGATCAACTCCTCCTTCAAAAACTCAGTGGTCCCTAACAACCTTAAAGAAGCGTGGGTCTTACCCCTGCTCAAAAAACCCAACCTAGATCCCAACATCCCCACAAATTACAGGCCCATCACCACAGTCCCATTTCTTTTCAAAATCTTGGACAGGGTAGCCTATCTCCAAATACAACAACATTTGGAAGACAACAACCTCCTAGGCCTGCGACAATCCGGCTTCAGACCAAGCCACGGGACTGAAACTGCCCTCTTGGATCTAAAAATCTAAATGTATGACGCCAAAGACAAGGGCAAATTGGCCATCTTGCTCTTGTTGGATCTTTCTGCTGCCTTTGATCTGGTTGACCACCATATCCTCACTCAACACCTCTCCTCGGCTGCTGCATTCTCTCAGAATGCCACTAAGTGGATCCAGTCATTTCTGTCTGACAGGTCGACTAGAGTCTTTGCCCCCCACTGCGGCTGCGGACCCTATCCCTATCACATGTGGAGTGCCGCAAGGCTCTTGCATTTCTCCCACACTTAACAACATCTTCACGAAGCTCCTATTTGACCGTCTTGACGATCTGGGTGTCAGCTACACTAATTATGCAGACGACACCCAGGTCCTCATCACGCTCACTGGTAGCTATGAAGAAGATGCTGCAAAGCTTAATGATATCTATTTAGAAATCCAAGCCTGGATGGCCACACACAGTCTTTGCCTTAACGACGATAAGACAGAACTGCTTATCGTAGGCTCCCAGGCTCGCCTCAATAAACTGGACCAAAGGTACCAATCCTTTACCATTGATGGCAACATCATAAAAGTTTCCAAAGAGGTTAAAACATTAGGTGTATACCTCGACTCTACCTTATCACTAAAGAAACAAATAAACTCTACCATCTCAGCTACCTCATACACCAACAAATTGATCAATGCCTGTAGGCCTTTTCTTTCCACCTTTAGCTGCCTCACCCTATCTAGAGCGCTGATATTGTCTAAATTAGACTATTGCCACACACTCTACTTAGGCACTACCACTAAAAACTTGAATAGACTCCAGATTTTGCAAAATAATGCACTAAGATGTGCCCTCAACCTCCCGCGCAAGGCGCACATATCCACGGCTAGAAAAGAAGTCCACTGGCTCCCGATCCGTGACAGAATTAAACTAAGAACACTGGTCATCACCCACAAGTGCCTATCACGTACTGCCCCACGTTACCGCTCTGACAAATTCTCTAGACACTGCCCCATTAGACCCACCAGAACACCTAACCTGCACCAACTAAAGATCCCTAATTATAACCTAAAAACAGCAGGAGGCTCCAGTTTTCCAGTGCTCGCAGCACAATGTTGGAACACCCTCCCCACTACAATTAGATCGGAAGCCGCATTCTGGCCATTCAGAGCCATGGTAAAATCATGGCTACTAGCCTAAACATCTAGATTCTCACTGACAAGACCGGCCAGCCGCCGCTCTCTACCTGTAGTATTGTTTACTCTATCTACAGCCTATTCAGGACCAACCTGTAACCCGGTCCACATTAGCCATTGTAACTTTTTTTGTGTCTATTCTCTGTACATACTCTCCTCGGTATATTCTACTCTTGCATGTAAACATTCAGAGCCTGGACTAATGTATGCTCTGTGTGCTGTATTATGATGCTCGTGTAACGATATGTAACTCTGCTATGCACATGATTATGCGCCCAGCTACCTAAGGGTTCGGACGCGCTTTATAAATAAACAAACTAAACGAAGTTAACAGTTTAAACTATGTGATGAACTTAGGTTTGATCTGTATATTTAGAGCACTTTGATGTTATGTATTGATGAACTATGTGATATTATGATTCACTATGTCAAACATTGACAAATTATATGATTTGAAAAATTACCATTTACAATAAAATTAAGAACACATATATTACTTCATTAATTATTTATATCTTTCTTTGTACTTTATAAATTGTTTAAGAATTCCACTGTGAAAACAGTAATAAGGGATTGTTCCCTATACGAGTGCACTTTCGTCTTATTAATTTCAGACGACTCACCTCACAACTCTTTCGGTTTATGAGGTGCCACATGGTGCCAACTGGGATCAAAGAAGATGTCAAGACTGGGTGTCAATGTTTTCTATCTTTTATTAAAGTATTTTATTACAAGGTTGAGCAACTCAAAATAAAACTGCTTCTGCCCAAACAGGATGGTTTTCTACTTAATACAGTTGCATCCCTTCCTCCTCAGGAACCTTCCCTTTCTCAATGTCTCTTCTTACAAGAGGTGTAAATAGTGAGGTTGTTGCGGCTTCAGAAGGAAACAAGTCCCAGTTAAAGCAGTTCAAGAGGGGTTGCCACACCCCTCCCTGATGTGGTTTTAGGGTGACCCAACCCCTTCTTCTTATTCTCCTCTAGATGCAGGATTTGCAGGGTTCCCTACTGAAATTGATATACTTGTTAGCAGGCAAGATAGTGACAGAGCGGGTTGGAAGAGGATGGGGGTACTGGGGTCCTCTGGTTTGCCTCGGTTTTCTGCTGGTCTCGCTTTCCCCACTTCTCTAAACTCACAGGAAACTCCCTGACCCTAACCCCCTTCTCACCGTCTGGTCCTGAAAAGGGCCAACTGGGTTTTTTATCCGGAACTTTAATAGCTGTGTTGAAACATATAATCTACTGGAGTGTTTTACAAGAGGTAACCAAAAGGATACACATCACAAATAAAAACGCGCATCTCCTTTTCAAGTTTTGTATTGTGGCACCTTCAGCCATTTTGCATTTATATCCAAAAAGGCTCGTCAAGCCCATAGAAATAATGCAGAACACCAAACTAAAATTCCCAACATGGGAAGTGCTGTGGGGTGGAGGCAATTGGCAGCTATGATTAGGTTACCGTGCTATAAAACACAATAAATATGAACTTTTCTTTTTTTGTTAGAAATGTAAATACGACCATCTTGTACCTGAAACAATGCTAGTTGGACGGAGGGTAAACACATAACCGGCTTCTGCACAGAGGTTTAAAGACCTATCCAATTCAAAATCTGATAATGGTGGCTAGGGACTGAGGCACTCAAATATTAACTGAAGACAAAGACACCAGAATAAATTCACCAAGGGTACTATGGATCTTTTTATAGAGATGAAGGTAAAACGCCATTGCTCATGTCAGCTCTATTCCTACCGTGACTATGCATGAAGGACAGACACACACCTGAGAAAGTGAAGGAGACATTATGACAGCTATAGCAAGCATGGGGAAGGGGAAATGTCCTGTTCCAGATGGCCTTCCATGAGACTTCTGAGTGCTTTTAAAATCAGTTTAAAGCGATCCTGAACCTATCCATAATAAAGAGATCTACAACAGGAATGTCCACTATGCATATCAGTGTATCAGAGGGAGGCATGAGAAGAGATGTGAAAATTACAGGCCAATATCCTCAATTAACATTGTCACAAATACAATAACACATGCTTTAACAGTCTGGGTAGAAGCAGTGTCACTGAAAGACATGCGCAGTGATCAGATACGCTACATCTGGAGATAGCAGTTGCTGCATAACAACTTTCAGATGCAATACAGTTAAGTGGCGATGGTTAAAAGCCTTTAACAATTTTAATTGAAGGTAACAGTGAACTAAATGGGACCGGACCGGCTCAAGTTTTATTGAAGGGGTAAATGGCATGTATCAGGACCCACACGCCAAGGTATTGGTTGATGACATAAGGTGGAGACTAGTATGCACAGATATCATACGCAGACTGCGTAGCTCCTGTTCAAGTAAGTACACAGTGCTGCCATTAGGTGAAGAGTGTGGCTGCAGCCGAGCAGAGCACACCAAGGGAGAGCACTGGATGACTGAACAGATGCGGCGTGTGGCTGGGAGTATGCAGTGTATGGCTATGGGTGTCGAAGCTGGAGGTGTGCAGTGTGCACATGAGTTTGCAGGTTATGGCCAAAGATGTGCAGTCAGAGCATGGCTGGTGGTGTAC
Organism: Ambystoma mexicanum; assembly: GCF_040938575.1. Lineage (NCBI taxonomy): Eukaryota > Metazoa > Chordata > Amphibia > Caudata > Ambystomatidae > Ambystoma > Ambystoma mexicanum. Next base: position 979,398,234 of record NC_090941.1, read on the forward strand.
AGTGTATGGCAATGAGTGTGCAGGGTGCAGCTATAGTCTTTCAGAGCATAATCATACCTGGTGGGTGCAGAGTGTGGCTGAGGTTGACACAGCAGCTGTAGTTTAAGGTGTGTCAGTTAAAAGTAAACAAAATGGCATTAAGCTGATGGATAATTTTTTAAGCCACTTAATATTGTGGCCTACTTCTTGTTCTGCTAAGCTCTAAAAGTGCAGGTGGAAGGAACTCAGAAGTATACTAGTCAAAGTGCTCACATTAAAGTAGTAATCAATGAAAGAACAAGTTACTTACCAACTGGTAACGTTCTTTCGACTGGATGTTCCTCCAACGTATTCCACATCTTTGACATGTAATGTCCACAGCTGTGCTGCTTTGGAAATTTTTCGGCAGAGGGCGTCCTGCGTCGATGGTGTTGGGTCAATGTCCCTCGAAGGCTTCCGTCGAGGGCGACGTCACTGGATGTTATAAATAGGATGTACGGCGCCCGTAGCCTCACTTTATGTTTTTGCCTCCATAACGTGTGACATACTCGTACACAATGCCTGCTTGACTGCACATAGCCTTGACGGAACGCAAGCTGCAATAGCATAGGAAATTCTACAGAGGGGCAGGCTAGGAGGGTGATGTGGAATACGTTGGAGGAACATCCAATCAAAAGAACGTTACCAGTTGGTAAGTAACTTGTTCTTCGAATGGATTGTGTCCTCCAATGTATTCCACATCTTTGACAAGCAGTACTAGAGAATGGAGGAGGGAGAAGAATTTAGAATCCCCAATCAGATGGCAGAATAAAGTACCGCTTTACCAAAGGCCATATCCTGACCATGGAGCGTATCCAGGGAGTAAAGTTTGACAAAGGTGTGGATAGAAGCCCACCTCGCTGCATCACAAATATTCCTAATAGGAACACCCCGCTGCAGGACCGTGGAAGTAGCCACGCCCCTAGTGGAGTGAGCGTGCAACCCCTCAGGAGGGTCCTTGCCAGCCAATCTGTAATGGTGAGGATAATCCACCTAGACAAGGTCTGTTTGGTAACAGCCTTGCCCAATCGGTGTCCAGCGTACCCCACAAAGAGTTGGTCGTCCACTCTGACCCTGGACATCCTAGAGATATAAAGGCTCAAAGCTCTCCTAGGGTCCAACCTATGAAGTCTCTCCTCTTCCTTACCAGGATGATGGGAGGATAGAAAGCAGGAAGTACCACTTTCTGGCTCAGATGAAACTCAGGCACTACCTTAGGTAGAAAGGATGGACGTACCCTCAGTACAACCCTATCCTTGTGGCTTAGATGAAAGTGCCTACAATTCACTCACTCTGCGGGCAGATGTAACTGCAACCAAGAAAACCGTCTTGAAAGACAACAGTCTCAAAGGACAAGAGTGCAGAGGCTCAAACGGAGCACCCATCAGGAATTTCAAGTCCAAATTCAGATTCCAAACCGGCACCTGAAATGGGGACGACGGGAACACATTTATGAGTCCTTTTATGAATTGGGAAATCAAAGGAATCTTAAAATAAGAACACACTTCAGACGAGGGCTTGAAAATAGACAGCGCCGCCAGGTAACCTTTAATGGTACCCACTTGTAGACCCCTGTGGGCTAAAGAAAGCAATAAAGACATAACCATTGGAATGGAACACTGAAAAGGATCGACATTGTGGCCTCGGCACCAGTCGCCAACGGCGATGGTACAGGGATTGGTTGCTGGTCGCCTAGCCGAAAGCAACACCTCCATCACGTCATCAGGGAGGTCCCAATCCTTATAGCTCAACCTTTCAGAAACCAAGCGTGAAGGTTGAGAGTCTTGACCTCTGGATGGAGAACCCTGACCGCTTTCTCTCCTCAAACGCCCTCCTTCCCCACTCGCGCCAGAGAAGATCCTCCGGGTGGGGACGACGGCGTGGAGGGCAGATGGACAATTCTAGAAGGTCTGGGTACCACGCTCTCCTGGCCCAATCCGGAGCAATGAGGATCATGTGGCATCCGAACCTCTGCAACCTCCTTAGAACCTGAGGAATGACGGGGACCGGAGGAAACGCATACAGAAGGGGGAATGACCAATCCACGACAAATGTGTCTACCAAGGCTCCTCTCAGAGGAAATTACCTTGAGCAGAATCTCTCGCACTTCCAGTTGGCACTGGTCGCAAACAGATCCACTTGCGGGGTTCCCCAAAGGACAAAGATATCCAGAAGGACTTCCCGAGCCAACTCCCACTCGTGAGAGACTGTGCTCTGCCTGCTCAGAGCATCTGCCGCTGCATTCTCCTCTCCGGCCAGATGCACTGCCGATAGTGATATTCCTTGCTGTATTGCCCAGAATCAGAGCTGCATGGCCTCTCTGCACAACGAGAGTGACCCCACCCCCCCTTTATTGTTGAGGTAATGCATGGCCACTGTGTTGTCTGTCATGATCAGGACAACCTTCCCCCACACAGACGGCAGAAAAGCCTTCAGGGCCTAGACTAACAGGTTGATGTGGAGTTTGGACTCTGACGTAGACCAACGACCGCTGGCGGTCAGATCGTCAGCATAGGCTCCCCATCATGTGAGGGAAGCGTCCGTCACTACTGTCATCTCCGGCCACGGTAACCAAAACAGCTCCCCCTTCATCAGATTCCCCTCATTGGCCCACCACAGAAGATCCTGCGAGACCGAGAGTGGAATCTCAACGGGATCGGACATCTTGCCTGAGAATGGGGACCACTGCATTTTTAGACCCCATTGCAGGGATCTCATCCTCAGTCTGGCCTCTGGCACCAGGAAAATGCAGGATGGCATGAGGCCGAGCAACCTTTAGAATTCAAAAGCCGGAAGCCGAGCACTTTCCCAAGGATGTGTCCAACACAGCCCCGATGTACTGGAGCTGTTGGGAATGTGTCAGATGGGACTTCTTGAAATTGAGAGAGAAGCCCAGCTTTTGGAGGGAGCGGCAGGTGAGACTGAGATGATCCAACGTTTGCTCGGGAGAACTCGCACGGATCAGCCGGTCGTCCAGGTAGGGGGTAGACGTGAATCCCCACTCGCCTGAGATACTCTGCCACCACCACCATTAGCTTGGTGAAGACCATTGGGGCGGAGGTCAATCCGAATGGCAGGACCTGAAACAAAGTGCGAGCTGCCAACCGCAAACCTCAGGTACTTTCTGTGCTTTCGATGAATCAGCACATGAAAGTAAGCATCCTGTAGGTCCAGAGACAAGACACCAACCAATCCTGAAGTCGAAGTGCCTGAAGGACCTGAGAAAGAGTGACCATCTTGAACTTGTCCTTCCCGAAGAGTTTATTCAACCAACACAAGTCCAAGATGGGTCTCAATCCCCCGTCTTTCTTTGGAATCAAAACATATGGGTAATACCATCCCTTGTTCCTCTCCGCTACAGGCACCAGTTCTATTACGCCTTTCTCCAGCAGGGTGAAGATTTCCTGCACAAGGAGCGGATCTGGAAGATTCAAAGAGAGAGACCCCGGTGGATTGTCGTGAGGCCGCTTTAGGAAGGGATGGCAGTAGTCGTGGGCTATTGTATCCAGAACCCACGCATCCGAAGTAATAGCTCGCCATTCTTCGAGATGCTGAGACAGTCTGCCCCCAACCGGCGAACAATGTAACATGCCCTCATAGCTGTTTTGGAGTGGCTGCGGCAGTGCCTGAAGGCAAAGAGGCAGTTGCCTGAGCGGCTTTGGCACCCTTATTTCCCAGACCATCACGGGTACTTTTACATTGACCCCTTTGATAGGCGGCTCCTCTTGTCCTACCAAAAGAGGAGTAGTAACGAAAGGAACCTCCCCTCCACTGCTGTCCCCTAGGACGAAAAGGCGGAGGATGACGCACAGCTGCGCTCAAAGATTTAGCATCAGCTTTTGAGGTCTGCAACCTCTCAAGGCTCTCGTCAGCCTTGCTGCCAAACAAAGGAGAGCCATCAAAGGGCATGTTCAGAAGACGGGCCTGTACATCCAGAGCAAAACCAGACTTCCAAAACCCAACTTCCGCAACCACGCAAACCTGCGTATAACGGTGCTCGCAGCCATGGGCCGGCTAACACTGTCAGCCGTGTCCAATCCAGACTGAAGGGATTCACACATGGCATCCTTGCCATCTTGCACGAGAGCAAGGAACCCATCCCTTTCTTCCCCCTCGGGAATATGCTCAGCCGCTAGAGAGACAATTCCACAGAGTGTGTGAAAATCTTAGCAAGGCACAAGTGGAGTTGGCTGACTTCAGCGCCATACTCCCCACAGAAAACACCTTGCGTACCGAACCATCGAAGCGTTTGTCGTCCCTATCAGGAGGGATGGTAGGGTACGCCACCTGCCTCGAGGTGGCCATAGCCGCCTGAACCACCAAACTCTCGGAAGTGGGGTGTGAGGATAGGTAGCTGGGGTCACTACTGGAAGGGCAGTATTTTTTTGTTAACGACTTAAGAGACTCTGGGGTCTGCCAAGTAGCAGCCACCCTTTTTTGCAAAGTCAAATGAAACGGCAACACTAGGTGAGTGGACGGACCTTGATCCAACATATCAGTAAGGTCATCCTGAACAAATGCCACTGGAGGACTGGACCAACCAAGATACTCAGTAACTCTAGCCAGCAATCTCCTATAGGAGGATTCCGCATGAGCCCCAGGCTCAGGCCTGCCAAACTCCATTTCAGGAGATGTGTCCAGGCCACTGGCATCATGCAATGACTGACTTAACTCTTACAATTGACTGTATCCGGAAAAGACAGGAGCCTCATCAAGCTCAACAGGTTCAAACTCCAAATTCGACCTCTCCTCATCCTCACAGATATCATCCAGAGACGGAAAGATCTCCTGCCTAGGAACAGGAGTGGGCTTGGAGTCGACAAGAGGCTGCCCCGTCTTGGATTTAGCCTTTCTTGGAGGATCCACAGTACCAGGGATCTTCACCGACAAATTCCAGCCAAATGGCCCCGAAGGCATCAAAGGCGCTGACGGCTTTGGCGTTGACAATGGCGCCGACGGCTCAGAGGGCTGGAGTGAAGCACCGACAGCAGTACTCGACGGACACGGCACCGACGGAGTCGACGCCGACCTCAAGCCCTTACCAGACTTCTGTGGTTCACCGGGTATGAAGACCAAGACCTGGGCCTAGCACACGTCTGGCGATTAACCAGAGCCTTGTCCGAACGGGACCTCGACGGTTCCCGATGTTTATCGCGCCGTTATAGACCCGGGCCTGAAGGCACAAAGTCTAGGGTGAAGCTATTTCATGAAAGGAAGGACTGATGACAAGTCAATCTTTATGACGCAGGCTGCAGAGGAAGTTAGAATCTTGCCTATGTCACAAAGTGTTGTGTAACGGAAACATCAAGTATTTGTATTTATTTATTTGTATAGCGCATCAAACCCTGGGGCAACTGAGCGCTGTTCTTACATTTTATACAGTCTTACAATTGGCATTCAACAAGTCAATCGACAGACTGCAGAAGGAATTCGAATATTGCCCATGTCACAAGGCTTGTGCAAAGAACAGATCAACAATCCAAATGAGATGAAGTAGCTGTAAAAAGAATTAGAATTTTGCTGACAAAGGAAAATAAATATATTTGTAACATAACTAAGAATCCTCTGACAAAGGAAAAGCGAACAGGCAAGAATAGTTAGTCCTGGTGACCGAGGAATAAACAAAGTGTTAACAAGAACATTTAAGAAAATCCAAACATTACTATGTCTGCACAAGGAATACCTCCTACCAACTATTTTTTGGAAACACAAGGCGAACCTATTATACCATGGAGAAGATGGAAAAAGAGATTTGACCGTTTTGTGTTAGCAGTACATGGTGTGAACTTCTCTGGTGAAAGGAAAAAATGCCTTCTTATGCATTGGCTTGGCAACTATGGCCAAGAACAATTCGAAAATCTACCTCCATTGTCTGATGAGTTGTCCACAAACCTATCAGAGTATGAAAAATGCATAAGCATTGTTTTGGAAAGGTACCATTTTGGAGCGAGAAAGCAGGAAAAAGAAGAGAGTGTAGAACAATTTATCACAGCACTAAGAGGCCCAGCATCATCTTGTGACTTTGGAAATACATAAAATGAAAGGCTAAGAGACCAATTTATGCACAAATACAGTACAAAAGAGAAGAACTTGATGAAAAGAACATAGAAGAAACACAGATAAAGGAAATATAAGCAGTACAAGATAGAAAGGTTGGAGAAAAAAAGCTTTCAGAAGAGAAAGCAGAAAAAAGAACTTCAAGTACAAGGAGAAAAAGGAAGAGAGTGAAAGGAAAACATCCTTTCGATGTGACAGTCTCACTTATTTTGCGAGCAGCTATGTGTCTAGCTCTCAAGGCAACATTCAAAAGATGCAATAGAAAAGGTCATTTCACATGTTGTAGAACAAGAAGTGAAAACATTGCGTGTTTCGAGGAACTATGGAGGACTGCACGTGTCCCATTGACATACATTCAGATGATATTCTGGCGGGTCAAGATGAAAATGCGGACACAGAAAAGCCCACAGCTGTTATTGAAATGGAGGGGTAGAATTTAGGATGGTAATTGATTCAGGAGCCAAATATATACCTTGTTGCCAAAACATATTTTTGAGACCAAAATGGTAAAGAATGTGTTTCTCAATCCTGTAGACATCAGACCAGTAGCTTATGGGGGAAAGAAAATTGATATTGAAGGTTGGTTTTGGTCTAATTAAAGTTTAAGGATAGATCAGCCAGAGGGAACGTATATGTGTCAAAGAAGGGTAGCAATCCTCTTTTGTGCTGGTCACACCAAGAGAGGCTTCAAATAAAACTTGACCCCAATGCAGTGTGTATGTGATAGGAGATGGCAATGATTTATTACAGCATAACATTTTTCGCGAGGAACCAGGAAACCTTAAAGGTTTTATGCATAAGATCAGAATTAAAAATGGTTCTAGACCAGTAGTACAGAAATTGAGAAGAACAAGTTACTTACCAACTGTAACGTTCTTTCGATTGGATGCTCCTCCCACGTATTCCTCATCTTAGATATCTTGTCTCCCAGAGTTGCTGCCTCTGAATTTTTTTTTCACCAGGGGGCGCCGTGTTCGAGGTCGCGGAATCGTAGACCCTCGAGGGCCGCCGTCTAGCATCGACGTCATCCGCTGTATAAAGGGCTCGAGCCGCGCCCGTTAACTCAGTTCTGTTTTTACGGTGTTCACAGTCGCATCAGTTGATCGGGCTTTTAAGTCCTCAGGCTCTCACTGGCGCAAACTGTACGAAAGTGTAGGTTGGGAGGGTCGATGAGGAATACGTGAGAGGAACATCAAATCGAAAGAACGTTAAAGTTGGCAAGTAACTTGTTCTTCGAATGGATTGTGTCCTCCCACGTATTCCTCATTTTAGATAGGCTCCCAAAGCAGTAAGAATTTGGAGGAGGGAGTACCAGAAATTTCAATTATGGACTGAATAAAGGACAACTTTTGCAAAGAGTCCTCCTTGATATGAATTAGAGTCCAAGCAGTAATGCTTCACAAAGGTGTGCATTGACCTCCAGGTGGTTGCAGCACAAATATCCTGCACCGGGACAACCCTCTGAAGAGCCGTGGAAGTTGCCATGCCCCTGGTTGAATGAGCCTTTAATCCATCTGGAGGCTCTTCTCCAGCCAATTTATAGCACTCCGAGATGGCTAGAATTATCCATCTGGATAGAGTTTGTTTAGACACTAGAAGGCCCAATTTGTGTCCAGTATACCCAACAAATAGTTGGTCACATTGTCGAAGATTTGCCAATCTGGAAATGTAGAAACTGAGAGCCCTTTTTGGGTTCAGTCTATGCAACCTTTCTCTTCCTTACTAGCGTGAGGAGGAGGGTAAAAAGAAGGTAAGGTCATTTTCTGTGACAGATGGGAATCAGAGATTATCGTAGGAAAGAAAGATGGTTTGACTTTTAGAATAACTTTGTCCCTATGGAAAAGGTGTGAGGAGGCTTAGAAGAAAGGGCCTGCAACTCACTTACCCTGCGGGCTGATGTTAATGGGCAAGAATGTAAAGGTTCGAAAGGGGCACACATGAGAAATGTTAAGACTAAATTCAAATCCCACATGGGCACCTGAAAAGGTATCGGAGGGTACACATTTGTCAGCCCTTTCAAGAATTGAATGACTAAGGGCATTTTAAAATAGGACACCTCTTCCGGGGAACGCTTAAAGATAGATAGCGCTGCCAAATATCCTTTTACAGTGCCAACTTGGAGCCCTAAATTGGCCAAGTGCAAGAGGAAAGAAAGTACTGTAGGAATATTACATAAAAATGGATCCACATTCGTATCCCTGCACCAGTTACTGAACTTGTTCCAACAACACCGATACAAGGATTTTGTTGCTGGCTGCCTGGCAGAAAGCAAGAGCTCCCATTACATCATCTGGGAGGTCCCAATCTTTATATCTCAGCCTCTCAGAAACCATGCTTGAAGACTGAGTGTCTTGACCTCTGGATGGAGAACCCATCCTTCCTCTTGCAAGAGAAGATCCTCTCTTTGTGGAAGACGTATTGGAGGTCAGATGGACATGTCCAGAAGGTCTGGGTACCACGTACCCCTGGCCCAATCCGGGGCAATTAGAATCATGGTTTTCTTGAACTTTCTCAACCTCCTGATTACATGAGGAATCACGGGGACTGGAGGAAATGCGTATAGGAGTGGAAATACCCAATCCACCACGAACGCACCCCCTAGAGCTCCTCTTGGGGGAAATTCCCTTGAGCAGTACAGTTTACACTTCCGATTGGAACCAGTCGCAAACAGATCCACTTGAGGGGTTCCCCAAAGGGCGAAGATCTCTTAAAGGACTTCCTGAGCTAGTTCTCACTCGTGGGAGACTGCTCTGCCTGCTCAGAGCGTCCGCCGCCGTGTTGAGCTTTCCGGCTAGGTGAACTGCCGATAGAGAGATTCCTTCTTGGATTGCCCAGAACCAGAGCTGCATTGCCTCTCTTCACAGTGGTAGTGATCCTACGCCTCCTCTTTTGTTGAGGGAGTACATGGCCACTGTGATGTCCATCATTATCGGGACATTTTTTCCCTGTACAGAGGGCAGAAAAGCCTTCAGCGCTAGTCTGATTGCCCTCAGCTCCAAAAGGTTGATGTGTAAATTGGACTCCAATGGAGACCAACGACCGCTGATTGTCAGATCGTTGGTGTGGGCTCCCCAGCCCATGAGAGAGGCATCCGTCACTACCGTTATCTCCGGCCATGGTTGCCAAAAATGTTCTACCTTGAGGATATTCTCCTTGCAAGCCCACCATAGAAGATCTTGGCCCACTGTGTCCGGGACTTACAGAAGATCTGACATCTCCCTCGAAAATTGGGACCATTGAGTCCTGAGGGCCCATTGAAGGGATCTCATCCTCAATCTGGTTCTGGCACCAGAAAAATGCAGGATGCCATGAGGCCTAGCAACCTTAGAAAATCGAATGCCGGCAGATGTTGGGCATTTTGAAACTTTGTTACCATCTGCATATTGTGGTGAGCTCTCCTCGGGAGGCAAGGCTTTCCCTGAGGAAGTATCCAGTACTGCTCCGATGAATTGGAGTCTTTGGCTTGGAATCATTTGTGACTTCTTGTAATTGAGGGAGAAGCCCAGTCTGTGTAAGAAGTGGCAGGTCAAGGCCAGATGTTCCTGGGCTCGTTCGGGTGAACTTGCCCCGATAAGCCAATCGTCCAGATAAGGGTAGACGTGAATCCCCCTTCTCCCGATACTCGCTGCCACCACCACATTATGCTTGGTGAAAACCCTCTGGCAGAGGTCAGCCCAAATGGTAGAACGCGAAACTGATAAAGAGAACCACCAACTGCGAACCTCAGGTACTTTCTGTGCTTGGGATGGATTGGCACATAAAAGTAAGCATCCTGAAGGTCCAATGAAACCAGCCAGTCCTGAAGCTGAAGAGCCTGAAGGATCTGAGAAAGGGTCACCATCTTGAACTTGTCCTTCCTGAGGAATTTGTTCAAATTTCTTAAGTCCAAGATGGGTCTCAATCCTCTGTCCTTTTTGGGGATGAGAAAATAAGCGGCGTACCTTCCCTTGTTCCTTTCCTCTACAGGTACATGTTCTATTGCACCTTTCTCCAGCAGGGTTGAAATCTCCTCCAGAAGTAGCGGGTTTACAGAGTTGGCTCCCGGTGGATGATTTTGAGGTCTTTGATGAAAAGGAAGGCAGCAACCATGGGTCACTATCTCTAGCGCCCAGGCATCTGACGTAATGCCCCACCATTCGTTCGGATACGAGTGATTCTGTCTCCCACTGGGGTCTTGTGGGTGAAGACCTCAAAGTGGCTTTGCAGCGGCTGCAGCAGTGGCTAAGGAGGTAGTAGCCGCTTCTGGGGCTGATCTAACACCTCTTCCTTTTCCACCACGAAAGGGTTTTCTCCGTTGACCTCTTTGACTGGCCTGCCCCCTCCCTCTACCAAAAGAGGAGTAGAAACGAAAGGGGCAACCCCTCCAGGAAGATGAGCCTGCGTACGAGTGTTGTTGAGGCTGTCTTATAGCGGCGTTAAGTGATATCGCTGCAGCTTTCGAGGTCTGCAGCTTCTCCAAGCTCTCGTCCGCCTTGCTGTCAAACAGCCTCAAACCGTCAAAGGGCATATTGAGTAATCTAGACTGCACATCAGGTGCAAAGCCAGATTTCCTCAGCCATGCAAATCTGCGTAGGACCGTGCTAGATGCCATGGACCTGCTTACACTATCAGCAGTGTCCAGTCCTGACTGAAGGCATTCCTCCATAGCCTATTTCTCATCTTTTACTATCGCCAGGAAACCATCCCATTCCACACCTTCCGGGATGTGTTCAGCCGCTGATGTCATACAGTCCCAAAGGGTGTATGTAAATCTTGCTAAAGTACAAATTAGGGGGGGCGTGGCTAGCCAGCCATGTAAGAGGCTGGAAGGACCTGGAGCTCCGCAGATCCGACAAGATCCTTAGTCTGCTACACGGCGGATTGAGCTGCAATCATCTACAAAACAAAGGCCCAGCCACATCAGACTGTGGGGGCATGCAATGAGCCATGCCACGGCTGCAACGATCCATATTATAAGGATAAAACGGTGAATTAATCTCCCCGAAACGTCCGTGATTCTGTGACCAAAATGGCCGCCGGGGAGAACAAACGACCTGAACACAAAGTAGCAAGATCATCATAGTGCGGAGCATCAGGAGACACGAACCGCAACTGCAACTGAAGGAGCCGCCAGCTGGAGGAAGCCGAGGAGAGCGAGCTGGCTGTGCAACTAAATAAACAAAGCATATCTGCAAGTGTAGCTGGACGCTCCACATACTTTTGGAGAGAGCCCGTGTGCCAGCTAAACGAGGGAGGATCGAGCGGACCCGCTGCCAGACTTCTTGTTTCTGGCTGCGGATGTGGAGATAACGCAGCGCGAGCTGAGGACAGCTGATGTGCGTGCTGAGGTGGTGCAGAGCTGGCAGTGGGAAGCTGTATGGCCCCACGAAACGGACCAGTGGAGTGAGAGCGGCAAGAGGCACAAGCCGGCGCTGAAGCGGGCTGCACATTGAGAAGGACGTGGGTTGGTCCAGGCGCCCGCTCGGAGGAAGGGGTCACAGGGCTCAGAGAAGCGTGTGCGAGGCAGATGAGCAGAGACCAGCGTAATGACTGAAGATGCGCCCGACATAATAAACAAAACGAAATAATACCGAAAAAAAATAACAAAAACACATGCAGCGACATGCACAACAAGCTCTAAATGAGTGCACAGGATCTAGCACGGCAACAGAGTGAGGCGGCGTTTGTGGGAGCCCCGGACAAAAAAGGGATTTTTTTTTTTTTTTTTTAAAAGTCTGCTATATAAGAACATATTGCCCAAACTGCGGACTACAAATTGCCTGAGGCGCATAGGACAGCCAAATAGTGGATGCGAGGCACAAACCAAGACTTCCCCTGAGCACGCTGAGAGGAGAGAAATGTGCTGGCACATGGTGTCGACCTGCCCCCGCATGATGACTACCATTATACCCACAAGTGGGGATTCAATACAGGAAGGAACCCCAACACTCACAGGCCAGAGCATTGAATTGACTGTATGTGAGCACATGGACTGCCATATCCCCTGTGAGGGTGAGGCATAAATAGATCATATCGGGTGTGGGGAAAAAAGAACGTAGCTCACCATCGGCTGAGAGGTGAGAGAACAGATAGCGACCCGAACACAGGGGCGCGCTAATCCGGCGGATACGAGGGGCACGCCTGGGCAGAGCGGAGGTGAGAGACACGGAGATACTGTAGGCTGAAAGCAGCACAGGAACCTCGCTGAAGGAGAGGAATCAGCGCAGGCCACCGAATACATTTTCGCACATAAGTACGTATGGGACCTGAGGCAAGACACTAACTGTGGCGGCTCCTAACCATTGGGGTTGCCAGGTGGGCACCCCATACAGTCTGAATCACACCATCGTGCTCCAAAAAAGTGCTAGATGCCAAGAGGGAAGAAGAGGACTCCCCGCTTTGCCTGAGATGGATGCCTGAGTGGTTTCTCTGCCACATGTACCCTGGAATGTCGGGAAGGAGCAAAGTGTCTCGAAGAGTGCGGGGGCTGTGCGCTGAGCGCTAACACTGGAGAGCACGAGGTGGGGGGCTGAGCTAGGGAAGGAACGTGCCCACAATTGGGAAATGTCAGACTGTGACCAGGCCAAACACTAACTGGCTCTCAGAAAACGCACTACAGAAGTCAAAGGTGAAACATGAGAGGACACAGCCCGCTCGAAATGCAGTTTTTCAAGCCACCATATAATAGCGCAACCAGTTGAGGAAGATAGCCCAATACCTGATCGAATTGGAGACGTCAAATAACATTGCAGAGTTGAGGCCAGACACGCAAGGAGGATTGCACGATGTCAGTGAAGGGGCTGAGAACCAAAAGCAAGCAACCGACAATGGAGACCTTTGCAAAGGCACAGCGAGCTCCCTCGACCCCGACGCAAAGTGCAATGGCAGCTTCTGCGGATAGTGCCCCAGAAGGAGAAAACCACCAGTTCCTAGTGGCCATAACTAAACTGAGCACTAAATGGGGCACAGCCATGGCAGATCTATGTACGGACCTTGAGAACAAAATTGACGCAGTAGGAATCGAAGTTACCCTGCTGCGACAAGACGTTAGAGCGCTGCCGGAAAGGACAAGTGGCCTAGAGAGCGCAGTGAAAACTAACACAGATGTCAGCACAAATAATGCAAAAGAGGTCCACGTACTGATGAGGAAACCATGACCTGCGGCCCCACCGCGGCTGATAATTGCGAAATTCTAAACTACAAAGACAGGGAGAAGATCTTGGAGTATTTTCGTAAAGGCGGAACGATAAAAAGGGCATCCACCAACATCACTGCATATCCTGGTGCAAAGACAGCGGGACAGCTACGTGGCGATTAAAAGAAGACTGCGTACAGCTGGTATCAGGTTCATGCTTTTGTACCCTGCAAGGCTGAAAGTCTTGCATAAAAGCAGAGCGCTCTTTTTCGACACCCCGGAGGAAGTAACGTCATAGTTGGACTTGCAGGGCTGCTCGGAGCAATACGAGGATCAAGATCGCCAGAAGCACGATAAGTGAGGAGAATGTATCATGAGCAATGCGGGGATAAGCGGGGGGAGGAGTCCTAGTATGAAGCTTTGGAACACTTGTTCGATATTATGTGGCTTTCGGACTCTATTACCCCGTTGTACTGGAATATAGTGCACTAATTGCATAAGTGAGCTGGGTAGCGCTAAGCGTAGCAAATTTAGGACAAACAGGAGCAACAGAACATAAACTTCTTACCCCCAAGAGTTAAAAGTAAGGCGGCAGCTAGGGCGCCTTTACCCTGCTGAGCCGCGAGCGTAGGCTTTTGCCGAACGGGGCTAGATGCGGGGGTGCCTGAGATCCAGGGATGGAGCTGGGCAACAGTTCGGGAGGGTGTTGTTTGGGGAGGGCCGGAGAGGGAAGGGGCGGGAGGGAGGTGGAGGGGTTTGTTGTGTTTATAGTTAGAGGGAGTTCAAGTTGAGGTATGAGCCTACATAGACGAGTTAAGCAACTGGAATGGGACTGCATAGGTGGGGGAGGTTGTATTAATCTGACACGCTATGGGGGAGCTTAAAATAGTTACTTGGAATGTCAGGGGGCTTAATAGTTACCTTAAGAGAAGCAAGGTTATGCTATACCTGCGGAGGCAGAAGATAGATATTGCCTTGTTGCAAGAGACGCACCTGACGCGAGACAAGATGGAGATGATTGGAAGAAAATGGAAGGGAACTGTGGTGGGCTATTCATACTCAGCCTATGCCAGGGGAGTGATCGTCTGGGTGGCACAACACGTCCCGTTTCAGCTGTTGCACACGCTGGTGGAGACGGATGGAAGGATGGTTGTGGTGAGAGGATTAGTGGAAAATAGGGAGATAAGTATTGCAAACATATGCCCCAAACCAAAATACTGCTGCATATTTTAGAACGCTGTGTAACAACCTTAGCATGTGTGTGGGGAGTGCGGTGATCTGGGGGGGGGGGACTTTAATTGTGTATTAGATCCTAGGGTGGACAGCTCAGATGGAAAAATTGATAAGCCTACCCTGTCGGCTAAAGCGTTACAGACGCTGCTGAATGATTTTGGGTTCGAATGATTTTGGGTTCGAAGATGTGTGGAGGGCGTGCCACCCTCATGAGAGGCAATACTTGCATTATTCTGCCCCGCAACTACATACAAGGCTAGACTATGGGCCTCATCACGAGTTGGGCTGTAGCTCTTAAATGCGGTGGTAACGGTATTATAGCCGCATTTAAGGGTTGGCCCTATCACGAGTTGGACGCTAAATCGGCTGTTTTACCTCCAGCTTTTTTCTAGGGGTGAAAATCCCTGTTTTCGGCAGTATTACAGCCGGCTGTATTAGCCAGCAGTATTAGCACTGAAAATTCCCCTTTGGATTCAATGGACTGAATCAGGAATGGGGATTTACCGTTAAGGCCCAACCCGTGATCCGGTGGTAATACCACCGGCCCGGTTGTTGCTAGGGCTATTACAGTCGGCGGTATTACAGCCGAAAATAAAGCCCAACTCGTGATGAGGCCCTATGTCTTTGTCACCCCAGAGATACTGACAGAAATCACGCAGGTTGAATATAAAGCGAGAGTCCTCTCGGACCACTCGCCTCTGATCTTCGGATGGCAATGTTGCCCCCCCGAGAGCAAGAATTTTGACATGGCACCTCAGAGCAGAGGCGCTCCTTGATCCCCTCTTTAGAGAGGACATGAGGGAGGGGATTGTTAGATACTTTGAGACGAACACGGGCAGTGTGGACTCAGCGGGCACGTTATGGGAGGCCTTCAAAGTTGTGATTAGAGGAGTGGCTATTGCAAAATCGAAAGAACTGCAGGGAGGGATCCTGGCAGATCTGCAAAAAACCGAGGAAGAACTGGAAAGGGCACTTAAGGGAGAAAACAGTACCAACCTAGACAATGATTTGATACTAAGACTGCAGCAAAAGTGCGCATATCACTGGGAAAGATTATGTAACCTTAACTATACAAAGTACATAGAGAGACAGCATGAGGGAGGAGACAAACCGGGAAGGATCTTGGCTTGGCTCTACAACAGTGAAACTCCTAGACCACCCAATTAGATCAATAATAAGAGAAGATGGAATTGTGGTGGATACTCAAGAGGGTGTCAATCTGGAGTTCGCAAACTATTACGGGCAGCTATATGGGGACGATGGGGAGGAGAACCGCGCGATGATAGAGGAAACCCTAGAGGACATAGGTTTGCCGCAGATTAGTGCTGAGGAAAGAGGAGCTGGACGCGCCGATTAGCTTAGAGGTGCTGGGGGAGGTGGTGAGACAGCTGCCAACTAGTAAGACCCCGGGTGCTGATGGACTCCCAAGTGAATTCTATAAGATATTTAAAGATGAGCTGCTCCCACCGTTGTTAGACATGCTGAATGAGGCGTATGAGCTAGGCAGACTGCCAGAGTCACTTAGAGAAGTGACCATAATACCACTTCCCAAATCTAACAAGCCAGGGCATAGCTGTAGTTCTTATAGACTCCTGTCGATGCTGAATCAAGATAGTAAAATTCTGACTGCCGTTTTGGCAAATAGGTTAAGGAAAGTTAGAGGCAAACTGATACACCCGGACCAGACGGGCCATGCCCCTGACAGGGACATATTCCATAATCTCAGGAGGCTCCATGGGGTCATTGAATATGGGAACGAAAGCGAGGACGAACTGGCGGTTGTTTCATTGGATGCAATAAAGGCCTTTGATTCAGTCAAATGGCCATGGTTGTTGGCGTCCCTGGCTGGCTATGGGATGGGTCCAGGATATTTACAGTGGGCTAAGATGTTATATAGTGAACCGCTGGCCAGAGTGAAGACAGGAACAGTAATATCGGAGAGGTGGAAACTGGGTAGGGGAACTAGGCAGGGTTGTCCATGGTCCCCCATGCTATACATAGCCCTGGAACCCTAAGCATTTTATCTAAGGCAGCAATATGACAGGATAGGCATCTCTGTGGGTGATGAACAACATTTAATATCATTATATGCAGATGACATATTATTGTACTTGCGATACTCGGAGGAAAACCTCCAATATGTTTTGGAGGTGATGGGGAAATATGCAGGAATGTCTGGTATAGCGGTGAATCCTCAGAAGTCTAGCATGTTCCCATTGGGTGGATATAAAGGGACTCCTCCGAATCAGCTACCGATGTTGCAGGTACCATGGGCGGTTAGTACATTCAGCTACCTAGGAATAGATATATATCACACAATGGAGGAAGAACATAAGCGCAATATGGAAGTAGCCATCAAGAAAACTGAGAATTGCATGCGGTTCTGGGTAAAGCTGCCTTTAGCAATGATGGGACGTAGTGCAATGCTGAAGATGGTGGTCCTGCCTAGACTCCTGCGCTATTTCGGGAATATCCCATATATGACACCAAAGAAGTTCTTAAGCAGACTGGCCAGTATGTGTAGGGACTTCCTGTGGCATGGCACACGGAATAGGGTGGCCCTCTGGAAGCTACAGAATTTTTACGAGAAAGGGGGTATAAAGTTGCCTAATTATGAAGTTTATTATGTTGCAAGTCAGCTGCAATACATGGCAAAATGGCTTTCAGAGGACGAAACCACTGAAACAGGTTGTTCAGGCGGGACTGTGCCCCATTTTACCTGAAGGAAATCATGTGGTTGTCCCAGGAAGAGATAGTCGGGCGTCCACAGATGATGGTGCTGGGATGGAAGATGTGGCGTAGGGCCTGTCAACTGATGGGGAACCCATGCCCGTGCTCCCCTCAGGTACCACTGGTTTCACTGGCGGGTGGGGAAGAGCAGTTAAGGATGATAATCAGGAACCATTGTGAGTCGGTTGGTATAGCGACCATGGGGGATATTTGGCAAGAGGGGACCATAACAGCCTTTGAGGAGTTGGAGGCGGAAACTGGGCTACACACTGGCCAGTACATCACGTACCATAGACTGGTGCGGAAGAATAAGAGAAGGTGGCCTGAACCGGTGCTTGATGAAGAACCAGATGCTATTATAGACACAATATATGACATTGCAGAGGGGGGACACGAGATATCCAGAATATATGAGATGATGATGGCCATAGTACGGAAGGAGATGGTGCAATTCAGACTGGAATGGGAAGAGGAAGTAGGAACCTCGATGGAGGATGGGGTGTGGGAGCAAGTCCAAGGGTATCACAAGAAAGTGTCAAGGAACGCAAGACTTAAACAGTTGCAATTGTATATTACACATAGGGCGTATCTGACACCTCATAGAATAGACAAGTTAAAAAATGCGGGAAGGCAGGCATGCCCTAAATGTGACGAGGAAAACACAGGCATGATACTTATGTTCTGGTCATGCCGGTCATAAGGCGCTTCTGGGGTGAGGTTGCACACAAATTGGCAGAAAAGGGCATCAAGATCGTGGTGGATACCGTGTGGGCCTGCCTGTTAGGGGGGTTCCCTAGGCCACGGAAACTTAGGCATGTCAGCAAACTGAAGGACCTGGCATATGCGCTTGCGAAGAGGAGAATTGCTATGGGGTGGAAGACATGCCACAAACCACGATTGGAAGCATGGTGGATGGATTTGCAGAAATGGGCGGAGGCGGAAACGGTGGTATGGCAAGAGACTAGCAGCGCTTGGAGGGGGGGGGGGAAGAAACTGAAACCCTGATGGCTTGGAAGCTCCTGATAGCTGAACTATTTGGGTCAATACAAGAACCATCAGATCCAACTGGAAGAAATACCCCATCACAAGATGCAGAAACAGAACATTAGCAAAAGTAGGCTTGTAGCGGGGGGTGGGTTAAGGGATGCAGTGAGCACAATTAGAAAATGTACAATTGAAAAGTTCTTGTATACACTGCAAGTTTGGTTTGTATTGTTGGTTTAAATATTTAATAAAATGTTCAACAAAAAAAAAAGTACAAATTACATTAGTCGATTTAAGGGCCATGCGCTGCCCGGAGAAAAAAACCTTCCGGGCCCAAGCATCAACTTTTTTTTATCACCCCTGTCTGGTGGTATTGAAGGGTAAACTGATTGCCTAGTGGAGGTTGCAGCTCGTACCACTAGACTTTCAGGGGAGGGATTTTTAGATAGGTATTCCGGATCTGATAAAGATGGCCTGTATTTTGCTACAAATTTCTTGTTTACTGCTGAAACCGAATCAGGAGTATTCCAATTTACCATCATCCTCTTCTGTAATGCTTTATGGAATAGAAGGACAGGATTTTTTAGAGGACCCTCACTCAGGATGTCCGTCATATCATCCTGGTCGAAATTTGGGGAAACTGCCTTACAACCCATGAAATCAATGACCCTTCTCATGAGATTTCTAAAACTAGGATCTGCATGATCTGTCAGGTCTGGTCTCTCAAATTCCACTTCAGGGGAAGTGTCTAGGCCACTGGTATTTTGGAGACAGTCAAAGATCAGTTATTTCGGAATTCGGGTCCATTAGCTCTTCAGTGACCTCTCTGGCTTCAAACCTAACTCCATCTGAAGTAACATCCTCTTCAGAAGATTGTTCTTCAAAGATGGATGACATGGATCTGAAAAATTCCTGTCTGGGTTGAGGATGGAAAACTTTTTCAGGTAAAGAGGGTGGTATCGACTTAGGCATGGGCAAAGTTTTTGAAGGAGGCTTCGATACTGTCGAAGAAGGCTTCGATACAGTCAAGGGTGTAGACGCCACTTTCATCGGCGTTTCGACGCTGTAGACGTCAACTGTGTTGAGTCGAGTTTCGACTTAGACGCCGATGTTGATTCCGCTACCACCGAGTTATGCACCGGAGGTTTTGCCTTAGTACGAGGTGTCGGAGAACTTTCCCCTGATGACACACTCGACTCTTTTTCGGCTCTCGCGTGTTTAGTCTTTGATCTCCCTCTGTCACTTTTAGAGTGGGCAGGGGCATGATCTCCACGCGGCATCTTCGAGGGGGTCTGGGCCGCTTTTTCGAATATTTTAAGCATCGAAGCCCTAAAGGCCTCCCATTTTTCAGGGGAATCGTGCTTGGATAGATAAGTCACTCTCCTCTCAGAGGAGGAAGAAGATGAACTGTGATGTTGCTTTTTTGACTTCTTAGACGAAGAGGATTTCCTCGAGCAACTCTTCGATCTCGACCTCCTCGACCCATGTCGAGATTTTCGACTCAATTCTCCCCAATCTTTTTGAAGACTTGTAAGTTTCCTCCCCCACCGCCAGCTTACCTCTCCATTCCCTAAGAGCCTTATTGGACATGGCCTGACAGGAACCACACTCGACAACCCAATGGTCTGGGCTGAGACACCAGAGGCAATTCCGATGGGGGTCGGTTATTGACACTTTCCTACCACACTTCTGAAATTTTTTTTAAACCTTTCTTGGGTGTGGTGGGAGTAGATGATGAGGACATAGTCGAGAAAAAAACCTGATGCGCCGTTCGTGACACGAAGCAGTTGCTCTGAAAATGGAACTGAGGTAAAGGGCGTGGCTCGAGCCATTTATACAGCGGATGACGCTAGACGGCAGCCCTCAAGGGACTACGACTCCGCAGCCTCGAACACAGCGCCCTCTGGTGAAAAAAAAAT
This sequence comes from Ambystoma mexicanum, assembly GCF_040938575.1. Classification (NCBI taxonomy): domain Eukaryota; kingdom Metazoa; phylum Chordata; class Amphibia; order Caudata; family Ambystomatidae; genus Ambystoma; species Ambystoma mexicanum. The sequence continues at coordinate 979,418,289 of NC_090941.1, forward strand.
TCCGAAGCAGCAAAGCTGGGAGACAAGATATCTAAGATGAGGAATACGTGGGAGGACACAATCCATTTGAAATATTCCTTTAGCAATTAGATCTGCTGTTAAGGATGAACTACTGTCTATGGAAAAATAAGGTGTCATTCAGAGGATTTCTGAGTTGGTGTCCCCATTAGTGGTAGTTCACGAACCCAATGGCAAACTCAGATTATCCATAGATCTTAGATCAGTCAACAGATGCGTAATACCTTATAGACACCCATTGTCTATTATTAATGAGATGTTAGGTATTATTAAGAATGTCAAGGTCATGAGTTTATTAGATTTAAAATCTGCGTATCATCAAATTGTGCTTCACCCTTCCTCTAGGAATGTAAGCGCATTTATCACTCCTGAAGGTCTATTTCAATGTAAACAAAATGCCATTTGGACTGATATCGGCAGCTGCTGTATTCCAAAGAATTATGTATCAACTGTTTCAAGACATGGATGGAGTTTTATATTTTCAGGATGATGTGTTGGTGTATGTGAAGGACAGCAAAGAGCACAATGATAGATTCAGGAAAGTGTTGGACATTTTTATGAAAGCAGGTCTGACACTGAGCAGAGATAAATGCAAATTCAATAAAATGAGTATGCAGTATTTAGGACACAATATCTGAGGCAGGCATTGAACTGAAATCTGATTTGATAAACAATATTATTAATTTTCTGAGTCTGTCGGATAAAGAAAAAGTAATAGCTTTCTTGGAAATGGCAGATTATTATGCTACGTTTATGCATAGGTTAGCAGACAAACAATTCCACATGAGAAGTCTGGTAAAAAAGGGAGTAAGATTTGTCTGGAATGAGCAATGTGAGAGAATTCCAGGAAATCAAAAATGCTTTAACAAAGGTCCCAACATTTAGCAATTTTGAGCCCAGCAAAGACAGTGTTTTAACTACGGATGGCAGTAATCATGGGTTAGGAGCTGTTTTTTCTCAAAAGGATGGTAGTAAAGAAGTTACCATAGCGTTTGTGTCTAGAGTGCTAAGAACGGCTGAAAGGAATTACTCTACCATAGAAAAAGAATTGCTGTCAATAAAGTGGGAAATAGAAACATTTCGGTCTTTCTTATGGGGTGTTAAGTTCACCATCAGATCCAACCAGAAACCTTTGACAGAGATTCTAACCATTAAAGGTCTAGACAAAGTTTTATTAAGGATTAGGAAATGGGACGCCAACTTGCAGTACTATAACTGGGATGTTGAGTATTTGCCAGGCATTAAAAATAAGGCAGCAGATTGCTTGTCTAGACTGACCAATGTTGTAGAGCATGAGGGTGATGAAGCAGATAAAGCTTAACAAGTGCTCAATGTTAGTCAGGAGGTTGTGTCTGAAAATGAGTAGTGTTGTGCAATGTTAGTTGACCATGACTTGAGAGATGTAAAAGAAAGGTTAGAGACAGGTATGAAGAGTTCTGAAATCAGGAAAGGAACCATACCTGATCCATTTAGGAATGCATTTGATGAGCTCCACGTGAGGGATGGGATGATTTTACGAAGAGACAAAATTCTTCCTCCAGCAGGAGTAAGACAGAATCTTTTAGAAGTGGCGCATGAAGATTCTACAATCTACAACTTGGCTACTCAATCAAGTTAGGCCTTGTAATTGTTAACCAGGCATAAAAAAGTAAGTCGCTGCATGGTTTATAACTTAAAAAGGGACTGGTTGAAGCCGGCCAATTATAGGCTGTTGGCCATGTCAGATTTGTCGGGGAAAATATTTTGTACTCTCCTGTTGGAGCAATTACGCCTATGGGTGGACCAGAAGCAGATCCTTTCTTTACAGCAGACGGGATGTGTAGGGGCATGAGCACTAACAATAACATCTGGATGGTTCAATATCTTATTTGCCGTACATTACACCAGAAGACCAGCAACCTATATATCGCTTGTATAGATTATACTAAAGCGTTCAATATGGTTGACCACAAGAAGCTATGGGTAAAATTGGGCTTGTGGGGAATTGAACCATGGATTCTCAATTTAATAGATGGTGAGATTATTGAGGTAGTACAATTTTATGTATTTTTGGGTGCCCTGCTTACTTCAAATTGTTCAGAGAAAGCATCTAAGCATTACACCATCACCAAAGCAATGCGTAAATTAGCCCCGATCAAGAGTTTCATCCGTACTACAGGGGGACACTCAGTGGAAGGTATGCGTCAGGTCTATAAAACCAGTATAGTTCCTAGTATATTGTATAGCCTAGAATTGTATACCGAAAGAGTTTTTACATGGTTAAAAAATTCTGCAGGGGAAACTGTAGTGGAGTACTCTTGGCCTCCCTCAATCCCCGTCGATTGAGGCTGTGCGCATGGAATTAGGGCTGGTATTTTTGGCTACTCTGATTAAGGTGAAGAGAAGTACTTTTTCACTAAAGATACTGACGGGTGAGGGTGAATCCGTGATGGGTTGCTATAGGCAACACTGGCAAAACAAACGGAAAGTGATCCTGTGATGAGAAATTTGGTAGCTAATTGTATCTTATTCCTATTCCATGCTGATATTGGCTGGAATACGGATATTAGTCAAAATATAACAGCAGCTCAGATTGCATTAAAAAAAGGCTTATATGTGTGTTTTTATACATTTGCAATGATCGTGTTACTATGTAATAGTGAAAAGGTTTTATTAAACCGTAGCACTTAATAAAATAAATACATTAAAATAATTCCATGTACAGTGTGCAATAATACAAGTCTAAAATTGTGTTTATCAATAACTCGTATATTAAAAAACAGTACACCGACATTACACGAAAGACAATATACCATTTGAGAACCATTCACTGGGAGAAACGCTGCCTCTTTTCCTTAAATGGGTGACCACGCTTTGCAAAGCTTACCACCAACTCACATAATCCTTATGCAAGTACTTGATCAACTAAGATTATTCGCCAAGCAATTTACACACGGAGACTTAGGAAACATAACTCTCTACAAATTTCACTTGGACCATACACGTGTGAGTTAAACGTGTTTGGCCAAATTATGAATTTAGTGCTTGACCCGTAATTCAAGCACTAAGGCGGTTACCTTCACCCTGAACTACATAGGACATAATTGCAAGACCCGGCCACTGCCGCACGTATGAGGATGCAAAATAATAATTATCCATTTATCATCCACTCCACATTACATTGTTGGCATCCAGGCGAATGACATCACTGTAAAGCACACTTAACCGCTAGTAAATACTCTACAAAGGAGTACTAAACCCACAGGAACGTCCTTTCACAGAGTTTGAAACAATGCTAGGAAACCCGGCGAACAGTTCCAGGACTTCACAGAAATCAATGGAGCCTGCACAGCAAATGATACGCCCCGACTGGTGGGCCATGTTACGAGCGCAGCCATATCAGGCACACGGAGCTTGGATGAGTGATGGCATTCTTACTGAGCAAACACCATTTGCACAAAGGTTTATCTTCAGCCAGCCAAATACAAAGAGAAAAAAGCGGTAGATCAAACAGCATGAGGATTGGTTGGCTCAGTGGCTGAGCACAGGAATTCACAGGTATTTTCATCTCCAGATCCCTGGGTAAAACTTAAGAGACACGGATTTCCCCTTAGTAGGGAAGAGTCCTCACTGTACAAAGGAGCACCGTTGTTGACGTCTACATACCAGGGGCCAATTAGTTTACAAGTCTGGAGTGTGACCAATCATCACAATTGCAGGAGTCAGACAGACAGCCTCACCCATTGGCATGAAGGGTACAGTGAAACCGGCTTTTCGCAAACATTACATTTTCCGACAGTTTGCAAAATGAGGTTTATTTTAAGCAAACATACATTTCTTCGAAAAGGCTGTTAATGGATGCCACTTTGCAAGCGATAATTGTGCCTTTTAAATGTGGTTCGTTCATCAGAGAGGCTGCAACTACCAAACATCTATTACAGAAAATCCATGCTTCTAAGACACCCTCTCTTTTCTAATAATTCAGAAACAGTAAAATGGACACATATTTGAAGAAAGCTGCGCTTTCATCAACACAGTTTGGAGAGGTGTTTTGCATGTAAAAACACATTCCGACGTCTTTTTAGTTTTGGCTATTAGGACTATAAACTGAAACTATTGCATTAGTGTACAGTTAAGGAGAAATGGCATATGTGGAGGGACACACAGCTTGTACGTTTTTGATTATCTACCTACCCATGGCCATTGCTACCCATGTCCTGCCCCTCCCCGTCCAAAACACCTCCCCCTGGGAATTCTTTGAGCTAGCTTGGTCAAACCTTAGCATCAAACGTTGCGCTCAAAGTGCCTGGCAGTGTTTTTCAAAGCAGTCTTCTGAGAGTTAATGCTCTTATTGGAGTTGTAAACATGCTACTGGTCTGATTAAATTGTCTTAACCAGGTCTGCCTTCATCCACTCTATTTATAAGCACTGTGCATGTCCTTCACTGAAATCCTGTTAAAAGCACCCACTGGTAAAGCCAACAGTTTTGGCTTGTGTATACATATTAGGTATTTGCCAGCCACTGTTATTATATGCCCAGATGCATGCACCATTTTGCAGCTGCTACCATTGATGGCCAGTTATTACCACTATGGCAGTGCCTTGCAAATACCTTTCCCATGCTTACGCAAAAGTCAAAACTGTTGCCACTGCCAATGCTTGTTAACTATGGACTTTGCAGAGAAAGAGCTAACTCAATGTGAAATTGCTCATATATTCTGGAATAGTGCAAGTTGCATAACGCATAACGCACATAGCTTTTTGAAAGGCCTATGTACCAATGCACAGCTGTCTTGGATTGACATACATGTCATGTTATGCTATGTTATGTTATAGATTCCTATACTGCGCACTGTTGCCACCTGCATGGTTTCTTGGCACGCTGGTAGATCTGTAAAGGAAGGGGGCAGAGGGTGGGATATGTTAGTAGGACAGAGCGGGGGAAAAAGAGCACACGAGCTGTGATGTGCTGTTGGCAGCTTCAGTTCAGTTTACACCGTTGGCTGAGCGCAGGTGTGTTTTCGGTTTGTAGCCGCCATGTGCTGTTGGGCGAGGCTATGCGTGGTTTGTTTAGCTGCTGTAGTGTAGTGGCGTGCATGTGGTTTGTTGTGCTGTAGAGGTATGGTTGTGTTTAGTTCATAGTTTGAGAGGTGTATGCACAGGGATGAGTTGTTTAGTAGGGTTAGTTAGTCGCAGTACCCTATCCTACCACCTCTGTTTTGATTGCCTGTGGCACATATCCCATCCCTTGTCGTATATTCTTTTGTGCAACAACTGCCACTCCTATGTTGTCTGCAGAGGGTTGGCCCCTTAACAGGGCTATTTGGTGGCAGTACCCTCTATACCCAGAGTGTTCAGACCAATTGATGCCCACATGCCGTTACCTCTAGCACAATCCTGTGTGCAGCAACCACTACCCCCACAGGCTTCTCAAAAAGGGCTTTGGGGGGGGGGGTCTGTGTTCCCTGTGGGCCATCAGTTTCGAGATCAGGTCACCTCTCCCCTTTTTTCCATCTAAGGCCCTCTATCTGTGGTCCAATTAAGTCAGACCCATCTCTCTCCCCTATTTTCCGTTTGACCCTCCACTCCGTCGGGTACACATAGATCTCCCTCCCATTCAGACACCTCTCCACTTCCCTGCACTCCACTCCGTTCCGTTCCTGTCTACTCCCCAGTCCTTTTTAGTTGTGCGTTGTTTTCATGGTGCATGGGTGTTCATTCGTCATTGTGCCGTTCTGAGTTGTCGAGCCAGGTTTTTATTTGTTTTTTAAATTTTAGATGGTCCCTCATTGATTCGTATTTCTCTGGGGCGGAAGTTTCAGAGTTTTACGGCTAATTAAGAGAATGCTGATCCGCCAAGTTGTTTTCCTTGTGCAGGATTTAGGTTCTAGGCAGATGTCGTTGCTGGCCCGAGTGTTCTAGTCGGGTCAGGCTACATGTCAAACTTAATGAAACTGCCATGTATCAATGTCGTGCTCTTTTGGATTGACATACATATCAGACTTAATGAAATGGCCTTGGATTGATATACATTTCATACTTTATGAAACAGCCATGGATCAATGCACAGCTCTTTTGGATTGATATGAATGTCAAACTTAATGAAAAAGCCATGTATGACTGCAGCGCTGTTTGGTAATGGTACACGGCCAACAATCTGTCTGAAGCGTCCACATAAGAAGGCAAAGCTGTAGAGGATTGTGTACCTTCCATACAGCATGCATCGTGGGCTACTCTATCTCTAGGGAATGAGCCAAATGGTGCCAATGAAAGAAATCGGTGATCAAAATTTAAGATCAGTGACCTAGCTGAAATATTTAGCACAGCACAACATTTTAGTAACCTCAATCTTGATTTGTTCTATTATTCTTGCAATTGTCTCTCTTGTCTACTCTCCCTAAAAAGTATATTCCATTTCTCCATTTGACAATAGCACTGGCTCTACTAAACGGATACAAAGACAATAGGCTTCTACTTTAGCCTCAAACTTAAGAGAAGACTGATGACACTATGGTAAAATATGGACATCTGCCTCAAATGCAGGTGCTCGGGAAAGTCCTCCCATTCATTATGCGGTCTTGAGCAGGGCAATCAAATCAAACCTGGAACATGCAAATGCCCTCTATGTAGGCACAAACAGCTACCAATGCAATGGTATGCAAATGGCCCATCCCACCACATACTTAAGAAACGAGAACCTATTCCTGCCCTTCGAATGGGATTATTGAGGTGAATAATCACTGCAGATCCCACTTCCTCACCAATCACAACGATTGCGAGAAAATCTCTAGACACATCCCGAGCAGAAATCCCTGCTCAACCAACTTAATATTTCTCTTCTTTAAGTACCCCAACTCCAAAACTGATTGGGGATCATATTCTAATGAGTGGTGCGGAAAATGAAAACGTTAAACTGCTTTTAAGCTTTAATTTTTCACTCCAGCTAATCTTCGTGCCATTCCATCTCTGCTTTGCTTTCCTCCGCCGTCTCGCAAGAGCACTTGGTTATACGCCTTCATGAAATGTACATGCAGGCATACAATCAAAGATCCCAATGGAATACGTGGAGTTTAGCACATACTAATGACAAGGCAGATTCCACCGGAATGCATTATAAAATGACGCATGGAGAGCGTATTTGCAGGCATAGTTTTTTATCTCTCAATAAACAGACAGTAAAACTGAGGAGTAAGGGCGAGTTCACCTCGTTTTACTGTCCCAGGTGGATTCCACTGGAATCCATTATAAAATGTCACCTGGAAAATAGTATTTGCAGGTGGTGTTTTATATCTTCCGAAGTGGGTTTACTCTCTGCTTTAACACTGCCAAAAATTGCACGCAGGGGAACCAAGAGCACTGAAGTGCGAGTGTTGGTGGTTCCCTGCATGCAATTTCCGGTTTAAGTAAAATTACCCCATCCTCTAAGGTTGCATGTTTTGCAGTGTACACCACCAAACTAACATCAATGCGTCCCCTGAAAAATCATTCCTCTGTGCGTATAGCTGCCTCAACAGAGACTATCGACCACTTCACTTTAGGGAAATAAAGCAAGGTAAGAGACTGTTCAGTTTGTCTTTTGTGATTTTGTAGTGGGGCAATTGTTGACTAGAGAGCATGTGCCCTCCTGCCTTCCTCAGAAGAAAGAGAATTATAAAATCAGAAAGGGCACATTTGAAACTGCACTTCAAATTCTCCTGGAAATGCAGCTGGCACAAAGAATAGTTTGTTTCGCTACACCTGTAGGGGACAGATTAGGCTTTAGCTTGCACAATTAGTGTGTTTTTAAATAGATTAGACTAGGTGACAGGGAGGAGTGTACTCAGGATAGGGACTCACTATACAAGTAGGGCAGCATGGCTATATAGGTAGGGTGATGTTGCAGCTTACCCATAGGTAGATTTATAATTTGCCAGGTATGCACCAGGAACCGGTATATAGCAAATAAATGCAGAGCAAATGTATCCTGCAGAGAAACATAATGTGACAAGCTGCCATATTAAATTGCACAGGCAGAGAATTCAGCTTTGCAGCTTTAAGAAAAAGCCCAGCTAAGCATGCTTGAACAAATCAGGGAAAATGCAGTAGCCAGCCAGATGGGAGCTGCCCCCAAGGAATGTGAAGGCCCAAAAGACTTTGTAGGGCAGAACAAGATGCTATTGTGTGCGTCCAGTTGTCAAGGTAACTTAAGTTACGATAACACGGAAGGCCATTTCAAGTACATGGGACGAACTGAGCATCCCAGGAAGTCAGAAGCAGTTGACAGATTAATGCTTCAGCGATCGGCTAGGCGTGACAGAAGAACCCAAAGGCAACTAAAAAAAAATCTAATTGCAGCAATGAAATCTTAGCAGGATGAAAGCAGAATGACTCACAAAATAGTTATTCATAAATGTGTCAAGAACACGATGGCGCGATCGCTGTTGCGAGAACAAGTACTTGAGACTCGGCTACAATATGGTAGGGCAGATAAAATGGCCAGTTTGATTTAATTAAAACAAGGCAGTGGATCAGCGCCTCAATGGCCCTGGGCTGCTAGTGAGCTTTCTAAATTAAAAAAATAAAACATAAAATAATAAGACAATATGCTTGTGTCTCTCTATCTTAGCTACATAAACATGTCATCATGCAGCCAGTTCATGGATAGTGTGACCGCATTCTAACTGATGAGCACATGTCTTTTTTCACCACAGAAGTAATTGACGCCTACCAATAATATTTAAAAATGATGAGTAGTATGGGAAGACTTATGGGTAGGATCTTAGATAAGGGTGACCAATCACTAGTTGGGGACATATAGGATTCTACATGTAGCTTAGCAGAGGGAGCCAATGACCAGGAGCGATAGGTTTTCATAACTCAGTGATCATGATGACATAAGAATGACTCATTTGTATTATATAAAACTCCTGTTGTCTGTTCAAACGAAGAAGAATTCTGGAGTGAGAGCTTGGCTTTTAATCTTTTTTTTTCCCCCAGTCTATTGCAATAAACTGGGTTACTTTGCATTTGGCATACCACCATCACTCTGTGTTGTCTCTTTTTTGACAAATAGCAGTAAGAGGGCTATTTGGCTTTGTGACCTCTTTTTCAATTTACTAACAAGAAGCATAACACATTTTTGATACTGGTTCTCAGAGGGTGACAGTAATCTCCACTTCAGCAAAATAGTCAAACGTGCCAATGTCGCCCTAAGAAATAGCCTGTTTCCTACCAGTATTTAATGACCCCTAACCCCCCAGTAGTTCACATTTTGACATCCCTACTTTTCCACTCACTGATGTGCATGCCAATATCACTAGCCACAGTAAGGAATTCTTACCACCATCAACTTGTTTTGAAGCCATGCATGTTGCAATAACTTTTACATCAATCTCCACCCCAAAAAGAAACTCTTCATCCTCTCCTTTTATTTCTTTAAAGTCATTGTATTGAGAGTTAAATTTCCAGCAAGTTCATATTTGCTGTCAGCAACTTCAAGGTGCACTTCATTAACCTTGAATTCCAAAAAACCAAATTTCTTCGCTCTTGACCACTACTCTACATTCTTAACATTCTGGTTCTTAAACTTTCGATTCTACGCTGAAATGCACACCATGTGCATACACGTCATTGGCAATTGAGGGCATTTTATCTCCAGTCTAAGTTCTCTTTTCATTGTATCCTTAAGAAAGCAAAATACTACCTGACCCAATCACAAATCATTCCCCTCTACACCATTCTACTCCACTGAATACTAAATGGAGATCTTATCCTCTGTATTTAACCACATCCTTCTTTGTTATCTAGATATGTGTAATAGAAAGTTTATGCATTTTGCAAAACCACATAGGTCCATTCTGGCAGAGTGCCTTGCCATACATCAAACCTTGATGTTTTTAAATATTCTCCCTAATTTGTTTTCTAGTGCAAACTGAAACATACTAATACAATGCTTACTGTACTAGTACGTTGGGCAAGTACAGAAAAAAGTAAAGATTGTATCCAGCATATCTATGACCGTGTAAAAGGGAACTTGAATGCCCAATTAGATAATGAGTTCCAGCACCTCATCCCTATATTTCAAACAGTTGGGTGGATAATCCTGCTATAAACTGTCGAAATGAACCTAATCTAATTTTCACAGACAAGCACGGATCAAGGAGATCACCATCCACAACTCATCTGAGATCTCTTTACCAAAAGACGATCTGGCAAGATCACAGTAAAAGGTAGGGATCTACTGGATCAGAACAGCTGAATGGCGTACACAGGAGAACGCGTTCATTGAGGTTATAAGAAGTATGAAGGGATGTATTTGAAATTTATAAAACTATATAAAACAGAAAGATGAATGGCTAGGTGGGAGATTTGGAAGTGAATGGTCAAGTGGAGTAAGAGACGAGGAAAATGGTCCAGAACAGACAGTAGGCAAATGGCAGAAGTTCAACAACCATTTGATTACTGTACACCAAATGAAAACCTGGTGACATGCGGCAGAATAAAATCCCAAAAAGGCCCATTGACAATGGACCAAAAATATCCCCCCAAAATCCCAAAATCAGAAGGCAGTACTAGAAGCTGAAGTCAGCAGCACAGAGGCCAAGAAGAGGTTACATTCCAAGAAACAGATCCAAGAGATAATTCAAAATAAATCACAGAAGCTGACCGATGTCCAAAATTACAGCGTCACAAGTAACAGACTCAATTGTGGAGGAATACTGATACACTCACTTTCATTTTCATACTAAAAAAACAGATATAGCAAATGTGATGGGCAGTACAAATTAAATGGAAACTAAGTTGACAGTGAGTTAATTGGAATACTTGGTAAGGTACTTAAGAGCGACATTTGCAAATATCGCTCTTTTTTATGATCAGCCAACTCAGTCCTTTGTCGGGTCTGATTTATCTCTGATGCATGCCCCCCACAACCTTCTGAAATGCTCTTTATCAATTCATCAGAAGTTTGCTCCTTGTCATTTCGTAGGGTTCGAAGCACCCGCACCTTTATGTGCTCGCCCTGGCAAATGAGTATGACATAGGAAGCCCTTTCAAGCACATGGTCGTTCGGGAAGCCCTGATTCTCTTTAACAGTGTTGGTTGCGAGTTTGAGCGCCCTCCTGGTGTTCACTTAAACACACCTGTTGTACACCTCATCATCTGGGTGACCCCTAAACCAACAGTGTCCGATGTTTCACTAAAAAGTAATTTTTAATGCTTCAGTAAACACCCAAGGTATTTATTGTCTTTAGTACATTTTGTAAGTGTGTTCATTATTTCTTTGTTTTTATGAGATACAGACTTGCAGCACTGAATTTCCATTTTTACTGCATATTCCAGAATGCAAGGGACATATTGGTATAAACTACGCTTAACAAACACATCCTGAATGTGCAGGGGCACGTGGTAAGGCAGCCCGTGTGGTACAAAGAAACAATCTCCACTTCTCCAGGAACACTGCTTGCCACAGAACCAGATTATTCAAAAGAGTCGTTCAGCAGAAGCTGCCCTGTTCTTGCACTCATCCCCCATCCATACATTCATACGTGAATGAGTGTTCTGTGCTGAGGCTTACTTCAGTTCTCTGCCCATCAGGGCTATCAGGGGCACTTGGTGCTGAGTGGAGGACTTGAAACGGCATCCCCTATGTATGCATACCATAGCAAAGCAGCACTTCAACTGAAAACATCAATTTGCATCAAAGAGCTTCTTGATAATGGGATAATGATTATTCCAGTGTTTACAACCTGAGAGACTTGCAAGAGCAAATTTGCTGCTGGCTGCATTCTGAACATATTTGCCAAAACCTGATCCAATCAAATGGCACTGATCTATAAATAGAAAGCAAGGCGTTCTACAACAAGCAATTGACCGTCCAAAGTAAAAGGCTTCCCTATGTTGATAACTCCTTTTGAAACTTCCAATGTCTGAAATGAAAACAAAGAGACCTTGGAAGACGAATGAGATTGGGACCCCCGAAAGCCACGAACATCTGAGTTCCTAGATGGAAGAATAACAAATGAATTATCTCTCAGTAATGTTCTTTCTGATGGATGTTCCTCCTACGGATTCCTGATCTTAAATAATCCTATCCACAGCACAGCTGTTATTCATAAATGTTTCCGCAACCAGGGGGCTCCGTCTGACATCTCTGGATGCCCCACTCCAGACAGGACAACAGGGTCAGTATATGTTGAGGCGTCGTGACCCATGACCTCAGTTTTGCCCTTTTCCCCCAGCAATCTGATGCTGAGGGACTGCAGAATCAAAGCTGTATACTAGTTATCTGCCAAGTGGGGCAGGTAGGGACGGTGATGAGAAATCAATGGGAAATTACAGAGATCTAAGTCATTTGTTCTTCTAATGAATTCCTTCCTCCCACTGATTACACACCCTAGATAAATTCCCAAAGCAATGCAATGTTCTGGAAGGAAGAAGAGAGCAAGGACACCATCTGACCAGAAAACTCTGGAGGACCACCCTACCAAAACAAGCGCCCTGACCTTACTGGGAATCCATTCACTAATGTTTTACAAACGTGTGCAGAGATGCCCACGTAGTCGCCTGGCAAATGTTCAGAAAAGGAAGTAGGCAGAAAGTCCTCTGGTAGGATAAGCTCTGAGACCATAAGGCACCTCCTTAAGAGCCAGATCATAGCATTCCGAGATGCATAGCCACCTGCATAACCCACAAAAATCAAGACATGGTTTCGAACATCCCTCGTCTGAGAAGGCATACTTGCGGAGGGCCGCATCTGGTCCAGCTGAAATAATTGTTCCTCTGTCAAAGAAGGATTGGGGGGAGGTATAAACACTGGAAGATGGATCTTTGAGAGAGATGGAATTCTGAGACCACCCTCAGGAGGAAGAAGGGTCTCACTTTCAATGTACCCTTCTCTTTGGAGAAAACCAAATACGATGGTTTAACAAATAACAGCCAGAGCTCACCCACCCATCTAGCGGTAGCGATGGGCACGAGGAAGATCACCTTTAGCGTGAGCAGTGAAATAGAACAGGAATGCAGGGGCTCAAACTAAGAAACATTAACACAAAATGTACGTCCCAAGCTGGAACCACAAATTGGCATGGGGTAAACCGGCTGCACAATCAACATAAAAACTGTGTAACAGTGAGAATCGTGAAGTACAAGCTCTGCTCAAGGGACCTTTTAAAAAGCAAGATAGTGGCTTGTTACCCTTCACAGTGGTAATCTGCTTGCCTGTCTGAGTCAAAGAGAGCAGAAATTCTAGGCTAGAGGACATGCTATAATAAAATGTGTTCTTTTATATAGCGCTTTACATAGGACATATTTACATACATTACTATTATATAGGGTCCAGGTCCCTCTCCCAACACCAAGTTGAAAATGTAGGCCCTTTAAAAGCATAAATCGACTTGGAGTCAGGCCGCCCAACTGAGAGGAGTACATCCATGTTGTCTTCCGACAAGTCCCATTCCTTGTAGCTCTGCCTCTCAGTATGCAGGCATGAATATTCAGGCTGCTGAGGTTGAGTCGAATGGGGGAGCAGATTCACTCTCCTCGGGAAGAGCTAGGGAGGGCTGATGGGCTTGTCCAGCAACTCTAGGTATCACATTCTCCGGACCCAGTCCGGAGCGATCAAGATCAAAGTGGACCCGAACAGGTAAAATCTCATGGGAACCAGCAGTATGGCAGGCATTTGCGCGAACGCATAAAGAACAGTCAATCGCAAATCCGTCCGCCACAGCTCCCTGTTGAGGAAGTTCCCTGGAACAGAACAACGTGCTCTTCCTTTTCATGTTGGAAGTAAAGAGCTCCACTTGAGGAGTCCCCCAGCAGGAGAAAATCTCCTCCATAACTCCCTGGCAAAGCTCCCACTCATGCAAGGCTACAGTCTGCCTGCTCAAAGCATCCACCGTGACATTCTCTCTTCCGGCAAGATGAGCAGCCAACAAACAGATTAGTTCTCCATAGCCCAGAACCACAGTCGCATTGCTTCACCTTATTTTAGGTAGTGCATGTCCACTGTGTTGCTGTTGGGATCAGCACATCTCTTTTTCATAAAGGGGAGAAAAACAATCGGGGCCAGCCTGATCGCCCTCAACTCCAGCAAATTGATATGCTCCTGGGACTCTGAGGAGAATGGTCAGGTCGGACAGGTGAGCGAAGCAACCTATCAGGGGTGCATCCATGGCCAGTGTCACCTGGAGCCATGATTGTCGGAACAACATGCCCTTAAGCACGTTGTCCCTCAGGGAACACTATGCAAGGTATCGAGCAAAACAACTGGAGACTTGTGAAGGCACCATGAAGTAGACGCAGACAACAAGTTCAAAATTGAGTCTCAAAAGTTTTATTAACTTAAAAATCAGACTGGAGTAAGGTATAATCTGCCCTATGCTAAGGTGGGATTTCCCTACCTAAAGAAAACTAAGGATAGTCAGTGTCGGGAAGTCCAAATGAAATGACTGTGTCCAAAACCTTTAGCTGCTCTCACAACTAACAGCATACGATGTGTAGGAATGTCAGCATTAAAATGAAAGTTCAGAGCTTCTTCTAGCTCTTAGCTCAGGATCAGCTTCCCCTTCCCCAAGTTCAAACAGTTCATAGAATCTCGGGGTTCCCTTCCCCAAGATTTCAAATCTTCCAGCTTTTCTAAATAAATAAACAACACTTCATTGGGACACTTGCCAGCTCTTTTGACATCAGTTCAAAACAACCCAATTCCTTGGGCCATTTCCCAGCTCCTTATATAGGCAGTTCTGTTTCTTAACTTCATAATCACACACAAGCTTGTTTTAAAACACAATCTTCTTTAGGCAGACATTCACTGGCTTTTCCACATAGGGGCCACTCGGCCTAGGCGCAGTTGTCGGACCACACCGTTTACCCATCACAGGTCATGCAACCGATACCTCTTCTTGACGGCTTCTATAAACGATTAGCCACTGCTTCCATTTGACAATAATGTTTAGTTGACTCCCCAGTGTCATGATACACTTCCGACACTGTCCTGTGGCTTGGTTAGCCACTATGCACTTTGTTACACTTTTGTGTATTCCTCTGGCTCTTGCCCACACAGGTTTCCTCTTAACTTGCAGTTCCTAGAGCATTTTTGCTTTGGGCCAACCTTGATTTCTCATGTTATACCATTCTTAGTATTCTCATGACTTTGTCAAAACTTGCGTTTCATACAATACATTCTATGGTATCTGCCACGTGTATCACTCTTCTTGCACACCATTCTTGAGTGCTCAATTTGCTTTTACTCTGTGTGGCATTCAAAAAGTTCTTACAATAACCTTCAGTTTGTTCGGTATTCAAAGAGTACTTATTTCGGTATTTAAAAGTACTTGCAATAACTTTCAGTTCATTCTGTATTTAAAATACTTGTTTTGGCATTCAAAGCACTTGTAATAACTTTCTGTTTTTTTCGGCATTCAAAAAGGACTTTGTATCAAGTTACCAGAGCGCCCCAGTATGATTGTTTCCTTGGTTTCCACTCAATGGTCACACAATGCAGCTCCCTTCTGCTTGTTGTCCTTCAAGACGGGCCTCTTGCCACTCCTTCAGCGTTCCGGCTTCCCCAAGCTTCACTTCTCCCTCACGGCAGCCACAGAGAGCACTGCTCACTCTCCTGCTTTCCAGCAGTGGCTTGGGTTCGTGGGAGTGCCACAGCTCCTGCTTCGCAGACCCAAACAGGAGGATAGCAGGACCTCTAGACTCATGTCCGTCCTTGGCGTCTCTCTCCCCTGCTCGACACGGCTCTCGGCACCTGGGTCTCCAGCTCCCTTCTCACCAGCCCGTTCCTCTTGCTTCCACGCAGCAAGCCTTTTTAGATCTGTTAGGAAGGCTAAGTGACCCCCCCCCCGGCGTGGGTCATTAAGTCCAATTGCCTGACCAATGCGAAACTCATTTTTTGGATGGGCCTAGTTGTTCCACCTCTATTCCTCCATAGCCCTCTCCTTCCTCTCAGTACCAGAGTGGTTTTTGGGAACGTTTGATTTAATAAAAAAACATATATAACTCTGTTTTGTCTCTGATATGTGTTTGTATCAATCCAATGAGGATGTGTCTTCCTAGTTGGTCTCTTCCTCGCCCCAGTACTGAGGTGGTGTTTCTGGGGGACCGTTTGTGGGGAAGAAAATGGAAAAGGCCGACAGTAGCCTACAAAGGGTTGAGGGAGAGAGGGCTCATTGTGAAATGGGAAAGGGGATACCATGTCTCATCTAAGGACGTCTCCTTCCCACTCCACAATTTCCCTCCACCCAGGTGGTGCTCCCTCGCAAATCCACCCCCAGGGTCAGGATCCAAAAGCAATGGCCTTTCCCTGGCCACCTGAGAGGAGGATCCAGAGGGAAAAGAAGCGAGGACGCCCTCAGCTTCCCCACACACTGTAATAAATCAGAGGCGATTCCCACAGAAAACCTGGCCTGGGACCCTTTCCATGTGGCCAGTGAAAGGTTCTGCGGGAGGATCACATGGCGGGGTTAGGTTGAGAACAAGTCAGGAGGAATGGGATAATACCTTTACGAACTATCCCAGTGACCCTACACTATTAATGGCTTATTTTATAATGGAGATTGTAAAAGAAAAAGTCAATTGTAACATTGGGAACTTCAAGTTCCACAATGCGATTTCAATGTCACCTGGCCGAGTAAGATTGTCGTCTTTGTCTTCCCTCTGTTCCCCTCCCTTGCCTCGTCGCGCCTTGAAACACTTGTGTATAGGCGCGTTATAAATGCCATATCATATCATGCCCAAAGAACTGGTATGAGGAAGAGGGATCTGGAGGCTTCAGACTGCAAGACGCAGTCTAATGATTTCAATGACCCACACCTGAGAGGGACGAAGGGGTATAACAAGCCCCCTCAAGTGCAGGCCATTAGTTGTTGCCTTGGTGGCAGTTGTTGCAAAAGTAGAAGGAGCAGAGGGTGGAGTACTGTTCGTGACTCCATGTTGCAGCAGCAGCCGAGATTAAGGGGCATCAGAGACAGCGGAGCCACTGCGTCCTGTAAAGCGGATGCCGTTTGGTGAGGGTCTCTGCCATCAAGCATTGTGTCTGCAGAGTCTGCGGGGCGGTAAGTGTTCATAATGAAGACTTCCCCCACGGAAGATCTCATGTGCAGAAGCTGCGCAGCAGGAAGCATTAATTTTGAAAGCTTTCCCCAAAGTGAATTGTGTTCCAGTGGCAGATGGGCATCGGAGCACTTCTGGAGAGAGCACCTCTATTTCCCTGACCAGCACGGACTGTGGGGAGCAGGCGAAGGTTACCTACATGAGAGCGGGAAGCAGAGAAAGCAGAAAACACGAATGCAGTGGAGCCAGAGGACGCGAATGCAGCACCCAGTGAATTCACTAGTTGAATGTGACCCCGGAACGCACCGTAATCGCCTGCTGGCCTGTGCTTCTAATTTTGAATACCAAACGAAAATGTTAAGAGGCAGAAGTGGAGGACTGGGCCGAACTTTGCATACCAAAATATGGCTTATCAGCTAAAGTGGCAGAGTAATACCATTAGGGGCAATAATCATTCTGAAGATGATAAAAACCACCATTGCTAAAGCCAAAAGAAGGCAATAGGAGAAGACTTTTACAGCAACCAATATTGCCCCAGCCCAAATAGGGCAGTAAGAAGATCAATTGTAGATTCTATTGTCACCAAGAGGAAGAGGCAATAATTAAGAAAGACACAAACAAGCATTGCCCAGACTCGAGGAGAGCAAGCCATTATCAGCATTTGGTTGATGTAAGAGTGGGGAGAAAAGTGTGGCAGAAGAGATGCCTCCTGTTAGCCAGCATTAAAGAGAAGAGCAGAATATGTGTTACATGTGGCATAAACAGCACCAATTTGGTTCATGTCTTTAAAGAAGAAGTGGTTGTTTCTGAAGCTGTTGAAAGTCAAAAGACTTTGTTAAGTGGTTACCAAATGAACTTAACCACAGGAGTACTTACAGTAGAGTTAGAGGTTTATGGTACTGTCAGGCGAATGTAACATGGCAGGGGACCTTGCCGTGTTAGACCTGGCAGGTGAGTGGACTAGGTGGAATATATTAAAGTACTGTGTTGCGGTTGAAGACTCGAGAAGAAGTGGCAGAGCCACTACCTTATATTGTGAATAATTGTTCAATCATTCTGACAAACTAGTTCTGTTGCCATTAAGGAACTGTGGAAGTATTTTGGTTCTAAAGAAGAGGTTCTGTTGAACCTTTTGTTATCAGTGGAGAACACAGATTTTTTATTTCTGTTAGAACTATTGGGAAGACACATTGAGAGACTTGTTGGAGAAGAAGAACATTGTTTTCCAGAACTGTGTTATAAAACAGAACTTTTCTATTTTGAACTATGGATACAAAAATTCCTGCTTTGAATCTGGGTAAAGGAAATTACCCAGGTCACAAGGAGAAACAGTATATGTTGGATATAACGATATAACTGTGGTCTTGTTAAACTTTGAACTGCCATACATTCCCTTCATATGCTTATTATATGTATAAGTGTGAGGGAAAGATTCCTCATGTTAAGAGCGTTTCCTTTGGTTATTTTGAGAGGCAGGGAAAATCTCTTTAGGGTAGGGAAAGTGAGGCATTTCTCAAATCCTTTTAAGTTAATAAAATGGCATCTTATGAAAAACCTTCACAAAAGTTGTCTGCCTCACATTTCTGACCCGTGAGAAACCAGGTGTCGTCTCACCTGCTAATCCACGGGGATCTCACTCTCAGGTGGCCAGGGCACGGCCATCGCCTTTGGATCCAGACCCTGGGGGTGGACCAGTACGGGAGGATCACCTTGGTGAGGGGTCTTCTGGGAGTGGGGGTTAGACAGCCTATGGTGAAATGCAATATTTCCCCTTTCTCGTATACCTAACCCATCCTATTTCATAGGATTCCCTGGTGTCCCAACTCACCCCCCCTCCTCCTTTCCATACAAACAATGGGCTGAGGAAGAGGGCAATTGAGAGTAACACTGCTGACTCTTATACATCACATTGGACATGTCCCTCTACTTGGGTCAGGCAAAGTCAGGCACTTGACTCTAAGTGCATACATCTGATCGCAATCGGCTCTCCTCAGACGGATAAAAGGCAAAACAGAGACACACTGAGCAAGATGCAACAGGAGTAAGAGCATAAATTCCGGGGCGAAGGCTAACCTACTGGAGCAGAGCAATGGACC
This sequence comes from Ambystoma mexicanum, assembly GCF_040938575.1. Taxonomy (NCBI): domain Eukaryota; kingdom Metazoa; phylum Chordata; class Amphibia; order Caudata; family Ambystomatidae; genus Ambystoma; species Ambystoma mexicanum. The sequence continues at coordinate 979,437,419 of NC_090941.1, forward strand.
AAGGGACAAGAGCCACGGGTAGAGAACCCCAGGAGTTCCCTGCAGGAGGCTGTTGCCTCCAAAAGGCCGCAAAAGACATGTGGAGAAGGCTGAATACCAAACAAGAAAGCTGCAGTGTGTTCCAAGGACGCCAGCAACCCTCCTGGTGAACAGCAGAGTTGGGGAGGCGAGGCCAAGTCTGTGGTACTAACCTTGACTCGCAAATTGGAAGAAAATAAAAGACAAGAAAAAACAAAACGCACACAGCCGGTGAGTTGGCAAACGACGTGAAAGACTGCTGTGTGCTAAAGGAAGAGTGAAGTGGTAACATTATATTATAAAATTTAAGGCTGCATGCGTGTGGATGAGACGCGAAGAAAGGCAGACCTGCGAATTAACTTTGATGTAATGATAGCTGGAAAGTCAGCGATACTGAATAACGGAGTGGTCTGGCGAAAGGAAGTAGCCCACTCGAAAGTCTCTGTGAAAGGTAGAAGGTTGTCTTGATAACGTGAATGAACTGTAAAAGCAAGAGGACTGAAGTTAACCCATAGAGAAAGGGAACACGAAAAGCTGCACGTTGAACTGTGGTCCATAATACAGTGAACTACCCAGACCAGAAAGAACTTGGGTAGATAACATAGGAGTGTGAGTTGAAAGCTGGAAAGTCGAAGTGGTCCTGCAGAGGTCTGTCGCAAAAAACACGCACATTTGAAAGTCACATCAGGAAATGGTCCAAGCCCGACAGAGGGAGACCGGAGGTATAATAAGTTAGGGGAAGGGAACCCCCTCAGGGATATTAGTTAAGCTTGGGGAAGGGAACCCCTGGAAGTGTTGTGAACCTTCTGCTGTGAAAGATCTGAGTCGACAGACGGGGAACGGCGTGAACATTTGTTGTGAAAGGTCTGAGCCTGACAGAGAGGGACCGACATGAACATTTCGTTAAATTGTGTTTGTAGAAATTGGAAAGCAAGACTTTAACGTGGAAGGCCAGACGGGCCTTGATCGATGTTCTGAGCTACCTTGTCTCGATCGACGTTCTGAGCTACCTTGTATTAAGAGCCTGAGCGTGTCGTCTTGTCTACAGAGACCACCTTACCCACGTGCTGTCCAACATGTGGAGGAGAGCAGACTCAGACACATTTATTCTTTTGAACAGTGACTTTTCTTTACATACATATATTCCTTTTCACATTTTCTGTACAGGCATTAGGTTTTGTTAGTAAAGGCCATTTTGATTTGACGGACCAAACTAGGACTGTTTGTTTATGATTTGATGGTTCGGACTACTCCCTTTATAGCTAAAGGGCAAAGAAAGAGTTTCTTCAACCCCATTGAAACTTTAATAAATGTTTTTACAAATTTTACCTTTTATGTCAGTGTCATACTTGTGATACCATGCCTCCCTTACAGACCCCTCACAACACCTGCAGAAGATCTGACATACATCCCTGAAACAGAGCAGCCATTGAAGCAACCTCATGCGTAGGTGAGCCTCTGGAACCAAAAAAATGCAGGAGGCCTTGAGACCCAGCAGACACGGGAAGGCTGAGGCAGGAACTTGTCCCTGAGATTGGAGGACATCTACCAGCTGAGAGATGTTCGCCTCACGATCCTCAGATGGAAAGATTCTGCCCAGGGAAGTGACCAAAACTGCTCTGATGAACCAGAGGGACTGACGCGAAACATGGGCTGTGCAACAGACTGCACGTGTGAAACAGATGTGCCGATGCCTAATCGTCCAGGTAGGGAAAGGCATGAATGCCCTCCCTCCTGAGGTGAGCTGCCACCAGTGCCAGCACCTTGGGGAAAACCCTGGGTGCTGAAGAATAACTGTACTGCAGGACTATCAAATCGTAGAGATGTTAGCCCATAATAAGCCTCGGGTACTTCCAGTGCTTCAGATGAATGGGCATGTGGAAGTAGGCATCCTGAAAATCCAGTGACACCAACCAGTAATGGAGATAGAGGGCTTTGAGGATCTGGACCAAAATTACCATCTTGAATTGGTCCTTTCGCAGAGACAAATTCAGGTTTCACAGAGGTTTTGTTCCTGGGTGATGAGGGTACAGAGGCTGTGCATAAGGTTGTTGTACAGCCAAACGAAAGAATTTTGCCATCACCTTGGAAGACTGAAACCTTTTAAAGAAGTCTACTTTAACCCCAAAAAAGATTCTGCTATCAAAGGGAATGTCCACTAGCTTTGCTTGCACATCATGAGCAAAACCTAACATTCTCATCCAAGAGTGACGCTACACATCCATGCTTGTGGCCATGGACCAGCTGACAAAGTCAGCCGTGTCAAGTCTGAATTGCAGAATCCAATGGGAAGCTTCTCTGACATCCTGCACTAAGGCCATAAAAAGCAGGATCAGAGGGAGCTGGACGATGCTCCTTTGCCAGCTCCCGGTCTACTACAGGTATAGAGGTGGTCCTCTCCCACACCTATAGCACTGGAGCTTCCACAGCTACTTTGAACAGTAGCAATGTCCCCCTCTTGGGTCCTTTATCCAGAATGTCAGTTATTTCAAACTGGAACTTTTGAGCCTGGGGCCCTTTAGGAATGTGCATATGTAATGGATGAGATCATACACAATAACCCAGAGACCAAATAACCGAACAAACTCAGGAAGATGGCAAATTACTGTTTTATTAACAATTATCTAAAACAGGGCATTTACAATGAACATCAACGGACGTACGCATAATCTTGCTCAGCGATCTTCACACAAAACATGGTTTTTATATCAAAAATACGTCAGAGGTGGCGTAATACTAGGTGGCAATAATGGAAACCCTAACAAGGGTCGGAATTGGCTAAGGGGAACATCCAAGTATACTTTCTATGGGAACTAGGATTGTGATTGGCTGCCCACTATGAGGTGGACAACACATGCCTACCTCTAAAACATGTAATCTTCAGAAACATTAGATACACAGTTTCTCATTGATCTTCAAACTATAAAGGTCCTTCGTTATATGGACTACTATAATTGGTTGGCACGCTTGTGCCAGGTATGGAATATTCGGTTGATTTAGCAGCACGTAAGTCCACACCCAGGTGCAAGGAGATGGGGCATGCCACTACCACCCGACCCAATTAGCCTCTATCTTTCATCACCCATGCCTTCTGCCATGAAGATTGTCTTTGTACTTGGCCTTTCAAAGTATCCTGGTCTTTGAGAATGCACAGGAGGGAAGGCACTCACTATTGTCTCTGGAGCTCCAAATTCGAACTCTATTTTCATCATTGGCTCACGTGACTAGAAGACCACAATTTGGTCCATTTTGCAGGGTTCAAATGCTCTAAATGAATTATACTTGGCACTCCTGACTTCAAGCCAGACAACCTCATTGTGCAGCTCCACGATTCTGCTTATTCTTGCTGCAACAGTTTTCCCTTCCCGCTTCATGGGTCCTGGCTTATTAAATTCATGATACCGATGTCCAGCTTCTATATAATGGCGTCTTTGCCTGCGTCTATTCGCTGCGTATAGCCAGCTTCTATGATGACTTAGTCTACCTTGCGTTTCAGCATTTGTACATTTATTGAACGGTTGATTTTCTGCAGCACTTTGTGCACAAATTATCTTCTTTGTATTTAAAAGCTTACTTGATTCTTTACTTCATTATTAGTTTCTTTAGGATCTATACATTCTCTTCAGTCAGTATCTCAGGACGTTGTGCATACTTTTTATGACATCACTAACTTCTTTTCTTTGCTCCTTCTTATATTCCTTCAGGGAGTTCCACCCTTAGGTTGCCATCACTTCGAGGATACATTCGGTAGGGTTGTCTCAACGCGTATCTTCTTTCAAACACACACTTTGGTATTGGCACAACGGCTGGTGTACAACACGGCAGTGTCTCATGTTTCCAACATATGGGAGGAAGGGGGGCAGAGTTTCCTACAGAGATATGCAACTGCTCCTCTACACTTTGGTCTGGACGGCGCTGATAACCCAAGGTTTTCAGCAACCTTGGCTATTAGCCTCTAGAATGATGCCTGCGGTTTTCCTGGAGTCGGAGCTGGAAGAATATCCAGTCCTGTGGAGGTGTGAAGTCAGTTGATCTCCTAAAAATCCATTCCTACGGGAAGTCCATGGGTTCCATTCCAAAAGAAATTGTCTTCCCTTCTTCATTGTAAATCTGGCACATTTTTGATACAAATGGCCTCATTGTAAGCGGGGCATTTTCCAGAGGAGTTCTGGCACACTTGAGGTTGAGCAGAGCCAATGATGCGGAAATCGAGGGCAGAACCAGCATTCAGGCTTCAAGGCCCAAATGTGGCGTCTGTTAGCATCAGGAGACGTAACTGCCCCCGGGATCCAGGACCGAGCCCGCAGGAGTGTTCCCCTGCAGATAGCCTGCCTGTTTGAGACAGCGCAGGGGTCACGTTGGACAGCACTGATGTTGCTGAGGCCAAAGGCGCCGGGGTCTTGACATCTTCAAACAAAAGTTCTCCCATTCCTCCAGGGTGGCGAATTTGGTGGGTAACAGTACCTGCAGTGCCTCCTCTGGGGAATCTCTGGAACAGTGACTCCTTGTCTACAAGAAATAAGAACAATGATGATGCAAAGAACCACCCAGGGAACAAGACCTCTTGTAGTGCTTCTTTTTAGCATTTTGTGTGGGAGACCTGCCCATGGATCGACCTCAACCAAGACTGCACACCCTCACCTGCTTCCTTATGGAGATGGTGAAGAGTTTAGCCACGTCTGGATGGCCTTGGGATGGATGGACTGGTGTGATCTGCATTTGTGGATGTTGTGCTTCTCCACCAAGCAATATAGAGAGATCTGATGCAGATCCAAAACCGACATATGCCAGCCACACAAGGTTTAAAACCGGATGTCTTCACAGGGTTAGGGATTTCTCGTCAAAACCAAGGTAGTGCGGTCCCAAAGCATACAAAGTGCGCAGAGAAAAGGAATGGGGTTCACAGGGACTCGATTTATGCAGGCTCTAATGTTATGTCTGGTGCAGAGCGTGTTTGGGTGTTGGATGGAGCTGAAGTGGAGCCGCGGTGCATCACATGATGGTGGAAACAGCTGTGCGGCGGATGGGATTCTCCAAGATGAGGAATCTGCGAGAGGAAGGAATCCATTAGAACAGGGTCCTATTCAGCATCCAAAGTAATTTGCTGCACTTTGCATTTTTAAACTACTGTGTTACTTTTCCATTGTTAATGCCATTGAAGGGGTTAAATATCGTATGGAGCTACAGTAAGGATGGGTTGAGGTCTATCCATCAAAGCCCAATACAGCCTTTCCCCATAACAAGGGTCTCGTTCAAGCTCTATTCAGTACTGTATGGGGCTGGAGTACTTTCTACTTACCGTCTGCTGTGTTCTAGCCATTACACACCTTCATATTTCAAGTGACTCATTCATTCTCTTTTGGTAATGGTAATGTTCAATACTGTACTGTTCTACTTCAGATCTACGAAAGCTAATACCATTAACACACTGTCAGTATGTTTCTTTAGCACCAATACATATGCCAATGCTGACCGAAATCGATTACCCACTGCCACTGAACACCACCATAAAGTCGGAGAAAGGTTAGGGGTCTGCTTTAACTACTCTATACTGATGGTGTTCCCAGGATTCTCCTTGCCCCGGTAGTAAGAGGAAATACATACTGTAATTAATCTGAGGATATCGCCCCTTCTCCTCTGGGGGGAGACGTTTCCCAGCGCATCAGGGTGGTGTGTCCACAGTACAATAATCTCCCTGCGATGTGGTGCACAACGGGAGGATCACCAGGGAGGGGAAGCCCCTTATGAGACTAGAGACAATTGTATTCACCAGATGTGGCATAGTCCCACTTAAAATCCTTCAACCCCTTTTCAGGAGTTAAATTCCCCTCCCATCTGCCCTGTGTGAGAAACTTGAAAGTATTTAACCCGCTAGTCCCAGGGGACCTGTCATCCAGGTGGCCAGGACAAGGCCATCGCTTTTGGTTCCAGTTCCTGGGTGTGGACCAGTGCGGGAGGATCACCTGGATGGGGGTCCTCAAGGAGTGGAAGTTGGACACCGGAGGGTGAGACGCGGTATCCACTTCCTTGTAACACCTTTTACTCATCCTACCAGGTAGGATACCTAGGAACTCAACCGCCCGGACCCCCCTTCCCAACACGAACACTGTTTAACGGACAGCTCACTGTGAGAGAAAATGGACTAATACCCGAGCCGTATACCTGACATGTCCCAACACAAGGGTCATGCAGAGTCAGGCAATTGCTGATAATTACACACACCTGACTTCTATCACAGTTCCCCACACGGATAAAAGCAGAGCACAAAAGCACACTCCGAGCATGGCAAAACACACGAGAAAACAGCAGTTCCGAGATGGCAGTTTAATACAAGGAGAAAGATGTCAAGACCAGAAAGGGTTGCAAGGAGGGAATTGCCCTTGGCCTTTTCTGAGGGAGAAAACCGATACTTTCATGAGCCCTCGAGAATAAGAAACATAAGACCGGGAATTAAAGCTGAAGAAAGGTGCATTGTGTGTCGAAGGTACCCAGGGCTCTCCTGGATCGATTGCCAAGGCAGGTAGGAGTGATTGCCGCCGTGGTACTGTCCTTGGCTCCCACAACAAAGCTGATCCAGTAAAGTCAGTACAGCCGGTGAGGAAGGGAGACTGACAACAGACCGGTCTTTGTTGGAACCAAGGTTGCAGGCAGAAACATTGTATGAAGAAATCTGCCAAGGACAGAGTGTAAGGCATATGTAATAAGTGACGCAAATATAATTGACTATCCAAGGAGTGACTGAACTTTTGAAACCAAGGTAGATGCCAAATAAAGAGTGCTCCAGCGCCACGTGGGTGCTCATTCGAAGGACTCAGTTAGGCATCCAACCGAGAGTGTACAATTGTGAACTGTGAACATTGAAGTGGTCCTGCAACGGGTCAAGCCAACCCCTGTGCACATTCTAAAGTCTTTGAAAGCTAATATGAACTATAATTGGTCCGGGCCTGGCTGAGGGAGACTAATTGAGTAAAAGGGATCTGAGCCCAGCTGAGGGGGTTCCGGGGCGAACCGTCAGTCACCCGAGAAAATATATTCTGTAAGCATTGGAGAAGAGGATCTGAGCCCGGAAGAGGTGGATCCAAAATAAAGATTGTGGTAGAAAAGGGATCTGAGCCTGGCTGAGGGGGATCCAGGGTGAAGAGTGAATCACCCGACTTGAATATTTGTAAAGGAACTTTTCGTTGTTTTGGTACATTAGGCCCTCTGAATCAAGAGACTGTGATAACTTAAGGGACTTGGGCACAGAAGGCCCTGATGTTGGTAATGGAACTGTGTCCTCATGCCGAAGAAGCCCAAGAGTGTTCCATGCTCGAGTGAACTGCCTTGTCCCATGCTGAAAACGTGGGGAAGGGAGGCCAACAGCCTGAACATCCTGACTTATCATTTTGTGAACACTTCATTCTTTTTAATGAACATTTCCCCACACCATTTGCAAATTAGCAGTAAGGGTTGGCAATAAGTTATTTAGTATAGGCCCTTTTTGGACGATACTCCATTAGGACTGCATTATTATTATTTGAAGGTTGCAGCTGGCTCCCCTATTTAGATTTAGGTTTAGATAGGTGTTTATCACATTTAAAATAAAGTTCAAAAAACACACTTGAACTGTGGTCACTTGTGTTTGTCTTACTTTGATACTGTGCCTTCATTACGCCTGATAGGACTGATATGATTTATTGTGCAACCAAACCAAATAGTTAATTCATGCAGAGTTAAGATCTAATCAAAATTGACCGTCACTTGTTACATCTGAAGTCATGTACTGAGACGAGGAAAAGGACTGCGAGGATGCAGATCATTCAGCTAAACCGAAGTGAGCAGGCTAGTCCTTCAACAAATCAGATTGGTGCAGAACAACTCCCTTTCCCAACACAGGAGTTCAAATGTACTACAGCTGAAAGCCAAAGGAGAATGCTTCTGGGTAGCAGTAACTGGAGAAGTAACACTGTCAGCTGGAGAGCATTCCAGAGAGACGCAAGCCGATATGGAGACAAGACGTTGTTTGCCGGTGAAAGAGAGAGAACGAACGTAGTCTGGCTACTTAGAAGCTCTCTTACCGAATAGACATGAGAGCATCTTGCTTGGTCCACAGCAACTCCCAGAAGAGGGCGGTGGGCGAGACGAACATGGGACGCCACAGACGAATAGCCACCGGAGCCTAGAGACGAGATCCCCGCAGCCAAGAAGACACAAAACAAAAACAAAGGTACGTGGGCTGGTGGGGATTGAGAGGAGGTCCAGGGAAGCTGGGGGAAACACAGAAAGGACCGAATGAACGGCAGAACGTATTATGGACTAAAGCATTTAACTAAATACAGAGAAGCAACAGGACAAATAACCCAATCATTAATAAATGCATGGCAAGAGAATAGGCCAGTGAAAACCTAACCTAGCTTGGCAGGAGAGTGAACTAGGCTATTATAGACAACAATTGTGAGTCTGGTACCTGCCCCCATATAAAGCAGAAAGAATAAGTGAGTCCGAGAATCCATGTGAAAGCAAGATTGGAAAGAAGGAACACTACGTTCGGTAGGAGAGCAAACCAAACGAACCAAAGGTTCCATTGCAAGTCTAGTACCCACACCCAAAAGAGAGGGATACTAAGCACAGATAACAAAGGCTGGAACCCTATACCTGAAACAAAGACAGTATATGAGATAACTGGGTCTTGGCAGGAGAATATATCAAGAACCTTCAAGTATTGTTAGTCTGGTATTCATACCCAAATAAAAGGTTGGAACCAAAGTGGTCTAGAAACCTGGGACTGAGGAGCATGTTATACTTCTGGAGAATCCTTTGAGTTCTTGTATACAAAGAGACTGGAAATACATTTGACCTATTTAAGTCTAGGGGAAAGGAGCAGCCCCTAAAGTTGGAACATTATTTTCTTGAACATTGTTTTGAATGTTTTGGAGGCCCGACTGGCAGAGACAATTTTTGTTGTCTTGATGAAAACTGTTTTCTTTAGAGTGAGGGTGTTGCTATTGCACGCGGTTCAGGTTAGCATTCTTTCTCACTCCTGGTTTACTCATGCCAGGATATCACTATTTCAAAAATTCTAATTCTATCAATAATAGAGGATGGAAATAGAGCGCAATGTAATTGTCAATGTTGTAATACATGACCTCAGATGAAAAATTCTTGAAAATTGTGATTAATTGGGATCACTGGCAGAAGTGTAATTGTAAAAACATTGTGTAAATTGAAGACTAGTATAAAGAAGAAAATGAATTTGATGAGTTTTTGTAGAGGAAGATGAATTGATAATGTTTTCATAGTTATAATAAACTGGTATTCTAATAAGGCACATGTAATAAGTGTTAATCTTTGTAAATAACTTTTAAGGTGTATTTTTACTCTTGTATATATTAATTGTTTTTGAGTGTATTGTGATTATACTGAAATTTTGTTCAATTTTGTAAAGGTTTATCTAAAGCAATAAGAATAAATATTCTATCACTGTTTCATAAATGCAAATTCACTTTCTTTCTCACTCCTGGTTTACTCTCCTACCATGATATCACTGTTTCATGAATGCTAGTTCACTTTCTTTCCCTCACCTGTGTTTGAGATTCCAGCCTCAACGTTTGCCTGGTTCACTAACCTGCCTGGGCTTTTCACCTCTCCAATGATTTTTTCTTTTATCCACAATATTATATTTGTCCAATATTGGGTCGCTGACCACCAAAGTACATAAAAATCTCTTTCAAGTCTTCTGCTACTGGCCCCTCTTCATCATTATTCGCATTCACATTAGCGTCTCTTTTCATACAGTGGGTCGCCAACCCTTTCTCAGTATTATTTGCAAAGATACGAATGTCCTCAAAGGCCTCGCTTTGCCTTCCTCGCACTTCTTCAGTAACACAGCATTCACTTGCAGGTACTCTGGTAACCCATTCGGCTACCCTGGGCTTACCAGATACCTTTCATGTGTCTCGCGTCTCTGTTTCTCTGTTGTCTCTGGTTCGCTGGAGTTTCCTGGTGATCGCAGCCAAACAACGGAATTCCATGCCACTAGCTCTTAGAGCGGACTTATCCCTCTGTTTCTTTCGCAAAGGCCTCAAAAGCTGGCTCTTCGCCCAAGACTGCTAAAAGCGCTTCTGACCTGCGCCTGCTTAACCTTGCATCCATTGCAATTTATATAATCGATGTAATATATGTAAGTAATGCCTCTGTCTATGGTAACCTGTAAGTAACTGAACACCTATGTAAGTTTTTGTGGAACGTTTGTAATCTATCACCACAGCAACCAACCATTGCAACCAACCTTCTTCAGAAAAGCGCCTAGATGACCCTGGGCTTGGTGCGCTATACAAATGACCAAATAAATAAATACATATATAAAATAAACATGTCTGGTCTTTGATAGCAACATACGGGGAAAGAGGTGCAACTTAGGTTAGCTTATAAAATGTGCTAATGAGAATTTGATCAACTCAGTTTCCCCTCTATTCTACTGCAGCCATCCTCAGGCAGCCCCTCTTGAAACATGCCAACTGGCATAAGTGGCTGGGACCACCCTCGCTTAGAGACAGATATGGGTGTCCTAAATTTAGAAGTGGCAGGACAAACGCAGGAGGGGGTATAAATGTAAGCTGAACAAAATGGCTGAAAGGGTGGTGCCTTGGATTAGACCACAATCAATACTCCTGCACATGTATTGGAATCCCCCCAAGACAACTGCAGTGGCTTGAGTTCAGAAAGGACGGATGTATACGATTTGGCCGCAAAGACAATTTTGCTGCGGCCAAATCCAGCCAAACTTTAACTCCCCTACAACTCCCAATACATCCCCCGATCCACCCCATACATACCTTTTGATGTCCGGTTTTCTTCTGACCCTGCAGCGTCAGTTCCGTCCTTTCTATGCGGCTCGGATTCGACACCACAGGGTCCCATTTTCTTTTTCTTTTTCCATCCCCTGCTCCCCACCAATGTAATCGTGTTGAATCGATCGAATGGTACTGTCGGAATTCAGCCAGATGTACCATACGATCAATTAAAAACTATCAAATTGGGTAAATCCGAAAGGACTAATAACCAACAAAGGGGACTGAAATCTAGTGAGAACCCAGCGTATGACTATGCCGGCAAAATCAACAGTGATATCATTAAGATAGCTTTGGAACAGAATAATAGAGCATCTTTGAATACCACCTTTGTGGCAAAATGTAAGCGTTTACTTTGCAATCATAAACTCTATCAGGGTGAAAATGGGTCGTCCTGTGATAAAATGTTTTCCTTTCAATCTCACATTACAGTTAACAAGAGGGTCTAACACCGCTTTCCAACACTTAGCTTCTGAAACTGAAAGCAGCTTTCTACTTTGTACTAACCAAAGAGTGGAACACAAAGTGGCAAAGCAGTACTGGGGAGGAATTTATAACGCCAGGCACACTTTCCACTGGGAAGGGAAATCGCCATGTGCTTCCTGCACCAAAGAATGTGCTGCTTTGACACAAACATGGATGTAATCTCCAAACTGTGGAAATGTGTAGAGTCTATGGTATTGCAGGCGGTCCAGGATTTACTTTGAATAACAGGAAAGCCACCAACAGTGAGGACGATGCTCACGCTCTGGGCTAGAATTCCATAGAAAAGCTCAATTTTCAAATGAGATTTAGGGGTATCTGAATTAAAAACCGCCACAACTCCCTCAAAACAGCATGTTCAAATATTTGCATTTAAAAATAAATAGATAATATGCTAGCTTGACATTGCAACAAAGAATTGTCACTATATTTTGCATACAGACTTCTTACAGTACGTTCTAATACAAATATGAAGGTCAGATCAGCATGTTAGGGTAGATTGGCACCTCCATATTTCAGGCAGCCATGGGCATGACCGTCCATTTGACTTGGCAGTACTTTTTCCTCAAATAAATATAAAAGTAGCCTTCCAATGTGGCCAGTTTTTCAATCCGAAATCTTAGACGTGATCCTTTTTCATATTAAAAAAACTGAAAATTAGAAACAAACTTAAATGAATAATCAGTCACGTAGTTGGTACATTTGGCAAAGTACTTTAAAAATAACATCAAAGTTGGTACTGGTTGGATCAGTCTTGGAACGAGGAAAGCTTGAGTAAATCCCAAAAGTAATTCCAGCTTCAATCCACCATCACACATTGATCCCAGCAGTGATTGATTGTCTCAGAGCTATTTTAGCAATATACAGACATCAATACTTTTCAAACGATGAAATTGCATGTGCACGTTTTTTAACAGGACTCCCAAAAGCACGTTTATTATTCCAAGAGTTATTCTGCATCAGTGCTTTTAAGTACAATGGTGATCATTTACTGTTCATTGGTTAATGCTACTAAGTGTGTAGTTCACATTGTTCCACATTCGGTGGGGGGGTGAGGGGGGTGAGGGATTAAGTGTTGATTCACATAGGTAGTTGAATCCCAATGGATTCTATTTTAATTGACATGGCACCAGTAAGATTATCCAGCAAGTAAAAACAGATACTGGGCTAAAAAGGAATTGGAGTCACATGTGCATTGGAAGCAATGAGAGTCAATCTCAATATTTCCTGAAATCAGCGCAAAACCGCTGAATTATGCAACAGTACACCCCCAGCACAGCATTTTAGGCAACATCTGACACTGTCGGATCCAGATTCTATGTCAAGACAGGAGGCGAGCATTATGCTTATCTTTCTTTATTACTGCAACTCACAGCACTTCAAATTTTACGTTTTAAGCTCACAACCTTTTATTTACTTAGCCTTAGGAGTTTAGGAAATCAAAAGGTCCAAGAGTTTCATAAGTTCAATCACAAACTACAAATCCCCATGATCCTCTCGAATCTGATAGTTCTTCCTTGACCCTGCACTACCTCCTCCTTACACCAGTAAACAAATGTACTGGGTTTCATGTACAGTACATCTAGCTGGAATGCAATGGAGCGCTGCAAAACAAGACGATACAGTCATAGGATTCATGGATAAGGATACCATTACAAGGAGCGAATGTCACGGGAGGATAGCTCAGTGGCAACATGTTCGCCTTGGAAGCAAGACGACACAGAGAAACACAGGGTCGATCCCTGGGTCCATGCTTAGAAACCTCTGGGTATTAAAGGATAGTTCCGGGACTTTTTTTTTATTGTCCCTACGGTTCGGCCATGTGTTTTTAAGCATAAATCGGTAGATCGTAGAAAACTTTCCTATGGACCTTACCCGACTTTTCGTCCATTAACACACTCGAAATCAGCCGCCATTTTCTGATAATCCTATCATTTCCCCCCATCGACCTGGCTCACCTGCGTTTGCGGCACTAAATCAAATCCCCCGCCCCTGAGCCTGACATCAGCAGACGCGTACCGCCCATTTCCCAACGCCAAAGCACGTTTCGTGTCAACAATCGCTGCGCCTCAGCTAATGAAGTGTCGCCATGGAAATGGCAGGACGCCTCTTTCCTCAATAAGTATAAACACACCGTTTCACAACACACAGCAGCAGATTTTCGATTCCATTACTCTCTCTGTGTTACTTTGAGTATTCTGTGACTCGTTTCTGTGCTCTGGCCAGCTACCTTTGCCACTTCTAGGCCTTGTGAACACCTGTACCATCTCTGTAAATTATTTTACTTTCTTTACCACACAATGGCTACAATAATGCCGTATATGTACGAGCCTGAGTACACCGAGGCGGAACTACTGCAAAGGCAAGCACGCGAAAACGATGGGGATTCGGACGGCAGTTGGGAGGACCAGTCAACGGATGAAGAGCCTGGACCATGTCGCATGGACGGCGTCTCCACCTGGTGCACGTGCAATCGGTGCGAGCTAATGCCAACTGAGGAGGAGAACTGCTGCTGCCGTGAAAATTCCGGGTGCTTGGCCTACATTTCGGAAGGCGAGCCAAGTCCGCAATGCATCACCGAGCTGCCAGAGTTCAGGGAAGCCTGCCTCTCACGGACAGTGTTGATGATGGTGCTTATGCACGAACTTCGCGGCACTGTTCGTCCGCGTAATCCGAGTAACGAGTACGTATACTCTGGTTGTGATGTCAGTGATGCCACTACTATTTCATGGTCGTCTCCCACATATAAAATTACATCTACATATCATTCGAACGCATGTAAATTGGTTCCATATTGTGCATTTTCTAGATAGAATTTTTTTCAAAGCAGAATGACATTTTTTACCTGAATCGACATTGATAAGAAAGTTTTGTCATTTTAATACAGTTTGCATCTTTCTTTTTCACAGGTGGTACAGGCTGGTGGCCTATCGTTGCTTCACTTGGTGGCTTCACGGGAGGCTCGGACACCGCGTTCGGAGAGTAATACCTGCCTGTGCGGTACTTGCCATTAGACAACATTTCCCCAGCGACAGTGGACAATACCGCGGATTTTCCCTGGATGTGCTGCAACCGGAACTTTACAATGTGTAATGTTTATTATTTATGTTCAATTGAAATTAAGATCTAAAATAAAACCCAACATATATTTTAACAATGGTTGTTTTGATTTTTTAAATGAATCTAGTGTGTCTCCATTGAATAGTCTTCCTGTGCCTTGTCTTGTCACACAACATGTCTCCGGCCAGCATCCTCCCTCACGCTGGCCGCCCACCTTCAATCCACATAACCGTTGAACCCATATGCAGCAGACATACATATGTTATTTTGCGGGTTGGCATCAAGCCTCCCGGCCTTGCCTCCTCCCCCAAAAATACTTACCACACCACTTTGTTCAAGCGTTGGCAATAAAAGGCCGTTGGATTTTATTGATACAAAACATGGTTATAGGTAAATAATCAATATGGTTGATCATAATAAATCATACTTTTGGGCACCGGGTACAGAGATGACCCCCTCTGGCCCGTGCCGCCTTGCCACCACAGGCCAGCCTGCTGCTGACTAACTTCCTAGGCATCCAGGGTCTCCAGGGTGAACTGCACCCATATATTCTCCTGGGAGGGTGAGGTATTTATAAACTCACCCCCCTGCCTTCCATGTACTAGATCCTGCAGCCTGCCTCTTACATGCAGTTAGATGGCCTCTCCTTGGTGAGGCCCTGCGGCAAACGAGTCTTGTTTGCACGACCACCGCCCCAATCCACCCCCCCCGCCCTATCAAAGGCAGTTCGCACCGGGGTACTTGTGCTGGCAAGTGAAGCTGTCAGGGAGCGATAAAGGCCAAGAGGTGCCAAAGACCATGTACACTTCAAAGTGGTCTATAGAGCATGGGTTGTTGTTCCCATGTCTACCTCCAGACCCCGTGTCTCCTGCCAAGCATCCCCCCTCACGCTGGACGGGCCCCTGCAATCCACATAAGTGTGTCTCCATTCACGAGTCTTCCTGTGTCTTGTCTGCACGACCACCGCTCCAATCCACCCCCCCGCCCTATCAAAGGCAGTTCGCACCGGGGTACTTGTGCTGGCAAGTGGAGCTGTCAGGGAGCGATAAAGGCCAAGAGGTGCCAAAGACCATGTACACTTCAAAGTGGTCTATAGAGCATGGGTTGTTGTTCCCATGTCTACCTCCAGACCCCGTGTCTCCTGCCAAGCATCCCCCCTCACGCTGGACGGCCCCCTGCAATCCACATAATGCCACGACATATACACGTCATTCATTCACAAACACACCCCTGTTTCGAATTCTTTATAACCCACTTCATATTTCTAATGAGAACTTCTTTGCGCTTTGCTAGTCAACCCGTGAAGGTGCTGGTTATCTGCTCTTCGTCTCTGTGAACTTCCGTGACCACTTCGAGGAAACTCGTCAGTTTGCAAACCTGTGAACTGCTCCCTGTTCTACGACAAGAAACTACTCTGATCCCTGCATCTAACTGTTTGTTCGTCAAGGTAAGGCCATGTACCATAATCATTTTGCGTCCAATTTCTTTTCGTTCAAGACAGTACATGCAAGGAACTAGTCACATGTTCTGAGTTTAGTCAAATTATCTTTCTATTTTTTTTAAGTTATTCAAATACTTATCCGCATGTGAATAACGTGTATAGTTCCAAGAACCAAAACGAACCTTGCATTGAACCTTTTATGTGTCATTTAATTTTTTAACACATTGGTATTCATAGAGAATTGTTGATCTTTACTTTTCAGAACTTTCCACAATGCCTGCCTGTTCCATTGGCGGTTGCCCTTCGAAGACCCATAATAAATCTGAAGGTACTATAATGCATGTTTTCCCTAAGACAATAGATCAGATAAGAGAATGGATCCGATATTGCGGATATCCACCGTCTGAGCTTGAAAGTAGAGTCCTAGAAGTCTTTGCGGACAAGAGGGGTGATTGATACCGCATCTGCAGCAGGCACTTTAGCTCAGACATGTACTCCACATCATTGCTAATAAAGAAGAACACACCGCGAGCGAGGCGAAAATTGCTCTCAACCGCTATTCCCACTCTATTCGTCCACATCCCTCCACTGGTGAGTCAAGTTTACGTATTTATCTCTCGGCCTTGCGGTAGTGTGTAGCATTAGCTAACAATAATTTCCCCATTCATGTATCCACTCAATATGAAGGCGGAAGATTCTCCATCCGTGTCGTTATTGCAGTCATCAGCCACTTCAAGCGCCTATCGGGTAATCTTACTTAGCTATTCTGCCACTGACTTGTTTTGGGCATGTAAATCAATAGTTTTAATTTATCGTGTGATTATTTTACCTAATGGTACACCCTTGTACTCGTCCTCTAGTCTTTGTTTTCAGTTATAATTATTGTTATCCAAAATAATGCAAGTACTGTCTTTCAGGGAGATGCTGAGGAGTCCAACGCATTGACGACAACCGTTGATGTCACTCAGATGCTCGAGGTACGTTTCCGGACAGTTCCATCGATGGAGATCATCAGATCTTGCATTCTTGTAGCGTGATTGTTACACACAATGTTTCTTTCGTTTTTAGCCATTGATATGTCCTTCTGTCGTCGCCCTCCTATGTGTCTTCTTTTTTCAATATTGTGTTCATTACTAATGAAAGTCCTATGTTTCAGGGAGTCGATGGAGCATTAGTCCAAGAAGAAGGGGGAGCATGCAGTTACGGGTCGGCACAACAGCTTGCAGAAGTGTGCACCGCAGTTACATCGTCCCTTGATGTTCTTATGCATTTCGAGGTATGGATACTGACAGTTCGATCAAGCGAAATCATATGACGTGATTACATCCGCTATACTTCCTTCTTTATTAACGCAAGTACTATGTTTCAGGGAGATGACGGAGCTTCTTCTACAAGAACATCACCCCTAGTAGTTGATGCAGATCTCTGGGTGGTGACACTTCCAACGATCGAGCAAATCGAATCATATTTACATATCCATTATTTATTTTAGACAACTGATCATTTGTGCAGGTCTATTTAGATGAGCCGTTGACGCCTGCACAAAGTTTATGTTCTTTTTAACAAAATAGAAAACCATACTAATGCAATTACTGTGTTTCAGGGAGTTACTCAAGCATCATCTTCAATAATATCATCAATGGAAGTCTATGAGGAGCCCGAGGTATGGATCTTGACAGTTCCATCTAACTAGATCAACGATGCGTGAATAATTGTCGTTTGAATGTTCTACACAAAGCGTTCATTCGTGTTTTGCTATTGAGATGTACGTGGGTATTGGTCCCCAAGTACATTTTGTGTTTTCAATATTATTATACATACTAATGAAAGTTCTATGTTTCAGGGAGTCGATGGAGCGTCAGTGCGTGATGGATGTGCTTATCATGAAAATATAGTCGTTGCAGCGCAAGAGGAAGTGGAGACATGCACACACGAGTCGGAGCAACAGCGTCCTGATGTTGAAGTTCGAGGCAAGAAAGTTTCAAAGAAAAGAAAGCAAAAGAAGGTTAGTGTCCTGGTCACTATATTATGTTGTTTTTCACTGTTAATAGTTCAATACTGTTAAGTTGTGTTTAAACTGAACATCCCTTTTCCAATCTGTCCTCTAGTTGCGAGTGGGTGTACAAACTAGATCTACACAGACAGTGAAGCGAACGAGAGATGTTGCTTGTCAAACCTTTTGGCAGGGTCTTGAGACTGGAGATGCATCGTGCCAATGGGAAGAATATGAAGTGATTGACAACGGAGCTATACCACCACCAGCCATTGATAGTGAATGTCCTCCTGGTAGTTCGGATGCAGTCGGAGATCAATTTACAGAATCCACACCCGCAAAAACTAAGACCGCGAGAAAGTTGAAGAAATTGTTTTATTCACCCATCGCCGGAGAAGGAACAGATGTTGCAATGGAAGAGAATGAAGTGGACGACAATGAAACACCATCAATATCACTGAACATAGCGGAAGACGATATCAGAGATTCTACCTTTCATGTGAGTGACATGTCCTCAACGTTACAGGCCGAACCAGCTGGGATGCAGAGTGACAGTATAAGGAAAGAGGCCAAATTCATTGTATTCGATAGTTGTTTGATTGATATTATTATTCGGATGAAATGTGGGCATTCGGTTGGTGGGGAAGTATGTGGGGAGCCATTGATTAATGTGACTCGTGAAATTCGAGGCACTAACCTTAAAATACATGCCACCTGTACAAAATATCATCCTTTCTCATGGTCTGCACAACCCATGCTGGGGCAACTGCCAGCAGGCAATCTACTTTGTGCAGCGGCTGCACTTTTTAGTGGTTCAAGTTTTAAAAAGTTAGAGTCTTTCTTTCAGTTTGTGGGAATCCATTTCATTGCGAAAACTCAGTTCTACAAATACCAAACCGATTATCTATTTCCAGCCATTAGCGAAGCTTGGAGAATGGAAAAAATGTCTATTGATAGTACATTCGCGGGCAAACGGTTCAGGCTAGCCGGTGATGGACAGTGCGACAGCCCAGGATTTTCAGCCAAGTACTGCACCTACCACTTTCAGGACATGGAAAGTAAGAAAATTGTGAGTTCGGTGGTCGTGCAGGTGTCACAAAGTACATCCTAGGTGGCCATGGAGAAAGTTGGCTTTGTAGCATCATTGCAAGAACTACAATCGCGGGGAATGGTGATCGACCTGCTAGCCACGGACAGACACGTTTCAATTGCCAAGACAATGAGAGAAGAGTACAAAAATATAAATCACCAATTTGACGTTTGGCATCTTGCAAAAACAATCAATAAAAAAATGTCGGCTGCAGGTAAAAAAAAAGATATGCAAGGTATTTCACAGTGGTCCAAGTCAATCAGCAACCATCTTTGGTGGAGCTCAAAAACATGTGGAGGGTCGTTGGAAATTCTACTGGAAAAATGGCGGTCAGTAATGCTACACTGTAGCAACGTTCACCGCTGGACCACAAACCAACATTTCCACAATTGTGAACATGGCCATTTGTCCACAGAGGAGGCACGGAAGAAGAAGTGGTTGATTCCTTCATCACCCACTCGCAAAGCCATTGAAAAGATTGTATTTGATACAACTATAACAAGAGATTTGAGGGGACTCACGGAATTCTGCCACACAGGAGATTTGGAGGTGTTCCACAATATGTGCCTAAAGTACAGGCCAAAACGATTGCATTTTGGCATGGAGGGCATGATAAATCGGACTCTTCTAGCGGTCTTGACACATAACCATAATGTTGGCCGTCAACAAAGTAGGACGACCGGAACTTTAGGGACGCTTCGCTACAATAAGGCCTTCACTAAAAGAAGTAAACAATGGGTTATCAAACCAGTGTTTGAGGATATGCAATATGACTTTATTGAGAGACTTATTGTTGATGTCCTAGATAGGCACATACATGGAGTTGTGAACGAACCTGTGCAGGGGACAACTGCATTGCCACCCAACATTGCCTCTGTTCCATGTCCACCTAAAGAAGAGCTCATTGAGAAATACACATCACGGTTTAAATGATTGTAATTTGATTGTCTGTTCTCTCGAGTCTCCTCATGTCGCAGGCCCATTGAATATGTGTAGCTATGTATTGTGTAAATAAAAGTGATTGCTCTGTGAGTCCTGTGAGATGGCCTTACACTGAATGTAGCTAACTAGGAATGTGTGCTCGTTCAAAGTGAAGGTCAGCTGCTTTGATTTTTTCTCGGGTGCCGGAATGGCCCACGACTCAGTATAAGGTTCTACTGTTATTTGACCTTGACAGGCCGGGACCATCCCGAAAGACTTCTTTTTGGGGGTGTGGGGCAATAACGTAAGAAACGATAATGAATATAATTTCAGAAACGAAAGCCATTTAATGTTCGTTCATTAGAAGAAATAACGTCGGCATAGAAGGAGTGGTATTTCGGGGCTGCCCTACGCACAGACACAATGGAAAATGCAAATATAATGTAAGTAACTCTTTAGATGAGTTTATACCGCAATTTAATTACTATACAGTAGCTTTAAAGACGGGTTAAGTTGAACTTGTTCGTTCTATGTGGCATATTGTTTTGTACCGCGCACTATCTTGAGGAGAACCATCTCCTTTTACGGAAGCACCTCAAAACCTTCCTCTTTGCTTCTGCTTTCTCTCTCCCTCTCCCCTGCTACAACTGGTCCACTGTCTGCGACCTCGGTCCTGGGCCCTTCCACTCTCCACCCGCACTGCCTCCCTGTCAACCACCGCACTGGGGGACTGTCTCAGTATCCTACAGCCCCCCCTTGACGTATAATACCCAGTTGCACTGTCCTAGCTATGAAATAATTTCCCAACCTAATATATAAAATGAATAATTTTAATAAAGATCTGATGGTGAGACTAATTTCATTTTTTATGTTTTTAAAACAGGTACATCCTTCATTATTGTATGTGTCACGAGTACCGGACACCGGCGGATGGCTTTTTCAACCGCCAGTTGCTTCTCCGCGTGAACAACGTTACCACCCTGACCATTTTATGGGACGATCGCCAAGTACAAGTATGCCCTTACGCGGTACTAACGGCTAGATGCAACATACAGACCGTTGTGGTGGCCTAGTGCCTCGAGGTTGGAACAGCCATGCGATTATCAGTGCGACCGAAGAGCTTATTTTATCGTAAACCAACACCCTGTGTACTGCACACGAACATCGCTTGCCTCAAGACGAACTATTTTGGATCGAGAGCAAAGAAAAATGCAAATCGCTGAATATTCTCTAAACATTTGATGTCCAATAAATGTACTTTGCCAAATGTACAATCTTGCCGTTTGCTTTTAAACCACAGTTTCATATTCCGAATTGTGGCGCTGTATTGTGAGATGATCTAAGACCCTGTGTACAGCAAAGGAACATCGCGTGCCTCAAAACGAACCTTTTGGAACGTGAGCAAATAAAAATGAAAATCGCTGAATATTCTCTAAACATTTGATGTCAAATAAATGTACTTTACCAAATTTACAATCTTGCGGTTTGATTTAAAAGTACAGTTTCATATTCCCAATTGTGGCGCGCTGTGTTGTGAGCTGATCTGTG
This sequence comes from Ambystoma mexicanum, assembly GCF_040938575.1. Classification (NCBI taxonomy): domain Eukaryota; kingdom Metazoa; phylum Chordata; class Amphibia; order Caudata; family Ambystomatidae; genus Ambystoma; species Ambystoma mexicanum. The sequence goes on from NC_090941.1 coordinate 979,458,802, forward strand.
TTGATTTCCGGGTTCTGTGTGGAGTCGCGTAGAAGACGCCTGGGCGTGTTTGCCTACGCAGCACAGTCACGTCACGGATAGAGGCGGGGAATATGAATGTTTTGATAAAGTCTGTTTCAGGGGCGGGGGATTTGATTTAGTGCCGCAAAAGCAGGTGAGCCAGGTCGATGGGGGGAAATGATAGGATTATCAGAAAATGGCAGCTGATTTCGAGTGCGTCAATCGACGAAAAGTCGGGTAAGGTCCATAGGAAAGTTTTCTACGATCTACCGATTTATGCTTAAAAACACATGGCCGAACCGTAGGGACAATAAAAAAAAAGTCCCGGAACTATCCTTTAAGCGCGTTATAAATAACCTCATATCAGTGCGCGTTCCTGTGTATAAATAGCCTCCCACCTGGGTCCTTTCCTCTTTCTTTTTGCTGCACTCAGATAAGTGAATTTCTGTTATGTTTTCACGCGTAGTTGATATCCCTTAGAAAAGGGCTTTAGAGCGTTTCCACGGCGGGATCACCAACTTGTATATAATTTTTCTATATATGCCCATCAGGGTTCTGCGCACATAGATATATTTCATTTAGTTTCATGTCAGCAGGAGTGCCGCGCATGTGCAGCAAAGAGAATTCACATTAATTTACGAGTGAGAGGCCGGGACTGGAGCCGCGAGTGAACACGCTTCAGAAAGCAGCCGGTCCCACCCTCTTCCTCTCTTTTTTGAAGTCGGATATTTGTTTTTCTACAGCCGCATGAATAACAGGGCACTAGGACCCTGAGGACAGGCGACGCGCTGCATCACTCCCGGCTGCCTCCAGCCCGCATTTCTTGCCTGTCAGAGCTCTGTATCATGCGCGACACGAAACAGCAAGCTTGGAATTCGAATCTCATTAAAAAAGAGAAATAAAGGTACTTGTGAGGCCGCTGCACAGGCTGAGTTCCCACAGCAGCTTGCAAGTTCAAGCAGGAAAGACAGAATGGCACACTATGAAGGCCCTAAAGTATCTCAGAGCACCTCCCGGAGTGGAGCTCTGAAGAGTGGGTAGAGGAGCCCACAGAAGGGAACAAGGACTTTGCTGGTTCGATAGCACAGCGAGTAGAGCGTTCGCTTTGACATCTGTGCAGAGCCTGTTGACGCAGGTTCGAATCCCGGCAGGGCCAAACTCAGCCTTTCATCCTTCCGAGGTCACCGTGGGTAATAATAAGCAGCGTGGGTAATAATAAGCAGCGCTATATAAATACTAAATTATTACTATCATTATAATCCCTTAGCTTTAAAAGAGTCCTTGGAAACTCCCTTTCACAGGAAGTGACACAGGGAGTGCAGCTCCTCGCACAAAGGTTGGACATGCTCTAGCTTGGTGGTCTGCTTTTTGCTTACCCGGCAAGGCCTCTAGCCTTGCCCAGTAAGCAAAAAGCAGACCACAAAGCTTCCAGGAAAAGAAGGGCAGGTAGCCCAGGCAAGGGAACTTCAGCCAGACACACCCTAACCAAGGTTTAAAAAGGCTTGTAATAGAATGTCCTCTTTGACCCCTCGAGCCACAAGGAAGGGGTAGATTCAAGACCCCAGGAGGTGGTCGATCCCGTCAGTAGGCTAAAGAAAGCCTTTTTGCTGAAGGCGACAGTGCCACACCCACAACCCCCTACCCCAGAGGTGAACAATGAATGGGAAGAAGATGGTGGCTATTGGCCTGATGATGAAGGAGGTGAGGAAGAAGAAGCGATCCTCCTAGAATCTAATAGCAATGACCCTCCTCCAGAAGAAGAAGAGGGCACTGGAGAAATGTTAGACCCAGAAGCTATCCGGCACCCCAAATCCACCGAATGGGTGCCATCGCCTAGAGTGGCCATGTATATGTCTCAGCCTATCAGGAAACCATTGGACAGGGAAATCTGTTCCAAAATGAAAGCAGAATGCCATAGGCCTGATCTTCCAGGCAAAGTAACCAGGACTCCAGATCTTGACCCTAAAATGGAGACCTTCGTCACCAAGACAGCTAAGGACATTAGGAAAGGAGTAGACCACGCTTGGAGAGGCTGCCAGGACAAATTGTTGGATCTGGCGGGTCTTCTTGCAAAGGTCATGGACCTAGCCGAGAGAGCAAAAGATACTGAACGCCAGTAGGCGTACAAGCTCTAGGGAGTTGGGCATAACCAGCGGTATGCCTTTTAGACAATGCCAACTGCGCTCTCTCATCAGCAAGGAGGAGAGGAGTACTTCTTAAAATAGATCGCAAAGTCAGTGACTTGGCTTCATACAAAGCATGGGATGGCGCAAATGGGTTGCTCTTCGGAGAGGCCTTTGCCAAACAGATGGCACAATTTGTGGGTTCATACTCAGCCTTAGAAAAGGCTCAAAGCTCGATATGCAAGATATTCCCAGGACCAGTTTTTGCAGGGACCGGACGACATCGGGGTCAATCGTCCAGTCGTTTTGGGATGCAGCGTAGACCCCAAGGGCCCCAAGCTGGGAGAATAGGCAGCAGGACACATTCTTCCCACCCAGAGCATGCTTCCCCAGAGGTTGCAGAGGAAGGGGAGCTTACAGACAGCAAAGCGCAACAGGTGGTGAGTACCCAGAGCGCGAGTATACCGAGAGTGGGAGGGAGGACACTCTTATTCTTTCATCAATGGCAAAGGCTATCCAGCGATGCATGGGTGCTTCAGCAAGTAGCAGGCATGTACCTAGAATGTACAGCCGTTCCTACTCAGAGAACAAAACCCCAAGTGATGTATATGCCCCTAGAAGAGCGAGAGCTACTCCACAGCGAGTTGGGCAGCCTAGCGAGCAAAGTCGCCATAGAGAGCGAAGTGCAGGGATGCCCGGGTTTCCTCAGCAGTGTGTTCTTAGTGCACAGAGGGGAGAAGGTAAGGCCAGTGATAAATCTGAAGAGTCTGAATGAATGGCTCATGTACAGACACTTCAAGATGGAAGGTATACATCTCCTTCGAGACCTTCTGAGGACAGGCGATTGGCTTGCCCGTCTTGCCCTGAAAGACGCGTATCTTACCATTCCGATAGCAGTAGATCAGAGATTCCTTCGTTTTCTATTAACGGAACGGGGAAGTCTGGCGTTTCACTTATCTGCCTTTTCGGGCTAGCATCGGCCCCCTGGGCTTTCACCAAGATTATGAGGCCAGTAGCAGCGGCCTTATGAGAGAGGGGTATCAGGATTATCATCTACCTGGACGACATCCTTATTCTAGCCCAAAGTACAGCCATTCTGCAGAACTAAGCCTTGTGGGTATGCAACCTAGTGTCCTCCCTCGGCTTTGTTATAAACGTAGACAATTCAGAACTACGTCCCACTCGAAGAATACAGTTCTTAGGGTTTGTTACAGACACCAGAAAAGCATCTCTCGAGCTACCGGCTCACAATGTCAAAGCCATCAAGAAAGAGCTCAGAGGGGGGCGTGGCCAGCGAGCACTCGATGGAGACGTGATCCGTCGGAGCTCCCAGGGCCGCCGGCATTATCCTGCTTAAATCCTGATCAAACGGGCGTTTGAACTAAATAAAATGACTGCAAGCTGTGGCGGAAATCTGAGGCAACAACCAGCTGTCTTCGTGCCCACGTTCGAGACCTGTAACCGAAGATAATCCCTATGGAAGAAACGATCTACCGGCGCGAAAAAGAAAATCCAAGATGGCCGACGGCAAGATACGGGGCTAGGAGCCGACCGTTACTGTGCACACACCACCAAAGCAAAGACATCAGCAAGACATCCTGAGCGCGACAAGTGAGGAGCAGTTCACTTGTCGGATTGCTGGTCCGCGACTCGGCGAACTGGACGGCCTCGTCACCAAGTCACCAAGGCAGACGCACTGCCGGCACTGGCTCTGACGGCTGGCGTCGGCGGAGCCGACTTTGGAATCGCGGTTGGGTGGAAGATAGCGGGCGCTCCGGGATACATAGAGCGCTCGCCGATCCACCGACCCGAACTGCAGATTGGAGGGAGAGGCGGCCGTGGGTCCAGAAGACACAGTAAGGAGAAGGGGAGGTGGTAGGCGGTGGGCGGAAAAACGCTGCCCACAACACAAGACACTGGTCACTTCCCTAACTGCCCCCACTGTCCCACTTAAGAAGCTACGCGGCTCCCGTGCGCCCAGGCCCTCCAAGCTAGCGCAGCAGGGAGAGAGCGGCTGCATCCGGAGAAGACTGCTGCAAGCGGGGACAACCACATGGAGAAAGCGCACGACAGAATAACACCCTGAAAGCCAGCATACTGAACATTGTTGTATCAGGGGCAGCACAGAACCAACCCTGGGGAGCTACCCAAACTGCGGCTGTCACCCACGTGCGCCAAGAAAAATTAGCTTATGCATGGGGGACCGAGGGGCGACAAACTAAATACACCCAGACGAGCAACCCAGAGAGAGAGTGGGTGAAAATCAATGAGAAAAGCTCCTGAGAAGCCCCCACCATTCCCCCACATACCCTGCAGTACTGGCCATACAAGGGCTGTAACAACAAGGTAGGGGTGCAGAGGTCGATCCTGCGACAAAGGACACAAACTGCAGACAAACACCCCCACTACTAGCTGCCAGCACAGCTGGAAGCAACGTGGGGGAAAGGGTCCCAACAAGTGCTAAGAGAGCAGGGAAGAACATACAAGCCCTAGAAGGGAAACCTGGAGGCAGAACCTCCCCCCCTATCCAATCCGACCGAACAGAACTCCCCCGGACGCCACCTTCAAGCGAAACTCGGACTGCAACGATCCCTATAACCAGAGGGGGGAAAAGGGAAAGCAAGACCCACGAACCAGCACAGCAGCCAACGGCACACGAGTGCAACACAACGCAACAAGGAGAGTTTCCCACATAGATAACAAAGAGCCTCACAGGTGTGCAGCACGCTTTGATTACTAGTGCCCCTACAAACATGAGCGCCACTGCACAGACTATCACGCAAGCTGAGTCGGATCACTAAAGCCCGCACTTTACACAGCAACAGCCAACAACTGCAATGGGCAAAGAGGACGGCAACGAAAAAAGTGACCAATCAAAGCACAATGGAACAATTCACAACCACCACCATGGCTCCAAAAACGGAACCGGGCAGATCTGAGGATGCACAAAATCCGGAAGATAATCTGTCCCTAAGGGATGTGATGAACGCCATCTCCAACTCACGTACCTCTATGGAGGTCAAAATGGACGGCATCTCCATAGAAGTCTCCCTGTTACGTCACGATCTTCAGAAGCTCTCATCCCGCACTGGAGAGGCTGAGACCCGTATATCGGTTGCAGAAGACGAACTGAGGGGCATGGGTCAACAAATGAATAGAGCACTGGAACGCATAAAGGTACTAGAGAGCAGGGTGGAAGAGAGTGAAGGCAGATCAAGGCGGAACAACATCCGCATACTGGGCCTGCCCGAAAAAGCTGAGGGGGAGAGCATGGAACTCTTCCTAGACCATTGGCTTGCCGAACTATTTGCACCCAAGACTTTGTCGAAACTGTTCTCAATAGAAAGGGCGCACCGAGTTCCGACGGGCAGGCCGCTACCTGGTGGACAGCCGCGAACTGTAGTAGCGAAGATCCTTAACTATAGGGACCGAGATGCAGTGCTGCAAATGGCCAGGGCAAAGGGAGAAATAACATAACGGCTCCAAGATCGGCTTCTTCCCAGACTTCACTAGGGATGTGCAAAAAATGAGGCAATCCTTTGACCCCCTCAAAAAGCGCCTTCAAACACTGAACGTGAAATATGGTCTCCTATACCCGGCTCAGCTGAAGATATATCACAATGGCACGACAATACACTTCACTGACCCCAAAGAGGCATGGACCTAGGCAGAGAGAAATTTGAAAGGAGACTGGAATCCACGCAAACGTCAAGATTGGAGAAGAAACAGGCCACGGCTAAACGAACCACCAGAAACGCCACGCCATCAAGAAATGGATGCAATACCACAAAGAGAAGACTAATAAATGTGAAGGCGGATGAATGATGGAAACAGATACGGCACGAAATTAAACAAACTTTATCTGACACATATTGCAATCGGAAAATGAATGCTGGCGGCCCACAGACCAGCACGACCCCCCCCCCCCCCCCCCACAACAGCAAGTGCACACTGAGGTATTTCCAATACCAAAGAGAACTACGCACTTACGATTAGTTTGATTGGTTAAATGTTTTGTTTAATGGGCGACAGATGCTTCAGTTGGGGATGGAGTATGGGGAGGGGGCGTTGGATGTTACACAGGTATTCAAAGACACTTGGCTCAGCAAGGCCACAACAATCACAGCAAGCATGGAGATCGCAAGGGAAGGACATCCGCAAATAACACTAAACCCAAGGAGTAATGGCCACAACAAGAAATAATGCAAAAAAACTAGCCTTCATGACATGGAATGTGAACGGCCTGGGAAACAGCATAAAGCGAAGACTAGTAATGCAATATATAAAACGGCAAGACCCTGATATAGTAATGCTTACCGAAATACATTTGGCAGGCACAAATTGCCGATTCTTCAAGAGAACTATGTATAGGACGGCAATTCACGCAGGGTTTTCCATGGGCTCGAGGGGAGTGCTAATATTGATAAACGAAAGGACCCCGATCGACATAACTAAAGTAATCCAAGATCCTGGAGGCAGATTTGTTTTCGTACAAGGCACACTATGGAACCAAACCATAGCCATACTGGCAGTCTATTCACCCCCAACACTCATTGCAGCTTTAATTGAGGAGATTACACCGATAATAAAGAACAACCAGACGGATACTTTTGTAATGGGCGGAGACTTCAATGAGGTGATGAGCATCAGTGAGGACCGCACACATACAAGAGGTAGAAACCCGGCTTTACCAACCAAGCTCGCCACCTTCACGTCAGCACTGGGCCTGAGGGATGCATGGAGAGACCTTCACCCAGCGGAGAGGCAATTCTCCTTCCACTCAGGCGCACATGCGTCGATGTCAAGACTGGACTACTTTTTCCTCCCCGGCGAAAACATACACAAAGTAATAGAGGCAGCACTACAACCCCGAGGGATTTCAGATCACTCCCCACTCACGATGCTGCTTGAGACAGAGCGACCTCAGCCTCCACCGAAGTGGAGAATGAATGCATACTACACCTGGGATTCCCGGAACTAACAGAGAAAATTCAGGAAGCAACTGCAACATACTTCGAATTGAACCAGGACTCAGTGGATGATGCGGGAATAGTATGGGAAGCATAGAAGGCAACTCTGAGAGGTGAAATCCTGAGCTGGACAACAGCTCACAAAAAAGCGCATCAGTATGAAGTGGAGGCTGCAGAAGCAGGGGTGAAACAGGCTGAGGCGAAGTTCATAAGCATGGGAGCGGCGAGAGACAACACAACCTTACAAGTGGCACAAAAAAAGTTACATAATGTGGCGCTGACATGCGCGAAACACGCACACAGAACCATACGCGCCAAAATATACGAAACGGGAGATAAGGCCAGCAAGATGCTAGCATGGCTGGAGAGGAGAGAAGAGGGCCACCTACAAGTGCGTCGGATAAGTATCACAAACACCGAATGGGCCACAACGGACCCAGTTATTGCAGAAGCCTTTGCAACCTATTATGAAAAGCTATACACCCCGCCGTTGGTCCCTACGGATTCCAGCATACTGGATACGCTTACCATTCCAGCATTAAATGAAACACAGAGGTTGGCACTCGAAGCTGAAATAACAGAGGAAGAACTGACGACCGCCATCTCCCAGCTCCAAAATGGAAAAACACCGGGACCCAATGGCTTCCCAGTGGAAATATCGAAGAAAATTGGCAACACAGAAGTGGCACCACATATGCTAAAAATGTTCTTGCATGCAAAGGAAAAGGGAATCCTTCCGCCGGATCTAAGAAAGACCAGTATAGTGGTGATACACAAAGAAGGCAAACCTCCAGATGCATGTAGCTCCTACCGACCAATCTCACTCAAACACTGAAGCCAAAATACTGGCAAAAATACTAGCCAACCGGCTACAGGCAGTGATTACAGGCTTGATCCATCCGGACCAATGCGGCTTCATGCCACAGAGATCCACACGAATGAACATTCACTGACTTCAAACAGCCATCGAAAGAGCACCGACTCTACAAGACACACTGGCACTCCTCACTATTGACTTTGAGAAAGCCTTTGACTCCGTCCACTGGGAGGCCCTGTGGATCATAATGGCCAAAATGGGGTTCAGAGCTCAATTTACAAGTTGGGTCAAACTCCTATACAATGCCCCAACAGCAGAAATGAGTGTAAATGGGTGGTCCTCGCGCAGCATAAATCTTGGGAAAGGTACCAGGCAGGGATGCCCCCTATCGGCGATGCTATTCGCACTGGCAATTGAACCACTAGCGATAATGCTGAGAGATTCCCAGGAATGGAGAGGGTTCCGGTGGGAACAGGACTAGGAAGACAAAGTTTCCCTATACGCCGACGATCTTCTAATCTACTTGGGTGACCCAACTCTCTCTTGCCCTATCGTCACGAATATGCTAAACACCTATGGAACCTTTAATGGGCTAAGAGTCAACAATGATAAATCCCTGCTATTCCCAATCAAGGGACTTGATCTGACAACTCTAAATAACTGTCCGTACAAAATTGAACAAGAGCAGTTTCGATACCTCGGGATATAGATCACGACGGATCTAACACAATATACAGAAAAAAAATCTACACCCAATAAGAGACAGGTTTGTGAACGATGTGAGGCACTGGATGACTCTCCCGCTCACACTGCTGGGAAGAGCTGCCTTATTCAAGATGCTCGCCCTCCCCCGGTTCTTATACATACTGCAGAACGCACCATTATACATACCAAAAATACAATTCCGCAAAATAGATGAGACGATTAGGAAACTGTTGTGGGGAGGGGGGCACCCTCGTTTAGCACTGAAAACCCTACAGCACTCAGTATGGGAAGGGGGAATTGGGCTTCCGCACCTACAAACATATTATTGGGCAGCCCAGATGTCAGTAGTGAATGACATCCTGCACAACTACACAAGGCTACTGCACAATAGAGCGGATACTCAGCCGCAGCAAGGGATCACCCCGATAGAAAATCTCTACCAAAAAAGAACACAGCAGAACGCATCCACAATGGCCGCTCAGAGAACACAGATCTGGACGGATGCACACAAGCACCTGGGATGGGAAGGGAAGGTCACACTGAAACAGCTATAGACAAAAGGGCACTCAAAATGCAGTTAGCAGGGTGCAGCCCTAACAGACTAGTATTGTATCACAAAAGAGGGAAACACACAACTGTATGTCATTAAAAATAGGCAGTAGGAGACACCCATTAGGTATAAGGCAAAAGACACTAACATTAAGTGGCCAAGGAGATGCAGGGTCAGTCGAAAGACAGTAGGATAGTGAAAAAAAACTGTCCAGACCTGTCCTACCCTTAAGGTTTTAAGAGAAAACCCTGTCCCTAGGAAGCGATGATGTGCCGCTTACAAACAGGGGGAGACAGTAAAAGAAGTGAAAAGAGAATTCATTTTTGAAAAAACAACAACGTGAAGGTTGTTGAACTCCTGAAAATCCACTGAAACAGCCCCTGTGGCATAATAAGCATCTTCCGGAACTTGGAGGAATCCCCAAGTGGCCGGCCTGGGGGGAAGCTGGGATCAACAGACTAGAAGACATGGTAATGGAAGGAGAAATTAAATCATTCCAAACCCTAAAAGACAAATTAAATCTCCCTGACTCAGAACACTTCCACTACAGGCAAATGAGACAGGCCCTTAACACAAGTGAGATAGACCTCCCTAACGTACCAGAGTGTACCCCGATCGAGAGGAACATAGTAATGGAACAAATTGCTCATAAAATAACCTCTACAATGTACAATGCAATCAACTCATTCGCTACAATGGAGCTCCCAGAACTTAAAGAGAAATGGGAGAGAGACGTGGGCCCAATTCAATCGGAGGACTGGACTACTGCCCTCATGTATCCCAAGGAGACAGCAATCTCTGCCAGAATCAGGTTGATCCAACTAAAAATCCTGCACAGGATATATTATCCCAGAGAGGCCTTGCATCAATGGGGAAGGGCGACTGATCCCAACTGTCTACGATGCCACCAAACGAGAGGGACCTTCTTCCATATCCTGTGGGAATGTTCACAAATACAAGACTACTGGCAAAAATGCTGCGACAGGCTATCAATAGTGATTGGCCACGAGATACCGATGGACCCCAAACTTCTAATACTCGGGATAGATGCAGATATAGAGCTATCTCGATACGAAAAACTCATGTTCGCAACATCCACTGGACTTGCAAAAAGGAACGTAGCTCAATTATGGGGCTCGGCCTCGCCCCCACAATACAAGAAATGGGTAACGGATGTGGACATGTGTGTGCCGATGGAAATGAGAGTGTACACCACAAGAGGATGCCCAGAGAAAGCAGCTAAGATATGGCAAAGATGGGAAGACACCTGAAAGCATGAAAAAAGGAGCCCAGAATCTGATGAACTGCCGGAACAGAACTCACCCAAGCGATCAAGATGATCCTAAAAGTCATCGGATACAACAGATCTACAGTATAAAAGGAAAAGAGAAAGTAGCCAAGCATTGAGAAGAAGTGAATACCTGTATGTTTAATGTATTGACTAAGTGTTTAATTAGTCTCTGTTTTGTTTGTTTGTATCTACAAAACAATAAAAAATATATCAAAAAAAAAAAAAAGAAAGAGCTCAGAGCAGTCATTGCGAAGAAGGTTATTTCGCTTCGCAATCTAGCCAGGATAGTGGGCCTCTAAGAGACCTTGATTCAAGCAATCGTTCCCAGACCTCTTCATTACATAGCCTGGAATGGACGAGGGATTTTCGCTGATACTCCAGACCTAGTCATAGTGTCAGATGCAAACAGAGCCGGATGGAGCGCAAGATGCTGGAACTTAGAAACAGGAGGAAAATGGTCCACTGAAGAACTTCTCTTACATATAAACTGCTTAGAGCTCCTGGCAGGATCCTTCGCCGTACGAGCCGTCACCAAAAACAAGGCCAATTGTTGCGTCTTGCTCAAGATGGACAACATATCAGCTGTACGGTACATAAACAAGTTAGGAGGGACCACTTCCAAGATGCTAGCAGAATTGACATAAGACTGCTGGCACCACTGCCTGCCGCATCACATAGCGATAATGGCAGGATACTTACCGGGGGAACAGAACATCATAGCAGATTGGAATTCTCGATATCTCGTGGATTCCAGCAACTGGAAGCTTGAACCGTGGATATTTGCGCAGTTTCCGGAGATCCAGGGTCCCCCAGGCATCAATCTCTTTGCATCCAGGTTGAAAGCTCAGACTCCCAAATACTTCCGCTGGAGGATAGACCTGGGGGCAGTGGGAACAGGCGCATTCTTGCATTAGTGGACAAAAGCAGTCCATTATGCGTTTCCAGCGTTCGTCTTTCTGATGAGAGTGCTAGCAAAGGTCTGCAGGGAGTTAGCAGAACTGCTTTTAGTAGTCCCGTTATGGAAGTCCCAACCATGGTTCCCAGTAGTAATGGAACTTTCTACGAATTTCCTGAGGATGATTCCTCAAAGTCAGGACATTCTGCTGGGTTACAGCGGTCAGTCACACCTGGTGGTGGAAGAGGGCAGTCTTCGCCTGATGGCATGCAGGGTTTCAGGAAACGATGGGAGCTGCCAGGCATTTCACAGCTTGCTGCCAACTGCATTAGAGGCTCCAGGGTGCCTTCAACCGTGAGGAGCTATGGTGCCACATGGAAACGTTGGTCCAACCGGTGTTCAGACCTCAGTATTAATCCTGCTTCAGCATCTATAGTGCAGATACTCAACTTCTTAGCAGTTTTGCAACGGATGCGCCTACAGGACAGTCGGAGTGTAAAGGTCCGCTAGATCAGCAGAACATGATAAAGTAGAATGGAGACCGGTAGGAGAGCACCTAGCATTGCTGCGCTTGCTCAAGGGAGTTAAGTTGCAGAAGCCACCTGAGCCCAAGTATTCAGTTCTCTGGGAAGTGAAATAAGTATTTCAGTTGTTCCACAGATGGCCAGAAAATAGTAGTCTTTCATGGTCTCAACGTTTGGGAAAACTACCGATGCTTCTCTGTTGAATAGGATGTGGGAGAGCAGACAGGAAGATATTCTACCCAAAGGGTGTGGCCTTCAATGTGGCGAAGCGAACGAAGAACAACTCCAAAATCATTTCTTATCCTTACTTCCCAGCCAATAAAAGGTTATGTGTAGCTCAGTGTATAAAAGATTACGAGCTAGCCACAGCCAACGTGAGACCAATAGGGGTCCCCCAGCTTCTGATAGCATGTAAGCAGCCATACCACGCTGTAGCTACAGCCACGATAGCTAGATGGGTCCGAGAAGTTATGCATTGGGCAAGCATTGACTTATCCAAGATTGGTGCGCATTCTGCAAGGGGCGCAATGGCCTCCTGGGCTTTTTCAGCATGAGTACCTTTGCAAGATATTATGAAATCAGCAGATTGGTCTAATAAGCGTACCTTTAAGACTTTTTATTTTAAGCTTATCTCTCAGATAGCGAATAGAGTGGTGGACAGCTTTGAACAAGCATAATGCTTGCCTCCTGTCTTGACATAGAATGAAGATTGCCCATGCTTATAAAGCAGGGTAGTCTTGATTCTATTAAAGACATGGAGGCAAGCATTATATCCCACCCAGAATACGCAAGCAAGCAGTATTGGAAAGTATGTTTATGGAATGTAAACACTCAAGCGTATTGCCACCCTCAAGATAGTATTTCCATCTTTTTCCAGGGGAAGAGCAGAAGACAACCTGAGAAGGAATCGGGGTGAAGTCCAGCGGTTTAATATTTCTACGGCAGCCTTCTTCGCGAAGATCGGCCGCAAGGTCATAGCCCGGTGGTTGAGAGAAGACTGAGTTGTGCAGTTGCAGAGCTGCTCAGAATTTGAAAGTTAATGTTGAGATTTCGGGCAGAGTTTTGCTGTCAAAAGAAAGAGGAAAGGACCCGGGGAGGAGGCTATTTATACAAAGGAACCACCACTGATAGGAGCACTGCTACAGCGTCAGGACTACCAGATTCAAGACGCTCATGTGGATTTTGAAACTCTTAGACCTTTTGATTTCCTAAGCTCCTAAGTAAACAAAATGTGTTGAGTTTAAAACAACACAAAAAATGTGAAGTGCTGTGAGTTGCAGTAATAAAGAAAGATATGCATAATACTGGCCTCGTGTCTTTAATAGAATCAAGAATACTGTGCGCTATAAGCATGGACAATCTTTATTATTAACAGCAACTAGATTTTCCCCATCATTCTTTTATTAACTTGACACTGTTAGGCAGAAACCTGTGCAGTTCCCTCTGGGACCACTGCAAAAGATTTAAGACTACAGGCGTTTGGCAGTAAACCCACTTGGTAGCAGTCTGTACCACACAGATTCACTTGGTAGCTGTGGCTGAGCAGACAGACTTCCCTCAAGAAGAGTTAGGCAGTATACAGAGTATTCACAATAGGTCAAGAGAACACAATAGAACAAGTAAACACTGACCAGTGCTTGGTGTAAAAGAGATATAATTATGTATTTAAAACCACATCTAGAAAAACACACAGGCACTAATAGTAAGCAATTTAAAAACACGGTCACTAAAAGATATACGCTCCCTTAAAAGAATATTAGACAAGTCTTAAGTAAAGCCCCACTTATTTTCAGACAGCGGTGAGCGCTTAACATAGATGGCACTCTAATAGTTTGTTTTAAAAAGGGAGAGAAATGCAGAGAACAAATTGAAACAGATTCCAACACTTTTACGAGAACATAACAAGAGAGGAAGGCAAAGTAAAACCGTGAATTCAGAATCAGTAGGCTGGATCCGCTTTAAGAGGATCGAAACGAAATGTGTCCAAGGTCACACGGTTGCAGTGCACAAAAGTCTTGAAAAGGTTAAAAAAGGAGTTGGACGAAAGAAAGGGACCAGTTAGAGGGTCAAGGCGGCCAGCCCAGTCCAGATGGTTAAGGAGTTATTATTACCTTGTAGCAATCTTTAGAAAGGGAGGCCCGGCGGACACGGTACCTTAATGTGGTGAGAAGACTCCAGAGGGGGCAGTTGTTCCTGGCAGCGGGTGAAAGTCGGTTCTTCGTCCGGGGGAAAAGACGATCTCGTCGTGGAGTCCGTTGCACTGCCAGGGAAGAAACGAGCCGCAGAGTTTCTCAGGTACAAGGAGCGGCCCGTTGGTTCGCGGTTCAGTTGAAAGTGGCTATCCGGCCGCCGGGGTGCTTGGCACGGGCAGTTCGACCACAAACCGGTCTGGGGTGAGAAGAAAGAAGGTAAAACTGGTTGTGCCCACCAGTCAGGGGAAGAAGCCTCTCCAGCCGGGAGATCTTCTCTGTCGTCGGGAAGTGGTGAGTCAGTTCCGCAGGGCTCCACCAGTGGTGTAGTCGTGGTAGGTCGGCTCAGCTTCTCCCTCGTCGGATTCTCAGGTCCTGTGGCGACTTCTGAAGTTCCAGTCCCCAAACCCCTGCTTTTATGCAGCATACCCCCATTCACTCAGCCTAGCTGTCAAACATGCTAAGTGGTGAGCCGGGGCCAATCACACAAGAGTTCGACTTGAGTTACCAAGGTAACTCAGTGCAGGGTGCCTAAACCCCCTCCTGCACCCCCTGTGGTACCCAGACAGAGTGGCACCACTTTTGGAGGCTTCTGTGGAGAAGCTAGCCAAAAGGTGGAACAAAGGGCTCGACTTGGGTTGGAGTCACAGAAGAGAACACAAACGCCATTTTAGAATCGAGTCCTGGCAAAAAATACCAACCAGTGAATTAATATTAATTAAATAAACCGGCGCTATGTTCGAGGCTATGAGAATTAAATAATTAAAGTTGGTAGCCTCGAACAATGGGAAAATCCCATAGGAAAATATTTGCGGTCGAATATAAAAAGTAGTTTCCACTGCCACCAGCCAAAACTCGATCAGGGGGGACGGAGACGTGACCCCTCGACTAACAGACCCCGGGGCAATCGAATTGCCCTGACCAGTACGTCCACAATATGATGGTTTGTACTGGTTTTGTTAATAATTTGGGACTAGTAAAGCCAATGGTGACTTTACATGCCCTGGGAGACAGTAGTCAGTCCCAGGGTATGGAGTCTATGGTGGGGTGTCACTATGACACCCCTGTGTTACTGCACGGAGGGTGCGGTGTAACACACATAGTAAAAACACATGAGACCCTATGGAGTAAAGGACCCCATAGCCCATAAAACACATTAACAGTCAAAGGAACACCATAAATCATGTCCAAGAGTGGGAGAAAGAGAGTTTCACTCTTGGCAGGAGAAAAAAACAAACTCCAGAAATCCAGCAAAGCTGCTGGGGGACTCGCTAGGTTAGGAAATTCAGCCTAAAGAGAGAATTCCCCCTAACAGACACATGGCCATATACTTTGATTGCACCAAGATGCCTTTGTAAGGATTTTTCAAAAGCAGTCAAGGCCAGAGACTGCTGCTGCTGTCCTACAAAGGTCCACACGGGCAACGTGGGTGGTCTAATCCCCATGGAAGTTGCTAGATGAGCAAGGAACCTAGACCAACTTTTAAAGGGCAATCATTTGCATACAGTCTGGTTTGCAAGCCTTCTGCACATGATAATACCCAAGGCCACAAGGTCTGACCAGCACAGGCCTTTAAGCTACCAATGCAGTGATTTAGTGCAGTACACCTGCACAGCAATATGCCACTGTACTAGAACACAATGTTCTCCCATCTACCAACACAGAAATTATGTATTATCTACCCAGAAACAAACGTGCTGCCATCTAACAGCACTGTCACTTTCCCGGTCCCTTTGTTCTGCCGCAACCCACACAAACTCGAGCAGAGAGGGCTGCCTTTGGGGCCTCACTACTGCAATAGCATCAGAAGCGGACAGAAAGGTCTGCTACATAGCACCCTTCTTTGTCACCGGGGATGTCCTTACAAGGATGTAGTTTTAATAAGCTTTTGTAAAAACGCGGTAAGTTCAGAAAACACATGTGTGTGCTCTAAGCGTTCAAATATTGATCTCAGGTAGCAGAACGCCATCTCCCATAGACCCGTTGTCCTATTTTCTTCCACATAGAGCACACCCCAGCCCTCTAAGTATGAATCAACAAAGGTTTGGGGCCTTTAACAAATAACCCAGATACACAGCACTAACGTCATCAGGGATCATATGCAGCCCTATAAAAGAGAACGTTCCTTTCAATGCCATATTAGTTTCATTCTCCCATCATTGTTCCCAGGGGTGCAAGATTCCTACAGTGTGTATTTATGGTAACTTGCCACAGCAAGTTCCTGGGGAAATAGCAGCAGGGCTGAAAAAAAGGCATTAATCTGGCTGTGAATTAATGAAGCGCTGTACAAAGGTGAAAAGGATTGGGTAGCATGCAAAGCCTGATTTAAAGAAGGGTGGTGTGATGACTTGCAGAACAATATAATATGCTAAAGGTTAGTTGTGAAGCCCTTTGTGAATCAGATGGACTCCAAAAAAAAGAAAAGAAAATTAAGTTATAAAAAGGTATGACAAATGTGAAATAAGGCCAGATTACCATAGTAATCATGCATTCTTCCACTGATAACTTTCAATCAGATTGAGCTTTCATATTGGCACATGCGTTAACATTAAATCATTAAAAGGCGTCCAAAGCTCCCCAAAGTTCCAAATATAAGTTTTCGCTGACTTGTTCCAAAAACATAACTTTTCCTAGGTCAACTATTCAGGTTATTTTGTTGTCATGTATAGGCAGATGCGAGATTGCAAGGTGGTGGATTGATAGGCCTTTAGTGATATGTGGTGAAGTAAGTAGTCGGACAAAGGGGTGGCATGTTTCAACAAAGTGTTATTTAAGAAATATGATATATGTCATTTATAATGTGCTTGTACACAAAGAAAGAGACATACTTCTCCCTATCTCTAAAAGGGTTATCCCTACCTAAACAAATATCGACCCGGGTGCTCGTCGTCAGGATGTTTGTCCAAATGGAAAAGGTCTGTCCTCTATCCAAAAACCTACTCTAACCCTACCACTTATCTACAAAAGGTTCAGCATCAAATTGAAAAATTGTACCAGGAGAAGGACTCCCGCCTGGTGAACTGGCTCTGTCTTTATCTCTTTTCCAACAATCTTTTGCATTAGCTTCTGATTCAACAAAGAGTGTGTGCTCAGGACAATGACTCCCTTCTCCTGACCCACCTTGCGCAGCCAGAGGGCTGTCTTGGGATAGTCTTTAGCAATAGTCCTTCCTCAAAGTCCCTTCACTTCTTCCCAAGGACTCCTGAACACCCGCCTTACCGTTCCAGCAATTCTTCCTTGACTTATGGCGTTATAAAGATTACCTCCAGACAGCTCTTGTTGTTTCGTATCCTCTTTAATCCTACTTGGATTATCACTCCCTATTCCTCCTGATGCACTCTTGACTTTTAGATCTTTGGCGTTATTACTCTGCACGTTTTTTTGGCTCTTCGTCTGGTCCATTTCAATTTGTGGACTAAAGAAGGAAGAGACATTACCATAACAGACAGTAGTAGTGTTAACAGAGATTTCTGACAGGGATTTGGTCTCAAGGGATGGCATGAGGGAGTTCCTTCATGGAACTGTAGTCCATATCCCCAGGAGGGGAGTCTCTCCCTGCGAGGTCCCGCTTTTCACCACCCATAGGGGTCTTTGGGGGTAACAACCTCACCTCCCTTGCCTTACAGGGAAGAGCTCCCCCAGGGAAGAACTGACGAGATCCCATGAATCGTCACAGGTGGCAGAAACGCAAATATTGAGGGTCTGGAATAACGGGAAAAAGTTGCAGGTGGAAGACTGGCTAGCTGAATTACAGGCTCTGTCCAGCTGTGAAAAAGTCATGTTTTTTTAAACAAAACAGGGAAGATCTATATTTGGAGCAATGGGCGCCTTTTAATGACTTGTATGGTTAATATTAAGGTTTTATGCTATATTGTGAATGTGGAATGGGTTTCGTGTGCGTCTGTGTCTTTGTCAGTTATGTCTTTTGTTTAACAACGCTACGGGATTTTATTCTTGGGAATCTACTGATGTCATGATGTTCCACTAGAAGGTTTCCAGGTACAACGGGCTCGCTTATTTTCTGAACTTGTATGTTCTGTTCTTGATTTGTTCCTGCTTAATGAAGTTAAAAAAAAACTAAAAAAAAAAAAAGAGTTTTGCATCGGTCCGAAAAAGTCAAAAAAAAATGAGCGTGCACTATTTTTTCCATTTGCATAAGAAGTAAAGAAAACATACTTTCTGCCCTTATTTGAAACGTGAAAGACGTTACTGATTTTGAGGCAAAATAGTTTGCTCAATTTCTTAGAACAAAAGCTGCAAAATGAGTGCAATAAAGGCATTTGCCTATCTTTGCACCATGGCAACATGCATGTAATATGGTGCCAAATAGGATACAGAAAAAAAAAAGATTGCCAAACGAAGAAATTAGCTCTACTTTAGGTTGCATACTTTTTTCATGTGGATCAAAGTTACAATTCAAGGAAGGCTAATAGCAAGGTGAACCAAAATGTGCCTGCTAAATTCTGACATGGTTTGCCAGAAACTGAGGCAAAATGCACATAATCAGGTGACCCCCCTCATGTGCAAGAATCAGATGCAGGCGTTCCACACAGGAGCTGGTTGTATCCGATTTTAGTTCATGCAATGCCCTACTACCACTTCCAGCTCTGATTAGGGTTTCTTGGCTGGGGCAGCCGGATCACACTGCCGGCAGAATGAAACGCTATTCAGAAGGCAAAAATAAACTGTGTTCCCACGAAATACTTTGAATTCTTGAAGTCTTACATCTGTTGTAGCACTTGCTCCATGGAAGGAACATATTGAAACACAAACGTTTTTTAACTGCTAAACAGTACATCGTGTGAAGAGATAGGTTTCAGGTAATATTACTTTTCATTTAGGCAATAAATCCTTGCGTGGTGGGACGCAACAGATGGTAACGTTTAGGAACACTCTCCACTATAACTTTTAGCAAAGGCGGGAACACGTTACCAGCCCAAGGACGGCTGGTCACACTACGCATTATCACCATTAGAACCAGAACCGCTGCATAATGTCCAGGGTGCTAATATTTTAGGGGGGGGGGGGGGAGATTGTGCATGGGGGAGCAAAGCCTTTTTCTTCTCCCATCAAAAAATAAAATGAACAGATAGCAAGCATGGACATGGCAAAGGGATCTACAAGAGCTTTTCCATGCCCATGGTGGTCTGTGAGAGATGGGGTGCAGAATATGCTCAAACCAGGCTTCCTAAGAAATTTCACACCTCCTCAAAAATATTTCATGCTGGTCAAACTTTATATTAGACTGCTCTGATGAGCACAGACGAAGTCGGAAAAATCACACTTTAGATGAGTTTCATCAAATACACAAAATACAACTACCCTAATAACCAACAGTTTTAATTTCTGGGCTCACTGCATGTTTCCCTCCTTGCTTCTAAACAGTGGCAGATACAAAATACTGCTATCTCCACCTAAAGCATTGAAAACATGGAGAGGTTACATTGAAACATTAATGTGCCATGAGGACATTTAATGTTACGTGGGACAAACAAAATTTGGCAGATAAGAAACATGAAGCAGACAAAGAGTGAAGTGATTTGGTGAATATCAAGCAGTCTGTTGGGAAACTCAGATTACTAAAGCAGCAAGTCGGCTACTTAACATGTCGCCAGTTTCCTTTCCAGGCCCTTTTTGACAAGGCCCTTCATATAGGTGTTTATTTGATTTCTAAGCCCAAAAGTTAGGACAAGTATGGAAAACAGGATTAGGAGCAGTGGCTTTATTTAACCACTAATATAGAGGTTATGGAAGTGATATCATACAACACTTCACCCTTCCACGACATCACAGAAAAGGATGTGCCAAGATCTGCTTTTAAAATGAATGTTTTGTAAACATCAATTAAATAACATTACGGATGGGTTCACAAACTGCAAGGATCTGAATATAATCTAAGGGTCTTTACTGAACAGAAGTCAAATGGTTTGAAATTTTAGTTGTTTGCTGCACAAGTGGGCACTCCAAAGGGCGTCCCTATGTTGACCTCCCCTTCGGTCTCCCCCCATCCTAGCCCAAACTTCCCTAAAAACCCAAATTAAATTCATACTAAAGATCAGTTTCACCTACTTTCTATTTGGTCTAGCTGAGATGATGGGCTGAAGGGCTTAGCTTTTCTACTTTTCTACCTCTGGTACTTCCCAAGGGTATCCTACTTCTATAGTTCCTTTCACCAGGTTTCAATAGTGTCACTGATAGCCTAAGGAACACAGCATCTCCCAGAGATGGTTCAAGGATTTTATGAACACTTTTGGTAGGGCGCTAATGGTTTCCACTCACTCTCTCCTTCTGATGTCGCCCTCTCCTTCTACCACCTACCTTTGCCCTCTGAAGTTACTCTCGCCTACAACTCTCGACTCTACTACTACTCTTCGCTATCCACACAACTGCTACTCTCCCCTCTCAATGCCACTGCTACTGTCTCCGCCTCTCCACACCACTACCACTCTCCCCTCTACTACCACTCGTCCCTCTCCGCACTACCACTCTCTCCACTCTACTGCTACTCCACCCCAGATTCTCAGTGTCACTCTCCTTTTGCACTCTTAATCACCATCCACTCATTTACCAACCCTGCACACACACACTGCACAGTACCACCACTTGCTCTCCCCAACCAATACCTCACATGTTCTCTAAAATGCCTGCACACTCCAGTCCACCATCCTTCCTCCTGTTGGTCGTCTCTTGGTCTGCCACGGCCTCTTCCGCAGAGCTCAAACGAATAAACCACACCTATCTGTTTCCTGTTATCCTTCTTATCCTACCCGTTCTTCTCTCACTGGCATTACTCCCATAACCAATAGTCCCCTAACTCCCCCACCCGGGAGGCGGTTCTATGTCATTTCCTCATTTCCTAGACGGTTGTTATTTCGATGTTTTTTTTTACGAATATTCATTTATGAAAAAACTCATCGAAATTGATTTAATTTTATTTTAGGGGGATCATTTTAGGGGGGTTCCCGTCACCCCCAACTTCCCATCCCCTATTGTTTTTTTAACTATACCTGAACCCCGACCCCTTATGTACACTTTCCCAACCCCCTTATATATTCCGATGAGTTTTTTTGTAAAAAAATATTAATTAAAAAAACCCATTGAAATAACGACTGTCGCTGAAAGGACGTTGTACCGTTACAACTATCAAATAACAAGGGTTCCAAGCCTGGTCTCCCCCCTCCCTTTGCCGTGCGGGTCCGTAGTGCCAGAAAGATAGCAGCCAGTATTGGGAAATGTTGCAATTCATTTCAAGGGGCCACGACACTACTAAGTCCAGGGTAAGTATTGGTAGTGGTGTGGGGAAGGAGGAGTTGGGTTTTCCAAAGAGCCGCTCCGTGACAACATTGTAAGGGTCTCTCTTGAGGGACTCCAGCGTTGCAGCAGGAGTGCAGCCTGTGCTGATATCTGGCAGCGCAGTGTACTTCATGGCAAGGCAGACATTCTGCAAATATGCTTGGCGTCTCTGCTCTAGGTGGATAGGAGAACTCCAATTACTGGCATGGCCTGCCTGGAGGCTGTAATGTGTTAGACTGTCGTGGGACGGTCAGCCCAGGCTTCTGATGTCTGCAGTTGCCTGGTAATACAAAGAAATGAATGGAACAAGTTACTTACCTGTAACTGTTGTTCTCCAGCATGGGTCTGGCATGGATTCACATGCAAACTCTCCCTCCTACCCCTCTACGGCTCTTCACAAGTTGCGCAGCACCGCTTGGCCGACCCTGGACTCCTCCCTGGAATCCCAGTCGACGTAGTAGAATCTCGTGAAGGTGTGCGTCGACCTCCAGGTAGCACACCAGACAAGAACGCCGTGGTAGCAACGATAGCTCTGGTCGAATGGGCTCTCGGACAGCCAGGCAACGGTCGGTTTGCCAACCGTTGACAGTGCGTAATGCAGCCAGAGAGCCATCTGGAAATGGAAGCCTTCGAGAGAGCCTTCCCTTGGTTCACAGGTCCAAAGTTCACAAAAAGCTGTGATGTCTTCTGAAAACTCTTTGTGCGGTCCACGTAGAACTTCAGCGCTCTAGCCACATCCAGCGAGTGCAAAGTCCTCTCAGCCGGTGACGAAGGCGACGGGAAGAAAACAGGTAACACCAAGGGCTCGTTGAGGTGGAAGTCCGACGGCACCTTGCATCCTCAGCACCACCCTCGTGTCATGAAAAGTCAAGTATGGAGGCTTGCAGGATAGGGCCTGAATCTCTCCCACTCGCCGTGCAGAGGTGATGGCCACAAGAAACGCAGTCTTCCACAACAGGAATTTCAACGGTGCAGAATGCAGGGGCTCGAGTGGCGCCCCCATGAGCCTGGTCAGCACCAAGTTGAGTTCCCACGCCGGGGCAGGGGCCTTCACCAGCGGGAACGATCGGAACAGTCCCTTCATAAATTCCTTCACCAGGCGATGGGACCACAAGGACGCCCATCCTGTGGTTCTGGTGTATCGGGAGATCGCAGCCAGATGTATCTTCATGGAGGCGTGAGCCAGTCCAGCCTTGGCCAGCGACAGTAGGTACGGCAGCACTTGAGGGGCCGTAATCCGTAGAGGGTTAATCTTCTGTGCCCGGCACCAGACAGAGAACCTCTTCCACTTATGTCCGTAGCACTTGAGAGCTGAGGACGCCCTGGCTTTTGCAAGGACCTCTTTGCAATCAGCCAGGACATCGTACCCTCCAAACTCTAGTGCTGCAGGAGCCAGGCCTGCAAGTTCAGCGACTCCGGGTTGTGATGAAGTATGGCACCTCCTTCTCTGGAGAGAAGATCCGCGTCCGTCGGCCGCTTGACTGGTGGGGACGCTGACAAGTCCAGAAGGTCCGGGAACCAGATCTGCCTCGGCCACGCCGGTGCGACTAGGATCATCCTGCACCGCGACGTCTTGAGCTGGTTGACGAGTCGGAGCAGCAGTAGCAACGGCAACGGAGGGAACGCATATAGGAACAGGCCGTCCCAGGGGAACGAGAAAGCATCGCCCATGCTCCTCGGCTGGGGAAACCTGCTGGCGAACCTCTGGCACTTGGAGTTCGTCGCCATCGCGAACAGGTCGATCTGCGGTTTTTCCCATCGTCGGAAGAGTCGATCCACTTGATCCTGACGTAGTTCCCACTCGTGGCACGAGCGCAGCTCCTTGCTGAGTGAGTCGGCAATGGTGTTCTTTATCCCTGCCAGATGAAAAGGCACCAGAAACATCCCTTGGGCGACGGCCCAATGCCAAAGATCATGGGCTTCCTTGAAGAGGGCTGAGGATCTGGTTCCTCCCTGCTTCTGGATGTAGAACATCGTGGTGGTGTTGTCGGTGAAGATTCTCACCACCTTGCCC
Organism: Ambystoma mexicanum; assembly: GCF_040938575.1. Classification (NCBI taxonomy): domain Eukaryota; kingdom Metazoa; phylum Chordata; class Amphibia; order Caudata; family Ambystomatidae; genus Ambystoma; species Ambystoma mexicanum. The sequence goes on from NC_090941.1 coordinate 979,482,173, forward strand.
TTGAGGGACGGGAGAAAAGACCTGAGGGCCCAGAACACTGCACGGAGCTCCAGGATGTTGATGTGGAGCGTCTTCTCCTCTGGGAGCCAAAGGCCTCTTGCGTGAAGTTCTCTGGTGTGCGCTCCCCACCCTTCCAGGGAGGCATCCGTTGTCACCATTATCTGGTGGGATGGGGACTGAAAGTCTGTGCCAGCCGTCAGATGAGCGCGGGTGCCCCAAAACTGGATCGCTCGTCGGAAGGTCTTGTCGAGCGGGATCCTGTCCTCGAAGCTGCCCGTCGCTTGGATCCAGCGGGAGTCGAGGAACTCTTGCAGAGGACGCATCCGAAGCCTGCACAGGCGCACGAGATATATGCAGGAGGACATCATCCCGAGGAGGGACTTGATGGACCTCACCCTGGCCACGTCCGTGGCCAGCAGACGCTGCACCTTGCCCAGGATGGCCTTCGTCCTTTACTCTGACGGCGAAGCCAGACGTGCCACTGTGTTGAGCTTGGCTCCCAGAAACAGTGTGACTTGCGACGGGACCAGATGGGATTTGGGAAAGTTGATGGAGAATCCCAGGTCCGTGAGCAGCTGGACGGTCTTTGCTGTGTGATCCACGGCGAGCTCCCTTGTCCTTGCTCGGATGAGCAGTCGTCCAGGTAGGGGTAGACGTGGATCCCCTGCAAGCGCAGCCGTGCCGCCTCCGGTGCGAGGCACTTGGTGAACACCCTGGGTGCCGACTTCAATCCGAGTGCCGTCCTTGGACCACGAACCTGAGGAACCTTCGGTGTCCTTTCAGAATGGGGATGTGGAAGTACGCATCCTCCAAATCCAACGACGACAGGAAATCGCCCTCCTCCAGCTGTCCCAGCACGTGCTGGAGGGTGACCATCCGGAACTTCTGTGCCTTGATGTACTTGTTCAGTCGTCGCAGGTCCAGGATGGGGCGCCATCCTCTTGTCTTCTTTTTCACTAGGAAGTACCTTGAGTATACTCGAGCCCCGGAGCCTCTTCGGGACGAGCTCAATAACACCTTTTTTGAGCAACGTCCTTACCTCCAATAGCAGTTGAGGGACGTGATTTTCCTTCCTGACCACAGGTTGAATGCGGTGGCACTTTCTTAGAAATTCGAGGGCGTGCCCCTGGGCCAGGGCGTCCAGCACCCAACGGTCGGTGGAGATGGACTCCCACGTGCTAACGAACTTCGCCAGCCGGCCTCCCACCGGGGTGCTTCGGTGGGGGCCCGACACCGCTGTCGGTTCAATCTTGCTTGGAGGACACCTTGCCGCCTTGTCCTCCCTGGCGACAACGGCGGGGCCCACCCGACTTGCCTCTCCTCTATAGGCTTCCTGTGACGAGGAGCGGGCCGCTTGGCGGTACGTAGAGGAGTCACTGCCAAATCCCTTGGAGGCACCCTGCTTGCCTCCGGTGCTCCAAAAGGACGGCCTTTGTTGCCGGAGAACGCCTAGGGCCCTAGCTGTCTCCGTGTCCGCCTTGATGGCTTGGAGGGACTCATCCACCGTTTTCCCCAACAGGTTGTTCCCGTCGAACGGCATGTCCAACACCTTGGATTGTACATCCTGGCGGAAATCCGTCGCCTTGAGCCAACCTCGTCGTCTAAGGCAAACGCTGTTGCCTAGCTGGCGGAAACCGGTGTCGGCAATGTCCGCTGCCACCATAATGCCGTGGTCCGACGCCACTTCACCTTCTTGCAAGATCTCCAGGGCCTCGGCCCTCTTGTCATCCAGTAGGAAGTCCAACAGGGGGGCGATCTTGTACCATAACTCCCTGTCGTAGCAGGCCACGATCGCGAGGGCGTTGGCCGCCTTAATCGTTGTTGCCGCCGACGAGATAACTCGTCGCCCCATTGCGCCCAGCTTCTTCCCTTCGCCGTCAGGCAGGGAAGATGATGTTGAGGCCGATGCCCCCCCCCCGCGCTTTCTTCTTAGCTGCCGCTGAGACGACCGAGTCAGGGGTCGGTTGTGCCCTAAGACACAAAGGGGCCGCGTCGGGGACCCGGTACTTCTTCTCGTACCGATCCCTCTTGGCAGGTGTCGTAGACGGGTTCTTGAGAAGGATGAGACCCTCGTCCCAGATGTCATCCTGCGGCTCTGGAAGCGACGGACACGACAGGTGGCTAGGACCCTCGCCGGTGCCGCCGTCACTCTCGTCGTCACAGTCGTCGGGATCCCTCCCGTGGGGACGGGCCTCTTCGACACCCTCGTCGAGGCCCTCTAAGACTTCTACCAGCTCCTCCTCGGATGCTGTGTCCGTGTCCACAATGGCCACCGGCCTCCCCCCTCTTTTTCCGCCGGGGTCTTCACTGGGGTCTTTTCGATGGGTCTGAAAGAGGCTTCCCTCCGCGGAGGCAGGGAGAATCTGCGCCCCGAGGTCGCCTCGAATCCTTCAAGATCGACCAGGGCCTCTCCAGAAGCTTACCCGGGTTCTCGGATTTCCTCTTCCCCGAACCAGAGCGTTGGCTCGTGGTTGATGGTGCCGAGTAAGGCGCGCCCTTCCTGGCAGCCGAAGAGCCCGAACGTTCGGCGCTCCCGGTGCCTGCGGACTCACAGTGTTTTGCTTTTTGTTGGGCCCCCGTCGCCGGGGCGCCCTCACAGGACTTAGAAGACCGCTCGGACTTCTTCTTCTCACCTGACGGACTCCTTCCTTCCAGCCAGTTGGAGAGACGAAGGTGTCGGTCCCTGATGGTCCGTTCCAACATGTTCCTGCAAAAAGCACAGTCGTTCTCCACGTGCGTTTTGTCCTTATGAAGGCAGTAGAGACATTTCGAATGCTCGTCCTCCTTGAACACATTCTGTAGCTGGCATCCAGGGCAAACCCTGAACAGCTTTCCGGGCGTCAAGCTTCCTTTCTCCTGGGCCATGTTAGGGTAGGCCTCAGAAACTTCTGGAATCCCCCCCAAGAAGCGTAACTTGACGAAATCTTCACCCTTGAGGGGCGTAGACAAAAATCTGACATGAATACCCATTAATCGGATGTAGAGACGGTGGAGCTTGAGGCTCTATTTAACCGAAAAATGAGAAATTCTCTTTGAATAAGCGTGAAAACGCAGCAAAAGCTCGAGAGCTAAACACGAGGACTCCCAACACTTGAGTGTGCGGTAAAAATCTGAAGATGGCTGCCAGAGGTGGGGCTTAAAGTCATTGGCTGGGGGCAGTATGACCCAAAGACCAGTGATTGGCTACTACTGAGAAAGACAGATCAGAAACAAAACTGATACTGTTTTTTTCTTTACCGAGGATTCCCGGCCGGACGACGGGGAATATTCATGAGCATGTGAATCCATGCCAGACCCCATGCTGGAGAAGGTAAGAATTTGCTTGAAGTAGTATGGGGTGATACAGAAACCTGGGGTGTGGACAGGGCCTGGGGACCTCCCAGCTGCCACCTTCCCCATGTGGTGTAGAAATGGCTCTGGCCTCTACCCTGATAAACTCCCACTCTAAGCTGAAGAGTTCCCAAGCCCACTTGACAAGGTCCGATTGCTGACCTTAACACAATAGCAATGGCAAGGCGTTTGACTGTGCCGACAGCAGACACCCTGCTCCTTTCGCGCTCCCCCCGCTCCCTTTGTCTCCTATCCCTGATCGAGTCTGCAACACACTCCCTCCTCTTACAATCATGGTCTTACCACCCCACCACCTTCTCCTCTCCTTGCTCTTCCCTCTCACTCAGCCCTCTTTTCCAACACCCATCCACTTTCTCAGTGCCATGCTACACTTTTCACTGGAACTCACTAATTCACTCCCACTATCTAGTACCACTCTCTCACTACGAACACACCATCATAACTATCTACTGCACCACCATATGCTCCTCAGCAATCAGGGCTCCACCATCTGTCCTCCACCTGGTCTCTCAGTCCACCCTCACTCCACCTGCCCCCACTCGAACACCTTTCACATAGTCTTCCATGTCCTGCTCTTTTATACTCCTCTCTTCCTGTTTCTGTCCTTCCCCCACTTCCTTGGTCCGCTGCCACATCTGACATCAAGGGCCAATTTATGTCTGCTTTTTCCTCTGGGGATGGGTCTTTACAAGTCAAGCCTTCATAAACACCTGTTGGCCTGCCCTGTTTTATCACGTGGGATTTAATTTAGTCGTTGGCTCCCCTGTGGTCTGGTGTTCGTTCAGTGCTGCTGTCTTCATTCGCTGTGGTGAGCAGCAATGTATCGTTATAGCGTGCAACTCAATGAATGCATGTGTTTCCGAGTTTGAACTTGGACTGCCGGTTGCTCTCTTCATTCCGCTACAGTCTATGGTGGTGACTAGGCATGCTGTAACGAAGATCTGTAAATAATAACTTTCTTGGGCAAGCATCTAATCTGGAAGGAATTTGGTGATGGAAAAGAATACTAGGGATAGCAATCAAGGCACACAAAGGGGGGCAGATACAGTGGCCATCGCAAATCCCACACCGAGGCTCTGGGGCAGGACTGGTCTGGTAAAAACCCTAGTAGGCCCAATGCCCCAGGTTGTGAGGGGTCCCTGTTCTCCCTTGATGGGGTCATGGACTGACTTAATAGATGAGAAGTGTGGCTTGTCAACCGAACATGTGAAACCACAAACGTGGTCCAATACCTTCTATTAAAGTCAGGAACGGATTACAGTAAACACCTATAGGCAAAAAGGAGGTTACACAGTATGAAAGACTTAAGTGTCAAGGTGGACTAAAGTGTCTGGGATTCCAGTCTGTAAAAGCAATCAATTCTCTGCAGAAATAGGATGGTAGTTCTTCTTTCCCTGGGAATTGTCTCGATAGTTAGAACAAGTTTGGGATAAATGGCTGGTGTCTGAAAGGTCCAAACTATTAGGCGTCAAAGTTTACTTTCCGATGGGAATACTGGTTTTAATATTTAGCCCAGTCTTAGGGATATAGTGTTGTGACAAAGTCATATGCTATGACCAATCTTTGGTACCTCAAGGAGATCGGAGGACCATGGATGTCCACATGTTATAAGAAATGCTGAGTGCTAAATGGAGCATTTCACAGAGCCCTAGCATGTGGCCCTCTTGTGCCCTCAAGCCAGAGTGTAGTAATGCCCAAATTTCACCTGGTAGCACCGGGGTGTGAAGGCCTAAACCTACATCCCGGAGACTTCCACATAGAATACCCCTATGGAGACACCATCTTTGATGCACCATGTTATACACCCGAACCTTGGCAGCCCTCCCATACATAGTATTAACACCGAGATCCAGTGCCACCTTTAGGCTAACTATCATACAACACTGCAGGGAAAACATGTTTAACATACTGGGACAATCAGAAAGACACTAGCTCAGGTAGGTCACATGAAGGACCATCAGAAATCAAGTCTAGCACCAAAAGAAACAGCCTTTGCTCAGGGAGTGGTCACCTGTTCGGAGACATGCAAGAGGTCACTTTTCATCAAGCGGCCATGGTATCCCCGCTGTCTGCACGAAGGACCACAGACTATTACGGCTCTCCCCCTTGTTACTTATCCAGCGTGTGCATCACCCAGAACCTTACTGGCCAATCATGGATAGTCCGCATCAAACACGGTAGGGCCACAGGCAGAAAGGTCCACTTTGACGTCACTTAAAAATGGTGGCATAGCCATTTAAGCCTATGTTGTCTTAGAATGCTTCATTACACAATTTGCCAAAAAAGGAATAGAGAATCCAAAACACAGGTAATCATTATCAAATCGCCGGGAACACCTGCAGAATCCCAATGAAAAACAGGGCTTAAACAATCACAATCCAGAATTCCAAGTGCTGGGGAAGTAACCCTTTTAAGAGAAGAGTTTGATAATTAAGACAAATCAACCACCCTAAACAAGGAGATAGGTTCCGACAGAGAAGGTCAGACCAATCTAGCTCGCTGGAGTGAAAAGTGAGAAGAGATACTGAGCTCTGGAGTCAAAAAGTCAAAGAGAAAGCGACAAGCTGGCTGATGGCTATATTTTTGACAAGGTCTGTGACCAGACCAAGAGAGAAAACCAAAATTCAGAGGCTGTCTGTATTCCTGAGACAGGTGAAAACTGTGCAGCAAGCAAGTGGTAATAAAGACAAAATTGAAGGGAAGTGCCAGGGCCCATGAGCCGATAAGAGACCTCCAACGATCAATTGAGCTCTACCTGCCAGCAATTAAAAGAAACCAAAACCAGTGAGGGGTGGGGGTACAATAAGTCTACAGAGACAAGAGCCAGAGAAGGTGGAGAGAAATTAAGAAGTGTGCTGAGATACATACCTCGAATACTGGAAGAGACCAGAAGCAGAGAAAGGGAAGGATGAACACACAAGGGCCTGCAGGCACTAGATCATAGTCCCCGTCTGGAACCAGGACCGGAGAGTATGTAGAAGAGACTGTGCTCCAGAGGGCAGTCCATGGCTTGTGGATTATAAAAGCACAACCTGACATAAAATACAAATATAGGGTGAACAAAACACATGCTGCTAGTTGGTTGTAAATTATAAATTATCAGTCCAGTAAAGCGACCAGGACAGCTAGAGGGGAGGGCAGCTAGAGGGTAAGAATAGCTTTGCCAACCTGTGCTCTAAAGCAGGGGCAAGGGTGGGGTAGTACTTGCTAGCCAGTGCAGACAAGAAGCATGCTAGGTGCTGTAACCTTGAGACTACCAAGGCATAAAGCAATTTGGACACTAACTTCCAAAAACTATGAAGTCAAGAAGCAAGGTAGGTGTTAAACCTTTAGGTTGTGAAAATAAAGACTATATTGGGACACAGGAAGAGGATAGTAGGGAAATTCCAATAACATAGGAAGAAATCCACAGTATTTTTGCATTGTCCTGCCTGGACATTCTCAAAGGCAGCAACTTTATGTTCTCCCCGATGAAATCTCCAAGGAAAAGAAGAACAGGGAAGGACAGCCTTCCATCCTTTTGGTTCTCGTGATACGTTAACTTATCACAACCTCCCCCCCTCTTTCGTATATAATTAAAGCTATTAAACCATGTGTGTGTTCTGTTGATTCCCTTCATCACAGTGCCCAGCTGCTTCTTGGATCAAAATCACAGTCACAGGGATATATCCTCTAGTGGCTTGATGGTTCAGCTCACAGGCACCGGGGCATGATGCAGTCATTTAATGGATTCAGGTATGGGTCAGAGGAATATAGTGCTCTGCTGGCTATTTGGAGCCGTTTTCCAAATTAAAGGATGATATGTCCATCCCTCCCTCAGAGATACAGTGCCTCTTTAACTATCTGTAATGGATATTGTGCTCTACTAGCTCTCAATAGGGCTACAGTGTCTTCTTACTACTGGTATGTATTTCGTCATCTCTGTAATATTGTGTTCTCTTCCCTCTCACTGAGATATTGAGGCCTTGTGTCACTCAATAAGGGATGTTGTGCCCGTCTTAATTGTTTTAAAGAATATTGTACCATTCTCACTTCCTGTATGTACTCCAATAAGAACATGGTGCCCCCTCAGAAGGGGTGTTGTGTCCGTCTCGATCCTTGTAAAGAATAACATGCCCTGTTCACTCTCAATATGGGAGATGGTCCCCTTCTCACTCTCATTACAGTTGTTCCCTTCTCACTTCCTGGAAGAAGTCCTGGTTTACTAGTGAGGTTCAGGCCTCCCACCCTCTCTTCAGCCTTCTCAGCAAGAACATCTTGGTCAGCCTGCCACATGGTTGCTAGTTCTTCAGAACTTTCATCTGCATAAGCACTATTGGTTTTTGCTGCAGCCTGGGGGTTTGGCTCTTCCCCTCCCCCCCCAGGTTCTGCCTGCACCAACAGTTCCTAGAACATGGCTTCCTTGATTGCTCTCATCAGTGCCTTTTTATGGGTCTCAGTGTCTTGAGGCTTCTCTTAACAGATTCCATTGGTCTTTGAAGAGAGCATCCTGAACCACATGCATTGGCTTTTGTGTCTGGTTGCGAGTCTGCGGTTTCACAAGCCTTGAAAAGAAGGGCTGGAGTTGACCCTGCTTCTCAGTTCTGCATCAGTCCCTGAAGGTTCCTTGCTGCTCCTCGAACTACTCTTTGCACAGAGTAAAGTTCACTGGGGTTCTGAAGCTTTGAATTGTATCAGTAAAAGTCTATGGGAGTCACTGTTGGTTTACCAGACCTCACGATAGAGTTATACATTCTCTTTCCTTCAGTGCCAGATTCAATATCAGGGGTCACTATAATAATTCTCGCCCGAGAACCATGATCACAAACACAATCCTACAGGTGTGTTGCTTTGGAGGTGGACCCAGTGGTGTAATTAGCTTAGACTGCAAAGTTTGCTCTGCAATTACCTCTTGTTGCGTCGATTTGTGTTGACATTATTAGTAAAAAACATCCATATCGCGTTTAATTGTTTATGCCTTTTGGATTTTTTACATTAATAAATGCTAAACATTTTAAAAATTTTTAAATAACTTTATTTAACTTTTCTATAATTACAATATATCGTCAAAGAAAACATACAATAGAATAATAATCAGAGTGCCATTAAAACATAACAGTTTAGTATAAATAAGCTCAAGTAAAAATATAACAAGATGATTAAGATATCACTGACAATAATCTGATTATCAAATAGTCTATAGACATTATCATCAATGTAAGTATATGGGATGCATTACTCACCGTAATCATATTTCTGATGCTTGTATCTGCTTAGATTCACATGCTGTGCATAGGCCGACATCTAGTGGAAGCTGCAGAGTATTACAGTTTGTTTTTCGAAACTTGAAAATGGGCGTTGACACAGGGCGTGCCAGTAATACTATCCCTAGTGTGACTTCCACTGTACCCATGATCCCTCACGCGTGTAGGACCCTCGGATTGTATTTTTTCTGACATGAGGTAGCATGAGGAGTAGCGCGAGTATAGATTATCCAAGCAGATGGATAGAAAGATAAGACTACAAGCATCCATGCGCCTTCTCTCAGAGGGGAGGAAGGGCGGGCACATGTGAATCTAAGCAGATACAAGCATCAGAAATATGATTACATTACTCACCATATCCCTTCTGAGGCTTGTGGAGTCTGCTTAGATCACATGCTGTGCATAGATTAGCGAGCAGTGTTAGAAGAAGGAGGTGGGATGTGAGAAGGGTCATGAGCAAATAAATGTCTTAGAACCGCTTGTCCCACTTGAGTATCTGTCTTGGAATGAGTGTCAATGCAGTAGTGCTGGACTGCGCATGCGCGCGACGCATGCAGACCTAACCGCACCAGCTCCTGGCGGCCGCGGCAAATATCCTACAATTTATCCCTCTTTTGCTAGAAAGGAACACCCCAGCGGCACATAGGAGGCGGCGGACACAACAGGGAAGCAGTCGCCACGTCCCCGAGGCGAATCGGTGCGGGGGATGCAAGAATCGACCTGAATTCGTCAGGCGGCGATCCGCGGCCATTGTGGTGCGGGTGAAGCGAACGCCCACCCCTCCCCCCCTCCGCGGCACGGCGGACACTGGTGATTCCGAAAGCGGGGACGGAGGGCACACGCTCAGCCAGGCTGACTGCAGGTCCCGGCAGTTACCCACCGACACAGCCGGAGAGCCAACGGCGGTTCCCCGCATCTAACCCCGTTGTAATCTACGGAGGACGCGAACCGTAGCAACTGAGGCCATCCGAGACGGCACCTTTCCCGCCTCCGACAGCGCTGCGAGCGAGCGGACCCAGGAAGCAACGTTAAGAGGCGGGCGGAATAACGCGCCATACTCCCTCCACGAACTTGGACGCCAACCTGCCAGTTGACCCGTGGCCCCGACCCCCCCTCCCCATCAGCGAGACGGCAACGCGCGGGGTCGAGCTGCAGCACGACAGGAAGGACCGTGTGCTGGGCTCCCCGGTGGATGGAAGTTACGCTACACACGTGCCCAGCAATAACCAGGTACGAGAGTGAATGAGGTGGGGGAATCGCCATATCTCCCTCCCGTGGCCCCTTATACACTTGGGACAACAATAATACGGCTCTCCCCATGTGGCCTACGTACAGCAGAGCCGTACTTGAAGTGCGGCGGCGGGAGGCACCTCTCCCCACAACAACGGAGCCACCTGCCCACGGTGGGCCCCCTCAGACTCTTCTCCTTTGCGGCGCAACGACCGCAACTAGGGTAGACACGCAGCAGAACGACCCCCACGGGGCACCAAAACACGGGGCTGAGTCCCGCCCACGCTGCCCCCTCTCTCCTCCCCACACATCCGGCAGCTTTCGTGGAAAGGCCCATACCCACAGAGACTACGCTCCTTCCCACAGGGGAGCAACCACGAACACCCCCCCAAGTGACTCCTGTTCCTACAACAGGCGCACCAGACCAGCCAGAACAGGGGATCGACAAACACCGATCCACATAGCCCCACCGAGGCCCGGGAGCGAAGACAAAGTGGTGGAAGATAGACGCCCGGCAAGCCCACCTCACCCTGGTTTCCACGTCAATCCCCGTGGGGCACCCACACGACCCATCCGGGCCCAAATCCTCATACTAATTACCGACTCGACCATGGGCAAGGACAAGGCCAAGAGGCAGACCCTGCAGAGTAAAATGGACCTGTACACAGTGGAGGCCCCCCCTCGCCAGGAGACACAAAGCTTGGCAGAAGCAAGTGTCAGAGTAGAAACTCAGGACCCCCAACTCTCCTTGAATGACCTAATGAAGGCAATTGGGGACTCGAGAACATCGCTAGAACTCAAGATAGGTGGAGTCTCCACGGAAGTATCTCTCCTATGCCAGGATCTCTGCAACCTATCGTCTAGGGTCGGAGAAGCAGAACAAAGAGTGTCGGACACAGAAGATAACGTCCGCCAGTTGGAACAACAACTCGCCATAATTGCCCAAAAGGTCAACCAACTCGAATACCGAGCCGAAGACAGTGAGGGCAGGGCACGACGCAATAACCTCAGGATTCTCGGGATCCCCGGGATCCCGGAGAAAGAGGAAGGCCCCAGTGTCGAACTTTTCCTAGAAGACTGGCTGACTCACATCTTTCCCCCCCAAGAAACTGTCGAAATTCTTCTCCATTGAAAGAGCACATAGGGTACCCACTGGGCGACTTACCCCAGGAGCCCCGCCCAGAACTATAATTGCACGCCTCCTTAACTACCGGGACCGAGACGCCATCCTCCGGATGGCACGGGCCTCCGGCCCAATCACATACAACGGCTACAAAGTGGGGTTTTACCCGGACTATACTAAAGAGGTCCAGAAGGCCCGCCAGTCGTTTGACTCTGTCAATTAAGTTTGCCCTCTTCTTCCCGGCGTTGCTCAAGGTCCAACATGAGGGTACGACGCACCTATTCCACAACCCCAAAGAAGCATGGGATTGGCTCGAAACACAGATCCTCAATGAGCCCGCGGCCCGACGCTCGCCCTCTGGACCGTCCGCTCGCAAACCTGGGCCCGAGCAGAACTCGCCACCTCTCACTCCGATAGACCCCGAAACAGAATCACCAAGGCGTCCCTCCAGGAATACCACAGAGAACGAATGAGGCCTGGGCATCACAGCACTGAATTCGCTACGGGACACCATTGAAACTACACCACTGCGGCCGCCACCGCCTGGGCATCGCAGTCTCAGGCACAGCCAGGTAACTCCACAGGAGCTACCACCCTAGGTCGGATCATCCCGACGAAGTTTAAGTTCACCAAGTTATAAGTTCAATGTTTGGGCGACAGGTGCTCCCAGTTGGGGGGGGGGGGGGCGGGAGTACAGGGTGGGGGGAGTTTTGGGGATTCGAGGAAACGGAATCACGAGAAAAGAAAGCTGGAAACCGATGAGAGCAGGCAAGGCAAACAAACATTGTTTTGGGCCAGGGCCAGAGACACAAGTATCAGCCAGTCTTCAGGCACTCCAGTGCGAGGCAGCCCCCGGATGTCCCCCCCTGAGAGGAAAACGACATGCGCCCCCGGGAAAAATGCAACTGCCACTAATCCTCTCAGATACCCCAACAAATAGACTCACGCAGACAGGATGAACTCCAACAAGGTGACAATACTGTCCTGGAACGTCAATGGCCTCGGCTCCAGCATAAAGCGGAGACTGGTGCTCCAGTACCTAAACTGGACATTCACCGGACATTGCCCTCTTAAATGAAACGCACTTGATAGGCACAAACACCAGCTTTTTCAAAAAATCTAATTACTCGAATGTGTACCATGCCGGATTCACGAAAGGAGCTAGGGGCACAATGATACCCGTCCACAAGAGAGTCCCTCTCCAGGTTAGGAAGATCAGGGCAGACCCCCGGGGCCGCTATGTACTGATGCTGGTGGACATCTGGGGCTATGCCCCCCCCCCCACGCTGACGAAAGAACTGCTCGCCGAGCTACAGAGCTTGCTTCTGGAGGAGGAGGCTGATATGTGGGTGCTCGGAGGGGACTTTAACAAAGTAATGGACATCACAGTCGACAGAACCTATAGGAGAGCTGGAACAAGCCCCACCTTCACGCCGCTCGCCACGTTCGCCGAGACCTCAGGAATGGTGGACGCATGGCGCACACTTCATGGAGACGAGGCAGGGTTCTCCTTCTACTGAGGTGTCCACAAATCATTCTCCAGGATTGATTACGCCTTCATCCCCCGCAACATAACCCACAGGCTTCTCGACGCTGCATTCCTCGCGAGAGGAATTTCGGACCACTCCCGCTTCTTTTAACTCTCAAGAACCCCTCCTGCCGCCCGGATCGTAATTGGCGCCTAAATAAATACCATCTCCGTCTTCCTGAAATTGCGGAGGAGCTAGAAAAGAGGACAACAGAATATTTTGAACTTAATGAGGGCTCGTGGACTGCCCGATTTCGATCTGGGAGGCATAAAAAACAGTTCTACGAGGGGAGGTTATTTCCACGGTTTCCGCCTACCAACAACGCCAAGTCCAGAAGGTCAGGGAAGCAGAAGCACGCGTCTTGGAGTGTGAGCGACAAATCCTTCTACAAAACACCCAAGAAGCAAAGGAAGCGATGCTCACGGCGCAAGACGCCCTCAGTAACCTGTCCCTAGACAATGCACAAACTGCTCACCAATTAGTCCAAAGCCAAATATATGAAAGGGGCGACAAAGCTAACAAGACTTTGGCCTGGTTGGAGAGACGCGTGCAGAGCAGGGGACACGTAAGGGAAATCAGATCTCCGGATGGGACATTATTGACAGAAGACTCGGATATTGTCGAGGCATTCGCCACCTATTACAAACATCTTTATACCCCACCCATTGGGAACCCATCAGTCGAACCCTCTCGATACCTCGACCACATCGAGATTCCGATACTCCCGCAGCACCAATCTGATCTCCTGAATGCTGACATCACTGACACCGAGGTGCAAGATGCGCTGGCACAACTCCAACCCGGGAAAACTCTGGGCCCCAATGGATTCCCAACAGAAACGTGGAAATGCCTCGGTAGCACGCTACCTACCCACATGCACCGCATGTTTCTACGCAGCAGGGAACTAGGAGTACTTCCCCCAGACCTCAGGAAGGCATGCATAGTTGTCATACATAAGCCTGGGAAACCCCCGGAGGAATGCGCCTCCTATCGTCCGATATCCTTGATCAATGGCGAAGCGAAGGTTCTCGCCAAAACACTCACTAACAGACTATTGCAAGTGATTGAGATCCTCGTCCACCCAGACCAATGTGGTTTTATGCCCAATAAATCAACTCGGATGAACTTACGCAGAGTCCAATTGGCGCTGTCTAGGGCAAAGGAAATACCAGCCCCACTCGCCCTCCTGGCGGTGGACTTCGAAAAGGCATTTGACTCTGTGGGGTGGGATGCCTTGTGGGAGATCATGGCTAGGATGAACCTGGGGCAGACATTTATATCCTGGGTAAAACTTCTATATGCAGCCCCGGAGGCCACGGTGAGGGTGAACGGCAGGTCCTCCAAATCATTCCCCCTGGGCCGGGGCACGAGACAGAGATGCCCGCTGTCTCCACTCCTCTTCCTCCTGGCCATCGAGCCACTAGCGATTGAGCTTAGAGCTAACACCAACTGGACCGGTTTCGTTTGGCCGGGAGGAGGAGAAGACCCTCAGTAACCCGAGGATCTCGTGCCCGTTGGTCTCCCTCATACTCAGGGAATATCAGCACTTTGCAGGCCTAAAGGTTAATGATGCCAAAACCATTTTCTTCCCGATTCAGGGTGGCGAGTCTGCGATCCCGTAGACCTGTCCATATCACTTCTCTATCAGGGAACTCAAATACCTGGGTATACCGCTCGACCCGACGCTTGATGGGTTCCCCCGACTTAATATACAACCATTAATAGAGCAGTTTAACAGAGACACCCCCCATTGGCAATCTCTTCCCCTATCGCTAATGGGCCGGGCCGCACTATTCAAAATGATGACCCTTCCCAGACTGTTGTATGTTCTCCAGAATGCCCCATTCCCCATCCCCCGAGAAACCTTCGCACTCATTGACAAGAACCTGCGCACACTGCTATGGAGCGAGAAACAATCCAGGATCGCCCTTGACACGCTCCAGAGATCGGTGTGGGAGGGAGGCACCGGTTTACCCTGCATACGCACCTATTACCTGGCCACACAGATAGGAGTAGTGAATGACTGGATGCACGCGGACCCCACACTGCCACACACCCGTTTAGAGCTAGAGACCATGTCCCCGCTAACACTGCTCCAAATCCTCTATGCCACCCACGATCAACTCCCGGTGCTGCCCAAAATGACCCACCACATCCGGCGCGCTTGGCGGGCCGCACACAAACTAATCGGCTGGGAAGGACAGCCAACACTGTCGCAACCCATATGGCACAATGCGCTCCTCCCGGAACTAGTAAAAATGGGCTCCTTCGGTCACTGGGTGGCAAAAGGAATACACACATTAGCACACGTGATACAAGAGGGTCGCCTCCTGAGCTTTGAGACCATGCGCGAACAATTCGACCTGGCACCCATCTTCAGGTTTCGGCATGCGCAACTGTCCCACGCCATCCGCACCCAATTCCCCGACACAACGGTCGTACCCCCCTGCTCTCCCATCGAGAGCAATATTCTCCCGCGGCACATCTCTTCTAGGGTCACTTCCACTCTCTATCAGGCCCTTAACTCATTCGGGGCTGCACAACTCAACGGGCTAAAGGCAAAGTGGGAAAGGGATCTGGGCCCCTTGGAACCTGAAGATTGGGTGGAGGCGTTAATGTCCCCCAGAGAAATCGGTATAGAATCCAAGCTCAGACTAATACAGCTGAGGATCCTCCATCGTTCATACCACTCACGCACTGCAATGGCCAGATGGGGTGGAATAGAAGACGGGACATGTGTTCGATGAAAAACTGAACCCGCCACCTTCTACCATATGATATGGGACTGTCAGGCGATACAGGCCTTCTAGGTGGGCTGTGTCAACACAATCTCAGCCGCTCTGGCGACACCAATCCCTAGGGATCCCAAGAAGGTACTCTTGGGCATTGGGGGTGAAGTAGACTTGTCCAAATATGAGAAAATGTTTTTGGCAATTGCGTTGGGGGCAGGCAAAAGACTTATCGCAGCCAATTGGGGATCTGCCGATCCACTGAGCCTGAACCGGTGGAGTAATGAGCTGGACAGGTGCGCACCCTTAGAGCGCCGGATCTTTAATGCAAGGGGATGTCCCCGCAAATTCGAAAAAATATGCGGTAAATGGCTGGATGCTCAATGAGCCCTGCGGGCGGGGGTACATCGGTAACGCTGCTAGCATTGTTTGCCTGCCTTGTCCTATTGATGTCTTACGGTCCTTGGCCCCGCGGGCCCTGTCGTTATGGTTAATTGCCTTCAAAATGTATACCGCTGATCCATGTGTTATTCATGTACGTTTATGTTATGTTGTTTAAAATCAATAAACAGAGTTATAAAAAAAAAATTAAAAAATGCAGTAGTGCTGAGTAAAAGTGTGAATAGAGCTCCATGAAGCTGCTTTGCAAATGGTGTCAAGGGGTACATTTGCAATGAAAGCCAGAGTCGCCCCAGTGCCTCTAGTAGAGTGGGCTCTTGGCGTAAAAGGCAGAGTTCTTTCAGAAAGGGAGTTGGATACAATTGACTATCCACTTCGAGATGGCACCTTTAGAGACGCAATCTCTTTCTCTGCCTGTAGCTACGGAGACAAACAGTTGGTCTGTTTTTCTTAGCGGCCTGGTCTTGTCTACGTAGTAGAGGACCGTTCTTCGCACATCTAGAGTGTGTAGTTTCACCTCAGCAGAGCTTTTGGGTTCTTGGAAGAAGGCCGGAAGCTCAATGGACTGGTTAATGTGGAATTTAGAAATTAATTTAGGTGAGAACCTAGGGTGTGTTCGTAGAACCAGTTTATCCTTATTATCAGTAAAGAAAGGATCATGCACTGACAGAGCCTGAATTTCACTAACCCTTCTTATGGATGTAATGGCTACTAAGAAGGCAGTTTTATAGGTCAGGTGTTTGAGACTGGCTTTATGCATGGGTTCAAAGGGTGGGCCCATGAGCTTAGCAAGCACCACATTAAGGTCCCATCCTTGTGGTGGATTAGAAATTGGAGGGTGGAGTCTCTTTACCCCTTCCATGAAGGCTTTAACCACTGGTACTTTCCACCACGAAACCTTGTTATGGGAGGTGGTGTAGGCTGACCGTGCCGCCAGGTGTACCTTGAGGGAGTTAAATACCAACCCTGCATCTAGCAGGTGGAGCATGTATGTAACAATATTGGAAAGAGTGCAATCAACCGGGTTGATTTGCTTATTCTGGCACCAGATAACAAATCTTTTCCATTTATCAAAGTAACAGTGCCTCGTGTTTGGTTTCCTAGATTCTTTTAGGATGTCCATACATCTCTGTGGTAAGTTGTGATGTCCAAACTCTATGACCTCAGGAGCCATGCTGCCAAGTTCATTGAGCTGGGTTGAGGATGCACTGTTTGACCTTGGTGCTGGGACAGTAGGTTGTACAAGCACGGGAGTCTGATGGGCTCGCACACTGCTAGTCTGCGTAAGTGTGGGAACCACTGTTGTCTCGCCCACATGGGAGCAACTAGGATGAGCGTCATCGATTCCCTGTGCATCTTGTTGACCTCCTTCCTCATGAGAGGGGTTGGTGGAAAAGCGTAGGCAAACATCCCTGACCAGTTCATCCACAGGGCTTTCCCCTTGGAGTCTGGCTGAGGGAACCTGGATGCGAATCCTGGGCATTGTCTGTTTTCGCTTGTGGCGAATAGGTCTGTAGTGGGGAAACCCCACTGTGAGAATATGTCTTCTACAACTTCTCTGTGTAGACACCATTCGCGTTCTTCTGGGTGGGGATCTCTGCTTAAAGCGTCTGCTAGTGAATTGAGGTCCCCTGGAACATGTTGAGATGACAGGTAAATGTTCCGTCTGAGTGCCTATGTCAACATTTTCTGGGCAAGCATGGACAGATTTGGCGAACGAGTCCCTCCCTGTTTGTTTATGTAAAACATTGCTGTCGTACTGTCTGTTAGGATCTGTACTGACAGGTTGAACAGGTGGGGTTTGAACGCTCAAAGCGCTCTAATGACTGCCAGAAGCTCTAGCAGATTGATATGATTCTTGGCCACTGAGTGAGACCAGGGACTCTGAGCTGTGTGGTGAAGGAGGTGTGCTCCCCACCCTGACAGAGCCGCATCTGTAGTAACTAAAGCTTGAACCTCCGGATCGCAAAAGGGTTTCCCCTTTGACAGGTTCTCTCTTGTCCACCAGTGAAGACTTTGTACAAGTGTTGGCAAAACGACCACTAGATCGTCCCACTGACCACTTGCCTGAGACCACTGTTTCGCCAACCATTCTTGCATGGGTCGCATGCGCAGAGGGGCGTGGGGGACCAGGTAAATACATGACGCCATCATGCCTAGCAAACGCATCGCTTTGCGCACCCTTATCTGGCGGCCGGGCTGATATAGAGGAATTTGCAGTAGTAGATTCCGAATTCTTTCCTCTGATGGAAAGGCCAACCTCTCTTGAGTGTTTAGGACAGCTCCTAGGGAACTATTTGGAAGTGCTTGGCACCAGGCTTGATTTTTTTCTCGTTTATGGAGAAACCCAATTCGAAGAGGAGGTCGATAGTTCTCTGAATGTTTGATCTGCAAATTACTGGAGTCTCCCCCGTGATGAGCCAGTCGTCCAGGTAAGGGTACACTGAGATTGCCTCCCTGCGTAGGTGTGCTGCCGCCACCGCCAGTACCTTGGTGAATACCCTTGGAGCCGAGGCTATACTGAAGGGCAGCACCTGGAATTGGTAGTGCTGACTGTCCACCATGAAGCGCACAAATCTTCTGCGCGCTGGGAACATGGAAATACGAAAATAGGCATCTTTCATGTCCAATGTTGCCATGTAATTCCCCCTTTTTTTTTTTAGGAGGGGGGATTACCTCTTGGAGAGTAGTCATACGAAATTTTGGGGCTTGACATACTTGCTTGCAGGGCGTAAGTCTAATACTGGGCGCATTGTCAAATCTTTTTTTGGAACAAAGAAGTAAGTTGAATAGATACCCTTGTTTACCTGGTTGCCCGGGACGAGTTCTATCGCGTAATTTGCAAGAAGATTGGCGATTTCCTCGAGGAGGATCTTCTGGTGGTCTAAGGAATGTATCTTTTGTCGTGGAGGGTGGTTTCGGGGGCGCTCTAGCAGTTACTGTGGACAGCACCCATCTGTCTAATGTGATCCCATCCCATGCTTGGGTGAAGTTGGAAATGCGGCCCCCTACTGGGGATGCGTGGGAAGGGACCCTGAGCGGAACGTCACTGCTTTGCAGGAGGCGTACTGCCTCTGCCGGGGCTGCCTCTACCTCTACCACGGGTCCTTTTGTTACCTCTGCCGTAACTCTGGGTAGTCTGCTGGTTGCCACCCCATGATGTACCCTGTCCCTGTGTATAAATGGAGCCCCCTCTGCGAATTTTGGCCGCGTGAGCGACACAAATTACTATTCCCTCTTTGATTACAGGGCTTATTCGTCAATTGTCCCAGGGACTTTAGAGTATCATACTCATCTTTGGCAGTTTTCAGTGCGTCCTCTACCGCTTTACCAAACAAGAGATTTGGTTCGACCGGCATGTCAATAAGGGTTGCCTGGGTCTCGGGTTTAAACCCTGACTGTCTTAGCCAAGCGTACCTTTTAATGACAGTGCTCTCTGCTATGAGCCGGCCTGCATTATCTGCGGCGTCAAAGGTTGTCTTCAGGATGCAACCAGACACGGCTCTACCCTCCGACGTGATCTGGGCCAACTGACCCTTTAGTGGTTCCGGTGCGTAGTCAATGAGAGCAGCTACCTGCTCCTACTGGTGCCAATTAAAGCTTGCCAGCAGAGTGCTGGTGTTGGCGATCCTTGCCTGGTAAGCGGAAGTGGAGGCCACCTTCCTTCCTAACCCATAAATTCTTTTGTTCTCCTTGTCTGGGGGAGCCTCAGATGAAGATAGAGGAGTCCCTCTGCTATTTTTCTGGTGTTTGTAATGACCAAGGAGTCGGGCTTAAGTTGACCTCTTATGTAAAGTGGGTCTGACTGGGCGGCCCTGAACATCTTCTCAATTCTGGGGTTTACAGCCCTGGTGAGATTAGGGGTGAGAAGGGAAGGATCAATTCTCCGTTGGATGGACTTGAGAATTGGAATGGCTTGAGCAATGGGTCTCTTGTCTCCCACTAGCTCTTCTGCAAAGTCCCTCTCTTCCTGCGCCCCCCGAGTGTCTATGCGGAAGTGCTCTGCAGCTCTACCCAAGACTTCATTTAGAAGGGGCTGGTTATCTACTGGAGAGTCGGTAACCTGGGGTTCTTTGCGAACAGGAGAGTCTATCCTGTAGACCTCTGCGACGTCATCCTCCTCCCCATCCTGGCCCTCGTCTCCATAATAATCTACCCCCATTTGGTCGTCCAACATAACTAAATCTGGATCCTCATCATACTGTTGAGGATCCTCACCATACTGCTGGTAAGGTTGTAAGTAGAAAGGGTCTGAAATCAGGCCCTGAATTGGGGTCTCAAACCAAGGTTTCTTACTAGGGGGCTGAGGGTCCGAGGATCCTGAAGGAGTAGCGTTGTCCGGGGTATAACTGAAGAAATGTTCTGGGTTTTTAGAGTAGAAATCAGCCAAGGAAGACATTCTCCCCATTACCCTCTGTATGTCTTCACTGCTCCATTCTCTGGAGCTGGGAATGACAACCTCTTGAGAAGTTTCCCCTTCTCTTCCCATATCGTGAGGAGTGGGTGGAATGGTTTTGGACTTAGGGGCAGGAACAGGGGTTTTGGATTTTTGTTTATCTGAAGACTTCTGTTTTTCCCTATGTGTCTGTGGTGCAGAGGTAGAGTGAGAAGACTTCTTCTGCTGTTTACCCCCTTCCCCTTGAGTAGAAGAGTGTTTCCCTGATGTTTTCACCTTCTCTGAGCTTTTCGACGCCTGGCGTCGGGATTCGGGGGTACTCTCTCTCTATTTCGAGTGTGCACGTCGGGACTCGGAGGCAGACGCTGAACGGACTGCCGGAGCCGGCCTGGGGATGAAGGTCGGATTCGTCTTCTGACGAACGTACCTCCGTGAGTTTGGGAACCGAGGCACTCTTGGCAACTGTGGATGGTTGCCTTGTGTCATGTGGCAATCTCGACCTGGAACGCCCAGAGTACACCGATTCTGTGGACTGCTCTCTTTGTGCCTCTTTGGACTTAGTTTATGTGAAGTAGTTGTGTGGGTAGCGCTCGTGTCGCCGGGTGTGTTTCCCATAACTGCCCTGCCGGACAATCCTCCGAGGTCGGGGACTTGCGCTTGGGCTTCTTTCGACACCTCTGTGCCCTCGCCGTCCGAAAGTACGGCGTAGCTGCTATCACTGAAGGCACCCACCGCGCCCATGGTCTCAAGTTGCCTGGCGTGGTGGGCCCAACGTTTAGTGGAGCGGTCCTTGAGTGTTTTTGCTTTAAAAAGCTTACACGCTCTGCAGTTCGCTTCGGGTGGTCCCTCAGCAAGCAGAGGTTACAGGTGACGCATTTGTCAACCCAAGGGCACTTGCGGTTGCACTTGGGGCAAAATTTAAATAGAGTACTCTCCATATGCAACTATGGCAGCGGCTAGTGTGTGTAGGAAATAATAAAGAGTGTGAGTATGTTACCACCCATCACTCTCCCTACTTGAAGGGCCGAGGCCAGAGGCCTTCCGAGGCCCAAATTCCATCGTGCAGCTCTCGACAGTTGTTTGTTCTTCGGACCGGTGTCGATCTTCGATGTCTCGACGTGGGAGTGAAAGAACGGGTAAATGAATATTGATTTTTTGCAAAAAGGCTGAAAGCCAGGGAACTCCGCGCAATGTTTCCGACCAGTATGGCGGAAAAAAAAACAATCTGAGGGTCCTACACGCGTGAGGGATCATGGGTACAGTGACCGTCACAATAGGGAGATTATTTCGAGTTTCGAAAAACAAACTGTAATACTCTGCAGCTTCCACTAGATGTCGGCCTATGCACAGCATGTGATCTAAGCAGATTCCACAAGCCTCAGAAAATTATATACAAATGCATAAGACACTAGACACGACGAACGCCCCTCCCCCCTACCAAGCCCCCACACCAAATTGAAACTTAAAATACAATTAAAACCTGCTCCATTTCTATATTTTTTCATAACCATTGTTCATTGTATTTGTACTTGAAGTAATATCTCTAAACAGACAGGGAATCTTTCCCTTTGTTGCCCTATATCTAGACTCCACTTATGTGTCCCTGTTTAAAAGTTAATGTGGATTACGTCTTGTCTGTGTGTTCAGTGCTTTGGGCAGCACCTCTCCTTAGGATCTCAGCTTTTTCCTCCTTCTACATGAACATAAGAGTTCTGTGATTATGAGAAAGGGGTCTCATCCTATCCAAAGATGAATCTATGTTAAAAGACCGTATTGGAAATGCTTGAGTTACAAAATAGCAGAGCCAACTTCCTTGCATTTTGTAACTCAAGCTTTTCCGAATGCGCCTTTTTATCCCTGCTGCTTATTTACATTTGCTGTATGCGGGGACACCCCCTCGAACCTCTGCTCCCCTTGTTCGGCATTATGGCTGTTTTTTTTTTTTACCAAGACGAATGCGCACTAAAAGTGCATCCAGCTTTTCATTTACAAGCTTTTGGTGCAATACCCCCAAAGATTCCAAATGATTACAAGAGGAGACTTCAGAACTCTGACTTTGTCACAGTAGTCAGATTGGTTGAATCACAGAGGTTACAAAGTAATTGTTACCCTCACCTGGTTCCCATAGTGGCGTCGATCGGACCCGGACAGCTGCGGTCTCCACCAACGTGATGCGTAGTGAAGAGATGACAGTCTGGACTGGCCCGCCTAATCTTGTCTGCTGGACTCGTAGAAGTATTCTCTTGCAAGTGGAGAAAGGGATTTAGCCACCCGTGGACTTTAGTGATGGCCCCCCAACAGTTCTCGTTCTCCCCACTAATCACCTCCAATATCCCCTTTTGGTAATCTCACATTATGTTTTTAAATGATGAGCTCTCCATCCTGCATGGCATGCAGGGGCATGTAGATACCAGTTACTCCACTGGGTTGAAGGTACTGGAGGAGTTCCGGAGGAATATTAACTCCAGTGTCTATAAAGTTCAAAGAGTTCAATATGTCTGATGTTCACTCTTGTTTCATTCCCTCGTTAGGTTGCAGCTGGGTCCAAAAGAATATTGCCTGGAGGCATCTGATGGCGTTCAGGTAAGAGTCTGTATTACCAAACACTGTCCGATAAAAGTTGCATGAGTTTAACTTGCTGTTTTCTCTCCCTTTATAGGTGCAGCATAGGAAGATGCGGCAAATTAAAGAATAATACCTCCGGTGGTAAAGCAGGTAAGCCTATGGTGGCAAAGAGATTGGCTTTGTCGGTTTTCTCGGCTCACCTTGTTATTCCTTTTGTTTTCCCCCCAGGTGCTGGATTTCGACGAAGAAAATGATGCCGGCAGCGCCGAGTCAAAAGATGCGGTGGACTGGTGAGTATAACGCGGCGCTGCTGCTGGCGAAGCGACTCGTGCTGACATAATGTCCTTTCCAGGCTCGGAGATGTGCTGGGTCCGGAATCAGGTAAGGAATCAAATAATGTCCGTGATCTAACCTCTTCTCCTTTCTTTTTATTTTGTCTAGGAGCTCCGGATTCGAGGCGGGCGTGGCAGACGACTGGATGGTGACTTGCAGACACGGTGAGCGTCACGCTGCTAGATGCAGAATAACGCAAAGCATGGGCTGCTGTTTGGGCGTGGTTTAAATAGCCTGCAAAGTAGTCCCAGGTAAGAAGTTCCCCAGAACCACACCCGAGTGAAAAATAGTCCCTGTAATAAAATAGTCCCATCCAGGCCTCACGTTGGCTTGGACTCATTTGCAGCATGGTCTGCATAAGGTAAGTAAAGCCTAAGGCGCCAGGACTGAATCCAAGCAGCCCCCAGCCGGGGCTGTTGGGGTTTTAATGAGTATCTGGATGCCTGCTCCCAGGGCTGATGGACACAATCCGGATACTCGGGGGTAGGCATCATGACAGCAATTCCCATTGGTTGCAAGCAGCGAAGGATGGGTAGCCAATGCTACACCAAAATGATGCTTATGAATATCTAGACAATCTGGTTCCAACATCTGACTTAGCCACTTTATAAAATGTTGATGAGGAAACATACCTGGATGTTATATAAAACTTAACACTGGTGATGAGGGATGTACCCAAGATTAAACGTTTTGGTCATATGTTGAAGTTCGAATTGAAACCTGGATCATCTTGTTTTAAAATGGTCAACTTCACAGCATCCATCTACTATCTCTTACAATCTTTTTTAATTAGTGTAGCCTATTATACTAGTGCCACGTTAACTTCTGAGAACACCTACGTTTGGCAGAAAAGAAAAATGAGCAGAGGTTGTTAAAGGGATTTGCTCGAGATCACACAACATTGATCAAGTGGGGAATATGGGACTAGAACTAAACAAAGATATACTTGCTCTAAAGATAGCAACATATCCACTAGAACTCTCAATGCCCTCACCTTCCTTTCCTATCCATTGCTCTCGATCCCATCTCCATCCCCTCTGCTAACTTCTATTTCAACTATACCTCTATTCATTCATTGGGGGCATGTGGATTGGCAGTGGGCATATGTTTGCGCGAGATTGGATGGAATGTTGAGCTATAAATTATAAGTTACTCACCGCAGTGACTAACGTACTCCTAGTCCATAGTCCCCTTTCCTCCATACTGTATGGGCGTCCCAGGCGAGGGGCGGGAAACGGAACCTTTTTCAGTACAAGAAATCATCTTCCCCTTTAAATTTAGAGGCGCACGGGGGCGTGGCCCTGGGAGCATGCGCTCACCTGACTCGGACGACCTCCAGCGCCCCTCCTCTGACCCTTTTGACGCATCAACAATATTACGATTGCTTAATGACAGGTTTTATCAAGGGGAAGGATGGTTTGATGTATGGAGGAAAGGGGACTATGGACTAGGAGTATGCTAGTCACTACGGTGAGCAACTTATAATTATTCCTACGTTCCGTCTCCATACTGTATGGGAGATTACAACTGAATGCAAGCCCCAAGGAGGAGAGCTTTCCCTCTTAAGAAAACAAGTTCTTCAACACTGCCTGGCCAAATGTTGTGTCCGACTTGGTGCTGGAATCCAAGCAGTAGTGCTTGCAAAAAGCAAAAGGGGTAGCCCACGTAGCCGCCTTGCCAATAGTCTACTATGATACGGGTCTTTGGAAAGCTAGCTCTGATGTCGTGGGCGTGCATGTTTGCTGGCAAAGGCTTGTTCTGCCTCTCGTACGCCTCCTTGATGGCCATAATCATCCACCTTGCTATAGAAGCCTTTGTTAAGCGAGCACGTTAATAGATCAATCTTCTTTGATGCTGCCCAGTGACAAAACCTAGTCCACTTGCTCTTGTATTGACTCCAGGTGGAGTCTCTTCCAGCCCCCTGTATGATAGTCAGGGTATCCCACGATAGGTGCAGATGCTTCAGGGCAACCTGTTCAGGTACCCAAGCTGCAAGGGCTAACTTCAGCTGAGCAGGGTGACCACTCTGCCTCCCGGTTTGGAGAGTAAGTGAGCTGGGCCCACCAGGAGGTGCACCAGGGGCTGATCCGACAGATGGAGGAGTTCCGAGAACCAGGGTCTCGCGGGCCACCATGGTTCTACAAGGATGGAACTGGTGGCGAAGAGGTCCACCTGAGGGTGACCCCACCTGCCGAAGAGCCCCTGGAGGAGTTCTTCATTCAACTGCCACTCGTAATTGTCCATCCCCAGTCTGCTGAGTCTGCCCGCCTACTGGTTGGTTTCCCCAGGAAGGTGGACCGCTGACAAGTGAATGTTGTCCGACAGCACCCACTCCCAGATGTCTATCGAAAGCCTGCAGAGGCGGGGACCTGGTACCACCCTGCTTGTTGATGTAGTACATGCAGGTGGAGCTTTCTGTCTGGATGCAGACCGATTTGCTGCTGATAATGGGGAGAAAGGCCTTGTGAGCAAGATAGATAGCCATCATCTCAAGAAAGTTGATGTGCTCCAGCTGCGCCTGATGAGACCAGATTCCAAGGATGCTGTGGTTGTCCAGGATAGCCCCATATCCCTCTATGGACGAATCTGTGGTCATGGTTGACCTGCGGTAAACGCTACAGGAATGGCCTGCCTACCAGCAAGTTGGTGTCTGTACCCCACCAGACTAGGTCTTGGTGGAGATGCTGTGGTATGCTGACTGGCTCTGCCTGAGAACCCTTCTCCTGATTCCAGGAAGCTGAGAAATGAAGCTCCAGCCTACTCATCTTGAGTCTCGTATGCAATGTACAATCTAAATGGGTTGTAATGAATAAAGCGAATGTGTGCTGCCAAAGGCAAAATGTGCTAAAGCTGCTGTGTGGTTACAAGCCGTAATCATAACAAATATGGTACTGTTTCCAAAAGTCAATTGTTATAGTTTAATTATTGAAAACAACTTATGTAAGCATTCCTAAATGTAAATTGAGCATATAGACCTCATGTCAGAATCAAATTCAGATGTCCAAGAGAATTACAATCACATAAAATGCACATTAGCTCATGAAAAGTACACATTAGCTCCTAAAAATTGAACAATTTGACTAAATAGGTCGCACCAATTACACTTTGCATTACTAAGTCCCATTAGCCAGCTAGTCACAGGAGCCAGCAGTTTGCACGGACATAGGCTTCTGTTGTCAGAATCAGCCTACATTGTGAGAAAGCCTCTGCAAATAAATTCAGTCATAGCCCGAATCTGCCAAACTTTCATTGTATTAGGGTGATTCAGGTACGGCCAAGCTTTTACGAGACCATTGAAGTGACAGATTTGGGTTAAAGTCATGACAATTTAATGATGAAATGCTGCGGCAAACACCAGATTGAAGAGGTCAGACCTTTAGCTACCAGCACATGCTCAAAGCAAGGCATAAAGTTAATGAAATAGGTTAGAACGTCTACTGCCAAGGATGCTCAAAGAAAGCAAACTTTCTTAACTGACTAACAGTTTGCACCAGATTGATTCTTTAAAATAGAAACCAAAATTAACCCGTTGCTTGCAGCTGACAAAAACAATGAAATCTGTAAAAAAACACATTGCCAAAAAAGACATTTTTATTTTTTTTATTTTTTATTGTGACATTTTAGTTTTACATTGTTAAACTTTTATCACATTCATTACCATTAAAATTCCTCCATACCAATCAACCACAAATTGTTCACATTTTCCTCATTTCAGTTTTTCAGTCCATCATCTGCTATTACCTCATTATTGGCCTCCTTATTTTTAAGGATATTCTCTAAGAAGTTTATGCCCTGGCATGTGAACTTGTGGTTATGTCCTTGTAAGAAATAGTCCTAGCATTCCTCCTCGCTTTTTCCTTTTGAAGGTAACATGTGGGCTTGTAGCATTTGTTGTCTCATTTTGTCTTCTGCGCCACATTCCAGTAAAAGGTGGAATGCTGTTTCCATTTGGTTTTCTCTTTGGAAAAATCTGCACTTTCCATCAATGACCCCTCTTTTGCCTGTCCGATTCTCATATTAATTCGTTGGGTACACATCCAACCTAGTTTTCTCTATGAAAGCTATAGGGGAATTTAGATAGGAAAAGAAACACCATGCCATCTATGTTCATTCGCCAACTTCCCACAGTTTTTAAAACCCATTTTTGCCTCTCTTGTCGAAATCCAATCAGCTCTCAGGAGTTTCTCTTTCACTCGGTTTGGATTTGTTATCAATTCATTCAAAGATGATTCCAGATCTACAAGAGTGTTAGACCATTCCTTTTTCCAATTATTTAAAAGGGAAGCATTTTTTCCTTTCCCATTTTCCACCAATATTCTGTAACCTTCTGCCGGTTTTTCTTCACTTATTTTCCACAATAGACATAGTGATTTCCATTTCATCATTGCTTCCAGGGATTCCAGGCATAATTTGGTTCTTATTGCAACAATTGGAACATTTTTTGGCAGTTTTAGTATGGTCTTCCAAAAAATGCTTTCTAGTTTTGGCCAGATATCATAATTTAAGTTCACCCCGTCCTCGCTTCCATATGTTAATGATGGAAAGACTTTCTGTGAGTAGAACATTCTTATTGGGATTAAGGAGAATTTTCGGAATCTTCAATTTATGCTACCCTGCAAGCTTAGAATCTTTGCTTTTGAGAATAGCTCTTCTTCCCATTTACTTTTGATGCTAGAGGTGTTGAACCTTACTCCTAGGTATCGAATCTCGGAAACTGTGTCCAGTTGGTCACCCCCAATTTGCCATTTACATTTTCTTTATTAGTGGTTTTCTACTTCCTCCAATTGTGACAATCTTTGATTTATCGTTATTTATCACCAGGTTATTAGATGTCATGTATATCTGTAGGTTGTTTAACAGACGCTGTAGCCCTATTCTTGTTTCGTCAATTAATACTATGTCGTCAGCCTAGCAAATTATTGACACTTCCTGTTCGTTCAGCATTGGAGGAAAGTGCCTTATATTTGTTGTTATTTTGGGAAGATCCGCAATATATAGCTTAAAGAGAGTGGCTGCCAGGGGACACCCTTGTTTGACTCCTTTTTTTATTACAACTTTTGTTGTCAAAGCTTCTTTGTTGTCAAGTCGAATTTGGGTTGAGGTGTTTCGGTGTAGTGCTCTTATAGGGTTCAAAATGTCTTCAGGGCACTTCCACCTTTTCAATTTATCCCATAGTTTCCTCTTGTGTACCATGTCAAATGCTTGACTGAGATCTACCAATGCAAAATGCACTTCTCTATTAGATTTTAGGGCCTTTGTTTTAAGCATAGTTAGAATAAAGAAATTCAAATCTGTGCTGGTTCCCTTGGTGAATCCCGATGGTCGTGGATCAATGACGTTGTTTTTATCTGCCCAGCTACATAAATGCCGTTGGAGTTCTGCAGCAAATATCTTCCCAATTGTTGCCAATAGGGATATGGGACGGTAATTCTTCGGATCCTCCTGTTTCCACTTTTTGTAAATTGGGCCAGTGATGCTTTTGTTCCACAGTCCTGGGATTTTCTTTTGACTCACAATCGGCTTAAATAAATTGTTAATCATTATAGCCCAACTGTTTGGTTCTTTTTTCAGATGAATATTGTAAAGACCGTCTGGTCCGGCAGCGGGGGAAATTTTCAATTTTTTTACTGTCTCTTGTAGGTCTTTTATGTCCATGAATCCCTTCCAAGGATTGGCGGTTTCCTCTTCCCACTGATCTGGGTCGTCCTCGTAAGCTTCGAACACTTGAGTGTAGTGTGTAATCCACGCGAGTTCCGAGACCTCACTAATCAACCTCTGCTGTTGATTTAATGTACATTTGTTAATAAGGTCCCATGTCTCTCCAGTTGTTGTGTTCCGAAGTGTCCTCTACATGAGTTCCCCTTGTTCTTGAAGTCTTCTAAATTAAAATTCTGTAAACCAGTTTTTGTAGCGTTGTCGAGATTGTGCTATGGCCTTCACTTTAGAAGAGTTTTGGCTAATTTTTTTGAACAGTCTTATTTCTCGTCGTAGTTTCCTTCTTGCCACCAATTCAGCACTATATTGGTACTTTGGAATCAACGAGTCTTGTGTCAGGCCAGTTTTTTTGGTCAGATATACCTTAAGCAATGATTCGTAATCTAGTTGATGATTCGATTTTGTGAATCTGTCTTTTAGATTAACAATGTCTTTCATTGTGAGTCGCAATCTATTTCCCGCCGGATTCAAGTCAAACTCTTCGGACCCAAATTTAGCCGTATTTGTTGTTTTTCATATCACCCGCAACATGGTTGCTTCAAGTATTTTATGGTCACTGTCATCTTGATCAATGACATTGAAGCTTTTTATTTTGTGCAGCATTGATGGTGAAACCCACATTTAGTCAATTGTGGACTTGACCACTACGTTGGTCCAAGTTGCCGCCCCGGGAGTGTCTCCCGTAGTCTGACCATTGAGCATTAGGAGATTGTTCTAATATGCCACTTTCGTCCATCTTGCTGCGTTTGATGAGCCCATACTTAGTTTGTCTAAATGTGGTAGACCGTTGGGGTTCAAACATTTTATGTTCAGGTCCCCACAAATGATTACGTCCAAATTTGTATTTTCAAAGGATTTGGCTCTTAATAAGTCTGTAATTATTGGTAGTAATATGTCTGCTGTTATTCCAACATGGTTCCAGTAGACGTTAATCACCAGCATTTTTGTCAACATCTCTGATTCTGTTTCCCTGTTTTCCAGTAATACCAATTGGATGTATTTTGAAGAAAGGGCGGCCACACTGGTAGAAGAGGTAAGTTGTTTATTCTACGGAGCTCGCCGGTGCCCTAATCACTCCGAGCTCAACTCTGGTTTTTTCTTCTGCCACTGTCCGCTGCGGTCACGCGACTCTCATTCAAAGGATAACACGAGAGCACGCGCGACCGCCGCGAGACAGCATAACATTCTCTACACATCTTCCCCCTCAAACAGGGCAAATACATTTTTTCAATAATGCTCATAACAGTAACGTAAAAACTTAACAAAACGACAAACAAGTAATCAGAAAAAATGTGTCTGAACTGGACAGAATAGAAAGTCAACAGTAATGCATAGCTTGCACATGACATGAGAAACCTCAGAGTCCAGTTTCATAATGCACATCCTACACATGACGTGAGCAACTTCAGTGTCAAGTTTCGTAATCCCTCATCCACACCGGCTTAGATCTAGCCCTATGTGAAGAATCTTCTTTGACCCTTGACCTTTGAAGGTCATCTTCCTTGACCTTCCCACCTGTATTCTCCATGTTCTCATCTGGCACCCCTCCTTTCATCTCTTCATTCAATTTAGGATTATCCTCCTCCACAGTTCTCAACTGTTCCTCAAATTTACTCTTTTCTCCATCACCCGCTCTCGCCAACCTTCCTTTCGACCAAACTTCACCACCTTCCAAAACAACCACATTACTTTTTACTGCACATAGCTTCTTCAGACCCAGAAATCTACTTTCCACACACTTGTTCACTAGTCTAGGATTTTTGACATATACTTTTTCCCCAACCTTCCATTCTCGTTCCTTCACTCTCATCCTGTCATCAAACAGTTCCTTGTTTCTTTCCTAACTCAATGTAATTAGTTTCATAATATGATTCCGATCAACATTAACCACTTTGGCCATCCCCAGCCATCCTGGACAAAGCCTTGTCCCAGGCTCCCTTCCTTTCATCGAAACAAATGGAGATACTCCCGTCACGGAATGTGGCGTAGTGACATAATTCCATGTCAACATCCTTAATACTTCCCTCCATGGTTGTCTCGATTTCATGGCCATCTGCAGGCCCCCTTTTATGTACCTTTAACTTTCAACAAGTCCATTGGCTTTAGGATTATACAGGGCAGTCCTTGTGTGTTTTATGCTGTATCCTGCAAGAAACTTTTTCATTGCCCCAGACACAAATTGCACCCCATTATCCGACACAATTTCAACAGGTACCCCCTCCTCGAGAAACACTTTTTCCAAGAATCCAATCAACTCCTTTGCCGTGACCTCAACCATTTGGAATGAAAATCCACCACGACAAACACAAACTTCAAGCCTTCTCCCAGACCCGCTACAGGACCCATTATGTCCACCGCTAACTTGCTCCACGGCTGGTCCGGTATCACATTTGGAATCATCGGAGCCTCCCTCACCACTCTGCATTTGTCACTCGTTTGTCAATTTATGCAATCCTTGACATACCTTTCCGCACACCTATCAATTCCCGGCCACCAATAATTCTGCCTCAATTTCCTCTTCATAGCCGCTTCTCCAGGATGCCCCTGATGAGCCAGCTCAACTAGTACCGACCTAAGGGCATGAGGAGGAACAATACACCTCCCTCTCCTTAACCTATCATCACATAGGTTTAACTCATTTTTCACTTCCCACCAAGTATTGAATTTACAATCCAAGTCTTTTTTTTCTGGCCACCCCTTCACCGTCCAACTTTTGACTAGCTTGAGATCATCATCAGAATTTTCTTCTTTTGCCCATTCCTCCTTACTAACCGCACCTTGTAACTCTGCTCCTACTAACTCCTCCTCCGTCTCTGTCTTCCATAGGTTCACCCCTGAGTGGCAGTCTGGATAGGCAGTCTGCCACAACATTACGCTTCCCTGGCAAGTAGCTCACATCAAAGTTAAAGTTTTGGAGTCCCAGATCCCACCAGCTTATTCTTGGAGAACCCATGGCCCATCTCCCACTCTCAAACATCTGAACCATGGGTTTGTGGTCCGACCTGACAACAAATCTCCTTCCCCACAAGAAGAACTTAAAATGATTTACTGCCCAAACCATGGCCAACGTTTCTCTTTCAATAACTGAATATTTGCTCTCTGCCCCTCTCAGCGTCCTAGACGCAAATGCTATCACTTTCTCATTATTGTCTCTGTCGTACTGCACTAATGTCGCACCCAGTCCCAACATGCTCGCATCTACTACCAAAACAGTCTTGTCCTTAGGGTCAAATCTACCTATGGATGGTGCCTCACCCACTGCTTGCTTAATACACTCAAAAGCCACATCACATTCAGCAGACCATTCAAACTTCACTCCCTTTTTGAGTAACATTCTGAGGGGAATTGACACTTTGGCAAAATCTTTTACAAACCTATGATAATATTCGGCCAAACCTAAAAATGATTTCACCTGCTCTTTATCTTTTGGTACAGGTGTACATCTCACTGCTTCCACCAAATTCTTTTTAGGCCTCACCCCTTGCTCATCTATCTCATGTCCCAGATACTCCACTCTGTGTACCGCAATCTTACACTTGCTCCTCTTCACCGTCAACCCTGCCTCACTCAATCTGCTTAACACTTGTTTCAACACCTCATCATGTTCTTCAGTAGAACTAGCATATATGAGCACATCGTCCTGGAACACAATAACGTTCTTTACTCCACTCAACACCGTCTCCATGATCCCTTGGAATACGGCTGCCGCCGAGGCAAGCCCAAATGGCATCCTGCAGTATTTGAATGAACCAAACACTGTGATAAATGCTGTCAGGTGTTGACAATCCTCCTTCAGCGGAATCTGATGGTAAGCTTGTGAAAGATCAATAACCGAAAACACTTTGGCATTGTTCAGTACTGATAGCTGGTCACCTATTATTGGTAGAGGATGTCTATCCACTAAAATGTTCCTGTTCAGATCTCTCAGATCCACACATAGTCTAATATCTCCATTGGCCTTAGCTGCTACTACTACCGGCGATAGCCATTCCGAGCTTTCACTCTTCTCTATTACTCCCCTTTGGAGTAACGACTCCACTTCTGCTTTGTGTTTCTCATTTAATCCATGAGGTACCGGCCTCACCCTGTGCACTTTCGGACTGGCCCCTGCCTTTAGTTGAATTTCGTGTTCAAAACCCTTTAACATCCCTAGCTCCTCACGAAACACCATGGGATACTCGTTTTCCCATTTATCCTTCAGTTCAGCTACATCAACTGGTCTCTCCGCGTTCGCCTGTATTCTAATTCCCAACTTCCACTGTTCTTCCCATCCTAGGAGTGAAGAACCTTCTTGGGTAACATACACCTCTGCTTCGCAGCTCCTCCCTTTATACTTGATGGAAGCCTGGAACATCCCTATAATTCCAATTCTAACGTTTCCATACGCATACGGTTCTATGTTGGCTTCTTCAATTGTGTCACGTCTCCTTGCATGCAACTCAGAAATGTCGCTTTTGACACCAATGTCCATGGTGAGCAACTGTCCACTTTCATTGTCACCACCCTTCCATTGACCATGAATACATCTGTAGGCGCACCTCCCTTGCTTGAGACCTCTGTTACTTCCAGTACATGCTTCGTTTGGTTGCTCCTTCCCATTTCCAGATCCTCACCTTGTTCAGACATTCTTCCACCTGCTTCAATGCTCTGCACTGTCCCTGATTCACGGCAAACTCTCGCGAAATGCCCTTTCTTCTTGCATTTTAGACATGAGATATTTCTGGCTGGACAAAACATGCTTGTGGAAATATGACGGTTACTACCGCACTTGTAGCACTTGATTTCCTTGTTGGAGACTCCCTTACGAAATCCCTTCACTGCAACCACTTCTCCTTCCAACTTGTCTCCCTTCATAGTGGTCATATACTTATGGGTCTGTTCCATACTTCTTGCCATGTCTATGGCCGACTCCAGCGATGCATCTTTAGATAGTAACCTCTCTTGTATCTTTATGTTATTCGTGCAACAAACTAATTGGTCCCTTATGAGAGGGTCAGTGAGTAGCCCAAATTCACACGTATGACTAAGAGACCTCAACACCGCAATGAAGTTTTCCACCGGCTCCTGTGGATCTTGTACCCTTTGGAAGAACTTGTGTCTCTCAAATGTTATATTTTTCTTGGCTTCAAAATGAACTTCCAACTTCCTTTCCGCCAATATTGGTCCACCTCCCCCTGGCCTTGCTGTGGAAGATCAGGTAATCCATCATAGACACTTCTGCCTTCGGTTCCCAGATTGTGCAGCAGGATCGCCTCTTTTCTCGCTGCTGCAAACTTGTCCCCTCCAATTGCAATCAGGTACGTGTCAAACAACTTCTTCCACCTGTCCCACCTTTTAGGTGGAGCACCAGGTTCTGACAGGAACGGTGGCGGGGGTGACATACTAGCCGCAGCCATCTTTTTGTGTATGGTGCCCTATTCACACCAATTATCACCACGTGCGCTACTGCACCCTTATCTCCAATCCTATTCACTGTTATTCTCCTTATCTCCTACTATTTCTCAGTCCTATATGCTTAAATGCTCTTAAGCAACTCTTAAGTGTAGAGGGCGCAGGTTCACTGTATATGAGTATTTCCTTGAAACACAGCCTTGTGTGAAGTACCTTCCACCTCTGCAGTGACTTTACTGTCCTCTGGGAGGCACTCTCCCTGTGAACCCTGCAATGACCTGAATGTCCACTAGGGGGCTCACCGCTGCGGCAGCTTTAATGTCCTCAGACACACTCCCTTCTTATGATGGCCACTTGTTGGTCCCGAGTTCCTCTCAGCAGTGCCTCCTCCCTGGATGTGCCCGCTGGCCCCCCTCTCCCTGCTCCTCACCTTCTTGTCCAACAAGAGGGGGAGTGGGCAGCACCCACCAGGGGAAGTAGTCTTTTCTTGTGTGGCCGCTCGCTCGAGTGGGGAGAACGTCCCCCTGCAGCGCCACGCTCGAGGCGCCGCGGAGACAGTCCCTCTTCAGGCCCCCACCTCTCCACGGGCCTTTTCCTGTCGCCGGGCCTGCCCTCTGTGCCACGAACGGCACGTTCCGCGTAGAGGGAAACGTCGCAGGGCTCCGCGGCAAGCTCCATGTGTCCCCTCGTCACCACTTGAAGAAAGGGAGGCCACACTGGTAAAAAAGGTAAGTTGTTTATTCTACGGAGCTCGCCGGTGCCCTAATCACTCCGAGCTCAACTCTGTTTTTTTCTTCTGCCACTGTCCGCTGCGGTCACGCGACTCTCATTCAAAGGATAACACGAGAGCACGCGCGACCGCCGCGAGACAGCATAACATTCTCTACACATTTATTTGTGTTTCCCTTGTTTATTATTCGAAATCCGTTCCCTTTTTTTAACAGGATCAAAAGACCCGCTGATGGCCGTCCCAGCGATCCCTTTGCCAAAAAAGAAATGCAAATTAAAAATGTGAAGAGGATCCATTATTTATTTGTATTGCTTTGAAAATGCGCAGGTCCCCTTATTCACAAAAGGTTGGTTTGGAATACTGAAGAGGCTGCGCTGAAGCACAAATTATGCACTGGCTAGTTCCACTACACACTATGTTAGTGTCTGGAGCATGTATAGCGCTCACTGTACCCACATGGTTGCTGGAAGTGTAGTCATCATGACAGGACCATAAAGGGCCTTTCGTTTTGAAATATGCACAAGAAGAAAAAAGCATTTCTATCCGTGTTTGGGGAATAGTAATGCAAGTGGGACATCATCTATCCATGCCTCTGCTGTTTCACACTTTAAGAAAATGCATGAAACAGTCAGAAATTAACCTGTCATGCATTGCACTTCCCCAACACCTGTTCAATAGAAGCACAGGGGAATATGTTCTTTGTCTGCACATTTTAATGTGCATCCCATTTCTGAATTCAGCATGTGCATTAAAATGTGTAGAAATGCCACCTTAATTTTGCAAAGGGCATAAAAAAGGAATCTGAGTATGTGCATCTACGATGCACATATTCAAAAGAATAGGGCATATTTTCGGGGCATACAGTAGCGCATCTCATTACTTGCACCAATCATTTTTGAGAATAGGCCTATAACTGTCGAGATTAATTATGCTTTTTCACAGAGTTTATACAATTGCAATCCAACCTGATTAAATGGTATTCCTTGAAGGAACTTCAGGGTCTATATGATGAATGCTTGACAAGCGTGACTCTGCATCAGCCCTACAGACACTTTCGAATGTCACTGGCCTGCTGCCATGGACTCTCGCTATTATTAATCAAATAGCCTTAGTAGTCCTCTTGGAAGCAAACCCAGCAGGATGAAACTTCATGAACCTCTAATTCATGATTGTCACTTCCCTAAACCTATACGTTTTTCAGATTTCATGGCCGTTATGAATTCCCTACATTGTAATATTATATACCTCAAGAATGCTCAATGTGTCGACTGCAGAATGATAAAAACCAGACCTAAGCATAACGGACATGCGACAGACTCTGGTGGTTTGACATGCAGTCTTACTCGGCTCCCCACCTAAACTTTACTAATTTGAACAACGTCAGAAGGATGAAAGGATGAATTCTTACACAGATACAGGTTAAATACAGTCTATAGCAGGTGCATGAATCTACTGAGATAACTTTCTGCAGAGTTTAATGTGCTATCCTACATGGATAACATTCCCAGATGCACAGGACTGCATTTCTTCTTGCTAATCCAGGCCCCAATCCCAGCCTCACCAACCTCTCACTTTCCCCTAACCTTTCTCTCCCTTCCTGAAGACCTTTAAGTTATACTGTGTATGTTTTCCACCCAAGAATTAGCTAGAATCTGCCGAAACCTCTCCCAACTTCCGTGAAGATGTATGGCTCTTAAAAGGAGATTTGGAGCAGAAGAGAAAAACACCAGGAATTGACGAATCTACCCCAATCTAAATAGGTGATTTGTAGGAGATCACAGATAACTGTTTTTTAAAGTACGTACATGCTTATTTGAGAGCAACCAGATTGGCTGCTCAGCCACCAAGGAGCTCAATGTATTATTTCGAACTTTACTGATAATGCATATGGCACATTTGCATTTACAGGGCACAATATTCACCAGCTAAATTATAAGGCAAAGCCATTTTACGTCTTGTGATTTTACTATTTGTTTCTTGTTTTTTGTCTTGGTAGGTTTTAGAGCTAATCAAAACCGTTCCTTTGAAATGTAAAATAAAATCTACCTAAAGACACGGG
The DNA here is from genome assembly GCF_040938575.1 of Ambystoma mexicanum. Classification (NCBI taxonomy): domain Eukaryota; kingdom Metazoa; phylum Chordata; class Amphibia; order Caudata; family Ambystomatidae; genus Ambystoma; species Ambystoma mexicanum. Next base: position 979,518,966 of record NC_090941.1, read on the forward strand.
TTGCGCATTTGATGCTCTTAAAAAGTTCTACCCATGGAGGCTGGCAGAGCTGCGGCAGAAATGTGGAGATGGCCTTCAGTGCCTGTGGGAGAAGGAACAAGTTACTTACCTGTAACTGTTGTTCTCCAGCATGGGTCTGGCATGGATTCACATGCTCATGAATATTCCCCGTCGTCAGGCTGGGAATCCTCGGTAAAGAAAAAATCAGTATCAGTTTCGTTTCTGATCTGTCTTTCTTAGTAGTAACCAATCACTGGTCTCTGGGTCATACTGCCCCCAGCCAATGACTGCCCTCTCCCTAAGCCCCGCCCCTGGCAGCCATCCTCAGATTTGGTAGCATGTAAAGTGGCAGTATGACCAAGTGAAGAGCCGCAGAGGGGAAGGAGGGAGGGTTCGCATGTTGCAGTAAGTAACTTGTTCCTTCCCCAGCATGGGGTCTGGCCTGGATTCACATGCTCATGAATATAAGAATACATAGCAGTACACACATGCACAACTACGGGAGGTGGCAAGGCTCAACATTAAGCATGACATAAAACTCAACATTAAAAATATCTTACCTCCTCACCAGGCTCACCTTAAGCGAACAGGTTGCGCAGCACTGCCTGGCCGACTCTGGCCACCTCCCTGGAATCCTGGTCGACGCAGTAGAATCTCGTGAAGGTGTGCGTCGACCTCCACGTAGCAGCCCTTCAGATGTCCACCAGGGGTACACCAGACAAGAACGCCGTGGTAGCAGCGATCACTCTGGTAGAATGGGCTCTCGGACGGCTGGGCAACGGTCGGTTTGCCAACCGATGACAGTGCATGATGCCGGAGAGCCATCTGGAAATGGAAGCCTTCGAGAGAGCCTTCCCTTGGTTCACAGGTCCAAAGTTCACAAACAGCTGTGATGTCTTCCGAAAACTCTTTGTGCGGTCCACGTAGAACTTCAGCGCTCTAGCTACATCCAGCGAGTGAGAAGTCCTCTCGGCCGGCGACGAAAGCGACGGGAAAAAGACTGGTAACACCAACGGCTCGTTGAGATGGAAGTCCGACGGCACCTTGGGCATGAAGGAGGGGTGCATCCTCGTCTCGTGGAAAGTCAAGTATGGAGGCTTGCAGGAAAGGGCCTGAATCTCTCCCACACGTTGTGCAGAGGTGATGGCCACAAGGAACGTTGTCTTACACGACAGGAACTTCAACGGAGCCGAATGCAAGGGCTCGAATGGCGGGCCCATGAGCCTGGTCAGCACCACGTTGAGCTCCCACGCCGGGGCTGGAGCCTTCACCAGCGGGAACGATCGGAACAGTCCTTTCATAAACTCCTTCACCAGGCGATGAGACCACAGGGACGACCGTCCTGCAGTTCTGGTCTATCGGGAAATCGCTGCCAGATGTATCTTGATGGAAGCATGAGCTAGTCCAGCTTTGGCCAGCGACAGTAAGTACGGTAGCACTTGAGGGGCTGTAATCCATAGAGGGTTAAGCTTCTGTGCACGACACCAGACAGAGAACCTCTTCCACTTGTGTCCGTAGCACTTGAGAGTTGAGGATGCCCTGGCCTTTGCAAGAACCTCTCTGCAGTCAGCCGGGATATCGTACCCTCCAAACTCTAGTGCTGCAGGAGCCAGGCCTGCAAGTTCAGCAACTCCGGGTCATGATGAAGAATAGCGCCTCCTTCTCTGGAGAAAAGATCTGTATCCGTTGACAATTTGACTGGTGGGGACGCTGACAAGTCCAGAAGGTCCGGGAAAAATATCTGTCTCGGCCACCTCGGTGCGACGAGGATCATCCTGCACCGGGACCTCTTGAGTTGGTTGATGAGTCGGAGCAGCAACGGCAACGGAGGGAAAGCATACAGGAACAGGCCGTCCCAGGGGAACGAGAAAGCATCGCCCATGCTCCTCAGCTGGCGGGAACCTGCTGGCGAACAGGTCGATTTGGGGTTTGCCCCATCGTCCGAAGAGTTGATCCACTTGATCCTGGCGCAGTTCCCACTCGTGGCAAGAGCGCAGCTCCCTGCTGAGTGAGTCGGCGATGGTGTTTTTTATCCCTGCTAGATGAAAAGGTACCAGAAACATCCCCTGGGCAACGGCCCAGTGCCACAGATCCTGGCCTTCCTTGGACAGGGCTGGTGATCTGGTTCCTCCCTGTTTCTGGATGTAGAACATCGTGGTGGTGTTGTCGGTGAAGATCCTCACCACCATGCCTTTGAGGGATGGGAGGAATGACTTGAGGACCCAGAACACTGCTCGGAGCTCCAGTATGTTGATGTGGAGCGGCCTCTCCTCCGGGAGCCACAGGCCTCTCGCGTGAAGATCTCCGGTGTGCGCTCCCCACCCCTCCAGGGAGGCATCCGTCGTCACCGTCACCTGGTATGCTGGGGTCTGAAAGTACGTGCCCGCTGCGAGATGCGTGCGGGTGCCCCACCATCGAATTGTTTGGCGAAATACTTCATTGAGCGAGATCTTGTCCAAGAAGCTGCCCATCGCTTGCATCCAACGGGCGTCGAGGAACTCCTGCAGAGGAAGCCTCAAAGGCGCACCAGATAGATGCAAGAGGACATCATCCCGAGAAGGGTCGTGATGGACCTCACTCTGGCCACGTCTGTGGCTAGCAGACGCTGTACCTTGCCCAGTATGGCCTGCGTTCATTCCTCCGATGGCGAGGCCAACTGCGCTACTGTGTCGAGCTAGGCTCCCAGAAACAGCGCAACCTGAGACGGAACCAGGTGGGATTTGGGGAAGTTGAGAGAGAATCCCAGGACGTGAGCAGCCGGACGGTCTTTGCTGTGTGTTCGACGGTGAATTCACTTGTCCCTGCTCGGATGAGCCAGTCGTCCAGGAAGGGGTAGATGTGGATCCCCTGCAGGCGCAGCCGCGCCGCCACTGGTGCTAGACACTTGGTGAACACCCGGGGCGCCGACTTCACTCCGAATGGGAGGGCCTTGAACTGGTAGTGCCACCCTTGGACTACGAACCTGAGAAACTTTCGGTGTCCTTTTAGGATGGGATGTGAAAGTATGCATCCTCCAAATCCAACGACGATAGGAAGTCGTCTTCCTCCAGCTGGCCCAGCACGTGCTGGAGGGTGACCATCCGGAACGTCCGTGCTTTGATGTATTTGTTTAGCCGACGCTAGTCCAGGATGGGACGCCAACCTCTGTTCTTCTTTCTGATGAGGAAGTATCTTGAGTATACTCTGGAGCCCCAGAGCCTCTTTGGGACAAGCTCGATGGCACCTTCCTTGAGCATCGCCCTTACCTCTAACAGCAGTTGAGGGACGTGGTTTTCCTTCCTGGCCACGGGAGGAATTCGGGGGCACTTCTTTAGAAATTCCAGAGTGTGCCCGTGGGCCAGGGCATCCAGCACCCAACGGTCGGTGGAGATGGACTCCCACACGCTGACGAACTTTGTCAGCCGGCCTCCCACCAGGGTGCTTCGGTGGGGGCCCGACGCAACAGCCAGTTCAGTTTTGCTTGGAAGCAGCCTTGCCGCCTTGGCCTCCCTGGTGACGATGGCGAGATCCACCTGACTTGCCTCGTCCTCTGTAGGCTTCTTGCAATGAGGAGCGGGCCGCCTGATGGTAGGTCGAGGAGCCGCCGCCGAATCCTTTGGAGGCACCTTGCTTGCCTCCGGCGTTCCAAAAGGGCGGCCGCCGTTGCTGCAGAACTCCCAAGGCCCGAGCCGTCTCCGTGTCGGTCTTGATGGCCTGCAGTGACTCACCCACTGTCTTTCCGAACAGATTGTTCCCGTCAAAGGGCATGTCCAAAACCTTGGCTTGCACGTCTTGGCAGAAATCCGTCGCCTGGAGCCACCCCCGCCGTCGAAGGCAAACGCTGTTTTCCAACTGGCAGAAACCGGTGTCGGCAATGTCCGTGGCCACAGTTATGGCGTGGTCCGACGCCACCTCACCCTCCTGTAGGATCGCCAGGGCCTCTGCCCTCTTGTCATCCGGGAGGAAGTCCAACAGGGGACGATCTTGTACCACAACTCCCTGTCGTAGCGGGCCACAATCGCTAGGGCGTTGGCTGCCTCAATCGTCGTTGCCGCTGACGAGATGACTCGTCGTCCCATGGCATCTAGTTTCTTTCCCTCGCCGTCCGGTTGGGAAGTTGAAACCGAAGCCCCCCCGCTTGCTTCTTGGCCGCAGCCGAGACGACCGAATCCGGGGTCAAAGGGGCGCCGTCGGGGACCCCAGTACTTCTTCTCGTACCGGTCCCTCTTGGCAGATGTTGTGGACGGGTTCTTCAGGAGGGCAAGACCATCGTCCCAGATGTCATCCAACAATGGCACCGCGAGGACCGTCTTCCTCTTGGCCTCACGCTGTTGGTAGAGGAAGCCTTCCTTCTTTTCTTCGGGGGAGAGCTGAAAAAGCTCAGATGCCCTGGCAATCATGGCGTGGAAGGAGCCAATTTCGTCGGGAGGAGGCACCCGAGGAATCGGAGATGGGAGGTCAGTCCCGCTGTCGCCGCCGTCGTCATCCATCCCCATCGTGGCCGTGTCTGTTCCCGTGTCATCCCTCGGGACCGGGGAGGGCAACAAAGGCTGAGAAGGCCATGAGGGCTGAAGGGGAGCCAGATGAATTCTCCTCATCTTGTTTGGAGGGCTTCCCGACGGGCCTGGTTCAGCTGGGTCGTCCGTCGGGGGTAGGGGCAGTCTCGTCCTTATCTCCGTACATAAGGCTTGGATAGCCGTCAAAATGGCCACGAGTTGTCTTGTGGCTCAGGTTGTGACGGGCGTGCCGGGAGCAACGGTTGTTCCTCCTCCACGGGAAACTCGTCGTCGTCGCCACCCTCGCTCTCGTCGTCGCCCTCGTCAGGATCCCTCCCGTGGGACCGGGCCTCTTCCAAATTCTCGGCCAGTTCCTCCGCGGAGATTGTGTCCGTGTCCGTCACGGCTACCGCGCCCCCCCCTTTTTCCACCAGGGTTTTCACGGGGGTCTTCTCGACGGGCTTAAAAGAGGATTCCCTCTGCGGAGGCAGGGAAACTCTGGGCCCCTAGGTCGCCTCCACTTGGATAGCCTCCACAGGCTTCGGCAGTGCCGCAGCGACTCCCTCAATCGAGGCCTTGGCCGGGATCAAGGCCTTCACCACCTTCGGCGCGCTTGAGGCCTTCACCTTAGGGGGAGGGTCACCGCCTCACTCCCCTTCGGCCTGATCCTTTGAGATCGACCGGGGCCTCTCCAGAAGCTTAGCCGGGTTCTCAGATTTTCTCCTCCCCGAGCCAGAGTGTCCCCGTTGATCAGAAGTAGAAACGGTGGAGTTTGATGCTCGATTAAACAGAAAAATGAGATAAATCTCTTTGAAAACGCGCAAAACGCAGTAAAAGCTCGAGAGCTATAGCACGAGGACTCCCAACACTTGAACGTGCGGTAAAAATCTGAGGATGGCTGCCAGGGGTGGGGCTTAGGGAGAGGGCAGTCATTGGCTGGGGGCAGTATGACCCAGAGACCAGTGATTGGTTACTACAAAGAAGGACAGATCAGAAACGAAACTGATACTGATTTTTTCTTTACCGAGGATTCTCGGCCTGAATATTCATGAGCATGTGAATCCATGCCAGACCCAATGCTGGAGAAGGAAGACAGTAGCTAAGGTCTTTCTTTGAGGTACCTTCCTGCTAGTCTCCTATCAGAACTGGGCATACAACTCAGGCTCAACAATGACAGCGCCAAGTTAACTACAGCAAAGTTAGCCAACATGTTTCTGAAACGCTGGTAAGACGAGTACTGTTGTTTTTAGCTCACAAGAGGCGTTACCTGGATGTATATGTGACATATCACTGTGGAGAAATTCAAGACAAAAATAACTTGCATGGAAAAACACTGTGTTAGCTTTGTAGAACACTAATAACGTGCCAGTACAAAGTATTTCTGGTGCGGAAAGCTTACTTTGAAATCAATTAACTTAATTGGAATACATTATAATATTTTCAGGAAAGAAACATGACCCAGTATGCTAGCGGAATTATGTTTTAGGAATGCATTGATTGCTAACGTATTGCTCAATTATTATCTTGATATGAAATTGCAAGTCTAGTACAGATCTCCTCCGATTCCAATCCCAAGCAAAGCCAATACCCTCTTCCTTCAACGCAGCTTTTCATCCACAGGTTGCACGAACAATTTAAGTTTCAAAGAATGTGCGAGTGTTGCGTTCCACTGGAGGCTCCCCTTCTCGCGCCTTTGGTCATAAGAGAATGCTGTCTAGCAGGAATGTGGGAAATCTGGTTTTGAACATGCTCCATATTAAACACGAGACAAGTTCCAGCCAGATAAGTTCGCTGTCTGAGGCCAACCTACCCAGCTTTACAGGCCTGCCACCCGTATTAGTGTTCCATGCTTAGCCCAGTCTACACGCTATTGCACAAAGGCATTTCACTGGGCGTACTTTGTTTAATACAATCTGAAATCCACATAATGTCCCAATACCATTTCTCCAAGTGAATTTGATTTGTAAGGAACCTTCCTTGCAAAGGCGTCCTATTTGGAACGGTAACAAATGCATGCTGTCCTTGATAAATTAGCTTTTTCAGTTTAACAAAACTACTTCTGTTATGAAATATGTAACCTTCCACCTAGGTGACCCCCAATGTACTTTAGTCCGCCCCCTCGCACAGAATCGCGTCCGTCTTTTTACAGTGTCCACACTGTTCTGCTCAGAGGTCCTAAAGGGCAGGTCTTGTGACGTTGCCATCAATGGGCTACTCAATAGATGCTTCAACCCAAGACAAGACCCTGCCTGCAGGGCAGAGTGAATGGCAGATTCATTAGCTTTCCATCACCGCCCACACAAGGAGACATTTGAATTATTTTTGGAAAATGTCTAGTCCTTGTTCACTTTCCCTTTCCGGTTTCTTAGGTTTTGTGTACTACAACAAAAACACTCATCCAAACAAAAGAACACAAATACCCAAGGGTAACAGACTAAATTGCTAAACCCAGATCTTGTTTAGAGGGGCATCCAGGCATGTTACATAAACAAGTTCTTTATTAAAAGCCAGTTCAAAGAAAGCATACAAACAGAAGGGAAAAAGTGCAATACGGGGAGTCTCTTCAAACTTGTGCAAGATGCTAAATTCTCAAAGATCGACGGATTTTCAGCATAAGGAACTAAAAATGATTGGAGACACAAGAGAGGGCAAATTAATTAAATCCTTTGTTGGCTTTATATGGCCAACCCAAAAAGTCCTAGCTTTTATTTGACTCGTTTTTGAAGAAAAGGAATTTTGTATTTATCGGTGCCCCATGCCCACAGGAAAAATACTATATACATGGGTATTTTCATCGCCTTCTTTTATTAATTTCTATTAGAGTGTGAGAAACCTGAAGGTGTCTCACTTGCTAGTCCCAGAGGATCTGTCATCCAGGTGGCCAGGACACAGTGATCGCTATTGGATTCAGTTCCTGGGGGTGGAACAGTGCAGGAGGATCAACTGGATGGGGGGTCCTCGAGGAGTGGAAGTGGGACACCGACGGGTGAGATGCGGTACCCCCTTCCCTATAACACTTTTCTAACCACCCTCCTTCAGACACAAACACTTTCTTACGTCGTGACATACAACATGCTAACACCAAAGCCATTTACCTGACATATCGCAACGCAAGGGTCAGGCAGAGGCAGGCAATTGACAATAACTATGCACACCTAACGGCCCTTTCCCTTCCCCACAGGGATAAAAGGCAGAGCACGAGAGCACACTTTGAGCAAGGCCAAACGCACGAGGAAGCAGATATTCCAGACCGGCAGTTCAAACAGAGGAAAAAGGCAGAGAGACCTGGGAGGGAAGACGAGGAGGGAATTGCCCTTGCCCTTTTCAACTCAGACCCGCGAAGCCTCCGAAAGGGAAATTACAAGAACAGGAAGTACAGCTGGCGTGTGGTGTGACAGGTGTTAACGGCACACAGGGCCCTCCTGCGCTGATAGCCACCGTGGGAAGAAGCGATTGCTGCTGTGGTGCCGTCCTTGACTCCCGAGACAAGAAACTCCAACAGTTCAGCACAGCCGTTGAGTCGGAGAAGACAGATAGTAAACCAAACCATCCTGGGCCCAAAGTTGCAGGTGGCAACCTTGTTGAACAAAGAACTTTTGTAATTGAACTTTAAAGAAACCCTAGTAAAAGGTTCAGAAGCAGAGTGGTCCTGCATCGCGGGGGCCCTCATTAGAAGGACTCTGTCTGAAGCATTTTTGGGTTGTTTTTTTTGTTGAAACTACAAAAGCCAAGAGGCCTTATCAGAGGACGGAGTGAAAAAGTGGTCCTACGAGGGTCGTGCAAAACCCCACGTACACTCGAAATTCTTTGGTACATTGGAGAAAATGGAGTGAACTATGAAATTGGCAAATGTGAACCAGACAGAGGGATGCCAAACTGATACATTTTTGAGTGACAGGCCGTAGTGAACCCGGCTGAGGGATTTCCACAGTGGATAGTTGTTTAAAAGGACACTGAGACTGTTGAATGATATGTTTTTGAGTGAAAGACCGTAGTGAACCAGATTGAGGGAGGCTAACGTTGCAAGAAGGATCAGAGCCCGACTAAGGGTGATCCAAGGAGCGAAGAGCAATCGCCCAACGTGAAAGATTACCAGAGGAACTTTTGTTTGTTTATTGTTTATGGTTAATGCATTCAAGATTGATCATTCTCACATTTTTACTGATGCACTTGCAAGAAAATTTTGTTGAACGTGCTGGAAGAAGGAGGTTTGAGTTTATGATTGAGGCAAAATCTGGTATGAAGACAATTTTTAGGATACCCACTGATGCATTAGATGGAGCGGCTCTCAGTTCAGCTAGCGCTAGTTTTTTCAGAATAGATTTATGTCACTGCCCACGTTGGTATGAAATTTACACTCAGTTGTCCTTGCTTGATCTTTTCCCCCTGCGCCTGTATTTCAGAAACACAGCTCCACGTTGAGCATAAAGGAGGAATTGGATAGATCCTGCATTCAAAAATAACAAGCATTGGCAATGTCAACAGTTTGGAATTTTGTATGGGCATGGGAAATGCACTTGCCAGGCACTGCCACAGTAGTATTAACTGCAAATTAACAAGGGGGTCCTGGGAGTCCCTCTGCCAGACATTAGTCCTGGTTACGAGAGACCTACCCAGAGTCTTTAGCTCACTATCTTTCACAGAGAAGAAATATCCCAAACATATCAGTCTTTGTCCTGCCCTGGGGCAGTCCGGCACCGAAATGCTAGGCAATTCTCCTCTGAACAAGAGTACCAACAGAAACCCCAGACATGTGTTTCAGTCCAGTTAGACCTCATCGGTAGGGTGGATCTGCGCCTCTCTAAGAATAGTGAGCAAGGGGTCCACGTCTGGATTCCCCTAGTAACTTAGGGTGAGACCCAAAGTTACTTAAATATGCAAATTGGCAAGGGGGTCCTGGGAGAGCCTCTGCCAGATATTAGTCCTGGTTACGAGAGACTTACCCAGAGTCTTTAGCTCACTATCTTTCACAGAGAAGAAATATCCCAAACATATCAGTCTTTGTCCTGGCCTGGGGCAGTCCAGCACCGAAATGCTAGGCAATTCTCCTCTGAACAAGAGTACCAACAGAAACCCCAGACACATGTTTTGGTCTGGTTGGACGTCATCAGTATGGTGGATCTGTGCCTCTCTAAGAATAGTGAGCAAGGGGTCCACGTCTGGATTCCCCTACTGATGAGGTTCAATCAGACCGAAACACGTGACTGGGGTTGCTGTTGGTACTCTTGTTCAACGGAGAATTGCCTAGCATTTTGGTGCTGGACTGCCCCAGGGCAGGACAAAGACTGATTTGTTTAGGATATTTCTCCTCCATGAAAGATAGTGAGCTAAAGACTCTGGGTAAGGCTCTTGTAACCAGGACTCATGTCTGGCAGAGAGTCTCCCAGGACCCCCCCTTGTTATTTACAGTAGTATTAACTGGCCATTCATAGAAGCAGGTGCAAAATGATGCGAGTACCGGCGCATCTAATAGTAACGCCTGGAAAATGCCTAATAAATATACACAATGCAATACGGTTGGCTTTTCCAATGCTTGTTTTTAACAGGACGTACGTGAAGAACACGCATAATGCTTATGCAATCACACATCCAGGAGCAAGAAATAACGCTGTGTTAATCAAGCCAAAAGAAAAGCTGCCAAGCTGAGTCTATTTTTCAGGTAGGAGAAACCCACAATGATGCACAGAAAAGGAATGCGAGACGAACAATAACGATGGAAGTGTGCGACTTCCAAAGGAAAACAATACAAGTAATGCCAGGAAGGAAGTCAGGAGGAAAGGGCAGCAAACCCGTCCCAATTCTACTTGGCCAAGCAAAAACGATACAAAAAGAAAACTGTGGCTGTAGATCTATGTTGGTGGTGGCTAGACGATTCACCAGAAAAGGAACATAAGCACATAGCGATGGAAGATGAATAGAGGGGGGGGGCTGCTAGTTTCATATATGCACATAGATTTTAAGAGAAGGGTCTTTCATTAAGGATGGGCCGGAGGACACAGATTCCTCAAACAAAGGATTCTTTAGTAGACGGTGTGTCAAATTCATGCATTCATTCAACAGTTACCTCTTCCAGCAGAGTTAACATTGGGTGAACCATTCCTAAAGACATCTGTAAATATTGTCGCATCATCAGCTGTTTCTTGCCAGGGCAAAGGAACATTCATGAAATTAAAACAGATTATTAACAATTTCATTGTTAAGATCCTATCCTAACTAAGTGATAACATTAGTTATTTGTGGTTAGGCTGGGGGCACACGATTAGACGAACAGAGATCTACCAAAAACATATGAGGGAAAAAACGAATTTTAAATACAGAAATTCTAAAAAAAAATGTCATGCAGTGAGTTTTTCGCATGCAGACTATCATTCCTTGTGTGAAGATGCATAGCGACATCAGAATTCTAATGACCTGAAAAGCAGCCTTGTCAGAAGACTGTCAGCATGTTGCTTCACGTGCTCTGATACAACAGCACAAACGAACATTGCTTGCACGTCACTTAGGGCTAGGCAATAAGGGGTCGCAACGAGGAAACACACACTGTTCAACCAGGCATCTGGGTCACCCCTCGCCCCCTTTCACATTCAGCATTCCGGACTTAAACTGTAGGGGATCCAGGCAGCTTATGTCAAAACGCTTTATGTCTACTCGCTCGAGACATCCCATCTTTCCTACGCCTTTTGCATGAAGATGCTCCTGTTGTTATCCTGCCATCTTCTTTTTGCTCGGCCCATTCCTTAAGTTTGTTGCTCTAGTGCTGGTTCCTTTCAGTCCTTCAGCCCTCTAGCCATATGCTTACCACTGCTGCCTCTTGACTTCATTTCCTACCAATAACTACTCAACTTGCCCTGCTAAATTGGTGTTCAGGGTACCTATTCCTGCTAGCTCCTTGGTCCAGGCTACTACAATATGTTCGGGTCTCATCAGCGCTACAGGTTTTTTCAGCCACGCTTTTTGCTCTGCATGGGGGTTGTCCCTAGTGATTGCCCAATTCTGGTAGAGCATAGTTTCAACGTCTTAGATTTTCTATTTGGTGCACCGTTGCTTCAAAGTTAATCACCCTCCACTTCTTGCTACGATCAAAAAGAGGCTAGAGAAATCATGTCCAGAACTTGACAAAAAACAATGCGAAAGCATCAACCAGAACGAACATGGTGTCTGCGCCTGATGTTTGATTTACATTCACAAGACCCTGACCAAACAAGAGCCTGTAGACCTTAAACAAGAGCTAATCAATTTTAACAGGCATCCGAAACAAACGTCACAACAACCATCCATAAGATCTTGCACTACAAAACAAAAATGAATACACTGAATAGGGAAGTTAGCTCTGGACAGCAAGGCGAACATAATGTGATTGGTGAGGGGAATGCTCTTGTTTCAGCTGTGATGTTTTCTGGAGGTCTCTGGGGCTCGAGACATATGTGGCAGGTTTTATGAAATGACGTTGCAACATGCAGGTAACATTCCTTTTCTGAACAGGTCAAATCTCTTGATAAATTCTGTAAAAAAAACTTTATGTAGTGTTTTCCATTCCACATATTGGTGTTTAGTGCTTACCTCCTCGATCCTTGTTTGCTGAGCAGATTCACAAGTGACAAGTGGTTACATTCCTATAATTGGCTAAACATTGCATGACAGCCAATTACTGAAACCCAAAAACATATTTCACTTTAGGACCATACAGATATGGCAAAGTGAGGGAGGCCATTTCAATGTGAAGAAAAATGGTCCAAACTGTCCCATGCGCAGTGTGACGAATCCCAGGATGTCGTCACTGCTTCTGAAAAGGGGAGGCATTTCCCATGAGGCCAGGGTGGTGAGGCTGCTACCCGGTAGTCCCCTGGGGTTGGTACTCAGCGGGTGGATCTAATGGGAAGATAAACCCCCTTTGGGACCAGTGGCGACCAGATCAGGATAACACAGAACCCATATAGCACCCCCACCTCTCCTTCACCTCCTCCCTCTCCCCACCCTCCTATGCCATGTATTTCTGTAGTAAAACAGAAGTAGAGTATTGAGACGAGGAAGATCTCCAGTGAGTTGCAACAGAATAACTCAATCAGTACTGGGACGAAGAGGAAGTGCAGAACAGTACAGAGTACCTACCAGAACTACTTTGCCCATTCTCGTGGTGCTCGACAGCCGATTGGAAGGAGACAGCTAAAAAACAAAGAAGGACTTGACAGTGTTAAGCCCACCCTGGAGGAACTGCAAGACTGAGTATGCTGACAGTGAGAGACAGGCAGACTGGGGAGCCGAGCCAGAAGGAGGTCACTGTCATGCTGGTCTGGTGTGCAGGGACAGCACAGTGAGCACCAAGAAAGATGCTCCTGGTAGCCCTGAAGGTCAGCAGAAATGGAGGAAAGGTCCCACACCGACAAGGAAAAAGCAGGCATGGCGGAGCCGCCAGCCTCTGGAGGCAAGAGAAGGAAGCAGAGGAAGCCCCATCACAGACAACAGGCGCAAGGAAAGTCCAGATAACATCGCTGACCACAAAATAAGGTATGCTGATGGTGAGGGAGGCACCGGGGGCCCTGTAAAATGTTGGAGACCATTTTAGGAGATGAGTAAGCCTAGAGAGTCACATGAATGGGTCTGGGACCCTACGAAAATTCAAAAGACATTCCGAAAACCTAATTCAGTGAACAATACTTGGCAGAACAGTGAACCAAGTTTAGCGGGGCACTGGTGGAAACCAGCTGTGCGAGTCTGGGACCTGCACCCACATAAGGAGAATACTTGGAAGAACAGTGAACCAAGTTTAGCGTGACACTGGCAGAAACCCAAAGTGCGAGTCTGGGACCTGCACCCATATAAAGATTTTTTTTTTTTTAATTTCTTTTATTGATTTTATGAAAACAAAACAATAAAAACCAAACAAGCAGCATAATCATAACAGTTCCATTACACATCAAGTTGTCTTAATCACTGCTCCCACTACCCCTCGCTCCCCCCGTGAGCCTATTTGTCACTCTCATTCAATGTTTGGCACTTGTGGCCGAGTTTCGTACTCTTCGGAGTCTGTTGGATCTGATATTACTCCAAACAATTCTGCTATTAGCGCTTTCCAAGCCAACAGGGTGCCCGCCTCCCCTTCATCAGCCCGGCTACTCACTTCTTGCCATGCCACCGTTTCAGCCTCCGCCCATTTCTGCAAGTCCTTCCACCAAACATCCACCTTGGGTTTGTGGCATTTCTTCCACCCCATGGCGATCCTACATTTCGCCAGCACATATGCCAGATTTCTCAGTTTCTCAATATGCCTGAGTTTCCGTGGCCTAGGAAACCCACCCAACAAGCAGGCCCAGGCCGTGTCTGTGACAAGAGTAACCCCTTTATCAGCCAGTTTCTGCGCCACTTCTCCCCAAAAACACCTAATGATCGGGCACGACCAGAACATATGTGTCATGTCAGCGTTCTCCAGGTTACATTTAGGACACACTTGTATTCCAACGTTTCGGAACTTAGATATCCTCAAGGGGGTCATGTATGCCCTATGCGTTACATACACTTTTTTGTGGTAGCCCAGGGCACGCTCCCACACCCCATCCTGCATAGGGGCCCCCACTTCCGCCTCCCAGTCCAGTCTCAGATGTGTCAAATCTTTCCCCGCCTTAGCCATCACCATCTCATACAGTCTCGAGATCTCATGACCTCCTTCGGATACATCGTATATTGCTCCCAAAACTGCATCTGGTTCTTCTTTCAAAACTGTCTCTGGCCAGGTGTTCTTAATCATCCGTACCAACCTAATGTACGTGACATATTGGCCCGTGTGTAGCCCCGCCTCTTCGCTGAGTTCTATGAATTCCTTAATGGATCCCTCTTGCCAAACATCGCCTAGCGTTGCCAGCCCCACCGATTCCCAGTAGGTCCTAACAATCACCCTCAACTGATTATCCCCTCCTGCCAAAGCAACCAGCGGTACCTGCGGGAGGCACGGGCATGGGACTTCCATCAAACGACAAGCCCTACGCTAAACTTTCCATCCAAGCCTCAACATCGCAGGACGCCCCTTCATTTCGGTATCAGACAGCCAAATCATTTCTTTCAAATAAAACGGGGCACAGTCCTGTCCAAGCACCCTGTGCTCAGGGGTCACTTCATCAGAAAGCCACTTAGCTACATATTGTAACTGTCCCGCCAAATAATAAACCTCAAAATGAGGCAGTCTGATACCTCCTTTTTCATAAAAGTTCTGCAATTTCCAAAACGCCACTCTGTTTCGGGTACCGTGCCACAGGAAATCCCTACACATGCTGTTGAATTTACTAAAAAACCTCTTGGGTATTATGTATGGGATATTACTAAAGTAATGCAGGAGTCTGGGCAGAACTACCATCTTAAGCATAGCCCCCCACCCCATCATCGCCAAGGGCAATCTTGCCCAGAACTGCATGCTGTTCCTAATTTTCTCGACGGCTACCTCCGTATTATGTCTGTGTTCTTCTTCCACCGTGTGATATACATCTACGCCCAAGTAACGAAAAGTGCTAGTTGCCCATGGTACCTGTAGCACCGGTAGTCTTATCTACAGGGGTCCCCTTATAGCTACCCAGCGGGAATATGACGGACTTTTGGGGGTTCATCAATATGCCCGACAACTCTGCATACCTTTCCATCACCTCAAGTATGTATAAGAGATTTTCTTCTGGGTATTGCAAGTACAGCAACACATCATATGCGTACAAGGATATCAAGTGTCGCTCCCCTCCTACCTCAATGCCCATCGCATCATACTGTGCCCTAAGGCATATCGCCAGAGGTTCCAGGGCTAAGATGTAAAGCATCGGAGACCAGGGGCACCCTTGTCTGGTGCCTCTACCAAGTTGCCATCTCGCGGATATCACCGCTCCAGTACGGACCCTGGCAAACGGCTCACTGTACAACATTTTAGCCCATCTGATATAGCCTGGCCCCATACCATACCCTTCCAAAGCAGCCTATAGCCACGACCACTTGACCGAATCAAAAGCTTTAACTGCGTCTAGAGACTCTATCGCCATCTCATCCTCGTTCTTACTACCCCATTCGACCACCCGATGGAGTCGCATATGGTTGTGTCTTATGTTCCTGTTCGGGACATAACCCGTTTGATCAGGATGTATGAGTCTACCAATCACTTTCTGCAGTCGATTTGCTAGGACAGCCGTGAGAATCTTGCTGTCCAGATTTAGCATTGACAAAGGCCTGTAGGACCCACATATATGCTCCGGCTTATTGGGCTTGGGCAGCAGTATTATAATCGCCTCTCTGAGTGACTCAGGCAACCGTCCTATCTCAAACGCTTCATTAAGCATGTCCAGCATTGGGGGGAGGATTTCCTCTCTATATACTTTATAGAATTCGCTGGGGAACCCATCTGCTCCCGGGGTCTTACAGGTAGGCAACTGCTTCACAATCTCCTCTAACTCCTCCAACGTGATTGGCTCATCTAACTCCTCCCTCTCCTCTTCACTTATCTTGGGCAGCCCTATGTCTTCTAACGTCTCGATTATCCTGCGTTGGTCACCCATTTCATCATCTCCGTACAGCACTCTGTAATATTCCACAAATTCTTTGTTAACCCCCTCTTGCGTGGCCACTTCCTCCCCATCCTCCCTAATAATGGTCCTAATCAGAGGCCTAGGGGTCTCGCTTTTGTATAGCCAGGCCAAAAGGCGGCCTGTCGTATCTCCCCCTGCGTGCTGCCTCTCAACATATTTCTTATAATTGAGATTGCAGAGTCTTTCCCAGTGCCCTGCACATTGTTGCTGTAGTTGGAGTACCAGCTCCGTGTCTACGTCACCGCTCTTCAATGCTGTTTCCAGCTCGGTTTCCGTCCTCTGCAGGTCAGCCAAGACCCCACCCTGTAACCCTCTTGACTTAGCAATGGCCGCCCCCCGCATCACCACCTTAAAAGCTTCCCATAATGTGCCCGCGGAATCAACACTCCCAGTATTCTCCTCAAAGAAGTTAGTAATCTCTTCCCTTATATCTTCTCTAAAGACTGGATCTTTAAGCGCCTCCACTCGGAGGCGCCATGTAGGGATCTTTGCCCTCGGGGGGCAATATTGCCATCCGAGGATCAGGGGCGAGTGATCCGAGAGGACCCTAGCCCTATATTCGATTTGGGTAATCTCAGACATCACATCTGCTGTAGCAAAGACGTAATCGAGCCTAGTGTGCAGTTGATGCGGGGCTGAATACTGCGAGTATTGCCTTTCAGTGGGATGTTTCATCCTCCACGCATCTGTAAAGCCAAAATCAGTTAGCAGTGTCTGCAACGCTCTCGCCGGTGGGCCAGACTTACCCACCTTGCGATCTGATCTGTCCACCACAGGATCCAACACACAATTAAAGTCCCCACCCCAGATCACCGCGCTCCCTATACACGTACTAAGATTGGTACACAGGGCTCTGAAATATGCTGCTGTGTTTTGGTTGGGGGCATACGCGTTTACTATGCATACCTCCCTGCTCACCACCAGCCATCGCAATATCGCCATCCTTCCATCAGTTTCAACTACCTCTTGTATCGATTTGAACGGGACATGCGGTGCCACCCAAATTAACACACCCCGGGCGTATGCAGAGTATGGCAAGCCCAATACTGTCCCTCTCCACTTTCTCTTAACCAAGTCCAACTTCTCTCGCGTCAAGTACGTCTCCTGTAGTAGTGCGATATCTATCTTCTGCCTTTTCAGATACATCATGATCTTGTTTCTTTTCAGATAACTGTTAAGGCCCCTGACGTTCCACGTTATTATCCTGAGGTCCCCCATAGGTCGTTAATAAGCATCCTCTCGATCCTCCGCAGATTCCGCCCCCTCTTGCACCGCAAGTACAACATGCTGATTCCTTCAAATAGGCTCAAAACAAAACTTAAACTCCCCAAATCCACACACACACACTCAACTTCCCATCCCCCCCACCTTATTCCCACCCACCCCTCCCCCAACAATACCCTCCCCAACCGTTGCCCAGCTCCATTCCTGGATCTCAGGCACCCCCACATGTAGCCCTGCCTAGCACAAGCTTCTACTCAGGGCTCAGTAGGGTAAAGCCGCCCTAATGGCCGCTGAAACTAATAATCTATTGGGGAAGGTCGTCCACGTTTTGTTGCTCCTTTCAAAAAAGAAAACGTTACGCATACAGATGCCATACAGTTACCAATTACAGTTACACTCAATATATTCCAGTCCAAGTCGAGCACCATGCTCAGATTGTGTTCAAAGTTCAGTCAGTTACAGTTTCTTTGTACACTCAGGGTCCTCATCCCGCTCACTTTCACAATGTCCGTGTTTACAAAATCTTCATTCGGTATGATCCTGCCGATCACTATCCGCTTCTTGTTCCGGGCAGCCTTGCAGGTCCAGCCATGTGACAACATCCTCCGGGGTATCAAAAAATAGCGCTTTGTTCTTATGCAGCACTTTCAGTCGTGCCGGATACAGCAGCATATATTTGACTCCCGCCGCCCTCAGCCTTCTTTTGACGGCGACATAACTGTACCTCTGCCTTTGCACCAGTATTGTATAGTCAGGGTATGCTGTGATGTTGGTGGATGCTCTCTCTATCGTGCCGCCCTTACGAAAGTATTCGAGGATCTTCTCTCTGTCCCTGTAATTCAGGAACCTCGCAATGATGGGTCTTGGCGGGGCCCCCGGCCGGTGTTTCCTCATTAGGGCACGGTGCGCCCTCTCAACAGTAAATCCCTGCGAAAGATTCCCTGCTCCGATCCCTTGCAGGATCATGTTTTCCACATAGTTTGTGGGGTCTTGGCCTTCTTCCCCCTCCGGAAGACCAACCACGCGAATGTTGTTCCTCCTCGCCCTTCCTTCCGCCTCTTCCACACGATTTTCCAGGTTGGCGACCTGTTGTTTTAAGACATGAATCTCTTTCGCATTGCTCGTGCCAACATCGGTGTTAATCTTCACCCCACTTCCAGATCGCTGGTCCTTTCTGCAAGCGCCCTGACATCTTGACGTAGCAGGGTGAGTTCCGTACCTACAGCATCGATCTTGTTCTCTAGAGCTGTGCGTAGGTCTGCCATTGCCAGGTCCCATTTGGCACTCAGTCCCGTTATGGCCTCCAGGATCTGGTGCTTGTCCCCTTCGGGGGCGTCCTCCGCAGGGGTCGCGACCATGCGCTGCACCGATGCTGAGGGGGTCCGCTGCGTTTTCGTGAAAGCCTCCATCGTGGGTTGCTTAGCTTTGACTCTCAACCCTTTAGCCGACATGGCGCTGCCCTTTACTCCTGTACGACTCCACCTTAGTGCAGCTGTTGCCCTGTCCTTGGTCCGACAACGGTCTGGCTCCCAGGTCTCCTAGCTCACATTCGAGATGGCACTACGAATTGTTTTACGGGTGGGCTATGGCCTCACACTCCTCATTCAACTCCCGTAGGCCTTGTCGCCCAAGCATCCAATGTTATCTCTTCCTGCGGTCAGATTGTGGAGGCTCCATTAATGTGTGCCAGGCCGGGCTCTCTCATGGTGCTAGTTCGAACACCCTGCCATATGTCCCCTTTGTACTATTCCTCCAGGCAATTCTCGCAGCCATGTCCCGCAGTTCCGAGGGGATCAGTTTTTTTTCTCCTCAGAGGCCTCTCCTTGGTTAGCCGCCGTCTTGGTTCCGAAGCGGTCACACAGCCGTACCAACAAAAACATGTATATCTCACGATTCCCCGGGACTATGAGCTTCTCCAACGAACTTCACTTGGCGTGCGGCTTCCGACGCCTAGGCGCTCGTTGCAGTTTCAACTGGTAACTTTGGCAAAATTAGAGTCGGATCATCAGGAGCTCCTCACGCAGCACGTCCTATTCCATGGCCAGCTAGCCACGCCCCGCACCCATATAAAGATAACAGATGATAGACAATAAATGCAGTACTTGGCAGCCGAGTAGACCAAGTCTGCATGTGACACCATAGCTTGGGAGTGCCTCCAGGCTATTCTTTGTCGCAGTGCCTGGTGGGAGGAAACCAGGTCGGACAACCTGGCTCAGGGACCCACAACTGTTTGGGAGTACATCCAAGCTATTTTTCTTTGTCGCAGTGGCTGGTGGGAGAAAGCCAGGTCTGCCAACCAGGGTCATGGACTCACCACAGCTTGGGAGTGCACCCAGGCTATTCTCTCACCTTTGCAGTACCTGGTAGGAGGAAACCAGGTCTGTCAACCAGGGTTTAGG
This sequence comes from Ambystoma mexicanum, assembly GCF_040938575.1. Lineage (NCBI taxonomy): Eukaryota > Metazoa > Chordata > Amphibia > Caudata > Ambystomatidae > Ambystoma > Ambystoma mexicanum. The sequence continues at coordinate 979,538,613 of NC_090941.1, forward strand.
ACCCACCCCAGTTCGGAAAGACATCCTAACTCCTTTGTCTTTGCAACTATGCCTGGTGAAAAGGAACCAGGTCTGCTAACCAGGGTCGTTGGACCCATCCATAGACAGAAAAGATGCCCCAGAAGGGCCAACTAGGCAACATAGTTTTCCCCAACATTTGTTGAACTTTACAAAGAGCCTGAACAAGGCCAGGAAAGGGAGATATTTCCCAATACTGCAGACCTGGAAGATTCCAGAAATGTCTTTTGTTCAGGAAAAGGAAGCCACTCCCCTTGGGCTAGAAATACCTTCTTTTCATTTAGTTTAAACTTAGAGTGTGAGGGACAGAGTTAGGATTGTGACATTGGGACGTTTGCTTTGGACATTCTGACACTAGTTATTTCAGTTGAGGCAGAGAAACCCCTCAGAGTTAGGGCAAGATAGGGGTTTATTTTCCTTTTTGCACTTGAATAAAGGTTTCTAATAATCACCATGAACCCTCCGTGTTGGAGTCTTACTTCTGCACCCGTACAGCAGACAGCACCCCAATACATTGGTCAAGTAGCACAATGCTAAAACTTGAAATACAACAATTTAATACGGCTTTATCAGGATTGTGTGAGTTTGCACAGTCATTTTAAGTGTAAACGCTTCCAAAATACATCTGTACAGCAGAGCGACACAAACGTTTTATTGTTACGATAAATTTAAAATGCACACAAAGTTGCCTCCATAAATTGTACCTTTTCACGTCATATTCTTAAAACTAAATAGTCAGAAACCTAATCATATGTCCTTCCCAATTTTGATTTCCGGATCCTTCTGATCTGCTTATAGAAACAGTAACCTTGCACGCTTGCAGATGAAAGGCACCTTTAACGTTTCAAGGGCAGTCAGTCAGTGTTTCCATTGAGCGTTTTTAAGATAAAAGGCGTTTAGTTGTTTAAACAATTCATGGTGCAGACTTAGTCCGCTGATCTTTGTAGTGCACTGATAAAAACACAAACTCGGATAAGACTCGCCAGAAAGCATGTTTTAAAGGGCAAACCCTATATTTCAAGTGCGCTCAAGATGAAGGCCTCTCTCCCGCTCTTTCAGAGAATCGGCCACACAGTTTGGATGACAAAAATGCCAAATGAACACCTTAACCTCTTTAAAAAGATCCTTTACTCCCATGTGCTTGAACGGACTGACATTTAACCTTTCTATTCCGCCCTAACAGTCACTTTGAGCCTGTTAATAGTTATATTTATTTGAGCACATGCAACTTAATAATAATGGCACCCTAAAACACATTTCTACTGCTCACTGAACATTAACTGCCCTACTGATTGAGAGTATAGGCTCAAAATATCGCTGAACATGGAAAATGAGAAAGCTGCGAATAACTGCCAAACCTCATTTGCACAGCAACCGTGGTATCTCCATTTAGACACCGGTACGAACTGGTACCAGTTTGTGACAGGATGAAAAACTGCTTGCAGCGGGGTTAAGGGCATCTGTGCCCTTTCTACGCTGGAGAGTCACCTATACCCATGTCCATGTGTCATAAGTTATAGGGCTAAGATAGGGGCAGGTGATGGGAGTTATCAAGCCTATCGGAGCAATTGGAAATATGATTTCTGCCATCCTATTAATTTGCTAGAGAAAAAAACACCAAAATTATGGCACTAGGAATGGAAACTACTCTGAACATAAGGTTAGGAATGGGAGTGATGTTTTGAAACCTGCAGTGCAGACTATCATCACAGTAGTCTTCGACTCAACGAGAGCTAGTACTGTCATGACATGCATGCAAAAACAGATTTCCACACATCACCACAGCAAACCCGTAGATAGAGGAGATGGGAAGAACCTAAGGGTATCCGACAAATCTGCCAGAACCACTCGCACCCCCTACCATAATAACCATACTGTGCGTCCTACACATTAGGATTCACCCAACAAGGTCATCAGTGCCATGAGATCATGTAAATGGCAGATGTCTGCTTAATAATTACCAGTACACATTTTGTATTATTTGGCAATTTCTTTATACAAAGGAACAATTCCATACCACTACGTCCTGCCACCCCTTTCCTCCACACTATTAGGATTCCTGTCCACAGGGACATGACCTGGGATAAAACTGCACAGCAATGCACGTTTCTTTAACACAAACTGTTGTCATCTAAATTTACAAGTATTTTGTTGAGTTTTCAAACAAATAGGTTATCAATTTTGCCAGGATGGTGCGTCAGCTCATGTACAAAGTCTCTTGTAAACACTTTGGTACTTTGACTTCAACTCCCATAGTTCAGTGTCTGCACTTTCCTGCTCCGAGAGGCTTTATACTTTTGTACTTGAGTTTCCAGAACACTGTGTCGAAGCCCCCCTTTTCTTACACTAGTTAATGGATGCTTTGATACTTTGACTAGTTTTTCCAATATGCAGTGTCGGGCCAAAGCCGTGCATTAGTACAGCACCACCGGGGTCCCTCTTCCACTTGGCACTATCCTTGAATCTCTATTTACTTCTCTGGTTTTCCCATCGGTTGCCAATGTTGGAGGCTTCTTATAAATGGTCCTTACTTTCGGCTAGTGCCTCCAGGTCATAGACGTCCTCCAACAGCCAGGATTCTTTCACAAAGTATACCAACTGGTACAAGCCACAAAAAAGTCAGAGCGCCTCCTGATCCCAGCACTCCCTGGATCCTCAGTCCTAAAGATTTTAGAAGTCAGTATATTATGATTTGAAGCCCTCTAATTCAAGTGGTTTTGTGAGCGTTTCATGAAAAAGAAATATCTGAACAAAAAGAATGACCGCAATCAAATAAGTTCAAAATGTTAGAAAACCCACAACAGTCCTAATACAAGATGTGTATGTCTTTTAAACTAAAGACCCAGAGTAGGACATGAAATACCCAATTTCTCCATCAAGACTTTCATGAGCCATGACCAATCCTCTTGTTTATCCATAAATCCAAAGGATGATTTAAGGACTTGTATGTAATTTGTTGAGTTCTTATATATTTCCAACGTTGGGGCCTCCAGGAACTGTTTTTGAGAATGGTCACTATGAATTGCCTAAACGTCTAGGCCCATTGACCTAATTCATCCTAGAGGTCCCAAATTATCCTTGTCACAATACTGGAGTGAAAGTGGGCTACTTTTGTCCGGTATGTCCACTGAGTCTTTCATCTAATGGGTCCTGGCAGTCTGCTGCTGTGTTATTCGCCATTAAGGTTTTTGCAAGTAATGTATTCCCTCCAGAGGACCATTGCCTCTCTGAGGTAATATTCCCTTCATTGGGTTCACTGGTTATGGGTTTAAGGCTCTGAGATTTAACCTGGAGTTGTACTTCAGGATGAGCAGTATACAGGTAAGTTAACATGGACCAATCAACAACCCTTATCGAGGCAGACAAGTCCTCAGTGATCAAGTCCACCACTGCTTGCTGTCTATGGTCTTCTTCTAATACTACGCTCAAGTCATTTCAGGGTAAATGTTTCCCTTGTATTAATTGTTCTGATTTTTTAGATTTATTTAGCGGCTTGGCTTTCTTCCGTATTAAGACCTCTCTGATGAACTTATCCTCCAAGGACTCAAGGTCATCACCCATTGCCAGAGCCTCAGGATTTACTTTCCCATTTGTCCTAGACAAATTATTTGCCTTATTCAAGTCCAAATTTCCTGAACTGGTGAAAGCGTTTTTAGGAATTTCCCAGAGGAGGATGTGCTTGGGTATTTTGCTTTCAGCAAATGTTTATTTTTTTTTATTCTCACATTTCTTCCATGACCTCCCTTTCAGTTGAGATTCCCTAGTCGGTGAAAATACAACCTGCACTGTTGCCACTGAGATATTAGTCTCACTGATTTGTTGCGCAATTTGAATCCCTAAATCTAATGGAGAGGCTGAGGAATCAAACATATCAGGGAAGGCGCTCAGCCTGTTCACTGAAAAAATGTGAGCCTCTTTCAGAGGACCAGGTGTAGGCTGTAAAATTATATAATCTAATGTGCACGTGGCCTTTGGACTTGTGTGCATTCCCAGCCTCTTGGTTATCCGGAAAGGCTTCATCCATGTCATACATTGGGCCCATAGACATATTCAAGTTCAATCTCTTCCGATGTTTCGGGTCTTGATTAAATCTATTTGCAAGTATCATCGGTTGTCTGGAGTTGTCTTGAATTATCTCCTTTATATTCTTTTTAATTTATTTTTTGCACTTATAAAGCGTACAAAAGCCCTTAGGCATCGAAGCGCTGTTACAGAAGGCTTACTTAGTTACATAAGTGCTTGAAAGAAGATGCACGTTGCCTCAGCCCATGTTCCAGGGTGGCTTACTTAGTTACATAAGTGCTTGAAAATAAATGAATGTTGCCTAAGCCCATGCTGCAGGGCGGCAGCAGCATACACATGTAGAGTCAATTTAGGTGGCACAAACATGCTGCCCAGTCCCATATTGCAGGGCGGCAGCAGCATACAAATGCAGAGTCAATTTAGGTGGCACAAACATGCTGACCAATCCCATGTTGCAGGGCGGCGGCAGTAGCATACAAATGCAGAGTCAATTTAGGTGGCACAAACAAGTTGCCCAACCCCATGTTGCGGGGCGGCAGCAGCATACAAAAGCAGAAAGTCAGTTTAGGCGGGCGTAGCTTGGAGAGGAGGGAAAAGGGGGAGGGGGAGGACAACGAGAGGGAGGGTGGGGGGCACTAACAGCAACACAGGTGACCATGGGTATCATACAAAGACTCTCAAAAAAAATTGAAGAACTAGATGTAAAGCAATAGGACCAATATGTCAGTTGTGAGGCTCTGTAGACCCTTGTTCAGCTGGGCTGTGTTTTCTTCCGCCCCTTTCCTCTGTCCCACCCCCTTTCATCCCCCCCCACTCTGAGTATGTCCTATGAGGAACTGCTGTGAGTGCGATTTATTGTCTAAAAACGCATTGGCACTCAGGGCATCATTTAATTCCCCCTTTCTTCCTGTGCATGCAATTTGTACCTCATCATACGCCCGACACATCCTAAAAAAGGATTAATTCAGAATAACCGAGTCACTAAGGGTTAATTGTCCCAAATGTCCCCGTTGCTGTGGTGGAATCATTGCAGCAGTGTTTGCGACCGTCACAGATGTAGATTGATCATCACTTCTCGCAACCAGGATCCGATTTGGTGATTGTAGTGAACATGTATGACCAGGATTGATAGTACTATTAATCCTGGAGCCAAATGTTTGTAGGAGTGAAGTAATAGGAGGTGGAATAGGAGGTGGTTGTGGTGCATTATCGGGAGGCCCTGGCATGGGTGAACAAACCACCGAAGATGCTCCAGGCGAGGTATCCCCTGCAAAAATAGCCGATCCTGCTGCATGAACATGAACCTCCGTGTACAACATATTGCTCCTTAAGTTCTATGAAGTAGACATCTAAAACAAACAAGCCAGGAACGGAGCAGCCGCTTGTTGAAAGAGGAGGAGAAGAAGAAGAACTGCACTGCAATAAGATGAATGGATCACCGGGACTGAGAGATGAAATCACAAGGTTCAACCGAAGCTCGGTCCCGCTGGCTTACCCAAGCTGCCCATAGCAGACCACTTCTCGTGCCACTTTCCGCTTCGCACAGCAAATTAGGTTTTAAAGATGCAGCAGTCTTCGTCCTACTGCAGTGCCACAGCCTCAATAAACATAGAAGTCAGACTTCTCACCAATCTCCCAGCAACAGCAGACCACTTCTCGTACCAAATCCTGTTAGAGAGGGTGGTCGGCGGCCATGTCAGAGGGGGCCTTGCTAGGTGGTGCAGCCTGACGTGGTTTTGCCCGTGCTTAGCGTCACTTACTCGAATTGCACGCAATCTGCAGAGGCGGAGAGGAAGAGAGCTAGGCAGCGAGGCTATCGAGGCCATCGGGGGACTGCAGTTACGACCACGGTATCCAGGCAGCCCTTTTGCCTCGTTGTGGTGCTCTGAACTCAGCCCCAGCATTACCAACCCTCTGGCTCCACTAGCTTTGTTGACCCGGAGGTCTGAGACTGCCAGGTCTACCGACGGCGCACAACACAGCGCTCTGCGGTGGACGGATGCTATCCGTCCAGGAGTGAGCGAGTACGTTTTCATCAGCCACCTGCTTAATGTCCCATTAGGTTGCGGGTGGCACAGGCTGGGAAGCGATCCAACGCCAATGCTTTTGGGGGTATACATTGTTTGTCCTGGCTCTTTGCCTTAACGGCTCTTTTAACTCCTATACGTGCCATGCCAGTCACAAGGTCTTGCACTCCAGCAGGCATAAACACGGGCATAGATATGTCTATGGAAGTTAACACAGGCCTTACATTAGGGCTGGAAACACCCATTACCCAGCTTGAAGCTACGAGCAGGGAGAAACTCATTACACAGTCACCCTCCATTGCCCCTCACAGGAGTGGAAATAGTTTCTCAGAAGTGCTTGCATTAAGTGCTAAACGGAGACACAAGCTCCAGCAGGAACAACTTTCCTTCTCAAACCTTTTGAGTATCAACAATGATTGTGAGAATTATCTGAAGTATGATAATTATCTTGTTGGTTCCCTCCCACTCATGCCTAAGCTCCTACACTCTAAGGCAGTTAACTCCTACGATCATGGAACTAGAGATGGTATCTTTTTTTTTTAAACTCTTTTTATTAGGCAGCGTGGCAGCAGAACAACAGGCGAAACAGCGCCCAGCAGGTACAACTTGACATTACATATCATGATACAGTCATGCGGAGATTACACATTAAATGATTTGAAAAGCAGAGTTTACAAACGACATGTGGGGAGGGGAAGCCGACCAAAGTAATATGGGAAGTGCTCGCAGACTAGTGAGGTGAAGCAGGTGGAGGAGAAGTGACCGGAGTCATGTCAAGGTCGGACAAGTAGGAGCGAAATCTAAGCCAGATGTCCCTGGGCCTGGAATGGGTAGGTTGCATGCGGGACCACATTTCCTCGGAATCAGAGGCCCAAGTAACCGCTTTTAACCATTGGGCATGTGTAGGGGGGAAGGGGCGAAGCCAGCAGAGCAGGATGGACCGAACCGCTAAAAGCATGCAGAGGCCAGTCAATTTTTTGGAGTCACGAGGGAGACCAGGGAGGTCATGGAAGAGACACAGTGCAGGAGAAGGGTCAATGGGGTGATCAATCACAGCAGATACCGTTGAGCAAACCGCCCCCCAGAACTGTGAGAGGCGGGGGCAGGACCAGATCATGTGGATGTAGTCCGCGTCATCTTGCCCGCATCGAGGGCAGCTGGATGGGTGGAACTAGAGATGGTATCTATCCTCTGAATAAGGAGCTCGATAAACAGGAACATTACAGCTCATTGGATGCTCAAGATGGATTATCTTTACAAACCTTAAAAGGAATGCAGATAGGGGTTACCCCGGTAGCAAGCATAGATACATGGTTGCTGGTCCCCAAAACATCAGCCACATTGCGACACTTCAAGGCTCAGATGCTGCATGACCTGGTGGCCTGCTGTAACATGGAGGACTTCAGGGATGGGTGGCGTCTGTGGGTCCAACTTTGCCCCCTCAATTTTTGCCACATCTACAAATGTTTACTCAAACTGAACCAGAACTCAAAGGAACTGAAAAATCCACTCAAACTTCTCACAACCTTTATGGTATCCATCAGGGTCGCCAAACTGATCCTATAGAATTTCCTCCTACAGTTTTATCACTGCAGGAGAAGGCCGTTATGTCCGCTCCTAACCCGGCGGGCCACAATTCACGCCAATTATCTGCCAAAACGAGCGCAGGTGCGAACGGAAACAAAAATCAGGTGACTCCGGGCAGTTTGTATGCAAGGAAATCACAAATGCCCAATATTGAGAATGTGACCACCAAAACTTTTGTCATGGATCAATGGAATTTTGTGATTACTAATGTCACAAAACTGGATGGGAAAGAGTCCAGAGAACCACTGCAAAACAAGGTGCTTGCTTGGTTAAGACAAAGGACAGGCCCTGGAGTGGTCTAAATGTCTGACCTTAAGATCCTACGCAGGATGAATCTGAGCGATTGGTGCTCCGAACATACCTGCAACTCTGTTTTAGTGGACTGTGAGCTTAGCACCTTACCCCTTTACCTCAGAGAATGCAAATCCCCTCCCTCGCGAGGCGCTAACTGTAAACTGGTTCTCTGATGCACTCTGATGAAGAGTTAACTTTTAGTATTACTGACCTTTACCTGGTTAATCTACATGATTGCAAGTTAGATTCTTTATTATTCTTGGTGATTGTATTGCTTCCATATAATATGTAGTTTGTCCCTTCTTTCATGTTTTTTATTGTTGTGTGACTGTTTGTTATGTTGCGCCATCATGCCTACGGGTCCATTGAGCGCGGTACAAATGCAATAAAGTAAAATAAAGTACCACTTTCACTTTAAAGGTTACATCTATATAGGATCGTAAAACTATTGTGGGATATTTACCTCTGCAGATTAAAAGTAATACATCGACTCCCTTGGTGATTGCAGAAGCAAGCATTCCAAGAGGATTTGGGAATTCTAATTAGCACAGATGTTACAGATTCACAGTGGAATTAAGGGAGTTTTGCCCTCTGAAAACCACAGTGAATGAACATCATTGCATAGTCAATGCAAGAGCTGAAGTGGGACTTAGTGACAGCGGAGAAACAGGATTCCAGAAAACCAACAGCAAGCCATACTCATCCTTTTTAATTTGCTCCTACAGAATGCAAGTGTCATTTTAAATCCACTTTTTTTTATTTGCCCTGATTCTTAAAGCATCTATCGGAAATTTGTGTACAATAAGCTAACACTCCAACCCATTAGTGAGCAATTTACAGATTCTTTTACAATTTTGACATTTCACAAGCAAATTCGTTTTAACAACTTCAAGAATCCATTTGCCTTCCTAATATTGTGAAAGTGAATATTAAAGTTTTAATGGTTATTGCATTATTTAAAGCATGTTAAGTTGATCATTAATTTATTGTTCCGAACCATGCTGATATAAAGAAGGGCGCTTGTTTTGAATAAAATGATGTACATTCAATTCTGGACTGTTAGTTCGCGAGATTTGAAATTAAAAATTAAAATCAGGTAGACTGTATTGATTTTGGTTTCATTTAATTGTGAGCTTGATTTTGCCAACAGCATTTACGGTGCACTTCACGTGCATTATAAATGGAGAATCACCTACGAGTTACATCGTTTATATCCAAAACCATGTTTTATTTTAAATAAAAATAAATATTATCATAAAAAAGCATGTTTCTTGTCCCAGGGTTTAGGATTGGGATTGTGTTGCATTCAGGTCATAATACTTGGGTTGCCCATGTGTTAGGAAAGATTTCCATTTAATGTGTAATTTTCCTTCCAGTTGGGTACCCCCAAAATGTTTGCTTTGTTTAACTTTACCAGCGAAGCACCGCCTTCTGCTGCTCTCCCCTGGGTTTTTCGCTCGCTTCTTATGGGGAAACTGACATGCCCTTAAAGACAGTCAGTACTGGGAGACTTTGTTTCCCTTAGTCCTTGTCCATGTTGCAACCTTTCTGCAACATGTAACAAGTGTACAATGTACCTTAAAGTACAGTGTACTTGGGTCTTCCTGTCATTTCCAAAGGCCCTAGATACTCTCGAAGGATTTTTTTTAGGAGAAGTGCAGATGTGCCTTGGACAGGGCAGGTGGCAGCTTATCATTTAGCATATTTTTAACCCTTTCTTGCCAGGTAAACCGCGTTTACCACGTTTGGCACGGTTAGGTGGCCTGGCTTTAATATGGCCACGCAACGAGGTTCTTTGTCCTGTTCTTTAGCCATCCTGCCCCTTCAACTTCCCCAGGTCGAGCTGACCCGGGTCAGTCCTTACTTGGGCATGCATTATCCCGCAAAGCGCCAAGCTTTCGTGGGAAAATGCATGCTTTGAGTTCGCGCCCCCAGGATGTAGGCTGGACTTTCTAGTTCCAATACACATCCTGGGTGCCAGAGTCTGGTGTGCTGTGAATGCCTGGGACCACCGTGGTCCATGATTGGGCCACGTATGGTATGCCTACATGTGAGCAGATCTCCCATTGGGTCCTCTTCGTTTTGGCACGATTTTGAGATAAGAGAAGGCTCCAAACACCCATACCATGTCGATCTGTGGAGTTCTCACTGAACGAAGGATAGGATCCAAGTATCCTGAAACTAAGAAGCCGAGTCGAGGAACCGCTGGCGAACCGCTGGAAGGCTTGGCACCCTGAGCCCGCTGTCGTCCTGTGGGACACCTCTGCATCTGTTTGTCCTAGAAGGTCTACAAAGGCGCTTCGACCTATTGGAATACTGGGACCAACTATTCTCGGCACCTTCATCAAATCCTGCAAGTAAGCCTTTTCGGAAGTGTCCCTGGGCCAACCAGTGGGCTGACCAGCTTACGCAGGAGTTTTGCCCTGATACCGCCGCTGTTTCAAGGAGGCCCTTGAAACCTGGTACATCGGAAGCTCCATGTTCACGGCACTCTCACACCCAATTTCGTACACTTGGCATTCCCTGGTCTGGAGTAAAGTGAGTGCGCCTGAACCGGAGTACACACGGTTACCGTGTCACCCAGCCGTGGTGACAAACTTTGCAAGTTCATTGCAGCTGTGGTCCTCTGTGCCCTCAAGCCTGCTACAGTGAAACTGATCTGATCCATCCACCAGGAGCGGAGAGATAGCCACTGTCCCGTAGGGGAATAAACAAGGTATCTTCATCGCTGAAAGCCGCAGAGCCTCGAGATTGCCGCATTTGAACCTGCAACCGAAGTGGACTCTACAGCCGAAGTTTGGTCCGGAGTGAGCCGAGGGTCGGTTAGTAATTGCAAACCTAACCGGTGGCCCCTAGTGCATCCATCCATTTTTACACACAAGTGGCCCCTGAGGGCCCCTCTACTTTCCACTGCTAGTGCGAACTAGCAAACTATTCCCAACTCTTGGAATTGACTCTGCCCTCAAGTGGAGGCCCTCCTCGAATAGTGGGAACCTATTCTGCATCACCTCACCTACCTTCCTGAGCTGCTACAGCCCCTACAAAAGACCATGCTTTGCCCATATGAACTACCGCGTGCGCCAGCTTCGCAAGTAAATTTGGGCATTAGGCTCCCGTCATCTTAGGGATTGGACTGCCTTTCAGTTAAGACGCTGTTTGATGCAGAAGGGCCTAAAGACTATTTGCACTGCCTGCTTCCTTCCCTGTTTAGGTTGTGGACCCATTTGGTGCATTCATCCTCAAGATCCCATTGCTCTTGTATATGGGATACATTACTCACCATAATCGTATTTCTGAAGCTTGTATCTGCTTAGATTCACATGCTGTGCTTAGGCCGACATCTAGTGGAAGCTGCAGATTATTACAGTTGTTGTTTTTGAAATTCGAAAAGGGACGTCAACAGGGCGTGCCAGTAATACTATCCCTACTGCGACATCCACTGTACCCATGATCCCTCATGTGTCAAGGTCCCTCAGATTGTTACTTTTCTGACATGAGGTAGCAGGAGGTGTAGCACGAGTACAGTTGTATCCAAGCAGATACGTATCAGACAAGCTCATAAGCATCCATGCGCATTCTCTCCGAGGGGAGGGAGGGTGGGTCGCATGTGAATCTAAGCAGATACAAGCATCAGAAATACGATTACGGTGAGCAATGTATCCCTTCTGAGGCTTGTGGAATCTGCTTAGATCACATGCTGTTCATAGATTAGCGAGCAGTGGAAGAAGGAGGAGGTGGGATGTGAGAAGGTTCATGAACGAATAAATGTCTTAGAACCGCTTGTCCCACTAGTGTATCTGTATAGTGCTGAGTGAAAGTATGTATTGAGCTCCATGTAGCTGCTTTGCAAATACTGTCTAATTGGACATTTGCAATGAAAGCCAGAGCGGCTCCAGTACCTCTTGTGGAGTGGGCTCTTGGCGTAAAAGGAAGTGTTTTATTTGATAGGGAATAGCACAGTTGGATACATCTGACTATCCACCTAGAGATGGCCTTTTTAGAAATGCGGTCACCTTCTCTGCCTGGCGCTCTGGAGACAAAGAGTTCATCTGTCTTTCTTAGCGGTCTGGGCTTGTCTACATAGTAAAGGACCGCTCTCCTCACATCTAGTGTGTGGAGTTTACCTCAGCAGAGCTTTTGGGTTTCTGGAAGAAAGTCGGTAGCTCAGTAGACTGGTTTACATGGAATTTGGAAATTAATTTAGGATAGAACCTAGGGTGTGTGCGTAAAACCAGTTGGTCCTTATGTATAGTAAAGAAAGGATCCAGCACTGACAAAGCTTGGACTTCACTGACCCTTCTTATGGAGGTGATGGCTACTAAGAAGGCAGTTTTATAAATCAGGTGTTTGAGACTAGACTTGGGCATAGGCTTCAATGGGGGTCCCATGAGTTTAGGGAGTACCACATTAAGGTCCCAACTTGGCGGTGGGTTAGAGATTGGAGGGAGGAGTCTCTTTACCCCTCCCATAAATGCTTTGATGACCGGTACCTTCCACCATGAGACCTTATTATGGGAAGTGGTGTAGGCTGACAAGGCCGCCAGGTGGTCTTTTAGGGAGTGGAACACTAACCTGCATCTAGTAAGTGGAGCATATAGGTTAGAATGTTAGATCACGTACAATCAATGGGATTGATTTGCTTAGTAAGGCACCAAACAACAAATTGTTTCCATTTATCATAGTAACAGTGCATAGTGTTAGGTTTCCTTGATTCTTTCAAGATATCCATGCATCACTGTGGTAGATTGAGATGTCCGAACTCCATGACTTCAGGGGCTATGCTGCCAAGTTCATAGAGTGTGGCTGTGGGTGCACTGTTAGTCCCTCGTGCTGGGTGAGGAACAAGTTACTTACCTGTAACTGTTGTTCTCTAGCATGGATTCACATGCTCATGAATATTCCCCGTCGTCAGGCTGGGAATCCTCGGTAAAGAAAAATCAGTATCAGTTTTGTTTCTTATCTGTCTTTCGTAGTAGTAACCAATCACTGATCTCTGCGTCATACTGACCACAGCCAATGACTGCCCTCTCTCTAAGCCCCGCCTCTGGCAGCCATCTTCAGATTTGGTAGCACGTGAAGTGGCAGTATGACCAAGTGAAGAGCCGCAGAGGGGTAGGCGGGAGGGTTCGCATGTGAATCCATGCCAGACCCATGCTGGAGAACAACAGTTACAGGTAAGTAATTTGTTCCTTCTCCAGCATGGGGTCTGGCAAGGATTCACATGCTCATGAATAAAAGAATACATAGCAGTACACACATGCACAACCAAGGGTGGTGGCAAAGGCTCAACATTAAGCATTATATCCAAAAATCAACATTAAGCAATTCTTACCTCCTCACCAGGCTCACCTTAGGCGAAGGTTGCGCAGCACTACTTGGCCAACCCTGGACTCCTCCCTGGAATCCCGATCGACGCAGTAGAATTTCGTGAAGGTGTGCGTCGACCTCCACGTAGCAGCCCTGCAGATGTCCAGCAAGGGCACACCAGATAGGAACGCCGCGGTAGCTGCGATCGCTCTGGTGGAATGGGCTCTCAGACGGCCAGGCAGCGGTCGGTTTGCCAACCGATGACAGTACATGATACAGCCGGAGAGCCATCTGGAAATGGAGGCCTTCGAGAGAGCCTTCCCCTGATTGACAGGTCCAAAGTTGACAAAACAGTTGTGACGTCTTCCGAAAACACTTTGTGCGGCCCACGTAGAACTTCAGCGCTCTAGCCACATCCAGCGAGTGCAAAGTCCTTTCAGCCGGCGACGAAGGCGACGGGAAGTAAACAGGCAACACCAAGGGTTCGTTGAGGTGGAAGTCCGACGGCACCTTGGGCATGAAGGAGGGATGCGTCCTGAGCACTACCCTTGTGTCGTGAAAAGTCAAGTACGGGGGCTTGCAGGAAAGGGCCTGGATCTCTCGCACCCGTCGTGCGGAGGTGATGGCCACAAGAAACGCTGTTTTCCACGACAAGAACTTCAACGGAGCCGAGTGCAGAGGCTCGAACGGAGCTCCAATGAGCTTGGTCAGCACCACGTTGAGCTCCCGCGCCGGGGCCGGAGCCTTCACCGGCGGGAACGATCTGAACAGTCCCTTCATGAATTCCTTCACCAGACGATGAGACCACAAAGACGTCCGCCCCGTGGTTCTGGTGTATCGGGAGATCGCAGCAAGATGAATCTTGATGGACGCGTGCGCCAGTCCAGCCTTGGCCAGCATCAGTAGGTACGGCAGTACCTGGGGAGCCGTAATCCGTAGAGGGTTAATCTTCTGTGCGTGGCACCAGACAGAGAACCTCTTCCATTTGTGTCCATAGCATTTAAGAGTTCAGGACGCCCTGGCCTTTGCAAGAACCTCTCTGCAGTCGGCCGGTGTGTCGTAGCCTCCAAACTCTAACGCTGCAGGAGCCCTGCCTGCAAGTTCAGCGACTTCGGGTCGTGATGGAGGATGGCGCCTCCTTCCCTGGAGAGAAGATCCGTGTCCACTGGCAGCTTGATTGACGGGGACGCTGACAAGTCCAGAAGGTCCGGGAACCATATCTGCCTCGGCCACGCAGGTGCGACGAGGATCATCCTGCACCGTGACCTCTTGAGCTGGTTGATGAGCCGGATCAGCAACGGCAATGGAGGGAACGTGTATAGAAACAGGCCCTCCCAGGGGAACGAGAAAGCATCGCCCATGCTCCTCGGCTGGGGAAACCGGCTGGCGAACCTCCGGCACTTGGAGTTCGTCGCCGTCACGAACAGATCGATCTGGGGTGTGCCCCACCGTCGGAAGAGGCGGTCCACTAGATCCTGTCGTAGTTCCCACTCGTGGCACGAGCGCAGCTTTCTGCTGAGCGAGTCGGCGATGGTGTTTTTTATTCCTGCCTGATGAAACTGCACCAGAAACATCCCTTGGGCGACGGCCCAATGCCACAGATCCTGCGCCTCCTTGGTCAGGGCTGGGGATCTGGTACCACCCTGCTTCCTGATGTAGAACATGGTGGTGGTGTTGTCGGTGAAGATCCTCACCATCTTGCCCTTGAGGGACGGAAGAAAGGACCTGAGGGCCCAAAACACTGTATGGAGCTCCAGGACGTTGATATGGAGGGACTTCTCCGTCGGAAGCCAAAGGCCACTCGCGTGCAGATTTTCGGTGTGCGCTCCCCACCCTTCCAGGGAGGCATCCGTGGTCACTGTCTCCTGGTGCCCGGGGGTCTGGAAGTCCATGCCCGCCGTCAGATGCGCGCCGGTGCCCCACCACCGGATCGCTCGTCGGAAACTCTCGTCGAGTGTGATCCTCTCCTCGAAGCTGCCAGTCGTCTGGATCCAGCGCGCGTCCAGGAACTCCTGCAACGGGCGCATCCGGAGCCTGCACAGGCGGATGAGATAAATGCAAGAAGACATCATTCCGAGGAGGGACTTGATGGACCTCACCCTGGCCGCGTCCGCAACCAGCATCCGCTGCACCTTGCCCAAAATGGCCCTCGTCCTTTCCTCCAACGGAGAGGCCAGAAGCGACACTGTGTCGAGCTTCGCTCCCAGAAACAGTGCATCTTGCGCGGGCACCAGGTGGGACTTGGCGTAGTTTATGGAGAATCCCAGGTCCGTGAGTAGTTGGACGGTCCTTGCTGTGTGCTCCTAGGCGAGAACCTTCGTCTTCGCTCGGATGAGCCAGTTGTCCAGGTAGGGGTAAACGTGGATCCCCTCTAGGCGCAGCTGCGCCGCCACCGGTGCGAGGCACTTGGTGAACACCCTGGGTGCCGACCTCAATCCGAAAGGAAGGGCTCTGAACTGGTAGTGACGCCCTTGGACCACGAACCTGAGAAACTTTCGGTGTCCCTTTAGGATGGGGATATGGAAGTAGGCATCCTCCAAATCCAACGACGACAGGAAATCGCCATCCTCCAGTTGACCCAGGACGTGTTGGAGGGTGACCATCCTGAACTTCTGTGCCTTGATGAATTTGTTCAGTCGTCGTAGGTCCAGGATGGGACGCCATCCTCCCGTCTTCTTCTTCACGAGGAAGTATCTTGAGTAAACTCCGGAGCCCCGAAGCCTCTTTGGGACGAGCTCGATGGCGCCCTTCCTTAGCATCGCCCTTACCTCCAAGAGAAGTTGAGGGACGTGATGTTCCTTCCTGGCCACAGGGGGGACGCGCGGGCACCTCTTTAGAAACTCGAGCGCGTGACCCTGAGCCAGGGCGTCCAGCACCCAACGGTCGGTGGAGATGGACTCCCACACGCTGACGAAGCTCGCCAGCCGGCCTCCCACCGGGGTGCTTCGGTGGGGGCCCGACCCCACGGCCGGTTCAGTCCTGCTTCGACGAGGCTTTGCCGCCTTGTCCTCCTTGGCGACGACAGCGGGGTCCGCCCGACTTGCCTCGTCCCCTGTAGGCTTCCTGTGACGACGAACGGGCCGCTTGACGATAGGTGGACAATCCACCGCTGGAACCTTTGGAGGCACCCTGTTTGCCTCCGCCGCTCCGAAAGGGCGGCCGTCGTTGCTGGAGAACACCAAGAGCCCGGGCAGTCTCTGTGTCCGCCTTGATGGCCTGTAGGGAATCGTCCACTGTTTTCCCAAACAGGTTGCTCCCGTCGAACGGCATGTCCAAGACTCTGATCTGCACGTCCTGACGGAAGTCAGTAGCCTTGAGCCATCCACGCCGCCTAAGGCACACGCCGTTGCCCAACTGGCGAAATCCAGTGTCCGCGATGTCCGTCGCTACCGTAATGGCGTGGTCCGACGCCACTTCTCCTTCCTGCAAGATCTCTAGGGCCTCCGCCCTCTTGTCGTCTGGTAGGAAGTCCAACTCCCTGTCGTAGCGGGCTACGATAGCCAAGGCGTTGGCAGCCTTAATCGTCGTCGCTGCCAATGAGAGGACTCTGCGTCCCATCGTGTCCAATTTCTTTCCCTCGCCGTCCGGCGGGGAGGTTGACGTAGAGGCCGCGCCTCCCCCACTTTCTTCCTGGCCACCGCGGAGACGACCGAGTCCGGGGTCGGCTGTGCCCGAAGGCACAAGGGGGCCGCGTCCGGGACCCGGTACTTCTTCTCGTACCGATACCTTCTAGCCGGCGTTGTGGATGGGTTCTTGAGGAGGGCGAGACCCTTATCCCAGATATCGTCCAGTAGAGGTACAGCGAGGACCGTCTTCCTCTTGGTCTCGCGCCGTTGATAAAGGAAACCTTCCTTCTTCTCTTCCGGGCAGAGCTGGAAAAGCTTGGATGCCCTGGCGATCATGGCGTGAAACGATCCAATCTCGTCGGGCGGGGAAGCCCGGGTGGGAGGCGACGACCGGAGATCCTCGTCGTAAACCTCGTCGTCAGTACCCGTCGCGGCCGTGTGAGTTCCCGTATCATCCCCACGTGTCGTGGACGGGGAGGAGGGCTGAGCAGGGCGCGAAGGTTGAAAAGGAGGTGGAGGATGAATCCTTCTTCTCTTAGGAGGAGGGCTCCCAGAAGGGCCTGGCTCCGGGTCCCCCGTCGGGAGCGGTTCCTCCGTTGGCGGTAACAGCAGTCTCGTCCTGTATAGCCAACAAAATGGCCGCCGAGTTGTCTTGCGGCACTGGTTGAGGGGGTTTCGGCGGGCGATCAGGAGCCCCGTCGGCACCCTCGACGTTCTCGTTGTCTCCCACGTCGGGGTCCCTCCCGACAGGATGGTCTTCCCCCACGCCAGCGCCGTGGCCTAAGACTTCGATCAGCTCCTCCTCAGAGGTTGAAGCCGAATCCACGATGACCTCCTGCCCCCCCTTTTTCTTCTCCGTCGGAGGTTTCACGGGGGTCCTGTCGATGGGCATGAAAGAGGACTCCCTCCGCGGTGGCAGGGAGATTCTGGGCCCCGAGGTTGCCACCACTGGTGTAGCCTCCACAGGCTGAGCCAGGGCCGCCGCGACTGTCTCGATAGAGGCCTTGGCCGTATGGTTCAAGACTTTCACCACCTTAGGTGCGCTCACCGCCTTCTCCTTGGGGGGAGGGTCACCACCTCGCTCCCCCTCCGATGGGGCCTTCGAGCACGACCGGGGTCTCTCCAGAAGCTTCGCCGGGTGCTCGGCCTTCCTCTTACCCGAGCCAAAGCGTTGGCTCGTGGTTGAAGGCGCCGGGGAGGATGCGCCCTGCCTGGCGCCCATAGAGCCCGACCGTTCGGCGCTCCCGGTGCCAGCGGACTCGCGGTGCTTGGCCTTCTGTTGGACCCCCGTCGCCGGGACGCCCTCAAAGGTCTTAGAAGACCGCTTGGACTTCTTCTTCTTCTTCTCGCCTGACTGGCTCTTTCCTTCCAGCCAGTTGGCGAGACACTGATGGCGGTCCTTCATGGTCCGCTCCGACATATTGCCGCAAAACGCACAGTCCTTCTCCACGTGCGTCTTGTCTTCATGCAGGCAGTAAAGGCAAAGGGAGTGTTCGTCCTCAAAGACATTCTGAAGCTGGCATCCAGGGCAGACCCTGAACAGCTTTCCGGGCGTCGAGCTTCCCTTCTCCTGGGCCATGCTCGAGAAGGGCCTGAGAAACTTCTGGAGTCCTCCAAAAGCGTGGCTCGACGAAATCTTCACCCTTGAGGGGCGTAGAAGAATCCGACACGGGTCCCCGTTGATCGGATAAAGAAACGGTGGAGCTTGAGGCTCTTTTGACCGAAAAAGAGAACGTTTTCCTAAGAAAAAGCGCGAAAAAAGCACTAACGCTCGAGAGCAATAGCACGAGGATCCCAACACTTGAACGTGCGGTAAAAATCTGAAGATGGCTGCCAGAGGCGGGGCTTAGGGAGAGGGCAGTCATTGGCTGTGGTCAGTATGACGCAGAGATCAGTGATTGGTTACTACTACGAAAGACAGATCAGAAACGAAACTGATACTGATTTTTCTTTACCGAGGATTCCCAGCCTGACGACGGAAATATACATGAGCATGTGAATCCATGCCAGACCCCATGCTGGAGAAGTAGGTTGTACTGGCATGGAAGCTTGATGGGATCGCACATCGCCAGTTTGCGCAGATGTGAATACCACAGTTGTCTTGCCCACATAGGAGCAACTAGGGTAAGCGTTGGTTCCTTGTGCAATTTGTTCACCACCTTCCTCATGAGAGGAGTTGGGGGGTGGGGAGCGTAAGCAAACTTCCCTGACCAGTTCATCCATAGGGCGTTCCCCCTTGGAGTCTGGCTGGAGGAACCTGGACGCGAAGTCTGGGCATTGACGATTTTCGCTTGTGGCGAATAAGTCTATAGTTGGGAAACCCCATTGAGAGAAGAGGTGTCCTGCGACCGCTTCGTGTAGACGCCACTCGTGTTCCTCTGGTAGAGGATCTCTGCTCAATGAGTCTGCTAGAGCGTTGAGTTCCCCTGGAACATGTTGTGATGACCGGAACACTTGCCGTCTGAGTGCCCATTTCCCGATTTTCTGGGCAAGTCTGGATAGATTTGGAGAACGTGTCCCCCCATGTTTGTTGATATAAAACATCGCTGTGGTGCTGTCTGTTAGGATCTGTACCGACAGGTTTGTTAAATGGGGTTCGAATGCCTGAAGGGCTTTCAATACTGCCAGATTGATGTGGTTCTGAGCTGCAGTGTGAGACCACAGACCCTGCGCTGTGTAGTGAAGGTAGTGAGCCCCCCAACCCTGCCAGTGAGGCATCTGTTATGACCACTGCCTGTATCTGTGGATCGTAGAAGGGTTTCCCTTTCAGGTTTTCTCTCGTCCACCAGCGAAGATTTTGCACCAGTGATGGCCAAACGACCACTAGATCGTCCCACTGACCGCTTGCCTGAGACCATTGTTTCACCAACCATACTGTATGGGTTGCATGTGCAGGCGCGCATGAGGAACCAGGTATATGCAAGATGCCATCATGCCTATTAAACGCATTGCTTTGCGCACCCTTATCTGGCAGCGGGCTGATAATGAGGTATTTGCAGTAACATTTTTTACTCTTTCCTCTGAGGGAAAGACCAATCCTTCTTCTGTGTTTAGAATAGCTCCTAGGAACTGTTTGGAAGTGCTTGGCACTAGGCTTCATTTTTCTCGTTGATTGACAAGCCCAATTGAAAAAGGAGGTTGATTGTTGTTTGGATGTTTTGTCTGCAAATCAGAGGCAATTCCAGCCAGTCGTCCAAGTAAGGGTACACTGGGATTGCTCCCCTGTGTAGGTGCACTGCCACTACTGCCAGTACCTTTGTGAATACCCTTGGAGCCGAGGCTATTCCAAAGGGCAGCACTTTGAATTGGTAGTGCTTGTTTGCTATCTTGAAACGCAAGAATCTTGTGTGCGCTGGGAACATTGAAATATGAAAATAGGCATCTTTCATTTCCAGTGTTGCCATGTAATCCCCCTTTTTTAGTAGCGGGATTACCTCTTGTAGCGTAGTCATGCAGAACTTTTGTGGCTTGACATACATGTTTGCAGGGCGCAAATATAATACAAGGCGCACTGTTAAGATTTTTTTTTTGGCACAAGGAAGTAGGTTGAATAAATACCCCTGTTTACCTGGTGTGCTGGTACCACTTCTATGGCGTCCTTTAATAGAAGCGCTGTTATTTCTTCTAGAAGGATCCGCTGATGTTCCTCTGAGTGGACTTTCTGTCTTGGGGGGTGGTTGCGAGGACGTTGAAGTAGTTCTATGCAGTAGCCCCCTGCTACCGTGGACAGCACCCATCTGTCCGAGATGATACCCTCCCATGTGTGGGTGAAGTTGGAAAGGCGGCGTCCTACTGGAGATGCATGCGAGGGTACCTGGAGCAGAATGTCACTTGCTCTGAGGTGGGGTGCCACCTCGAGCTGGGCCTCTGCCCCGATTACCACGACCTCTGAGCTGTCCTCGTGGATATAGTTGTAAGGCTTGTCCTTGATTGCTGCCATAGGAACCTTGGCCTTGATTGTAGCCTGATCCTCTGTGAATTTTGGCCCCGAAAATGGCGAAAAATACTGTTACCTCTTTGACCGGTAAGCTTGTTTGTGAGCTGACATAGAGTGTCATACTTATCCTTTGCTGTTTTAAGTGCATCTTCTACAGCATGGCCGAAGAGCACATTAGGTTCCACTGGCATATTTATTAGGATGGCTTGTGTTTCTGGCCTGAAGCCTGACTGGCAAAGCCATGCATGCCTCTTTATAATAGTCCCCTCTGCAATGACTCTCCCGGCATTGTTAGCTGCGTCGAAATTTGACTTGAGGAGACAAGTAGATACAGCCCTTCCGTCTACTGTCACTTGAGCTAATTGTGATTTATTTGGCTCCGGGGCGGACAAAAGTAACGCAGAAACCTCCTCCCACTTATGGCAGTTATAACTTGCCAAACGTGTCGCATTGTTGCCTATTCTCGTTTGGTAGGCTGCAGAAGAGGCGACCTTTCTGCCCATTGCATTTATCTCCTTGCTTTCCTTATCCGGTGGTGCCTTGGAGGAAGTAAGAGGTGTGCCTGCTCTTTTCCTTGTGGTGGTAACAACCAAAGAGTCAGGTTTTAATTGGCCTCTTATGTATAAGGGGTCTGAAGGTGCAGGCCTGAGCAGTTTTACCACATGCGGGTTAACGGCCTGTGCGAGATTGGGTGCTTCTAGGGAAGGTTGAATTCTGCACCAATAAACTGACCTACTGTCCTTTTGTCCCCCAATAGTTGTTCAGCGAAGTCTCTGTCTTTCTGTAACTCCTCTGTGTGTCAATACGGAAGTGTTCCACCGCTTTGGCTAATGCTTCATTGAGGAGGGGTTGATTGTCGATAGGGGAATCTACCACTGGAGGGTCCTGATAAATAGGAGAATCTAAGGAGTACATGTTCACCTCCTGGTATGCGTCTGGGTCCTCATCATCCCCATAATAAAGATCTGCATCGTACTTAATAAGTTGCGGGTCAGATGTTTCCACAAATGAAAGATCCTCTTGGTCTTCTGGATCTATCTCAAGGTCATATAGATCTATAACCCTGCTTTGTATGGGGGTATCAGAGTGAGACCTCTTAGTGGGGGGTAGAGAGGCAGAGGCTTGAGAGCCGGAAGGGGCTGAGATGGGAGGAGTGGATTGAAAACTCTAAAGATAATCTGGATTTTCTTCAAAGAAATTCGCCATAAAGGTCATTCCTCGCATAATCCTATCGATATCTTGCGAAGACCATTCCTTTGAATTTGGGATTCAAATGGGTTGAGTGGTAATACCCATATCCTCATTAGTGGGAGGTATAATCTTTGGCCTAGAGTCTTTGGGTTTCTCTATGTGCTTGGACAGTATACCCTTTTGTGATGACCTATCCCTAGTATGACTCTTGTCCCTATGAGGGGTGTTAGATGACTTTTTGTGATGTTTTTCCCCACCCTGGGGCCCAGATGAGTGTTTAACAGACTTCTTGGGGTCTGTCGTTTTATCAGACGATGAACGTCGAACTTCGGGTGTTGGAGCTGAGGCTTCGTCCGCGGATTATCAGCCTTTGGAAGGAGTTTTTCGTGCAACCCCCTTGCCGTCTTTTGACGGTTGAACCCTGTTGTGTGGTGATCTTGAACGAGGTTGCCCAGAGGACCGGGACTCGGTGGACCTTTCACGGGGTGTCAAACGTTGGTGAGTATTTGAGTTATCTGCCGAATATCGAGTGGGGATTTTGTGCTTCGTGGTGTGTGCTTTTGTAGCACTGCTACTGCTGGGTGTAGTCCCCACAACATGGCCGCCAGCCTGTCCTACGGGGTCGGGGGTCTGCGCTTGAGTAGCCGAAGTTACTCCAGTGCCCTCGCTGTCCGAAAGTACAACGTCACTGCCATTGCTGAAGGCTCCCTCTACTTCCATGGCCTCGAGTTGCCTGGCTTAGTGGGCCCAGCGTTTGGTGGAGCGGACCTTCAACGTCTTATGCTTGAAGAGCCTGCACGCTTGACAAGATGTTTCAAAGTGGTCTCTCGGGAGACACAAATTGCAAACTAAGTGTTTGTCGACCCAGGGGAATTTGCGATTACACTTAGAGCAAAATTTAAATGGTGTATTTTCCATAATTATGGGTTATGGAAATGGCAGCTGGGCGAACAAAGTGTAGGAAGGGGAGAATATGCATTCTAAAATGGCCTCCCCCCCTCTCTCCCTACTGTCTGGGGCGAGACCCGGGGCGGCTTTCCAAGGACGTATGGTCCATTGCGATTGGTCTCCGACGGGCAGTTTTCCTTCTCTTTCCTCAGCGTGGAGTTACGGCAGTCGATGAAATGATAGAAAGGAAAACTATCGTAATTGTACAAGTCAATGTCTTATCACCGAAATGAACTACACAATACGCATCCATCTAGCATGGCGGAAAAAAACAATCTGAGGGACCTCAACGCGTGAGGGATCATGGGTACAGTGGACGTCACACTAGGGATAGTATCACTGAGACCCCCGTCGACGTTCCTTTTCGAATTTCGAAAACAACTGTAATACTCTGCAGCTTCGACTAGAAGTCGGCCTATGCACAGCATTTGATCTAAGCAGATTCCACAAGCCTCAGAAATATATACATAAAAAAACTTTGTTAAAAGGACGTTATGGTTCCAAGTAAAACCGAAAAACCCCTGAAATTTGCTAGTTATGGTAAGCTAAGCAACCATAATTCGCGCCACCACCGTGCATTGCTAAGACTAAAACCCAGGACATCAAAGATGACATCACAAATGTCATTGATAATATTCCTGAGTCTCCCAAAGTCCATATATTCTGTTTTCTGAAACACACAGCCATATCTATCTGTTCTTCTCTCAGGAAAAAGACTCTGACAAACTCTCTCCTTACACAACACACCCAGTAAACTTTATTGACCAATCCCTTGCTCTACTCATTTTCATTTGCATGCCTCTCCAACCCAAATTCCCTGTATGTAACACGCGGTGTCCGCGGACAACCGCCATGTCCACAGAGATATCGAAAATCTGAGCGTGATGAATTTAAATTTAAATAATGTACCACATTTCCCCTTTGAGTTTGGCTCTGAAAAGGGCCGTGTTTTTAGTTTTTTTTGCAGATGCTGGACAGACACCTGTTATTTTGTATTTTTTTTTCTTTTTTTTTCTTACTTTACTCCTAAAATCTTCACATAAGCTTCTCGAAAGCAACCCTTTCGTTCCAAAAAAAAAAAGCCATTTCCCATAAAAGATAAAGAAATGCCCTCTTCTTTAAAATAAACAGCATTACTGGAATCAATATTCTCATTATTACAGAAGAACATACCAGCTCTAAGCATGAAAGCAAACATGCCTCGATTGATTGCACACCTAGCAATGTTATGCTGAGGACAAAAAAACAGAACTATTGTCCCATATTGCCTTAGGTACTAAACCAGAAAAAAATCACTTTGGCATTTGGAAGGACATTCATTACTGCTTGAACCAAGTGTTCCAAATCTGCCAACAAAGTAGGGGACCAACATAGCCCAAATGCAAAGCACCACAGTACAGAACTACCACATGGGGACTGTTCATGCTATCCATATCTTCACAATCTTGTACAATTCCCTGTACATTGCAATCAGGCACAGTGCTCCACATCACCTCCACTCCTTTAACATCAAAATTGTTTGCCACATTCCTGCATTGAGCATACTGCTGTAAACCATGCACAAACATATCGCCAACCACCAACACCCTGACTTTCTCCACCTCTGCCATCTTCACTACTGACAACCTCTTTCAACACAAATCCACAACCCCAACACCTGATTGGCTAATCCCTACAGTCCCCTTTCCATGCTGGATTTGCTGGAAAACCCCAGATGTGGCACAGCCGCAGTGTCCGCGGAGCGTGTAACTCTTAGACAGCCCTTCTACCATTTCTACTTCACTCTCTGTGCCATTCCTTCATTATTGGATACAGCTAATCAGTCACACAACCATTCACCAATCACATCCAAGACCTCTACATCTAACTCCATCATCATAGTTCAGCACTTCAAATGTACTGTTGGTCACTCCGAGTACAAGTCTCATATGATTGGAAAGCACCTACTACAAAAACTACTGTACAAGTCTCCAAGATTTCTACTTGCAGCTGCATGCATATCCACATGCATGAATACAAACTACAGGTATGCATATGTTATGCACAGTACATGTACAACTCTTATAAATGCATATAAACAGAGTAACTGCCACTTAACCTGTATAACCTATAAAATTAACTTACTGTTATTTTTCCCATCTGCTATAATCAACTGTCACTTCCAAACCTGTCTGCTATCTAAATTCTTTTTTTTTTTTTTACACACACAGCTATGTAAAAAAAGTCTAATTTAATATTAAAAGATGGGAGACATAACAGTATAATTGTAGAAAAACACTTAGTAGTGTATTATAAAATTACACACAGCCCGGATAAGTCATGCATCTTTATACACTCACACAGATAGACACTATCATTGAAAAGCTCCCAGATGAAATAACACCACTGCCTGTATATCACATCATTCTGCTTTATTACCCACACCTTCACAAATGCATACATCCCATGCCTTTCTATACAGTTTCAGCCATTTACCCTATAAAAATAGGGTAAAATAAGTATATCATTATTTCTTCTACCTCCTAACATCCAATAACACAGACTTAAGTGAGTTTCATACGCTTAGTATTATACTCATTTGCAAAGCATGTTGAACAGATTTTAAGTAAAATATAAATGTGTGCGCCGAAAAACAGGGATTTGTGCGCCATTCTGCCCACAAATCCCCATTTCTTTAACAGGGATTTGCGGGCAGAATGGCACACAAATCCCTGTTTTTCGGTGCACAAATTCCATAAATCGGCCCCTAGAATGTTAGTATTGCAGAACAAAGAACTGTTTTAATTCTATACAATTACATTTACTATTAGTGCTTCTCCTCACCACTAGCTTACTTTGTATTGTCATCTCAACCCCAGTATAGTAACACACATATACAAGAATAGCCTTTCCAACTAGTTGTGGCTGCCCATTGCACAATCACACACCTACACATACATCCTTACCATCATACTCAGACACTCATGCACACAGCACACATGCATTGCAGAACAGCCCAACCCATACCTTCTTTTTTTCAACAGACCCCAAAGAATGACTACCGAAAAGCAAGTCTGTAGAAAGCAATGCAGAAGTAGAGCAAATGAAAATAAAAGTGTCCAAAATAAACATCCATCCCTAGCAGAATTTATACAAAATGTTCAAACAAAAGATCTAATAGAGTCATTAAGTGAAACAAAACAAGCTTCCAGTACAAAAACTGTGTCTCCTCATTCAAAATGTAAAACGAAACAGAGTGATTAACAAGAATTCAGCGACCACTACTGCTAACACTGCTCCTATACATCTTGATGTAGTGGCAAGAAATCATACCAAAAAATGTATTTTACAAAAAATGTTCCGCCACAGTCCTTCAGAATCTTATAAAAACAGGATAGAAATCATGCACAACCCTTAAAACCTAGCGTAGAAAATTAATCTTAGAAGCTCTCATAGACAGTGCAATCCTTCTCAAAAGGAAGTTATTTATTTTAGTGTTAAACAGAATGAAACCACTAACAAAACCAACTACTAAATTACAAAAAAGACTTCTCAATAAACGGAATGTCAACAAAAATAACTTCTTAAATATCTGTGGAGGTGAATGGAGTCACACCACGAGCACAGAACCATATTTCAATAAAGAAGCATACAAACAAAAGCAAACAAACACAATTGCCATACATAGCAATAGACGAGGGTATGAAAAACATAATACCATAATGCACCAAGAAATGCTGCTTACAAAAATGTCCCCAGAAACCTCAGTATCACTTCTCCATCCGACTGAACCAAAACGTCCAGTGTACAAACGGCCATGCACGTCAATGTGTAACATTGACAAAAAATCTTTCGAATCTTTACGCAAGTTCCTCAATCAGTATGTGAAAGGCAAAGACAAATTCAAAATGAAACTACTTCAAAATTTGGATACCTGTCCAGTGCGCAAATACACCGGACTACAAGGACATTCATTAGCCTGCATTTCAGGACCTATTTGGAAAAGCTCCTTCCATCATATCAAAATGATATCAACACATCATTCAACGATAAGAAATCTAGTCCATAAACTGTACTATGCTAAAAGTCCAGCTTTAGCATTAGGCAATTTAAATAACAAACTTCTACATGGTACAGCCAAAGATCTACTCGAAGAAAAAGAGCATATCCAGAGAAAATATTTTGGAAGTGAAAGCCACTTACAAAACACAATAGCTTTACAACAGACTAGGAACAATTTTACAAATGTCAACCTTCTACTACACACATACAAAAAAGAAATACTAACATTTTAAAGTACATCAGCTGAAGTACCGAACCATGTGTGTGTGTGTTGCCGCAGAACGTTTTTATAAAAGTAGCACAAAAACTGTAGACATAACATACAAAATAGAAAACAATGAAGATTCCAAATGGTTTGAATTAGCTCTGTACCTTATATCAGAAAACAAATACGAAATAAATGACCCCTTAATACTTTGCAGTTACTGCACTGCAAAACCTGACAACAACCACACTCCTTCATGTGCTATCACAAATAACTTGGAATTATTCCCACTACCAAAACCCCTGCAATAACTCAATTTATATGAGAGCATCATAATTCAGACAGTGCACCCATTTCAAGCAATAATACACCTTCAACCAAAAACAGCAAAATGACCTCCCTCTGAGTTAGTGAAAGGCATTCGTGGCAAAGTAGTTTATTTACCATTAGATCTGAAAGAAAATGTACACACTCTGGGAGTACAACGTCCAATAGATCAATCTTTAATTGTCTTAGTAAATGGTGTACCTACAAAAGACAAAAGAATTTGGCAACAACTCGTAGACTTACATAAAGTTAGACAAGCCTTGCAATATCTAAAAGACAATAATGAATACTACAAAGAAATTCATATTGAAGAAAACCTGAGGGAAACCACTGAAATAATTGAAGAGTCACCAGAAACTGGTCTATTTGAACTTCTAGATCCTCCTACAGTATCCAATATTTTAGACCAATATACAATTCATCCATTACACTCTAAAGACACCATAGATGATGCTCTAGAAACGTACCAAATGTGAAAAACCAAAGGATCACCAATCAGCATATGGGAAAAAAGTATAGAAGCACATGCTTTTCCTCTACTCTTTCCTACTGGGAAAGGAGGAAGGTACGATGATAGACCCACTCAGATAACAGCATCAGAATACCGCTCGTTACGAATGTTTTCTGAAGATCCCAGATTTAGACAAAATGTGCAATACATATTCCACCTACTCTTTGAAAGTGAACTAGCAACTCTATGCTACAGAGTTGCACACATATTGAAATCAGGTACCCATTTTCAAAATATGTCAGCTATGCAATTAGTACAAAAAGTGCAAGAAAAAGATGAGGTTCTACAATCAAGCATTACAAATCTGTTAGCAAACATGCGTGGTACAAAAGAATACTCGTTCCGACGTCACGGAGATGTACGTTGTATGATAAGAAACCTTGGCCCACCTACTTGGTTTGTTACATTAAGTTGTGCAGAATATGCATGGGAAGATTTACATGATTTCCTACGCATATCAAACAAAAACAAAACAAACATAGATATACTAACACCTGGAGAACTCTGCTCTCTAGATCCTGTTAATGTTTCAAGATATTTCCATCATCGCTTCATTGCTATGCTACACTTTATTTGTAATAAAACTGTTCCTCCCCTTGGGAAGTGCAACACTTCTTTTTGAGAAAAGAATACCAAGCCAGAGGAGCACCACATATCCACATGCTTTTATGGATTAAAGGTGCTCCTAAATTTGGTCAAGACAGTGATGCCACTGTTTTACAGTTTATCAAAAAATATGTCACTTGTGAAATTCCTTCACAAACAACAAATAGTGATCTTCATGCACAAATTTTAAAATTTTAAAGACACAAATATGGGAAATATTGTCGTCGCAAATACAAAAACAAAGGCAAATACTACACCAAATGCCGCTTCGGTTTCCTAGACCAGTTACAGCAACAGGTCAAGTAAAAAACTTCATGTCTTCAGTTAGACACAGTGTTAAAGGTAAATCACCTAAGAACACATTACATAAAAAGAACAGAAGAAGCAAAATATATCAATGATTACAATTGAATCATTGCCCTCTTATGGAATGCAAACATAGATGTGCAGTACATTGTAGACAATTCCACTGCAGTTGCACAATATTTTACAGCCTACTTAACCAAAGCAGAAAAAACAGCTTCAAGACCTCTGGAATGACCGATCATCGGACAAAACAATGTCTCAGAAATTTTACAGCTTAGGCATAAAAATGCTTTCTCATAGAGAATGTGGCTGCTATGAAGCTGCAGACTGTTTAACCGGTACTGCTTTGTATGGAAAATCTGAAAATATAGTATGGCTAAGTCTTGGTCCTGCTAAATCTAGAAAAAGAGTTCTCAAATGATACAAGGACATAGAAACAATAGCCAAAAATGAACCCAACAGCCAAGATATTTTGAAAAACGATTTACTAGACACGTACTACACAAACAGGAGTACCACTTTGGAAACCATGTGTCTATACCACATAGCCCAAAACTTCACATACAAAAATAATATAAATCCAGATGAAAACAAAGGTAGATACAGAGTGACAAATTGTGAAGGCAGCTTACTGAAACTTACCAAACAAAGCTTAATTAATCATATCAAATTGTCATTACAAACTCCTCAACATAAAGAACTATATTACATGTCCCTGCTACAACTTTTTAAACCATGGAGTAAACAAGAAGAGTTATTTGATATCTATGACTCCTATGAAGACGCTTTCAAAGCAAATGAAAGCACTATAACAGATGTAAACTTTACACAGTTTAAAACAATGTTGCACAATGAACAGCAACACAAAGAACTCCAGGCCCAATTAGATAAGGACACTCCCGACAGTAGTCAACCTTCTGTAACAGGAAGGCAAGAACCACTGGGACAGCGACTAACAGCAAATGAGGCAGAATTAGCTATGACAGAGGTTGAAAACACCATGTGTCACTATGAAGAAGATACAGAAGACTTAACTGTACTGAAATCAAAACTGAACAATGAGCAGCATAACATTTTTCAAGAAGTAACAAAAGAAATTGCACATGGTGTACAACATGAAAATAAAAAGTGTACCTGCCAAAATTACAAACCTATACTACTATACATCAGTGGTCAAGCTGGTTCAGGAATAACATTCTTAATCAAAATCATCAGCAAGTTCCTTCAACAATTG
Organism: Ambystoma mexicanum; assembly: GCF_040938575.1. Taxonomy (NCBI): domain Eukaryota; kingdom Metazoa; phylum Chordata; class Amphibia; order Caudata; family Ambystomatidae; genus Ambystoma; species Ambystoma mexicanum. Next base: position 979,568,741 of record NC_090941.1, read on the forward strand.
ACAAACAACAAACTGTCAGCTGTTGTAACTGCCCCCACAGGTTTAGCTGCCTACAATATAGGCAGTGTCACTTTACTACTCCTTCCAGTAGAGCACCAAAACAAATTAGATTATTACAAACTTTCTACAGAAGCTGCAATGGAAATACGCAGAGTTTTGAAACAAATGAAAATGCTACTAATAGATAAAGTGAGCATGGTCTCCAACCTAATGTTGGCTTTGATTCACCTCAGATTACAAGAAGTACTCAAAACAGACTATGAAGAGCTCTTTGGGGGAAAACACATTATTGTTTTCGGAGATCTTCTTCAATTGACACCAGTGAAAGGTGAAACTATGTTTAAAACCTTAGGGCACAAACTCTGCCATAAAACTGTTGGCAGCATAGGAAATGTCAAGCTTTGGCAACATTTCCAATACAGAGAATTAACAGAAAACATGCGCCAATCTGCAGACCTCACATACGCCAACATTTTAAAAAGTATTAGAGTTAGTGTACTATCTCAAGAAGCACAATCAATATTAAAAACCCAGCACATCCATGCACTCTATGGCCATAACGCATGTGCTACTGATGTCATGGAAAAATGAGCACACAAAAATGTCAATTGTATGTCCTTGATGCCAACACTTGCAAGCTGTTCAAAATTCAATGAAACAATGCTGAAAAAAGAAATGCAACCAATAATTGAAATTTGCTCCACAGACAAACTGGACGTACATGGTATGACACTACCCATGTGGCAACAAGCCACAACAAGACTAAATACCTTAGAAAACTATCTCCAAAACAGCTGGTTTGGAGAAAATATTAAAATTATCTTTATACTGTAGAGTAATGCTTAAACGTAACCTTGACGTGGAGCAAGGACTAGTTAATGGAGCACTTGGTACAGTTGTTGGCTTTCAAACATACCCACGTGACAACATTCAGTTTGTCAATATTCTCTTTGACAAACTATCAGAAGTTAAAAGGATAGGACGCTCAACAGCCCGACTCCTTCTTTTCAAAGACATGTATGTACGCAGGGAACAGTTTTATCTAACTCTAGCATACGCAGTCACCATTCACAAATGACAAGGTCTTACCTTAGAAAAAGCATTGATAGATATTGGGAATACAGTCCTTAAAGAAGACATGAGCTACGTAGCACTATCACGCTTACGTACACTTTGACGGTCTATTTCTAATCAACTTTGATGCAAGTAAAGTCAATGCTGATATTCCTTGCATTTTAGAATACAATAGGCTACGTTCACTGTACACCCCCATCTAAAGACCTATCCTGTTCCACAAAAAGCAAAAAGTTGTAAAAGAAAACTACTTCAAACAGAAATGCAACAGGATCTCAATGCACATCCTCCAAAGAGAGTAAAAGAAGCTAATAGTTCATCAATTACTACAACCAAAGAAGAATCTACTACTCAAAGTAACTCGGGTACTTCTTCAAAGAAGCAACACACACTCCGAAGAAATGACTTGGACACAGAACTATCAGGTCCATTCAAATTTTCAAATATAACTGGTGTAAATTGCTACGCAAATGTAGCAATAAATATTCTATTCCAATTGCCACCAATTATTGACAACATTTACTTACACAATAGAGACCAATTGTGTTTGCAAATGTTAGTCCTTCATAGAAATGCAACCAACAATCCTGACAACACATACAGTGTTCATGGAAAAAAAACAAGAATTGGACTACTGTGCTGGAATGGTGAAATTCACTGTAAACTCACAAGAAGATCCACAAGAATTTCTAATGTACTTACTACAAGTACTGGAAAACAAAAACATACCTATAAATGAAATCTTCCAGATTTCATACATGTGGAAACATACATGCACTCTCTGCAACCATGTGGCACAGGAACATATCCCTAATGAAAGCTTTGTGTATGTATCAATATCTAACTGTGAATCCATTCCATTTCAGCAACTTGTACAAAATGCAAACCATGGCAGATTATGTACTATCTGCAATTCAGATAATCGCTCCACCTTACAAATACAAACACATAGTAAATACATAATACTAATGCTTTTACGTTACAATGCAGATGGTACCAAAAACGCAAGCTGACTGGATTCACACATGGTCAAGTATCACTTGGTAAAAAAACCTTCACAACAATAGGTATAATCTACCAAGCAGGAGCCACAACCAATGCAGGTCACTACACTGCATATATAAAAAAGAATTGTGGATGGTTTGATTGTAATGATAGTACCATTACTCTAAAGCAGAGATTACCAGCAAACCTTATAAACGCTTATTTAATATTCTTAAAACCAAAATTTAATAACTAATCTGTGCATAAACATTAACAAAACTTCCATTAGAAAACTATAACCAGTTAAAATACGCCAACAGGTATCTAACTGAATCAAAAATCTGCAACAACACAACAGATAGATGAGTAACTTGAAAATATAAACAAAAAACTATAACCAGTTGGAATACGCCAACAGGTATCTAACTGCCCCAAAAGATCTGCAACAAGCCAACAGATAGAACATTAGCCAGAAACAACAAATAAACACTGAAAACAAAGAAATATATTGTACCATAAAAAGTTTTTTTTTTTTTTTTTTTTAAATCGAGCTTGAGTTTTTTTTTCCCACAGACCCAATGATTTATTAAACAAACACAGAAACTGAGCAAATTGCACAGTACACTGGTTTGTAAACTACTAAATATGAGGGTCTAAATAATGCAGAAATGTCTATTATGCAAAGCAATAACTCATTATGAACTACCTACACTAACATGGTGTTTTCTTTTATCACAGAAATTGAAAAAGAAGATCTGCTCCAGTTACCCAAGTCATGAAAAAAATATATGCAATCACAAAAAATCAAACAGTAAGTATATAATAATTCAAATCACAAATACTGCTCCATAACACAACCATTGAAGCAAACATCTAACCATACACAACAATCATACACACAAATGTTTACTTCCATGGATATGTTATACTGCAGTGCTTGTTACCAAACTCTACAATCTTAATTGCATGATGTAGCCAAAACTTCACATACACACTATACAAATCAAACGGTACACAAACTGTAGATTTGTGGATATTATGATGGATGTTCTATGGGTGTGTTATGCTGCGGTGGTTGTGGCCAGGGCCTAGAGTCGTGGGTGCCTAAGGCCTTCGGCCATCCAACATCACAAGGACGCAATAGAATGAGCTTATGACTACTGGTGCAGAGGACTATTTCACACTTTTAGCACAATCGCAACAGGACTTACAGGCACGCTGATTTTATAGTAACACTAACAATTTAGGACAGACAAGAGGTAGGTGGAAAACACTCAAAGGGACCTAGATCCACATTAAGAAAAGAATACAATGAGTAGGTTTACTTTTATCGAGAAAATAGATTGACACCAAATGAAAGACCAGCTCACACTCTGGCCTAGTCTCTTTAGAATGTGAACAAAAAAACATTTAAGGGCAATTTAGAAACCCAAATACATTTACATGACATCAGAAACATGCATAAATAAGAAACGTAGCGTCAGTAAAAGTAGCTACACTTCTACATTATAAAATTAAAGGAATTTTAATAAATAAAAAACCTCATATTAGGAAAATGCTGTTGCAATGCAGTGGCTGCTTTAAAGCATGTCAAGGACATTTGACGTGTTCCGCTGCCAACAAACTAAAACACACCATCAGATGATTATCATTTCTGATTTTCCTGGAAATGTTTCCCGTGCAACAATGCAATATTTGTCAGACACTTCTTGTCGAAAATGTAACATTTCTGTACCCAAGAGGCATACCTCATACGGTATATTGGAAAGCCAGGATCCAGGTTACAATACAAGGGCAAGCGCGGGTTACCTTTCCAGAGCTAGGAAGGTTTACGCCTAAAAGGACTGCAAGAAGGCACAGGAGAGGAACAACCGATCAACACACACAGAAACTTTGGTGATGCTCTCATAAATGTTAAACTGTCCGTGAATCTTGTTAAGGATTCCAATCGGGCGTCACACATTGGACCAGGAGACTTGGTCTTAGCCTGGAATGTGTTGCTCAATAGGAAGGTTTTTTCTTTAATTTCAACAAATTCAAATTGAGCCGGTACCCGACCCGTCTCACACCCCCTTTTACAAATAACCCGGGTCACAATGGACCATGAATCAGGCTGGTTGGTAAAAATACAATATTTTATTTATTTTTAAAATTCACAAAAATCACACACATTTTAATATTGGGCAGCAGTCACCAATGGGGTGATAGTGACCATGGAAATGAGAGCAATGCACTTGGTTAACCTTCTAGTAGAACATATCCAAAGCACAAATTAATAGGAGCACTTTTGGAATTAGGATAGATAGTACCCAAGTTAAGGTTTCCCCCTGCAATATTCCCTTAACCCACAACTAATTGAATTCTGAGTGGATAGAAAGAAGCAGCAGGTAGTCAGGGATAAGAGACAGCAAACAGAAACAAAACCCTTTGCAAAGGCCTAAATGACACCGATTTAGAAAAATAATTATATGTGTGTTTAACTAAGGATATGCATGTTTTATCACAGTATCAGGTATTGTATTTCACTAGCAACTATAAGGTAAGGTATCAGAAAAGCATACAGTTCACAAAGCAGGTTGAAATTGAAAACCCAGTGCAGCCGGATTCACACGTGGAAAAGTTGCATTTACACTTTTTCAGCTTTAAATGATAAAAACGGTTTTTACAAAAACGGGTGAAAAACACTGAATTTGAATGCGGTTTTTGGGCTGGGTGATAGATGCACTGCACAGGGATAATGAAGTGAAAGAAGGGGTATAGCTGGTGAACTGAGAGATATTTGGAAGGTGGAATGAGGTTCGTTTTTAGGAAAATAGAGCAGTTAAAAGAGAAAATCGATTTTGAAAGAAAGGCAAATTTTACTTAAACTAAATTATTTAGACTATATTGTTAAAGAGGGACACAGTAAGATCCAGGGTTGATTCGCGACGTCGACCCTGTCACCCTAGCGTACAACTTTATGTGGACATTAGTTTGATTACTCAAAATATGACTAAGGGATGGAAGATGGAACCTTTTTCACCAGAAAAATCCTTCTTCCCCTTTAAATTTAGAGGTGCGTGGGGGTGCGACTCTAGGAGCATGTGCTGCCCTGACTCCGCCCTCCAGCACCACACTTCAGTCTCCATAGACGCGTCGACAATAGATTAACATAGCCTAATGACACCAGTTTTATTAGGGGGGCGGACAGTGAGACATGTGGGGGAAAGGGGACTAAGAGTACGTTGGTCACTACGGTGAGTGACTTATAATTACTCTTACGTCCTGTCCCCTTTCCTCCATACTGCATGGGCGATTACAACTGAGTGTAGCCCTAGGGTGGAGAGGAGACCAGGGACATCATTTAGGAATCACCAGGGGTCGCAAGTGTGACCCCTGAGGTCTCCCTTGCTACCCCCTGTGGACTTCCTTTCTACCCCTGAATAAAAAATTGTAAACAAAATTCTAAACCTTTTTTTTCATTTTTTTTTTTTTTTAAATGCAAGGTCCTGGGCTATGGACAGCACCATTTGGCATTTTGCTTCTGGAGTAGCTGGCTTTCTTGTTTAGGCCTCGTAAAAATAAAAACATTTAAAAAAGAACAGGGGCTCCACAAGTCTAACACTTTCAGCAGTGACGCTAAATAAGAAAGAATGGGAATACCAAATAATTTGTCTTTCTAGAATGCTATATAATAATTGCTACACACATTAAATGTTTATTTCAGGTAAACTTCATGGGGTGAGTCACTGATATAGTCTGTTCTTAAACACCTCAACTGAGCCTTTCATCCTTCTGAGGACGATAAATGAGTACCAACACAGGTTGGATGATATTGTATGTATATTTGTTCTATATAAAGCGCTTAAGCATAAGTGCTATATAATAGCACATCATTATCATTTGGCCGTGGACATCTGCTTGCATTCACACTAATTTGGTAATATGGTCCTATACCCACTGATCTTAATACATATGGTGATACATTTTTGTATAAAATGTGTATATTACTTAGGAACAATGCTATGTGATGCAACTTCATGTTTTGTCAAGGGGTGAAAGGTCGTGTTCTATCGCTTCCCGTGATATCACTTCGGGGTGGGTCAAATGACATCACTTCCTGTGATGTTATCAGAGGTAAAAGGTCATGTGATATCACTTCCGCTACCCCTGGCAATTTGGTGAAATGACGTCCCTGGAGGATACCCTCCTTAATCAAACCGGTTTCTAAGAACCGCCTGTCCGAAAGCCGCCTCTGATCTAGAGCCGGCATCCAAACAGTAGTGCATGCAGAAAGCCGAAGGGGTGGCCAATGTGGCCTCCCTGCTTATGACTTGCCAGGGGACATGCCGCTGGAATGCGATGGCCGATGCCTTGACTCTGACCGCGTGGGAGTGCATGTTGGCCGGAAGTGGCTTACGCTGTCCATCGTAAGCTTCTTTGATGGTCGAGACCATCCAATGGGCTATGCGGGCCTTGGAGGCCTGACATCCCGGCCTAGATCCGCCAAAAGGTGAGGAAAAGTGCGTCCGACTTGCGAAAGCCCTTGGTCCTATTCAAGTAGAATTTCAGGGCACACCTGACATCCAGGCAGTGCAGAACTCTCTGTGCCTCGTCTTTGGGCTCAGCAAAAAATGTAGGTAGCACTATTTCCTCGTTTAGATGGAATGCAGAAGGAATCTTCGGTAGGAATGCTGGGTGTGTCCGCAAGACTACCTAATCTCTGTGAAATGTAGTGTAGGGCTCTGAGGCGACCAGCGCCTGGATTTCACTTATCCTGCAAGCCGAGGTGAGGCCGACTAGCAAGGCCGTTTTAATGGTGACCAGCCCGATGTCCGCGGACGCCATTGGCCACCATATTGAGGTCCCACACGGGGGGGGGTCTCTTGATGGGCGGGTAGAGTCTGGCGAGACTCGTAAGATGCTTCTTGACAACGCGGTTGGAAGAGGAGAAGACCTCTTCCTCTGAGTTTCTGTAGGCGCCAATGGCTGCCAAGTGCGTGCGGCAAGTGTCTACCATCACGCCCGAGTGTGCGAGGTGCACAGAGAAGGAGAGCACGTCGTCCAATGTACATGCAAGGAGGTTGATATCCTTAGCGTCTGCCCAGTGGCAGAACCTGGACCACTTGCTCTTATACTGGGCCCTGGTAGCTTTGGTCCTAGCGCCCTGTATGATCTCTAGATTAGCCTGAGGAAGGCTGAGGTGTCCTAGCGCGACCTGCTCAGGAACCACGCTGTGAGGGCGAGTTTCTGTGGCGCTGAGTGAATGACTCCCTGCAGCACCAGAAGATGTGCTGGGCCCGTCGGAAGGCGAATGGGAGGTCTCTCCCAGAGACTGAGCAGCTCCGGGAACCATGGCCTGGCTGGCCACCATGGAGATATCAGAATGACAGTTGTCGAGGTACCCCGTGGATACTACCGAGAGGATCACGAGTCCGCAAAATTCTGGCACCAGAACTGTGCATGGAGAGCAAGCCTGCCCCCAGTGGAGACACGTGGACCCGGAGGGGGGTGTCATGCCTTCTTTCCCTCTGAGGCTGTTGCAGAGGGGGACTGGAAAAAGCCCCTGCCCCCCTGGATCCCCTTTTTGTTGTTTGCGCCGATGTTGGGTCAGCGAACGGTCAGGCTGCCTGGACCTCTGCTCTTGGAAGCCGCAGAACCCTCCGTATGTACGCCCCTAGTCCGAGCGCTGCTGTGACTGTGTGTACCTTTTGGGCGTGGTCTTTGTAAGGATGGATAAAGACATGGCTGTTTGTGAGCTGTTTTTCTTTTTGTCCAGCTCCTCGTCCGTGGTGGAGTGGAAGAGGTCACCCCCTTCGAACGTAAGGTCTAATATGCGTTCCTGGACATCCGGGTTGAATTTAGTAGAACAGAGCTAGGCTGCTCTTCTCACGTCTGTGGCAATGCAGATGGCCCGGCCAGGTGGGTCAATGTGGGCCACAGTGGACTCCATGATGTCTTGTGCCACCATCTTGGCCTCTGTCAGTCCCGCCTTGAATCGCGATTGGTTCACCACCGGAAGCTCTGGGAGGAAATCGGCAATTTCCCGCCAAAGCCTCTGGGTAACTGCTGCCAGCATGACATCCGCATTGGCTTGATGAAGATGCAGGTACGCGTTGGACTACAGCTTTTACCCGTACGCCTCCAAGATCTTCTCCTCCTTGCCTAGCAGCACCACGGAGGAAGAGGCAGAGGACGACTGAGGCTTGGAGTATAGAGATGCCGCAGCACCAGGGGCCCCTGTACTGGGGCCTGCAGCACCAGAGCCATTGGCTAGAGCACGTCCCTGAGGAGGACCACCATCCGAGGAGATTTCATGAGCCCGAGGAACCTTTCAAAGAATCTGTCCTCACAGTCGGAGAGGTGGTAGGCGATACTGACGGGTTAGCGGGATGCTGCTGGAGCTGTTGAGTACCCTGCCAATACGGACGCCGCGGAAACCTGCCTTGCGCAAAGGAAGGGTAGGCTGTAGGCCATGTACCTGGTTGACACAAGTCCCACCTTGACACACGTTCCTCCACCTGCTCCCCTTCTTGGCGCGGTATAGGGCGGATGTCAGAAATGTCTGGCACGGTGGCCATTTTGTTGAGCTGTCTTCCACGTGCCTGCGTTGTGTTGCTTGGCTCACTGGGCCCAGCCGCGTTCAGGACTCTGAGTGTGGATCATGAGGCCTACCTTGTTCCTCAGGTCGAGTCCTGGTAGGTGTTTCGCCCTCGGCGGATCTGTCGTTAGAACAGCTTATAAGCGCCCACTCTGACATGTTGCAGGTATTAGGGCATGGCCCCTCTGGTAACGACCCGGTAAAAGAACCTTCCGTTCCCTCAACACTGTCAACGGGAGAATCGACTGACCCCTCGGCCTGCCGGCCGGTAGATGATATAGCCTAGGTATTCGTGCTGGTATGAGGACCTGAGCGATCCCTCCTGCACGCGCAAGTCCTTGGGAAGGAGTCTCCCTTGCGGGGTGCGCTGGAAAAGAGCGGTCCTAGCTTGGGATTGGACCGATGATCGACAAAGTCCTTTAGGTCCTCTGGAAGAGCTCGTTCCGCCTGGCTAGTCTGTTCTTCAGATACCTCGAAGAGAGCGCGTTGCACGCGGTACAAGCTTGACAGCCGTGGTCTGGGCCCAAGGCAAAGTAGGCAGAGGTCGTGAGGGTCTTCAGTTGGAAAGAACCCGTCGCAGGATGGACACCTGCTGTACCCTGTAGAAGTCGACATGCACCGGGGAGGAGCGTGACGCCTGAGGACCGGGTACCTGAATGATAAAAAGACAAAAAGACAGTAGAAAAGAAGTATCCGCACGTGGAATTACATGGCCGAAGCCAAACCCAGGAGCACTGCTGAATTTGGCCCGTTCCCGCCAATGCGGAAAAGGGGACTGAGGTGTGGCGCCGGAGGGCGGAGTCAGGGCGGCGCATGCTCCCAGGGCTGCACCCTGAGCGCCTCTGGAATTTAAAGCAGAAGAGGGTTTTTTTCTGGTGAAAAAGGTTCCGTCTACCGTCCCTTGAAAGGGACGCCCATGCAGTATGGAGGAAAGGGGACGGGACATGGGGTATCTTGCAGGTTAAATATCCATAACACATGTTGCTTCATGGTTCCATTCACCACGACAGATTCCCACTATCTGTACAATCGGTCTAATGGAGCACCAACTGAATAACACAGGACCATCCAGCATGCAGGAACCAGGTAGTGGTGCTTGCTAAACTCGTCTTTCTTTTACACACTGAAGTAATGCATTCAAACCTATAATGTGTAACTGTGCCACAATAGAGAACAAGGATAACAGTGCAATGTCCAAAGACAAGGCAAATTACATTTGAAACAAGTCTTGCAGTATGTGTATACATTAGCTGCTATATTAGGAGGGGTAATGTGCATCTTTCTGAAATAAAATTCATCATGAACGATCATGCTTAGCTGTAACTTGTCGGAAGGGCACAGCATTCATAAAGCTAGAGAGGCTAAGGCTAGAGATTTCGAGGCACGATCTAGTTAAGCGAAATAAGGAAAAGTTATCTGAAATCCTAGGGCAAGGGGAGCAGGTGGTTGAACAGGGTGAGGAGGCAGTGATCAAGACTCTTGGAGTGACCAGCAGATAAGGCCTGATTTCAGAGCTTCCCAATTGGCCATAATGTCTGCCACTAGTGGTAAGGTTTGCAATTGTTTACGGTGCAAGTATGTGTAATGAGAACTGTAATTCTCATCATGGGATCTTCAATAATATTCATAAACATTGGTTTTCATGAACATTGATCAGCACGCCTATGAATGGATATCAGAACACTCTGGTGCGATCATGAAAAAATGCAGATCTTAGATTCATGAATTCAATTATTATTATTAGGCAATATGTTTGATTGTTCATAGAAGGGTAGTTTTCCCCCTGTCTTGGGAAACCTTCATTAGCACCCTGCCAGGGGGAGCTAGCCAATCCGGTGGCTAGGAACGAAGGCTTGAACAGCCGGTGATAGCCCGCGTTCCATGCCACCTGAAGGCCGGCATCCCCGCCGCTGTGCCCTTATTTTTTTTATTTTTGTTGCCCTTTTCTTACCCCCACTTACCGGTTTGTTGTGGCGGCATAGGCTGCTGCCGCAGCTTCTTCCCCACTTCTCCAGCCGCCATGGAAACGCAAGAGGGGCTCCGAAGAGTCCTGCCGTCCCTTTTCATGGAGGCCAAACTGGTCCCGTTCAATGAATTACATCCTTTTTTTTTTAGATAAATGTTACCAGCCCGGGTTACCACTTTGGTAACCCAGGGTGCTAATGGCGTGAAGCCCCCGTTCCAGCAGCTGGAACAGGTGTTCACGTCCAGGGTCATTAACCGGGCCATTAACACCTGTTCCAGCCCCTCGAAAGGGTGTTTAACGCCACATTACAGTTTAGAATGCACTGTGGGGTTTGCTCTTTTACACAATACTCAATTCCTATTGCTGTACCTATGTGGAAAGGAATGGAAAAGGCATTTATAGAGCGCATATCCGAAGATCCAAGCAAAATGATGCATCTGGGCACAGTTGGCATTTAATGATATGTTATGTTATATGTATTTATACAGCGCGCATACGCCCAACCGGATCTTGGCGTTAAACAGTCGAGGTGAAGAAGTAATTGCAAAAAAGGCAGCCTAGAAAAGGAAAGTCTTCAGAGAGTGTCGAAATGCCAGATGATTGGAAGTAGCTTGCTGAGCCCAGGGCAGCAGATTCCACGCCCTAGCGGCTACTACAGAGAAGGCACGGCCACCAATATGTGACTGTCGAACAGAAGGTACTGATAACAGGAGAGCAGTCTGAGAACGGAGGGGGCGAGAGGGAACATAATTAACACATTTTTCCTGGAGGTACTCAGTTCCTAACTTATAGAAGGCTCGATGTACCAAGGACATTGATTTAAATAAAATCAGTTTCTCAATCGGAAGCCAATGCAAAGGTTTCAGAATCGGTGACATGTGTGCTCACGGAGGGGGCCGCAAAATTGCTCTTGCTGCCGCATTCTGGAGCAATTGGATGCGGTTTATTAGATAACCTGGTTGTCCATACAGTAATCCGCTGTACTAAGAACAAGTGCGGCTACCACCGGGGCATGAAGATTACAAGGAAAAAAAGGAAGAACCTTCCTCAGGATGCGCAGCTTGAAATGGCCAGATTTACAAACTACACCAACCTGCTCTGTGATAGAGAGGGAGGCTGAGAACTTCATCCCCAGGTTTCTCACCTAAGGAGATGGATGAGGGAACGAGCCAAGAGAAGCTGGCCAAAACTCTGGAATCCAAAAGGAAAGAGGGCTGGTCGTGCCCACCACAAGAACCTTGGTTTTGCTACCATTGAGTTTTAGCGAATTGTTAGCCATCCAAGCGCCGAGATCCTCGAGACAACATCTAAGTCAGGAGGCAATTTCAGGGTGAGAGAGAGATCAAGGCAGACAAGGTGTTGTCCGCGTAAGAATAGAAGCGAAAACCAAAATAGGCGATAAAGCGGATCCCTGTGGGACTCCGAAAAACAGAGGAATGGATTGAGAACAGAATGGAGGGAGAAAAACAGATCGAGATCGGTCAGCAAGGAAGGCGGCAAACCAGCTCAGCACTTGGCCACCCAGGCCAGCATCCGACAAACGGGAGATCAGAGTGGAATGATTTACTGTGTGGAACGCTGCCAACAAGTCCACCCCACCCTGATCAGCTAGGCGGGTTAAGTCGTCGAGCACAGAGTTAAGTACTAATTCGTTCCTCTCCCCGGCTGAAAACCGGACTGAAATGTATCGAACAAATTAGAGGTTTCCAAAAAAGATGACAGAAGGAGACACTAGAGATTCCAGAACCTTCATCAAGGCAGGAAGAAGAGAAATAGGCCTGAAGTTAGCTAGGACACCAGGGTGCAACAAGGGCTTTTTCAAAAGGGGTAGCACACAGGCATGTTTCAGTGTGCTGGGAATAAACCCCTCTTGAAAAGGCAGATTCTCGGCCGTCATAATATGCAAAATGATAATGAAGTCTCCAGAGATCTCTTTAAGCACAGACAGCGGGATGGCGTCCGCAGGTGAAGCCGATTTAAGTCTATGAATGGCTGTGAGAATGTCCTGTTCGGAGAAAACAGGAAAGGATGTCCAAGAAGCACTGGGAGCTGGCAGTTCAAAGAGGGCTGTAGAGTAGGACTTCGGATAGAGTTTTCGCGAGTATCCCGAAGAATAGATTCAATTTTAGAGTGGAAAAATGAAGAGAGGGAGTCACAGAGTTTGTGAAGGTTCAATAGAAGCACCAGTTTCTGTGGGTGTGGAGAGAGATTGAACTAACTCAAATAGTGATGTACAGTCAGCAGTAGTGAACCAGATTACTGAAAAAGGACTGGGTTTTAAAGCTTCTTCCTAAACACCTCCAGTGATTCCACTCTCCTTAATTCGAATGAAGGTTATTCCAAAGCTCCGGAGCCCTGCATGGGAAACATCTGTTCCCATAGTGAATGGATTTAGAGGATGGAACCACGAGTAGGCGCCCCTCCGAGGATCTCAGCGATCGACCTCGTAATTAGGGAACCTTTTAAGCTGAAATGTCGGCTGGCGCCAAATAATTAATGCATTTAAAAACAACAGGTTTTAAACAAAATATGCTACTGTACAAGGAGACACTAATTACTCCTGCGAAGGTGGGAAATGTATGCCCTCCTTGGCAGCGAGAAGATGAGTCTCACAGCGGAGGGTTGAGCAACCTGCAATTGCGGAACTTGGTTTTTGGGAATAACCAGGAAAAGGGACCGACCACCGAACACCGATCTTTGCCCAGAATAAGAGACATGAGAAGTTTCAACAGTTTGAGTAGATAGTAAACTGTTTTAATAATCTGATTAATCTGTCCATTGCAATTCATGTTAGCTTGCCAGATACAGTCAAGATTCTTGACTTTTTGCGAAAAGTCTGTCTGGACATTAAAAAGGGGAGGACACAGGATTGACATAAAATGTGCTCATTTGTTTTTTGGGCCGAATACGATAATCTCTGTTTTAGACAGGTTTAACTGCAGCTTATTCTCCAGCATCCAGGTTTTGATTGCCTCAGAACATTGTAAAATGTGGGCTGTTGCATTCGCCGTCGTTGGGGTTTGTTCCCTCTCACCAGTGCACCAGTTGCATGCCCTGTGGATCCTGTTTCTACATTACTGGAACTTCGTTCAAGGGATCAACTTGCAGTGTTCCACAGCATGGCTGACTATTTCACCTGCATCAAGATCTAAGGCCCCCTGACAGTGTTCCACACTCTTCATGTGCCAAGTAAAATCCAAGGGTGCCACACCATGGCACAGGAAGCTTGTCCAAGAGGTCTGTGAGTTCCTATTCCTCCAGAGCCTACTGGTTGAGACTCCTGTGTCACCTACACTACAAGTCCATCAGGGCTGCTCCTTCAAGACCACGAGATCCAAGAAAGACTTCAGGACCTCCACAAAAACATGAGTTACTCCTTGACACAATGTTCAATTACTATTGTAGTGCACTCGTTAACCTTCACTCTTGGTTCCAGAATATAGTGCGAGTTCCTTGATATACAATGTTCAATTACTATTGTAGTGCCAGTGTGAACCTTCTTTCCAGCCTCCCAAAAACGGGTTTCTCTTCTCCGTCCAAGGTTCAGTTACTTTTATTAGGGTTCAGCTCCTCTGTACCTTTACGACAGGATCAAGAATGCAATGCAGACTTCATAAAGTTTTTCCATGATTACTGAAATACAGGAGTGCATCTTCATTCCAGATCCCAGAATGTAGGCTGATTGCTCTCCTTCTCACAACATTCACTGATGGTAGTAATGCACTTGGGAACCTTCACTCCAGGTTCCAGTGTGGAGTGTGGTTGCGCTCTCAATATTCTCTGGTGGTGAATAGGTGCTTAAGGATGTTTGCTCCAGGTTCTAGGGTACAGAACTTTAACCTCTCAATCTCACCATATTCATAGATTTGTTACAATCTATGGAACCTTCATTCCAAGTTTCAGGATACTGCGAGGCTCCTCTCTCTTTCTCAGAATGATCACCTATGATTGCCAAGTACTGGTGAGCCTTAACTTCAGGTCCCAGGACACAGTGGGGGGCTCTCCTACTCTCAAAATGTTCATTTGTCTTGGCATATACAAATTGCACTGTATCTCTCGGTCCACCTTTTGCTTTCTGGGGCTCGCCGACCCCCTGTTGTGGTATAATGTGTGCAAAACGCGACCCTATGGGTAAACGCTCTACAGTGTTGCTCTTGTTCTATGCCCCCTAGGTAACATGTGCCGTCTCGCCGCCAGGAAGGTATTTGCCTTGTGTCTCCATCTCCTTACCTCCTACATTAAAGCTACCTCTGTTTATGCGTCAGTGTCAACCCATTCAGATATGGGTGCTTCTGTTTTCTCTTTCAGGATTATCATATGACTGCTCTTTCCGGGCTCCCATCTGGACACCTTATTATTGCCGCCTCTGAGTGGGCAATTGTCTGCAACGCCCCACATTCCCTTTGTTTCAGGGTTAATGACAGCTTTTCTCATGCCTCCCAAGCCACATATTAACCCATTGACAAGGACCATCGGCAACACACTGTAAAGCGTCTGTTTTAAGCACTGCAAGAGGGATACTTGGCCGTACCCTGTAATTGCAATGAAATGCGCAAATAGGAAGGTGCATAGCAGAGGACATTTTGAAATACATATTTAAATGTTGCTATTATTTGGCATGAAATATGGATTCTATGTAGGCAATTGCTACACATTCAACACAGACAGGTTGGAATCATCGAAGAGTGAGAAAATTGACAAAATAGTCTGACAGTTTTGCATTAACATACCATGCTGGTCTATTTTCCCTGAAATTGCATATTTCAGACAGTAAAAACAAAGAGGTTGCTAGGTATATGAAGTTCAAACACATTTTTAGGGAAACGCCTTGAGGTCACGCTTATAGAAATCAGATCACTGGATTTAATTATGAGAAGCTGGCAGCTTTAGCCAAAATATGTCTTGGATTACTTTTTTGTGATTATTAAAACTATAAGTGGATTTAGCCGGGAATTTAAAACAAAAAATGTGACCATTCAAATGACTGCAGTTGGTAGATATATGATTTTTTTTTATATATCGCCTATACACAATGTGTTTTGGAGCGTTTCAAACTTGGAACGCTTCAAGCTAGGAGCATATGTGTTTGAACTCCATGAAGTATTTCATTTGGTTTTTGTTGCCATCCACTTTGCACCAATGTTCTCACATGTTGTGGCTCAAGGGGCCAGCAATAAGAATACATACTTCTAAAATCATAAGACAGATAGGGAAAGAGCACTAAATTGCCATGGCAACTGTACATTGATAAGGTGCCAACTTGGCCCACCTACTGCCCATAACTACCAATCTTCACACTGAATGAGCCTCACAAGTTCGGAAAATACAGTCAAGACTTCTCTAAGATGCAGAAAACCAAAACAAATTATTTTCAGTTGGACAAGATAAAAGGAAAGCTTTGGATACCCACTCTCGAACTCCCTCAATGTAATGACATGCACTGCATTAGACTAGAGTTGGGTTTGTCCTCCCTGGACACCATGATGGAATTGCATAGAAGCAACCCTTACAACATAATGCAAGCGTAACCAGAACACACCACTCTAGATAGTATGGGTAAAACCCTCAGAGAGGGCACCTGCTCGAAACGTCAAGATGTGGCTAAGTTGAACAAAGCTTTTTTTGACACAGTTGGATGGGAGGCAGACTTTAGTTTGAAATGTATGGCAGTAACAGAATCGATTTAAACTAAAACGAAGTAGTGGGATTGGTGCAATTACGTAGACCAAATATCTACAAAGAATAGATATGCTTTACAGTCTTCTCCAACTATTAAAGCTTCACAAATATTTACTACAGTTCCATTGTCCATAAATTGGAAGACTATTTCTATTATTAGGCGTTAACCTTTTACAAACAGTCATGGTCAATGGGGCTTGAACCGGAATCCCGAGGGATACAAGATTCTGGAGATGGTGTGACAATCCTTCTGAGTTGGAAAGTGCATACCATCTAGACACACAGTGTTCCGATCTGAAGCAATTTCATATAAAGTAAAGGGAAATGTGTGCATAATTTGGAGATGATAAATTCAGACCAGTTTTGGTCATGTTGCATAAAGGGTAGCTCGCACTCATTTGTTAGTGCTTTGATGAAAATTTGGAGCAGGATCGGAGCAGGATAAAACTGACTGCAATAATGATTTCTCTTTATATTCCTGCAAGTTTTTACATTCAAATTTTGAACGTAAAAATAGAATAGGCATGCTAAATGATTGATATGATTGTGTGGAAAAAGTCATCTTAAAATTAAAACTATTAAAAAAACGGTTGTATTGACACATGCAAAGGTGGCAAGAGGTAGGATGTAGAGGTCAGATACTTGAGAGCTTGGTGAGGGTTTCATGTGACTAGTCTCAGATTCTGGTTAAACTAATTCTCAAACATTTTTAATAAAAACACCCTTGATTAATTGTTTCTTGAGTGGCAACAATAGCAGGTACTTCTCCATGTGTATTTTTGCATACCTTGTGGACTAGCTTTTGTAATTGAGATTCGGCATTATTAAAGAAATCAAGCAATCCATTGTAGAAGAAAGGTTTTCACTGCTGAAACACTTGAGCTAACTTACCTTCATTATGTTGACTAAGTCCATTTGATAATAGCGATCTTGGTGCGCATTCGCTGCTGCCAGTGTTAGGAGGTAGTCGTTCCTCGCATGAGTAGCTTTGGAATTGCACTCTGACCGCCGTGCTTTTAACTATATTGAGAAAGGGGAACACCATGTCACAATAAGTCATCATCATCATCATTTAGTCGACAAGGCAATTGGTATCAACTTCACACAAAAAAAAACAATATTGCCTTTTTTCTCTTCAGTAACATCAAAATTATAAAAAAAACTGTTTAAATTCTTACAAAACAATGCTCGAGTTGAGGAACTTTGCAGAATATTTAACTTTCTGCCCATAATGAGACATTTATAAAAGAAATTGTACTAAAAGCTATTTCATGTACTTCTTCCATTCAAGTCCACTATACATAAAGAGTCCGAAAAGCTCCAAAACGCCCCTGTCGGGTCACCCTAGAGCTCCCTGCTCTCAAATCTACATTGTTGTAGGCAGCAAGCATGTCACAGTGACAGACCCATTCCCATGCAGTACCATGCTCAATAGTAGCCAGTCAGTAAGGCAGGCCTACGGTTGAGTTCAGAGTGGCGGCACACTCGAAGCAGTGATGATCACAGTAGGCCTGCCACAGGAACGTGCTTACTGGCAAGCGGGTCTTAAATCAAACAAACGTTTTTTTTAAAAACGATTGACAAAAAGACAGATTTAGAAAGACTGCTTTGTGAGCACACAAAGCGGTCTTTCCAAATCAAAATGTCACGCCACTGCCGCACACAAGTGCGCACAGGGGCTGACAGGCAGGCCAGGACCCGGAAGCGCTGGCAGTGAAGAGCGGGTAAGTATTTGTGTGTTATGTGTTTTGTTTGTTTGAGTTGAGGGAGGGGACTTGGGTGGGAAGGGAGGTGGCGGCTGTTTTGGGAGAGGGGGATGAAACCCCCAGATTTCAGAGAAAACCTGCAAGAGGGAGCATGGGTGGGGGTTGGAGAATGCCCTTTTTTCGATTTTTGCAGGCTGCCTAAAATCGGCCAAAAATAAATAAAAAGTCTGTCTTTTTGTTAAACAGCCTATAAAAATTGGATAAATGGCATAGAACTGGCAAGTGTGTTGTGTTGGCGCCAGAGAGAGAGCAGGAGCACCAGTCCTGTCCCCACAGATCCTTCTCTACCAGGGAGGAAATGTTCCCCTTCTGCTGAATAAGGAGATCCATAATTTGCTGTCCAAGGGGGCAGAAGGAGGGGTGAGGGGGGGGACTAACCTCGGATGGCAGGAAAACGCTGGTTTACCGAACAGCTGTCAAGAGTGTCACTGTGACAGAGAGAATAATAGGACAAAGCAATACACTCTAGACAGAGAGCAGCCCAAACTAAAAAGGCACCAATGCCCCCTTGTCTGTGCAAATATGTAGGAACAATGGAGCACACTATCGCCCCCTAAGGGTGCGTCTGCAGAGCCTTCAAGTAGAAGCACCAGGCTTGTCCGCATGAAAGTCCCATAACTTCTTGTTTTCATGGAGAAACACTTCCCTTCTGCTGAGTAAGGAAATCTGGCTCGTGAAGGAACCTATTATCTGAGAACTGGTGGAATTCTGAAAACCATGGCCAGGTTGGGACATCCAGAATTAGAGAGGGGTTGATGGATGGTCTGAACTTCAGTCAGAGGGAATGAATACAAGGTCGTTGTTTGACAAATCAAAGAGGTGACCATCCCCAAGATGCTGTGGGCCAGGTGCATATTGGTGAGACAGATCTATTTGCATAAAGCCCCATAGCTGCAAGATCATCTCAAACACAGAGTGCTTGAGGGTGCGTTTGTAGGGTGCATGATGTGATGGAGTATTCCTGGAGCAACTGCTGTGACCTTGCCCTTTTCCTCCAAATGCACTACCAGAAGATTTAAAGTGCACAATCCCAAATCTTTGTTGCTAGGCTGCAGAAAGGAAAACACCTAGTCCCACCTTGATTGTTCAAATAGAACTTAGTAGTCCAGTTGTCCAACAAACCTTGGATGAAATTCTTCTGGGGATGTAGACGAAAGGACTTCAGAAACAGAAAAATCAACTTCAGCACCAGGTGTTCGATATGGTGAACCCTGTCTTGGAGTTTCGAATGGTCCAAAGTCTTATCCATATCCAAATGATCCCCTCTTCGGATTTCCAAGGAATTGTGACTGACATTTCATAAAGGGGTGGATGGAAAGGAGACCGATTGAGAAGAACAAATTACTTGTGCTTCTCGCTAATGTTCTTTCTGATGGGGTGCATTATGGCTCTGCTTGATGCCTCTACGCCCCTCGCACTAGACATAGCGTTGGGCAGTATATATTGAGGTGCCACACCCGTGACCTCAGTTCCACCCCTTTTCCCTAGTGTTCTGACGCAGAGGGACCATGGAACCCAAAAGTGTTCCAAGTAACCGCCAGGTGGGGCAGGTTGGGGAGAGGGGCAGATGAGGAATCGGTGCTAAGAACATTCATCAGAAAGAACATTAAATAGAGGGAAGTAATTTGTTCTTCCAAGGGTTTACTTCCTCCCAGGGATTCATCATCTCTGACAGACTCCCATAACAGTACTGTTAGGAACTTTGGAACAAAGGTTAATGGCCAAAATAAACTGATGACCGAAAGATTGCATACAGAGAAAAAGATGCATTGTGCAACTATGTCCCATTTAAAAGAAAAGCCTTTTGCATTTACTTCCCCAAAGAATTCAGCATCCCACAATGTTTGTTGAAGAACATGACACGGAAAAAGGAAAAAGGAAAGGAAATCTGGGACATCACCACTGCGATGTTCCTGGATTCCCAGTATTCAATGAAAATCCATCTGTATTATGAAGAAGCCCAGCGTAGGGAAAATGAAACTGCAGTTTAAATGTGATTTATATTCATCGACTATATTTAGTATGTTTTTTTAGAGTACACAATTATGAAAATTAGGCCAACCAAATCCATATGTGAAACACCACTGTACAGGAGTTCAGTGACGAGATTTTCATAGGTTTCATTTTACCCAAAATAAGGTGAGATGTAAAGTCATACAGGAACCAGCATTTAAGGTTCCGTTTTATTCTGCTGTGCCCGTAATTCACTTTAAAAACCAGTGTTCAAAACCTCAAGTTAACATGTCTTTATAATTCAGATACAATGTGTCAAGAAAATGTACATGTTAATTTAAGATATATCATTATCTTTTTAACAGTGAAATGTAATGGTAAATGAACAAATGCACTGTGTATTATGGCCCAGACATACATCTATTGCTTAAGGTGAATTCAAAACTGCCAGGGAGTACCCCTTTCTAAAACTGCTGCTGAGGAATTCACAATAACAAAAAATGAAGAGCCTACTGAAAAGGCCTTGGGTCAGTCCAAACCGGTTCTGATAGGCCAGCCCCAGTGTTAGCAGATGGTGAGCAACCTTAAAGAACAAGAATATAGGGGCTCAAACGGCCCATAAGAAATGTCAACACTAAATTTAAATCCCACGCAGGAACAACAAGCTGGTGTGGGGGGAACTGATTGCATAATTCCCACAAAAATGCATTACTGTGTGGATCGTGAAGAATGAGCCCTGATTAGAGGTTCTCTTAACAAACAAAATAGCAGTAACGTACCCCTTCACAGGGCAGATCTGCCGACCCGTCTGGGTCAGGGAAAGGAGAAAATATAGTACAGAGGACATGGGACAAGTAAACTAATCCGGATCCCTCTCCAGGCACCAATCCAAAAATGCAGGGCACCTGTAGGCATAAATAACCTGAGCCTAGAGGAGCATGTGCAGGAAGACATCCAACAAATTCCACTTCTGATATCTCAGCAGCCAGGCATAAAGATTCAGATAAGATCGGGTGGAGCACTGGCCCCTCCAATTTGGAGAGCATATCCACTCTATGCGGAAGGCGCAAGGGAGGGCAGATGGAAATGTCCAGGAACTCTGGGTACTCTGTGCTCCGGGGTGTGGCGAGTCAGAAGGAGGACACAGACTCACTTTTGACATGATGTCTAATGATTTATTAAAGTA
This sequence comes from Ambystoma mexicanum, assembly GCF_040938575.1. Lineage (NCBI taxonomy): Eukaryota > Metazoa > Chordata > Amphibia > Caudata > Ambystomatidae > Ambystoma > Ambystoma mexicanum. The sequence continues at coordinate 979,589,929 of NC_090941.1, forward strand.
AAAGGACAAAGCCTATCTTTCCCTATAACTATGGGTGGCCCCTGCCTATGTTATTAACTAAGGTGCTCGTCAGTCAGTCGTGAACGTTCAAAAGAAATAAGTCTGCTGTCCAAAACTACACTTCCTGATCCTACCAATATGAAAACTAACCTAGGTCTGGAGGAGGAATCCCTTCTCCTGAGGTTAATTCTGGTACCAGACCTTTTAGTATGTGATATGCAAATAGTCTCTTGCAACTTCTTGAATTAAACTTTTCAGTTCCTTTATTGGGTCAATGTGCGCTCTCTTCTTTGTGGATATCCTTCTTGGGGTTCTTTTAATAGTTCTTTTTTCTTGTCTGTGCTTTTCAACGTATCCCTAAAAATTAACCAAGCTTTCTTGGGTTTTGCTTGATATGTCTTCAATTGCATATTTTCTCTAAACTCTTTTCCATATCTTGTTTCCTCTTCAAGCTTATATAGGTTTTGTACAAGATGTCAAGTTATGTTCCTATTTTCCCATGGTATTTGTATCCATTATAGTCTTCTCTCATTTAGCTGCTCAACAGTTCTTTTTCTAAAGTTATAAGAATTGAACTTGATTTGTTTCAAATTTAACTCTGTTTCAGACTTTCTACTGGGACGAGTTATGATTCCCTGGAGTCCTCCCAGGCCTGCCGTTCTCTCGGTTACCTTAGTTGCGGTAGGAGAACGTCTTCAGGAGCCTTCTTCCTTGGTGATCGTCTTTCGGTTCACAGACCGCAAACACCCTTGCTTCTTCGGCATCGCTCTCTGTGGTTTCCTTTCACTTCACGGTGTCCCGGTCCTCTGTTGCGCGACCAGACACCCTGCAGCATTCTATGGCTGCTGGCATCTACAATGTCGTCCGGACCTGCTGTCCAACACAGATTCCAGTCTAGTGTCTGTCTGTCTGTCTGTCTCATATATATATATATATATATATATACACATATATATATATATATATATAAGATCACAGTCTATATAACAATTTGTTCGCTGCACTCTTGGTATTTCAGAGAATCTGGTATGATCGTTTCTTCGTCCCAGTCTTGGTATTTAACAGACTGTGGTATTGTAGTATACCTCATGTAAGCCATAGTATGCACCGCTGGAGGGAGTTCCTCACGGGAATGGGAGTCGTTGTCCCCAAAGGGGGAGTCTCTCCCGGTGACTTCTCAGGCATTGCAGAGCATGCTCACCTCTGTAGCCTCACGGGGGCAGATTCCCCCTTGGGGAGAAGGGACGTATTCCCTCAATTCGTCACAGGGGTCCATCTGTAGTGTAAGAAAGGCATGGTATCAAAGTAAGACAGACACTAATGACCACAGTTCAACAGTGTTTATTGATGATGGTTTAGATAAATGCTTATCTAAACCAAAATCTAAGATGGGAGCAAGCTACAACCATCAAATAATAATAAGGCAGTCCTAGTGGAGCCTCGTCAAAATAAAAGGGCCTATACTAAAAGAAATAATTGCCAATCCTTGCCGCTAAGTTCCAAATAGTGTGGGGTAATGTTCCTGAAAAAGAAAGAGAAGAGGTGTTAAAAAATGATAAGCCAGGATGTTCAGGCCATTGGCCTCCCTTCCACACGTTTTCAGCACGGGACCAAGCGGTTCACTCGAGTATAGCACACTCATGAGGATACAGTTCCCTTACAAGCATCAGCGTCTTCTATGCCCAAGTCTCTTAAGTTATCAAAAGTCTCTTGATTCAGAGGTCCTCATGTATCAAACAAATGAAAGATTCCTTTCCAAGTAATCAAGTATAGTGATTCACTCTTCACCATGGATCCCCCTCAGCCGTGCTCAGATCCCTTTTGCTTCCACAATTTCTTCTCGGGTGACTCATGGCTGACCTCAGAACCCCCTCAGTCGGGCTCAGATCCCCTTTTCACAATTAGTCTCCCTCGGACCAATTAATTATAAATTAGTCACTGTAGTGACCGGTCTACTATCAGTGTCTCCGACTCACCGGCTGTGCTGACTTTACTGGCACTGCTTTGTTGTGGGAGCCAAGGACAGTACCACGGCAGCAATCGCTCCTCCCCATCTCAGCTATCGGTGTGCGTGAGCCCTGGGTACCTTCAACACACAATGCACCTTTCTTCAGCTTTAATTCCCAGACGTATGTTTCTTATTCATGAGGGCTCATGAAAGAAGTGGTTTTCCTCCAAAAAAAAGGTCAAGGGCAATTTCCTCCTTGCAGCTCTTTCTGGTCTTTCCATCTTTCTCCTCGTATTAAACTGCCATCTCGGAACTGCTGATTCCTCATGTGTTTAGTTTTGCTCAGAGTGTGCTTTCATGCTCCACCTTTTATCCGTTTGCGGAAGTGTGATGGAAGTCAGGTGTGTGTAATTATCATTAAGTGCCCGACTCTGCCTGACCCCTGTGTTGGGACATGTCAGGTATACAGCTCGGGGGTTAGACTGTTTTCTCTCACAGTGAGCTATCCATGAGAAAGTGTTTGTGTCTAGGAAATGGGGTGGGGGGTTGAGTTCCTAGGTATCCTACCTGGTAGGATGGTGAAAAGGTGTTATAAGGAAGCGGATACCGCGTCTCACCCCCGGTGTCCCACTTCCACTCCCTGAGGACCCCTCATCCAGGTGATCCTGCCGCACTGGTGGATCACCGCAATCATTGTTGTAATCATTGTATCTTTGTAACTAAGCTTGAAGTATATTTATCTATGGTGCACCCAGTTACACAAGGGTTGGGAGCGCATTATCAAATAAATAAACAAACAAACCCCCAGGAACTGGATCCAAAACCGGTGGCTGTGTCCTGGCCAACTGCATGACAAATCCCTGGGGACTGGCGGGTGAGACACCTTCATGTTTCTCACAGAAGTGATCAAAATCAACGTGGACCCCAACAGGCATAGCCTCGCGAGAACTAGCTGTAAGGCGAGGATCCGTTGGAATGCATAGAGGAAGTCCACTTGCCTGTCATTGCGTCCCCTAGACCACCCTTTCAAAGGAATTCCGTGGAGCAGAATAACTTGCACTTGCTGTTCACACTGGAAGTGGAGAGCGCCACCACTGGGAGAAAATCTCCACAAGAACTTCCTGAGAGAGATCCCACTTGTGGAAGGCTACATTCCGTATGCTCAAGGCAGCCACAATGCGATTTTCCATCCCAGCGAGATGGGCTGCCAGTAGAGACACATTGTTCTCCAGAGCACAGAACCACAGTGGCATTGCTCCTCTGCACTTGGTAATGTAATGCATGGCCACTGTGTGGTATGTGAAAGTAAGCGTCCACCAATAAGGCAGTTAACCCCCTCAATGAGAGGCAATAAACGACACACCCCAGGGGGGAATGAGACAAAGACCAAGTGCGGGTGAAGTTAAAAGGTTTTTAACTAAATCGATATAGGGCATGCAAAGGACTCTGCAAACTCGGAGAGCGCTGTGTCTGACAATAGCAAAGACAGTTAGTTATATTACAAAAACACATCATGCATGAGCTAAGCTATAGGGGCCCCATAGTCTTGGGGATTGGATGGCGACGTCTAGCTACTATGTAGTCTATATGTTCGGTGCTCCAGGATTGAAGTGGATCCACGTGGTGGCATCACGATGTACTTGGGTCAGCTGGGCTCGTCGGGGTGGAGCTCCAGGGCACTGGTTGTCAACGGAGATTCACCACTTTGGTTCTAGAGAGTTGCCCTTCTGGCCATTCATACACATTCATCACACTTATTTATGCCAAGTTGTTATGTTAAACTTCTAACACAACAATCTGATACCTGGGTGGGGACACAGGAAGGCAGTATGCAATAAGAGGCTTTTTCCATACATCGTAAAGTTGTCATTAACAAAGGGTCCAGTCTCATGGGTCCAGGTGTCTTATCAGGGGGCATGGGTCAAACTACCTTCATCATTTTATCCTGTTAGATGCAGTAAATGATGGCTCTGGGGGATGTTTGCACAAGGTTGGATACCTGTCTTTGTGGTCTGTTGAATTTGGGGTGAACTGGGATACCATTAGGTCAGAGGGGGCACCAAGCTGGCACCTCAAAGGCAGCGGGATTTAGGACCGGGTAGCTCGGAATTCACTTAGCCTGGCCATGGCAGGAAACAGTGGTTGTATGGCGGCCTCTGACATGGGGGAGGTAAATACTTTAAGCGGGTCCAGCAGGACTGTAGGGCGGTGAAGCTGTGCTGCTCGAACACCAGCAAGCCCCGGCGGGCCTCGGCAGGAGGAGGGGGGGGTGGCCTTGTAACAGTGTGCGAGTCTCTATTCACTGGGCTGCACAAATACTATTAGAGAGGACACATGCTAAGGCTGGGGGGCATTAGGTAAACTACACATTTCTGCGTTTACATGTGCTTATATTACTAGGTTCATAACAATGGAGGATTTTCATTGGCACATACATTATATGACGTTAGTCGGTCTTATGCTTGCAATTGATGAGAAAGGTGTACATATAACAAACGTGAGGTAGTGTTAGGTTGGGTTACATACTCAGGAGCAAGAAAGCAATGTGTTAATCTAAAATTTTGGTTACAATAAAAACTGCCTCAATGCTCTAGGTGATTTGCGTGCAATACAACATATTTCATCACATCATCCACAAGCATTTTATATATTGCTTTTTCCATTACCCTTTTTACAATAGCAGCAAACAGTTGGTACAAGGTGGATTTTTGAGTGGTCGTACACTGGGCCTCAGGACATGACAGTGTCGCGGGGGTGGGCGGGGATCATCTTGCTTTAATACGAGTGGCTTGCATTGTACGTTTTAGCACTATTCAACACGCACCCTTTAGCAGCATGGATAAGACTGGGGAGCTCAAAGGTTTAGCATTCATGTTTAACACTTCATCTGAGAGAAAGGGGCTGAGGGTAATGAGCACCATATATCACAAGCGCAGGGGGATAGGCACAGGGTCGGGGTATATTTGATAGGGACGGCTTTTGTTCTTTCCCAGACCCCAACTGCAAGTCTGGTCACTTCTAGGGCAATGATGTACTGCGGAAGGTAAATGATACAGTGTTTGTTCTGTTATTTGTTCGAGTCTAGTTGCTCTTGAGAACGGGCCTTCAGCGGATCTGCCATGGGGGGAGGAAGGGAGAAGTGCAGGACTCTGTGCGCGATCAAGTAAGGGCCGAGCTGCAGCGTTTGTACTCAGACTGTTCTACTGGGGCCTGGGTTCAGTGTACTCAAAATTGAGTCTTGGCGTGTTACAAAAATGGGGTCTATGTTACGCTATACGACGGGCCGTGCAGCCTCACTTGTCGATCCGCAGCCGCCCTACCTCCCGGACCCAGGTGCATGGGGGGCTGCCGACGAGTCATGGGCCTCACGTAGGTGGGCAATGTGGGGGAGGGGGGTCCTAAAGACCTGTCCTCCCATACATATGTCAGGACAAGCACATTCCTGCCATGTACCGGAGGAAGGAAAGCAATTGGGGTCAGCCTGATCGCACTCAATTCTATCAAGTTGATGTGTTCTCAGGACTCCGATGGAGACCACAGGCCGCTCACCTTCAGGTCTTGCAGCGTATCAAGAACTAATCTGGGGGGCGTGGTCTGCACGCATGCTGTGAAGACAGGCTCCCGTGGAGCTCCGTCCGTGATCCTTGCAAACACAAATACTATCGCTTTCACTGGGCTGTGAATCAAGAACAAACCAATCGATATTGGAGGGGAACCGCATCCCACCACTAGACACGATTCTGGAGGCGAACCGGAGTGAATTTAGTGGTAAACGAGTACCTTGAACTGGTGCCCCCGGAACCCACAAGATGGCGGCGCCCGCTGCGGAATGTATCTGAAGGCGCGGCCGCCCCAGGTTACCCTGCACAGCGCCCCAACACAGGACGCGCTGCCTCGCCGAAGCTGACAGGGCGGACCGTTTGAGCCTCAGCTCCACCCCAGCTTTAGAGACTTTGCGGTGGAGTTGCCGGGGCTGCAACTAGAGCCCGACAGCGAGAAAAACAGCCCAAGGATAGCACGACATCGAGGAGCGAACAAGGCGGGTCGCCTGCCCCTCGGGCCGCATCTCAGCCCATGCTAACGCGTATGGCCGCAGGACCTGGGGACCGGGGCACCGAGGCCAACTACGCTGTCGTCGGAGGAGGAGCTCAGGAGAGCTAAGCAACAGGAGGCACTGCCGGACCTCGAGGGACCAGGATCACCAGCCAGCACGGAATGCGAGGAGAAGGCGCCTGCGACGGCCGTGTAGGCAGAGGGAGAAATAGCGGGGATCACCGGAACGCAGGAAGCACATTTGAGCCCCGGCAAGCTGCAGGGCGGCAAGTGAGAAGAAGCGGGCCCCCCCCTCTATCCAAGTAAGTCAGACACCCCGTAAAACAGCCAGCACACTGGGGGTAACCACTCGACCCACCAACCCCGAACAGACCGCGGAAAGATACGTGCTCCCACGGAGCAGGAAGACCCCCAGTAACTGGGGAGACTAGAGCCAGGGCAATGGTTCCAGCGGCATAAGCTGGGCTGCTGAGAGGGCAGAACGCAATAACCCCCGGTTTGGCCACACCCAGCAACGGGGAACAATCATTTTTAACATCTTTCCGCCCCGCTGCACCGCGGGGCTCTTGTGCTCGAATCCACACTTCAAAGGGCCAGAGAGTCATTGAAGTAAGACACTCCCTGCGACTCAGCAGCAAGCAGACGCACCACGCTGGGTTGGTGTGGCAACATCTGGTTAACTGATGCTTGGCCTTCCAGACACACACTTTCAGCTCTAAGCCCATGGTGGGGCAAGATCTACAAGCTAGGAAAGATGCAAGATGCAGTGACCAGCTAAACCTGGGCGAAGTGGCCACTTAGGCGGCGCCCCAACCACTTGATCAGGTCACCAGGATAGCAGGTCGCACCAACTGCAATCGCGGCAGAGCTGGGGCAGAGCTCCTGAGGCCAGGGAACCGTTGGGGGCTACACCTAGCCAGTTCTAGCAGTCAGTACAGCTGAGGTAATACCCCAACTAATCATCCTGAAAACATAGGAAGCTGTGTTGGGCGATTACTGTCACACCTAAGCCACCTGACACTGTTCTGTTGGATGACCCTGTCTAAAGGGGTCATAGCTCCTGCTAAAAGAACTGAAACTCGAAATAGGGTCCGCAGAATAGATCTTCATACCGCACGGACCCGAACCTGCAGATCCAGAAGCAGGGGATGTCTTCCCCCTAAAAGTAAACTGAAATTGCTCACAATGGATTCCTTCACGACAGTTAGACCCCAGAGACAGTCACAGCAGGACCGGGAAGCCTCGGAAGAACCGTCCCAACAAGGGGAGGACCTTAGACATGCGCAAGTCCTACAAGCAATAGCGGCCCTCCGTACATCACTCGAAGGGAGGATGGAAGAGATGAAATCGGATATACAACTTATGCGCCAGGACGCCCGCAACCTGACTGAAAGGGTCACTGTGGCCGAAACCACCCTGCAGGATAATGTAGAGAGTACCCGAGATCTCAAGACAAAGGTCCAAGAGCTGACACAACAAGTGGCAAGGCTGGAGGCGCGCTCCGAAGATGCTGAAGGGCGAGCCCGCCGAAATAACATTCGCATACTAGTGGTCCCTGAAGATTTGGAAGGCCCAGACCCGACAGACTTTATAGAAACATTGTTGCTACAGGAAATAGGCCCCGGGAACCTCTCCCAGGGGTTCTCTGTGGAAAGAGCCCACAGATCCCTCCAGAAGCGTCCCCCGCCCGGATCCCACCCTCGCCCAATCATAGCCAAAATTCTAAATTTTCGAGACCGGGAAATCATACTGCGATACTCCAGGGAAGGAGGAGAGATCAAGAGAAAAGATTCGACTGTAGTCATATATCCTGATTATACCCCTGCAGTGCAAAGGGCGAGAAGGAACAAGTTACTTACCTGTAACTGTTGTTCTCCAGCATGGGTCTGGCATGGATTCACGTGCTCATGAATATTCCCCATCGTCAGGCTGGGAATCCTCGGTAAAGAAAAAAAAAAAACAGTATTAGTTTCGTTTCTGATCTGTCTTTCGTAGTAGTAACCAATCACTGATCTCTGTGTCATACTGACCACAGCCAATGACTGCCCTCTCCCTAAGCCCCGCCTCTGGCAGTCATCTTCAGATTTGGTAGCACGTGAAGTGGCAGTATGACCAAGTGAAGAGCCGTAGAGGGGTAGGCGGGAGGGTTCGCATGTGAATCCATGCCAGACCCATGCTGGAGAACAACAATTACAGGTAAGTAACTTGTTCCTTCTCCAGCATGGGGTCTGGCATGGATTCACATGCTCATGAATAAAAGAATACATAGCAGTACACACATGCACAACCACAGGAGGTGGCAAAGGCTCAACATTAAGCATTACCTCAAACTCAACATTAAGCAATTCTTATCTCCTCACCAGGCTCACCTTAGGCGAACAGGTTGCGCAGCACTGCTTGGCCGACCCTGGACTCCTCCCTGGAATCCCGATCGAGGCAGTAGAATTTCTTGAAGGTGTGCGTCGACCTCCACGTAGCAGCCCTGCAGATGTCCAGCAAGGGCACACCAGATAGGAACGCCGTGGTAGCTGCGATCGCTCTGGTGGAATGGGCTCTCGGACGGCCAGGCAGCGGTCGGTTTGCCAACCGATGACAGTACATGATACAGCCGGAGAGCCATCTGGAAATGGAGGCCTTCGAGAGAGCCTTCCCCTGATTGACAGGTCCAAAGTTCACAAAAAGTTGTGACGTCTTCCGAAAACACTTCGTGCGGTCCACGTAGAACTTCAGCGCTCTAGCCACATCCAGCGAGTGCAAAGTCCTTTCAGCCGGCGACGAAGGCGACGGGAAGAAAACAGGCAACACCAAGGGTTCGTTGAGGTGGATGTCCGACGGCACCTTGGGCATGAAGGAGGGGTGCGTCCTGAGCACCACCCTCGTGTCGTGAAAAGTCAAGTACGGGGGCTTGCAGGAAAGGGCCTGGATCTCTCCCACCCGTCGTGCGGAGGTGATGGCCACAAGAAACGCGGTTTTCCACGACAAGAACTTCAACGGAGCCGAGTGCAGAGGCTCGAACGGAGGTCCCATGAGCTTGGTCAGCACCACGTTGAGCTCCCACGCCGGGGCCGGACCCTTCACAGGCGGGAACGATCTGAACAGTCCCTTCATGAATTCCTTCACCAGACGATGAGACCACAAAGACGTCCGCCCCGTGGTTCTGGTGTATCGGGAGATCGCAGCAAGATGAATCTTGATGGACACGTGCGCCAGTCCAGCCTTGGCCAGCGTCAGTAGGTACGGCAGTACCTGGGGAGCCGTAATCCGCAGAGGGTTAATCTTCTGTGCGCGGCACCAGACAGAGAACCTCTTCCATTTGTGTCCATAGCATTTAAGAGTTGAGGACGCCCTGGCCTTTGCAAGAACCTCTCTGCAGTCGGCCGGTATGTCGTAGCCTCCAAACTCTAACGCTGCAGGAGCCAGGCCTGCAAGTTCAGCGACTTCGGGTCGTGATGGAGGATGGCGCCTCCTTCCCTGGAGAGAAGATCCGCGTCCACTGGCAACTTGATTGACAGGGACGCTGACAAGTCCAGAAGGTCCGGGAACCATATCTGTCTTGGCCACGCAGGTGCGACGAGGATCATCCTGCACCGTGACCTCTTGAGCTGGTTGATGAGCCGGATCAGCAGCGGCAATGAAGGGAACGCATAGAGGGACAGGCCCTCCCAGGGGAACGAGAAAGCATCGCCCATGCTCCTCGGCTGGGGAAACCTGCTGGCGAACCTCCGGCACTTGGAATTTGCCGCCGTCGCGAACAGGTCGATCTGGGGTGTGCCCCACCGTCGGAAGAGGCGGTCCACCAGATCCTGTCGTAGTTCCCACTCGTGGCACGAGCGCAGCTCTCTGCTGAGCGAGTCGGCGATGGTGTTCTTTATTTCTGCCAGATGAAACGGCACCAGAAACATCTCTTGGGCGACGGCCCAATGCCACAGGTCCTGTGCCTCCTTGGACGGGGCTGGGGCTCTGGTACCGCCCTGCTTCCTGATGTAGAACATGGTGGTGGTGTTGTCTGTGAAGATCCTCACCACCTTGCCCTTGAGGGACGGAAGAAAAGACCTGAAGGCCCAAAACACTGCACGGAGTTCCAGGACGTTGATATGGAGGGACCTCTCCGCCGGCAGCCAAAGACCCCTTGCGTGCAGGTTTTCGGTGTGCGCTCCCCACCCTTCCAGGGAGGCATCCGTGGTCACTGTCTTCTGGTGGCCCGGGGTCTGGAAGTCCATGCCCGCCGTCAGATGCGCGCGGGTGCCCCACCACTGGATCGCTCGTCGGAAACTCTCGTCGAGTGTGATCCTGTCCTCGAAGCCGCCCGTCGTCTGGATCCAGCGAGCGTCCAGGAACTCCTGCAACGGGCGCATCCGAAGCCTGCACAGGCGGATGAGATAAATGCAAGACAACATCATTCCGAGGAGGGACTTGACGGATCTCACCCTGGCCGCGTCCGCAACCAGCATGCGCTGCACCTTGCCCAAGATGGCCCTCGTCCTTTCCTCCGACGGAGAGGCCAGAAGCGACACTGTGTTGAGCCTCGCTCCCAGAAACAGTGCGTCTTGAAAGGGCACCAGTTGGGACTTGGCGTAGTTTATGGAGAATCCCAGGTCCGTGAGTAGTTGGACGGTCCTTGCCGTGTGCTCCGCGGCAAGCTCCTTCGTCTTCGCTCGGATGAGCCAGTCGTCCAGGTAGGGGTAGACGTGGATCCCCTCTTGACGCAGCTGTGCCGCCACCGGTGCGAGGCACTTGGTGAACACCCTGGGTGCCGACCTCAATCCGAAAGGAAGGGCTCTGAACTGGTAGTGACGCCCTTGGACCACGAACCTGAGAAACTTTCGGTGTCCCTTTAGGATGGGGATATGGAAGTAGGCATCCTCCAAATCCAACGACGACAGGAAATCGCCCTCCTCCAGTTGACCCAGGATGTGTTGGAGGGTGACCATCCGGAACTTCTGTGCCTTGATGAATTTGTTCAGTCGTCGTAGGTCCAGGATGGGACGCCATCCTCCCGTCTTCTTCTTCACTAGGAAGTATCTTGAGTAAACTCCAGAGCCCCGAAGCCTCTTTGGGACGAGCTCGATGGCGCCCTTCTTCAGCATCGCCTTTACCTCCAAGAGAAGTTGAGGGACGTGATGTTCTTTCCTGGCCACAGGGGGGACGCGCGTGCACCTCTTTAGAAACTCGAGCGCGTGACCCTGAGCCAGGGCGTCCAGCACCCAACGGTCGGTGGAGATGGACTCCCACGCGCTGACGAAGCTCGCCAGCCGGCCTCCCACCGGGGTGCTTCGGTGGGGGCCCGACCCCACGGCCGGTTCAGTCCTGCTTCGACGAGGCTTTGCCGCCTTGTCCTCCTTGGCGACGACGGCGGGGTCCGCCTGACTTGCCTCGTCCCCTGTAAGCTTCCTGTGACGACGAACGGGCCGCTTGATGGTAGGTGGAAAATCCGCCGCTGGAACCTTTGGAGGCACCCCGTTTGCCTCCGCCGCTCCGAAAGGGCGGCCGCCGTTGCTGGAGAACCCCAAGAGCCCGGGCCGTCTCCGTGTCCGCCTTGATGGCTTGAAGGGAATCGTCCACTGTTTTCCCAAACAGGTTGTTCCCGTCGAACGGCATGTCCAAGACTCTGGTCTGCACGTCCTGACGGAAGTCAGTAGCCTTGAGCCATCCACGCTGCCTAAGGCACACGCCGTTGCCCAACTGGCGAAATCCAGTGTCAGCGATGTCCGTCGCAATCGTAATGGCGTGGTCCGACGCCACCTCTCCTTCCTGCAAGATCTCTAGGGCTTCCGCCCTCTTGTCGTCTGGTAGGAAGTCCAGCAGGGGGGCCAGTTTGTACCACAACTCCCTGTCGTAGCGGGCTACGATAGCCAAGGTGTTGGCCGCCTTAATCGTCGTTACTGCCGATGAGATGACTCTGCGTCCCATCGTGTCTAATTTCTTTCCCTCGCCGTCCGGCGGGGAGTTTGACGTAGAGGCCGCGCCCCCCCCCGCTTTCTTCCTGGCCGCCGCGGAGACGACCGAGTCCGGGGTCAGCTGTGCCCGAAGGCACAAGGGGGCCGCGTCCGGGACCCAGTACTTCTTCTCGTACCGATCCCTTCTAGCCGGCGTCGTGGATGGGTTCTTGAGGAGGGCGAGGCCCTCATCCCAAATATCGTCTAGTAGAGGTACAGCGAGGACCGTCTTCCTCTTGGTCTCGCGCCGTTGATAAAGGAAACCTTCCTTCTTCTCTTCCGGGCAGAGCTGGAAAAGCTCAGATGCCCTGGCGATCATGGAGTGAAACGATCCAATCTCGTCGGGCGGGGAAGCCCGGGTGGGAGGTGACGACGGGAGATCCTCGTCGTAAACCTCGTCGTCTGTACCCGTCCCGGCCGTGTCAGTCCCTGTATCATCCCCACGTGTCGTGGACGGGGAGGAGGGCTGAGCAGGGCGCGATGGCTGAAAAGGAGGTAGAGGATGAATCCTTCTTCTCTTAGGAGGAGGGCTCCCAGAAGGGCCTGGCTCCGGGTCCCCCGTCGGGAGCGGTTCCTCCGTTGGTGGTAACGTCAGTCTCGTCCTTATCTCCGAGCATAAGGACTGTATAGCCAACAAAATGGCCGCCGAGTTGTCTTGCGGCACTGGTTGAGGGAGTTCCGACGGGCGATCAGGAGCCCCGTCGGCACCCTCGACGCCCTCGTCGTCTTCCACGTCGGGGTACCTCCCGACAGGATGGCCTTCTTCCACGCCAGAGCCGTGGCCTAAGACTTCGATCAGCTCCTCCTCAGAGGTTGTGGCCGAGTCCACGACGACCTCCTGCCCCCCCTTTTTCTTCTCCGTCGGAGGTTTCATGGGGGTCCTGTTGATGGGCATGAAAGAGGACTCCCTCCGCGGTGGCAGGGAGATTCTGGGCCCCGAGGTCGCCACCAAAGGTGTAGCCTCCACAGGCTGAGCCAGGGCCGCCGCCACTGTCTAGATAGAGGCCTTGGCCGGATGGATCAAGGCTTTCACCACCTTAGGTGCGCTAACCGCCTTCTCCTTGGGGGGAGGGTCACCACCTCGCTCCCCCTCCGATGGGGCCTTAGGGCACGACCGGGTTATCTCCATGAGTTTTGCCGGGTGCTCGCCCTTCCTCTTTCCCGAGCCAGAGCGTTGGCTCGTGGTTGATGGCGCCGGGGAGGATGCGCCCTGCCTGGCGCCCGTAGAGCCCGACCGTTCGGCGCTCCCGGTGCCAGCGGACTTGCGGTGCTTGGCCTTCTGTTGGACCCCCGTCGCCGGGGCGCCCTCAAAGGTCTTAGAAGACCGCTCGGACTTCTTCTTCTTCTTCTCGCCTGACGGGCTCTTTCCTTCCAGCCAGTTGGCGAGACGTTGACGGCGGTCCTTCATGGTCCGCTCCGACATATTGCCGCAAAACGCACAGTCCTTCTCCACGTGCGTCTTGTCCTCATGCAGGCAGTAAAGGCAAAGGGAGTGTTCGTCCTCCTTAAAGACATTCTGAAGCTGGCATCCAGGGCAGACCCTGAACAGCTTTCCGGGCGTCGAGCTTCCCTTCTCCTGTGCCATGCTCGAGAAGGGCCTGAGAAACTTCTGGAATCCACCAAAAGCGTGCTCGACGAAATCTTCACCCTTGAGGGGCGTAGAAGAATCCGGCACGGGTCCCCGTTGATCGGATAAAGAAACGGTGGAGCTTGAGGCTCTTTTGACCGAAAAAAGAGAAATTTTTCTAAGAAAAAACGCGAAAAAAAGCACTAACGCTCGAGAGCAATAGCACGAGGATCCCAACACTTGAACGTGCGGTAAAAATCTGAAGATGGCTGCCAGAGGCGGGGCTTAGGGAGAGGGCAGTCATTGGCTGTGGTCAGTATGACGCAGAAATCAGTGATTGGTTACTACTACGAAAGACAGATCAGAAACGAAACTGATACTGTTTTTTTTTTCTTTACCGAGGATTCCCAGCCTGACGACGGGGAATATTCATGAGCATGTGAATCCATGCCAGACCCTATGCTGGAGAAACTCCTTCATCCCAATAAAGGCTCGACTAAGGAAACTCAACTTAAAATACATGCTGCTGTACCCATCACGCCTTAAGATCCTCTATAAAGGAAAAGCGATATTCCTGGAGATATTCTAGCAAACATGTGGCTAGAACACAATAATCTGGCTGACGACAAGGAAGATCCACCAAGAACAGATCAGGGCTGACCCCACTCTCGCCGCGGAGGGGATAAAAAAAAAATAGGTGTTTTTCCCCACATAAAAACAGGCAGCAGACAAATATACCACAATAAAGTCTTATTGCAAAGTAAGCTAAACCGGACGAGAGCTCGGAGGAACATACGAGTGAAGTAAAGTCGACCCCCCGTATCAGAAACTGTGTAGGCAGTTTGCTTACACGCAACCTGATCCGGAAGGCCAGGAGTGGCCTGGAAGGCTCAGGATCCCCTGAGCGCTGCAAGTTAAAAGCACCTGCTACGGGGCAGTTCGAGTTGTTTTGTTTGTTTTCCCCATTCAATACAATGGGAGTTACCCAAGTTAATAAATCTCCAACAAGTGAAGCGGAAGATGCTGGGGGAGGGAGACGGGAGGGGAGAGGGCTGGGTCTGGGCGAACATGCCGAGGACGCTGCTAGTGTCCGGCCTGAAGCAGTGGAAATCCCATTAATCCGATATGGCAGCGAACGCTAAAATAAAGATAATGACTTGGAATGTGAGGGGCTTGGGAACTTATTTACGTCGGAACAGAATCGAGTCCTATTTGAACCGAAAGGGAGTGCAAATAGCACTGCTACAAGAGACCCATTGCACGGCGGACTCCCTGGCTAAACTGGGTGAACACTGGGGAGGACAAGGTGTTGGAACCTCTTACTCCAGATATGCTAGAGGGGTGTACACTTGGATTCACCCCCAACTCCCATTCCATTTAGTTAGGTCCGAAATAGACCCGGAGGGCAGGTTTACAATATTATGGGGCCGATTGGAACAGGAGGAGGTATGTATAGTGAACTCCTACCTCACCAACACTAACATTCCAGCACACTTAAACTCCATGTATGCCAGAATTACACCATACAGACATGGCATCTTTCTCTGGGGGGGAGACTTTAATTGTGTCCGTGACCCGAACCTTGATAGGTCCTTGCCTCACCCGAAGGGTCCCTCAGCAGCAACGTTGGCCCTGTCCCTATTAATTGACAGATTGAACCTCGCTGACACTTGGAGAGAGCAGCACCCCGACGCCCGGGGTTACTCGTATTTCTCCTCCCCGCATGGTCTTCATACGAGGATAGACTATGTTTTCATAGGTAAAGAACACCTGGCACAAATAGAAGGAGCACAGCACCTAGGGAGAACCATCTCTGACCACTCGCCACTACTAGTAGAATGGAACCATGCTGGCCCTAGACCCCCTATTCCTATGTGGAGAATGCCGATAGATGCCCTGGGAGATCCAGTGTTTAGGGGGGGGCTACTCGAGTTCATAGACAGCTACATTGAGAGGAACACAGGAAGTGTTGACCACCTGAGCATGTTGTGGGACGCCCTAAAAGTAGTAACGAGGGGGGAAATCATAACGAAAGCTGGGGGCATTAGGAGACAGCTTCGGGGAGAATTAGACAGGTGGGAACAAGAGATTGAGCAACTTGAGGCCACCCCAGTGAATACTTACCAGAGGGAGAACAACCTCCAAAAAATTAGAGTTAAATGTACCTTAGCATGGGATAGGCTAAATAAATTCGATTATGCCACCAAGACTAATAAAATACACACAGAAGCCGACAGACCAAGTAGAATGTTGGCCTGGCTCTGCAGGAAAGAACACCCCAAGCACACAATCACCGCAATATAAGATGATGTAGGGAAGATAGTGCAAACACAGCAAGATATAAACGTGACTTTCAAGAGCTTCTCTGAGAAACTCTACTCTCACAAGAACCAGGTCCCCCGAGAACAAATCATAGACACCCTTGAGGAGGTAGGACTCCCCAAACTGACGCCCGAACAGTCTGAGGCCCTGGACGCAGATGTTACAGCTGAGGATATAACGGAGGCAATTAAGTCACTGGCCACCGGTAAGACCCCAGGAAATGATGCGCTACCCACTGAGTTCTATAAAACATACGCGACCTCCTTAACACCCCTATTACACGCAGTCTTTCAAGAAGCACATGAGAGAGGGATATTGCCTGACAGTATGAGGGAGACCCTATTGATCCCGATCATTAAGCCTGATAAACCCGCTGACAAATGAGACTCTTTCCGCCCAATAGCTATACTAAACTATGATATAAAAATATTAACAATGGTATTAGCAAGTAGATTGGCTAGAATCATAGGGGACGTAGTACACGGGGATCAGTGTGGCTTCATACCGGGCAGGAACACGACCATGAATTTACACAGAGTGCAACAGATTATTGCTCAGACTGAGACTAGCAAGGAGACATATGCACTGTTGTCTCTTGATGCCATCAAGGCGTTTGATTCTATATTTTGGGAATGGCTCGTGGCGGTTTTAGAGGGATTCGGCTTTGGCCCGGGATTCATTAGGTGGATTAGGATACTTTATACCAAACCTAGGGCCAGAGTAAAAACAGGGAAATACATATCTGAGGCCTGAGACATATGCAGAGGCACCAGACAGGGATCCCCACTTTCCCCCATGCTCTATGTACTGGGACTGGAACCTATTGCTATCTATTTCCGAAACCAATTCTTTGATGCTGGGATACGACTGGGAGGCATAGACCACATTATCTCTCTTTACGCGGACGACGTGCTACTATATAACAGGGACCCATACAACAATGTACCCACAATGTTGGACTTCTTAGACAACAAGCTTTCGGGCATACAATTCAGCAGGGCAAAGTCCTGCCTATTCCCTCTGGCAGGCCTCAAGGACAAAGACGTAACAGAACTTCCTTTAGTGGGAATACGGTGGGAGCGGACCTTGTTCAAATATTTTCTAGGGCTACACATAATGCATACACCCACACTAATGCTTGAACACAACACGAAGGCCGCAATCCCCGTCCTGAGAAAATCCATGAACTTCTGGGCAAAACTTCCCCTATCCATGATGGGCAGAGCCTCAATAATTAAAATGATTGTCCTCCCCAGATTATTGTACGGGTTTCAAAATGTACATTATTACATCAATGCGCTTTTTTTCCGCCTATTAGAAAGGATACTCCGAGATTTTCTATGGGGGAAGGGAAGATGTAAAATAGCACTTACCACCTTGGTGCTACCGTACAGCCATGGGGGGAATCCAACTTCCAAATTATGAAAAATATTATTTGGCAGCACAGCTCAGCTTTGTCACCAAGTGGTTGGCAGATGACGCCACATCTGAGACGCCATTACTGCAATCCTTGATCTCCCCGTTGCACTTGAAAGAACTTATTTGGTCCCCCAGTCACCTGATGCGTGAAGCCCCCTTCATGGCCGTTCTAGGTAGAAATATTTGGCGCAGAACAGAAACACTTGCCCATGCAAAACACCAGTACTCCCCAGACATACCATTGATCTCAGATCTATGCCAATCTGTTGTAGATCTACAACATCTCAGACACTGGGAAAAGAAAGGGATATACTCATGGGGTGACCTATATGCTGATGGCTCTTTTAAGGAATTTGAAATGCTCCAGGAGGAAGACGGAATCCACTCAGGCCAGTTCCTATGGTATCAGAGGATAAGAACTATAGCATGTACCAAGTGGACAACTTGGCCGGAAGAACCAGAACCAAACCCCCTGATTACATTATTGTATAGCTTGGGAGAAGGATGGAGACCGGTGTCCCAGATCTATGGCCACCTGAGCAACACACCTAACCCCCGAAGTGCTGATCTGAAAAGAAGTTGGGAAAAGGACTTGGGCCGGGAAGTAACGGATGGGGAATGGGAGAGGGTTCTGGCGCATCCCAAGTCACTCACGAGAAACCATAGATTTAGGCAAATTCAACTGAACATGCTACACCGGACATACCTAACCCCATCCAGGCTGGCAAAATTAAATAAATCACCACACTCCAACTGCACGTGGTGTGGAATGGATAATGCGGACCTTATCCACATGTTCTGGTTGTGCACTAAAACGCGGTCCCTGTGGGCCACCATACAACAAACATGCGAGAAACTACGGTCGACCGGATACAAATGGACCCCAGAGGAGTGCCTACTAGGCACGTACCGCAGGCCGGCCAAACTCAAGCACCTGGTCAGGCTAATGGACATTATGTGCATACTGGCAAAAAGGACAATCGCAATGTCTTGGAAGAAATCAGCTGGGCCTCATCAGAAAACATGGTACAGTGAACTGGAACGTTGGGTGCGAGCAGAAACAAAGGCCTGGGAAGACAGTGTTGCCAGATCTACGGACGCCTTGAGCATGTCCCTAACGGCCTAGAAAGAACTCACAAGCTCTCTGTTTTACCCCTCAGACGACAAGCCCCCATGAATGGAAACAAATCCGCTGAAAAAACAGATTTAAGAACCAAAGCAGAAGTCCCCAGGACCGAACCTTACTGTGTCCTTGCGGGCCCGGGCCCCCTCCCCCCCTTTTTCTACCAGCCAACCTAACCCCCCCTGGATCACCAATCCGCTCTGGCATACGAAGCAAAACATTTGGAGACAGTTAAAGGTGTATTGTTAACCTGTTAATGTGTTATTTGGAAATGTTTATTGTCCTCTATTCGATGACATAATCTGAGTCATGTAACTGTAAAACATAACAAATGCCAATAAACAAATTTTAAAATAAATCAAGAACTAATCTGTAACTTCTATCAGTTGGGGGCAGAGTTGCTGAAGCAGGAACCACCATGTCAAGTCCCGGGACACTTCCGCTTATACCCACAGAAGGTCTGATGTGTGCCGCTGAAACAGAGACCACTGGCAACTATGGTCGATCAGAAGAAAGAGGCGGACACTGTGATGACATTTCCAATATATTTTTATTAAATAAGAAGAATAAGGCATATCTGTCCCGAACACTAGTGGGTATTCCCTACCTATATGACTACCTAAGGTGCTCGTCAGGAGATGTTAAAAATAACAAAGTCTGTCATCCAAACTCTAACCCAAACTGACCCAACCACTAATCTAATAAACTATGGTCATGAGAAGGACTCCCTTCTCCCGGGGATATAATGGTCTTCTTTGACTTTCATAGTTCCTCTCAATGTGCAATCTTTAAATAGTCTCTGGTCACCTTCCGTACCAACTCCTGTAATTCTCTCACAATATATTTTGTTTTTCCTCCATCTTGATGTACTGTCCTCCATAAGTCCTTGGACTTGGTCTGTTCTTAGCTCCAGGCTGTTTGGCCTTCTGTATTTTGTAAGATATTCCCTCCTAGGTGATGTACCTTTTCCATTTCTTTCATCTCATAGGTTTCTCTTGCCTTTACTTCATAGTATTTCCTATCACAAGGAAGTTACTCTGACCTTTTTGCACACCCGTGTCTCACCCCCTGTACCATGGTAACTTTAGCCCAGTTTTAATTACCTCTTTCTCAGGACCACTCAGGATTCCCTTTCTCACAAGGGGAAGTCTCTGCGGCCTGCAGTCTCTTGGCAGTTTCTTTCCTCTGACTTCTTTGCCAACTCATTCTCGAGGGCGTGCTTCTCTCGCTCAGCTCGGCGTCCCGGTATCCTTTCTAATACCCGGGCAGGTTGCTGAGTGGTATTGGTGCTGTTGATGGGGCAGCCTGCTCACCACGAAGGATCTGTGGTCGCGCCACCACCAGAATCAGGGTTCTCTTCCCCTCTGCTTCTCTCTGCCTGCATACACTGGTGCTTCAGCGTCTCTCTCGCTCTACTGCAAAGCAGTTCTGAACTTCACGGGCTCAGCGACTCTGCTCAGCTCTGCCTCAGTCAGGTATTTTGCTTTTCCATCAAGACTCCCCAGCTGGTGTACGCGTATCTCTCGTTCCTCCTTGTTCTGCATGGCCTCTTTTTTCAGCCTCCTCGTCGCAGTCAATTGGAGGTTTTTTCGTAAAGTGACAGTTTCTTTCTCTTGAGGATAAGGGCATACTTTGTTTGTCTTCAGCCAATCTTTTAAAGGTGGTTGTGTTTTTCACATTGGTTCTTCCCGTGTATGCCACCATGGGAAAAGGCTTAGGGAGTTCCTCGGCGGAACAGGAGTCATTGTACCCAAAGCGGGAGTCTCTCCCAGTGAGGTCCCACTTGCCCACACCCCTAGGGAGGGTCTTGCAGAGCAGGCTCCCCTCCGTAGCCTCGAAGAGGCTCCCCCTTGTGGAGAAGGGACAAATTCCCTAAATTCGTCACACAACAGACATTCGTCACACAACAGAGAAGCCACTGAAGGGGACTTGTGTGCAGCCGGGCCTCCAGTACTACAAGAATGCAGGAGGACATGGGACACAGTAACTGCATGAAGACCGAGATCAGAACTCTCTCCTGCGATTGGAGGACATGAACCATCTTGTAGATGTCCACCACTCGGTCATTGGGCAGGAATGCCCTGCCCAGCTGAGCGTCCAAGACCACTCTTATAACTTGGAGGGAATGGGAAAGGGGAAACCTGAGACGTTTTGAAGTTCAGGGAGAAGCCGAAGCTGTACAAGAGGCTGGCTGTGTAGAACGAAGCATCAACGCCTCGTCTGGGGCGAGCCACTCCCACTGCCATCAGCTTTGTAAAGACAATGGGTGCTGAAGATACCCCTAATGGCAGGACCCTGAACTGGCAGCAGCAACGGCCCACCACAAATCTTAGGTAATTCCTGTGATATAGGTGAAAAGGTACTGTGATGATTCATGGGATCACGTCACTTCTCCCCAGGAGGAGCCCTTCCCCGTGAGATTAGAGGGTTGAGGGGCTGCCATCCAATAGTGCCCCTAGGGGTTGTGGAAAGCAGGACCTCACAGGGATAGGCTCCCCTTATGGGGATAAGGACTCCTGTTCCATGAAGGAACTCCCTGACCCCTTTTCCTTTGGGACCAAGTCCTTGTCAGACATTTCTGAAAGCACTATTGTCAGTTATGGTAAGGATTCTTCTGTCTTTGATCTACAAAGCAATCAGGCCCAGACGAAGAAGAATCAAAGAGATCTGCAGAGTAAGAACAGACTGTTTGTATATATTAGTCGAAGAGTTGGCTCCAAGGATGCATAAAGATCACTTCAACAACTGACCATCAGACAAAGAATAGTTGGCCCCAAGCAGGCATAAAGATCATCTCAACCATTTATCACAGCACTGAGAAGAGTTGGTCTCAAGGAGGCCTAAAGATCACTTCAACAACAACAAAGGAGGACTGGAACTCATACTGCCCCAGGAAATATAGAGAGATAGAACTAGGAAGGAACAAGCTGTAGGCTTGAAGCCAGCCCAGCCTGGGATGTTCGAACCTGGGAACGCAAAGCTGCAAGGACACAGATCCCAATTTGTGGGGATGCTGAGGAATGGTCAGCCGAACAGAGAGAAACCAGCGGTGGCGTGACCTCCAGGAGGTGGACCGGGTGGTCCTACAACTGTGCTGTAACTGTGTGTTCCAGGTCTCTACGTTGCTGCAAGTATGAAGAGGGGAGTAGAATGAAGAAACCCGGAAATGTTGAAGCTATTAGAGTCCGCCCAACTCCCCCAGGAAAAAACGATGACACAGTCCCGGCACTCACCAGGTAATGGAAACAGAGGGAGACCCGATAAGGGTTTGGGGAAAATACAGAGTCCAGAGAATCTCGGGAGTGATCTCCGTTTATCACAGTAGTGACCCCCAGAGAACCAACAGTCAAGGTAAGCTTGGGAGCAATCTCCCTCGTCACAGTGGTGATAACCAAAGAGCTAAGAGCCAAGAGAACCTCAGGAGTAATCTCCCTCGTACAGTAGTGATATTCCAGGATTCAAGAATCAGGAGTGCATTTGGAGGCGTTTCCCTCGGAAATAGTGATAATCCAAATAGGATTAAAGAGGCGATTAGACAAGAGGTCTCTAGAGGTAACCTCTAGAACATCGTAAAACTGGGAAGTACTACTGGAACTGTAAAGCAAGCTTTCAGAAACCCTTGGGAGGAAATAATGAGACATTTGAGGACTATTGCTAAAGCGTATCCAAAGGCAGCCCTCAAGCTGTAAAAGGTGGGTCAGGAGAAGGGAGTCATTTTCCTGACCGCGCTTTCTTTGTTGAATCAGAAACTAGAGCAAAGGATTGCTGAAAAAGAGATAAAGACTGAGCCAGTTCCCCAGTAGTAGGGAGTCATTCTCCTGGTATCATTCTTCACTTGTGTGCTGAACCTTTCTTCTAGAATAGTGGTAGGGTGAGAGTAGGCTTTGGGCAGATGTCCGACACTTTTCATGTGAATAAACATCTGGATAATGAGCACCCGAGTAGGCATTGGTTTAGGTAGGGATAACCCTTTACAGACAAGTAGAGGTAGGTTATTTTCTTCAAATCTCAATAAAGCTTTGTTGAAATATGCCACCCCTTTGTTCGACTTCTTCCTCCACCTCATCACAGTACATGGAGGTAGGCATCCTCTAGTGCCAGTGATACCAGCCAGTCATGCAGGTCGAGGGCTTGGAGGATCTGGGCGAGTGTAACCATCTTGAAAGCCCTCCCATCTCAGAAAATAAACTGAGCATCAGCCCTTGCCTTGTACCGAGCGAGGCACCTGTTGTATAGTGCCTTACACCAGAGGCTGGGGAACCTCCTCCACATGACATGGTCCTGGGGCAAGCATTGGATGGAGGGAGGATGATCTGGAGGGCATTGAGTGAAAGGGCAGCAATATCCCTGGTGAACGACCTGTAAGACCCAGGCATCGGATATGGTGAGAAACCATTTTGTGCCAAACAGAGTGGTGGATGCCTTTTTCACAGTGTTTTTGCACCTGTGGCTGCTGAGGCACAGTCAAGGTGGACAAATCTCTTCTTGGTGTACCACAGCCCCTTCCCCTGACTGGGTAGTGCTGTTGTCTGCCCATGGGAGCCTGCCCCCCTACCCTGCTTGGCATAAGAGAGGATGGGTCAAAACTCCCTACCTATATGTGTGGGGGCAGACGGTTGCTGCATTGTTAGTCCCATGGACTTTACTGTTGCCTTTGAGGACCGGGACCCTTGGAGGGACTTATCAGACTGCCCGAAATAGGTTATTGCCATCAAACGGCATGTCCAAGGGCCTCAGACCTCTATTTGACCGCACCAGCAGGTAAGTGGTAAGCGGCTCCCGATACTGCTGACCAGGGACCAATGAGAATTTTGCTAGGGCACAGCTGGCATTGACTACCATCACACTTCCTCAAACAAACCTCTTCCTACACCAGGCATTCAGTCATTTGCTCTCTCCATCAGGAGGCAAGGAAAGGAAAGAGGATGTCTTCAGGTTCGCCGCAGTAGCCTGATCCAAGACTCTCAGGGGAGACATGCAAAGAAAAACACCAGATCTGAGGGTGCAAAGCCTGTTATTCTTTGATAGTGTCTCGACGACCGTTGAAACATAGGCTTGTTTCTCTCAGCTCTCCAACACCAGGGGCTTCTACTGCCAGGTTAACAAGCAGCAATGTCTACCTTTGAGGGACTTCAGACAGAACATCAGTCAGCTCAAACTGAACCTATGGTCTGAAAGGGGCTGGCACACATAGGAGATCCACAATCTTTGCCATTAGGTGTTGGAAAGAAACTTGTGGCTTCCCTTGAGTTGGCATAGGCAACAGTTCCGACGCCGGAGATCTCTCAAATCCACTTGTCTCTTGTAAATTGGGAGTGCAGGTCCATCTGATCTCCATCTTCCCCATTATAATGATCAGGGAAATCCCTCATTTCCCTAGGGCATTAAGGTTCTAGCCCAAAAGGAATGGGAGCACTCTACTCATCAAAGACATCTCCCATCTTCAACATAAATGCTCCAATAGGAAGCAGAGCGTAGTCCGAAGGATCCTGGTCATCAGCGACGTTGTGGAAAATTGAGCTGGCATGAAGTGACTGACATTGGGAGAATGAGCGGTTTGGTGCAGCTACTGGTCTTCGCCCAGAGGAGCCGTGGCAGAGTCCAACACCATGCAATCATTGTCCTTTGCAGGATCCCTGCTGGCTCATCTTATCATGGTGCGCCCCTGTTGCCTCCTATTCCTCTGTCATGGTGGATTGGGTCGGTAATGGCACCTGTGTTCCTGTGCCCTCAGAGGAGTCCACTGGAGTGGTGTTTCCTCTTCTTAGAAGAACAGTGGTGCCCAGAGGAACTGATGGGTGAGTGGGACCTCTTGCATGGTTTCTTTTTGTCTTTTCGGACATGCCCGGCAAACTCAAATGGGTCTGCCTGAGGTCATTTCCCTTATGGGAAAAGGTAAACAGCTTGGCAGCTAGCTACTGGAGCACTTAAGGGTGCATTAACTGACTCGACCCTGGTCCTGTGTATAGTGTTCCTCCCCCAGACATCATAGGTATATTGTGTATGGGGTCCAACATGGGACATCTGGTGTTTGAATTGACAGCATAGCTTGAAACCCGAGGCCTTTGAAGAGTTGGTATAGTGCGAAAAACAAGAAAAAACACTGTTCCTGATGCAAGCTGAGTGCGCGGATGAAGTAAATATGGTTACGGCGCCTCAATATAGACTGGCCCCCGATGTCAAGCCAGCGCAGGCAGCATAGAGGCGCTGAGCAGTACCAACATGGAGCCACGTCGTGCCCCCTCGTGGCAGAAATGTTTCAGAAGAAAATGTACAAGAAACCAATCAAACATTAGCATTAATATACAGCGTAATACTTAAAATCGCACATTTTCTTCAAACAATAAGAAATTAAAAGTAAAAACATAAAAAAGAATAAGAATAGAGAAAAAAAAGGAGCAAGAGAACAAATTGAAAATATAAAACATGGCAAATACATAGTCACAAATATGTTAGCGCAAGTAAAAATCACTAATAGAAAGATATAAAAGACATATCTAGATCATACATCTTTGACCTTAATCAATAAAAACATTATAGCAAGGAAGGGAAAAAACCCAGAGTACAATGAATCCAGGCTACAGGTTCAAACATTTGATAAAACCCGATAAGGCTAGTCCCTCATGGATAGTGTGGACGTTAAGACACTGTTTCCATGCCCACTCTTCATGATGCGCAATAGAGTTCACTTTCAGTGGCTCAAGGAATTTTGCTCTCAATGACTCCAATGACACACACTCCATGACCAAGTGCTTTAACATCTCCAACTTCTCCGAGCAGAATCTGCAACTGGCTGAGTCCACCGAGATTGGTGATCTCCTCGCTAAGATTTCCCTAGTGGGTAGCACATTCCATCGAGCCCTGAGGAGAGAGCCTCTATAGAATGTATTTGGAAATTGGAGCATAACCTTCGTAAGAGAACCTCAAGTTCTATGTTCATGGTTCAGATGGGCTAAAGAGGGATAAGAATGGAAGTCATCAATGGGCTGACCAGTCCAGATCAAATCATGCACATTTGACCTTCATAGAGTTGGTAGTCTGGGTCTCAAGAGAGAAACCAATCTCAGGATACGTTCCGATCGATCCCTCAATGAGATCAGCGTCGGAGAAAGGTTCATGTTTCTTCCCATTAAATTGTATAGGGTATTTGGAGGTTATGTATTAATTTTTTAGTAGAGGGAAACACATGCCCATTGTACCCGTGCTCACAGGGAAACCATTCCCAATTCAAACAGAATTGCCGAAATGGGAACCGCATTCGGAATGCCCAAAATTCTTCTCCTAATGCGGCCCTCAATTTTATTGTGGACACTACTTACTTTCTCAGATTGTAATTCCAGACCAGAAGTCAGTTTGGGGACAATTCCAGACCAGAAGTCAGTTTGGGGACAATTTTGCCTTTAAAAAAATCAGAGCTGGTTTAAGAGAACATTTTCCAAACTTTCTGTCAATGCTTACCATCTGAGCCTCCAATAACTTTGCCTTATGTTAGCTTCAAAGGGATCCTTCCCAAAGTTCCAACAAACCCAGAGGTCTTTGCCCTCGCTTTCCTGAAGGATAGAATTTTGGTTTTATTAGGGTTAATCGATACAATTTTTTCCTTGCCTATCTTAGGTGCAAGAAGCTCTTCCTTCATTAGCGAGAGCGCAAGGTCAGTGAAATACTGGTTGAAGAGCCAGGGGGCCAAGGTGCAACCCTGCCTAACCTCCTGGTAAGAGCAAATTTTCTTTGAAAGGTGCCCCTTTTGGCTAAGACGAACCTGGATACCACAGTTTTAATATACTCCACTGATAAGTCTTAGGAGCCCCACGGGCATGCCTTAATTTGCCGGCTTGTTCCATAATCTGCCCCGATCTACACAATTAAAAGCGCCCGTCAAATTGATCGGGGCCATGTACATGCATCCCCCAGTTGTCATCCATGCCGCTTCTTGCACGCACCTAAAGGTAAAGCCATTGATATTGGTCGAGTGGCCCTTCCTAAAACCGGTCTGGAATTGGTCCAACGTCATGTTGAAGCATTTGAGCTTTAATTGATTTACAGTAGTTTTTATAAGATTGCTCGAGTTTCCAAATTAGCTCCTTACAAATAGCTGCCTCAGGGTAAGTACACTGAATCTGTTTCACTACTCTCCTCACAGTTTTTTTTGCATCAGCAAGTTCGGCACTATACCAATGGATGTGCCTGGCCTGTCGTTTCCCACTAACTCCCCTCCCCACTGCCAACCCATCTACCATTTGTCTAACAAATGAGTGAAGCTCATTCGCATTGAAGTTATTAAGATTCCACTCATAAGCGGACTGATTAAGTGCCAATAACATATTAGCATTCAAACGGCGAATATTCAAATCAGTCCATCTGACAGCATTGCCCGCCACACTAGCGTTCACCTGGAGCTTTGGCATGAAGTTTCCAATACAAGGAGACCAATCAAACTGCGCAGTTAGAATGGAGTGATCACTCCAGGCAGTCCTCTGAACCTCAAATGACCGGCAGAAGTTCATTAAGAACGGGTCCACAAAGATATAATCAATGAGGGACAAGCTATCCCCTCTATGTCAAGTATGCCATTCCCCTATACTGTGGGGATCAGCCATTCTTCCCACCAGAGGGTGTAGTCCCCTTCCCCCCAGACCCACACGCCACTTCTGGCCCGCAGTTTTCTTCCCTGAATAGTCATTCGGGATCTCATTAGACTCCCACAGCTGATGGAGTGGGTCACAGTATGCGTTCAAATCTCCCATAACAATTACTTTCCCATTAGATTGGGACCCAAGCCACTCAACAGCCACACAGACCCTATCCACAAAATGGTCCACTTGTTCCATGCCCCTGTGCCAATAAATATTGAGCAATAAGAGATTGATCAATCCATCTGCAGTCCTACAGCCCAGAGCACCAAACGGTAGGCCTACAAGTTCTAGCCCACTTAGGCCTAAGGAGTTTTCCACTGCAGTCAAGAGTCCACCTGAAGGTCTCCCACTGCGCTGTCCCTGGCTGGCTGAATGAAAACACTGTACCCATCTAAGCTAGGTGCAGAAGTTAGCCAGGTCTCCTGTAGGCAGATACAATTTGCAAGTCTTAAATTGTTCAAACAAGAGATGTTAGAAAATAGATGGGAGTTGCCTCGGTATTCCAGGATTTTAAACATATCGGTGCATTCTTCCAAACGTCACCAATAGCGACGTCATTCTCACAGAACCAATTTTTGCCATAAGATAGAGATGATTGAGGCCCAATCCATGTCCGTCCTCTCACCATTACTGTCAGTCTGGACCGGATTGACTGCTACTACTGGTCTATTAACAACCGGTACAACTTCCCTACTAGGTGGCATTCCATCCCTCAACCCACTGATCAATGAGATTTCAAATCCAAAACCAAGTAGCACTTCACTTTGTGTACATATAAGTTCCCTTACCAAGGAAGAGGACAGGTACATGATACTAGTGCTCAAGTCATCTCTCACTGGGAAGGAAACCCTCCCAATGTCGCCCGAGGCCACCAGAGCCAAACAAGGAATAGCCGAAAAAATTGCTAGATTGTTAGGGCTATTCATGCAAATCTGATAATCAGACTCAAGGTTACCGCAAATTTTATTTTGGTGAGTTCCATTGCTAAGTCCTTTCGTTATCTGCCGAGATCCAACTACACCTTTAAGGGAAGCAGAATAAGTGCCTCCAATCAAGGCGGTACCAGAGGGCCCACGGGCCCAAACACTATGGACGCCTACGGGCTTTGGGCGATACAAATAAAGTAACATAGCATAACTATTAGCTGGCCGAGCCTTTGGACAGTCTCTTGCTACAAATCTGGTAGGATAATGGAGTCGGTGAAGAAAATCCTTCATCCCAGCTGAAACGCGGGGTAGTTGGATTCAGGTGGAATATCAAACAGGTCTTTCAAAAACTTAGATTTACCCTTTCCAGATCCGACCTCCGCATTTTCCAAATCAAGAACAAACTTAGGGGTAAGAGATACAGGTTCAAGGGTGCCCACCTTACCATTAATAACGGTGGATGGGCAATTTGCACCAAACAATCCCTCCTTGTCAAAACTCGTCGGGGGCTGAATCGGCCTTACCGTTTCACGTAGGGGCAAGGTCATTCCCGCCATATCCTTTAGGGGGAACGTAGCCGAAGTGGACGCCCCTTCACTTGGTTCCCAAATAAACTGGAGAAGGTTGGTAATTGACCCAGGTCGATGGATACCCACACTTTGCCCACCCCATGATACAGGAGGGAAGGGAAGCTGGTTGGCCATCAGCCTCCAGGCCAGAGCTGGTATCAGAGGGGCCAATAACAACGGAAAGAGCTCTAGATTTCCCCAATTTGCCAGAGATAGGGGACGAAAAAACAGGGACTCGGTCCCGTACACCAAGATCAGTCTGAACCATAGAGTCAGCCACCTCAATAGTTGGCAAAGGCTCCAGATGCGGGGTCATAGGCTCCGGAACAGGTGCCAATCTGGTATGGAAGAGGGTGCGATTGGCAGTTCTAATTGACAGAATTCTATTTTTCCTGGCCCCCATTTTGCGTCTCATTATTTTACCTTTCAAGGCATTGGTAGAGTTGGGCAGGAGTGGGGAGCTAACTTGGGCATTTGGCGGCACCCCCTCACCTCCCATGCCACCTTTTACTCTCCCACGCATAGGTAATTCTTTAGTAAGATAAATTGCAGCGGGGGCATTGCCCATTAAGCCAAGTGCAGGGTGAATAGTTGGAGAAATGCTCACAATGGATTCATTAAACAGCTTCTGGATAATCAAATGATCATTTACACATGCTTCATCCGAAATTTCAATAACAGCCACAGGATCATTAACAGAAATAACATTAGGGTGCTGCCCCCTCATTACAGCCTCGGCCTCCCTCTTTCCACGGCCAAAATGACCAAAACGAACTTCTGACCCAATCTCCTCAAGTTTGTGTGTAACATAGGCCAACACATCATCGGTCGATTTTAATTCAGCCCAGATATTGTCATACAGGGAGACGAATTAGCTCAGCGCCATATTAAGGGCAGATAAGGTAGGATGGGTCAAACGTATGTACTCATCGATCTCCCTTAACGTATGATGAAGGACTGATGATTCATCCCGACTCACAGGGCCCACCGCCCCCGGTAAAGATGTCAATGAGCGCCCCTACTCATGGCCGAACATATCACCATTTTTCATGTCGACCGGGGGAGGGGTCAGTGAGTCGATACTAGGTGCTTCACATGGATTATGAGGCTTATTTTGGATAAGGTCAAGATTCAAAGCCTCCATTTCTTCATCTGCTTGGTCGGCAAGTTCAATGATACTGATGTCAGTTAGATCTTTGGGCCCCCCAAAGTTAGGTTGTGAAGCCATCACTGAATGGTCTAGCATTGCTTTACCCTTCATGGCAGGAAAAGATTTAATTTCTGTGCTAGTAGAAGCAGGTTTTACAAAATAATGATCCATGACGTTGCCCGGAGATAGGTCTAGAGCCCGGGTTTGATTTTAGTGTCTGATGTAAAGATGGCTGAATAAATAACACCCGAACTTGCACTCATCTGTTGATTCACATACGGTACTACAGTATAAGTTGGAGTATTCAAAACCCCAGAGTTTGTCTCCACCCCCTCTTTTTGTAAGTTCACCACCGGTTCAAGAGGGGGAGGCGGTTTGCCCTGCATAAACAGCAGTTGAGGGCAGGTATTTAATGCACCAGGGTTTTCCTCCTCTCTTTCCTCAGAGAGAGTGGCCCCTGGTTCAAGGGAGGGGTATATTCCCCACAGTAGGCAACAGGTGGGGGGGCTTCTATTTGTGGAAGTCCGTAATTAAAGACCCCCCCAAAAGCTCCCCCTTGGCAAGTTCTTAATCCACCATCTGCTCCCGAGATGGAGTTTCCAAGCCAGCCACACTCACAGACGCGACCTCATAGATGATTCTCTAAGTATCCGACAACAAAACCGGATCAACAGCGTAGGGAGTAGTGGCCGATGACCTAACCAGAGCCAAGGCCAATTCCTGGGTCAAAGGGAGAGACCAGTAGTCACGCCCCGCAGTCCCCGGGAATGGCGCAAGAAAATATTTCCAACAGGATTAGCAACATGTAATCAAGGGAGCCGAAATGAAACCCCACAAGTCTTTCGTCGCAGACGTCCTGAGGACCAAATCAAGGAAGGGGCCAGACACCTCTGCAGCCCTCAACCGCTGAGGGCAATGCCCACCAAAAGTCAGTTCAAGCGCAATTTACGCGCAGGGATATTTTACACAGTACAGGTTATTAACAAATGGAGCTAAGAGTCGGGAGAAGGGAGCGTATCACTTACCGCTTGCAGCTAATGCAACCAACTGCTCCCGACTCTGCTTTGCTCTGCGATTGTTTGGAGTTGAAATAGGCTACTCCTGCAGGTCGCAGTAAACAGTGAAAACAGCGTTGTCCAATATGGGGACAGTTCACTGCAAACAACTGCTCCCGACTCTATTGCGTACTCTATATGAACAAAAGATTTCTGGCCTATCTCCTGGGGCCCTTTACCGACCCAAGTTCCTAAAGTTAAGAACCTGGGAGGGAAAATGTCGTCACTTTCTATGGCTCCAGAAGTCAGTGCTAGATACAGCTCTGGTCATTTTAAACTCAAGGCATTAAGGAAAATTATGCCTTACATTCAAAAGAATCTGAGAAGCCAAGTGGTTTCTGCCAGGCTAGAAGCGTGCTAAATCGGCCCACATCTCTCAGGTGTTACGTGATCTGCAATGGCTTCTTGTGGAGGCTAGAGTTACATTTAAATTCCTCTGCATTGTTCACACAGCCTTTTATGGCTCTGGAGCATTGTTTCTGCAGGAGAGGTTTGTTAAATATGTTCCCTCCCGTAATCTTCGTTCAGCAGATCATTTGCTTCTTCATGTTCCTCGCGTGTCCAGGAGCACTATTGGTGGTCGAGCATTCTCAGTGATGGCTGCGGTTCTTTGGAACTCCCTCCCACTTGGCATGAGGGCCACAGCTGACCATCTATCCTTCATAAAAATGTAAGACTCTTATTTGTTTAGGTTGAGTCAGTGTTTTTGTCACCTTCCTTCCTGTGGGGGCCTTCCGGTGAACAGTGGTTCAATAGTGCCAGGATACCCTCGTGTCCATGTCGCACTTTAATAAAGTCGGCTAGCATAACAAATCTGTGGGAGGAAAAATTTGATTAGAATTGCTGAGATCAGGTCTTCTAGGGAAAGGGATTATCCTGAAGACAAGGACTACCCAGATAAAATGTTAACCCATGACATAACTAAAGCATTAGTTTGCTTCGCTAAGGTCTCAGGGGTGGGGGGGCATTATTACACAGTGCTAGCTCTGGCAGGGGTGCCAGAGTACACGTTTTTTTTTAACATGGTGATGAACCTCTAAATGTGAGCTTAGTCCTCTTAAAATGCACAATGGTGCACATAACACAGACTTTAATAAATCAAATATAACATAATGCCACCAGTCGCAAGTAATTAATGAGACACTTGAATCTTCCATCATCTCAGTAAACATACTTTACTGTCGGGGTAGATGTAGCTTAGATAATGCCCTAACATAGTGAGAAAAAAAAAGCCTTTCTGAAAGGCGAGAGAGGCACTATTCGCAAATGTATGCTTTTCTGTTGGATTACGCATTTTTCTTGTCATGATAAAAAGGATGCCTCTTTAAAGTGTGGGGATCTGAACAAAGTGTTCACCCCCCCCCCCACCCCCCGAAAGAAATTCGACAGTGTGAAAAAAGGGACTTTCAGATTGCAACCATTTCCAAGGCCTTTTTAAATGAATTACTCGGTTATTAGTGCGGAAGAAATGATGAGAACTGAATACATGGGAATTCCTTACATAGCAGTGCCAAATGACTGTTTCTTGAAGAAAGAAAATTAAATTAAAAAAAATCTTACAGTATTTCAATTATTGCCTCATTGATGCCGAGGACATGCAGAGGAATGCACAGGAAAGTCGGAACTGTGCACATTCAAAAATACATGGCATAGGTGTTTTTCAGTAACATTTATATCCCTGAGAATTCAGTAGGACACAGTCAGGGCTTTAAGATTTCAAGAAATTCGACTTGTGTATTACAAACCTGCCATGTGTTTTAAATGATGGTATTTTGCATGTGCTCCATTTGAACTAAAATAACCTTAAAGGTCCCACTGAAAAAGTATCTTTTAAAATCCCAATGATTCTGCATTGCATGTATTTCACTTCGAGTTACATTGTGCATTATTTAAAAAATGAAAAAAGGACAGGCCCATGAATATTGCTGTTGTAACCTGAAACTGTTAGAAAATGATCCTTCTAAAATCTAACCCCTGTTCAGAATGCAGACACAAGATACTTGGCCACACAGTACTATTTAATTCACAAGTTTAAAATGTGTTTTCACATTAAACTCCTGGATACTGCCAGATGGCTAGTTAATGTACAAACTTTAAAGAACCTTTCACTGCTCATAAAAGCCATCAGCCGAAGCCATGCAGCACTTTATCTGATCTCCATGAACAAAAACCAAAATAAACCTCGTCTTCACACAATTTCATATCAAGAAGGAGGATGTCCTGGGATATACAATGCCATGTAGTGTAAGTTTACCAGATGTCCAGGATTTTCGAGGACAGTCCCCAATTTTCACTTCGTGTCCCCGATAGACTGTGTCCCCGATTTTGCAACCACTTCCCTGAATTTACAGTGATTGATTTTAAAAGTATGTCCATGCTAAATAATTGTGTCGATTACGGACAGCCTTCGCCCGTAATTTTGGATTGGGGACCACATTACCAATGGGAGGAGAAGATTTTGAATGTTTATCAGTGATTGGGACACGTGCGTGGCAGCAATAAAAAATGACACCCCAATGATCGGCTTACACAGCGCGCAGGGAGTAATTGGGTCTGCAGCTACATAAATGCTTTGCTGCAGAGCCCGCCTTTGAGAATGCATGTTTTAGCCTTTCATTTTTACTCAATGTACAAGAAGGCACTGATGACAAGTAACCAACTCTGGTGGGACTCAAACCTACAACCTTTGATATTGTTCCATTACTCGAAGTCTAATGCACTGTCCATTCCAAAATACAAAGGGCAGAATGCAACACATCAACACAAGTGTTTTGATTGAAAACACAAATTTGTGTGCGTTCGTGTGAGCACTTCTGTCACTCCAGAGCCTAACTAAACAAAGACAAGATCCAGCATCATCTTTTTCCGATAGTTGGGATTTGATCATTTTAATGCTTTCTGGGCAAGGCTGAATTAGGGAGGGATCACTGAATTTAGGGGAAAATATTTTTAAAAGTATGAAAATAGAGCAAGAATTAGGAATGAAACTCGGATTAAATATGAGACAATGCAGTTACACCATTTCCTGGCTCAATTCTCAACGCTTTGGGCCTCATCACGAATTGGGTGGTATCCTGCCGGGATACCGCCAGGGCTAATAATAGCATTTAAGGGTTACCGCCAAACTCGTGATGAGGATATTTGTCAAGTAAAACTAAGTAATAGTTTTGGTTGTGGTTTTAGCCCAAACATACAGATAAGGACACCAATCCCTCCAATCCATTGGAAACCATGTAAAGACATAATTGTGCCATTGCACGAGAGACGCTTCAGACTGGATTCTTCCAACTTCTAAGCAGTGCAATTATAGGTGCATTTGTTGCCCAATTTTATGGTTTCAATTTCGACACTGCAGCAAGC
This sequence comes from Ambystoma mexicanum, assembly GCF_040938575.1. Lineage (NCBI taxonomy): Eukaryota > Metazoa > Chordata > Amphibia > Caudata > Ambystomatidae > Ambystoma > Ambystoma mexicanum. The sequence continues at coordinate 979,623,990 of NC_090941.1, forward strand.
GCAGGTTGGTGTTGCCTGCCCCTGTATAAGAAGCACCTAACCTTTCATGCTGTATCATTGGCAATTCCAATCAAAAGGTTTATCATGAAAAGCATACACATTTAGAAGCAACTGAACGGAAGCATATGATTTCTAAGAATATATTTCTTCTAATGGAGATTTCACCGAAAAACAAAATCTTTTTACTTTTTCTTCTTTTTTATATGCGGGGGCGTCCTCCCAAAAATCCCCCCTCACCTCTCCCTACCCTAAATTATACCCTTACCCCACACCCCGTTATGCATTGCACATATACCATTTCCCCTACCTTATTTGGTGAAATACCATTAGAGGATTGGTATTCGAAGAAATCTACGGTAACGGCACCAGAATAGCTTGCCTGACCTGTGCCGATATTGATTTGTTTTATTATGTGGAACCCAAGCACCACCTATAAGCAGAAACTATTGCACTGGAGTTAAGAGAGGGGGGAGATGACATGTGGGAGGTCGGGGGGGGAGATGGGGGACGGGCACACACAGATTGTGGGTGTTGCTTGGTTATTGACCCACCCATTGACTGCCCATGGCCATGCCACTCATGGTCATTCGCACCCTCTGCCTGCCCCTCTCCAGCCCAAAGCACATCCTCTTGGGATCACTTTGACCTTGCATTTTCTGAGGCGTGGGCTACCACTGATCTAGCGTTAATGAGGGATCCTGTTGGTGTTAAGGAGCTATTAGGTTTGGTTGTTTGAGGAGTATTGGGTGATGAGGTATCTATAGTTGTCTGCATTTTAGTTGGAGTTTAAGCGCAGGTAAAGGTGGGCTGCTTGAATAATCGAGGCAAGTTTTTTGGCTGGATGATGGAGCGTCTGTTGGCATTATTAGAATGGTTTCTTACAGGTTCGTAGATGCTAGGCAATCTGGACCTGAGTCTCAGGTTTCTGTCTTTGGGGGGGGCTGGTTTTGATAGTAAAGGCCATTGTACTAAGTATAGCGGTGGTAAGTATTAGCGTCTGAGTGACTTTGATAAGGTAGGCGAGGGACATTTTCTGTCTATGCCAGGAGCATGCTGTGTGCTGGCATCTAGGTGTTTACAATCTGGGTAGCAGGTACATTACTGTATTAAGTCTAAAGGGTGCTATTAGCTGAAATCTAGGTTCGATATTTGCACGGGGGCTTGAGACACTAGAGATAGGAGGCACTAGTATTTGCTAACACACTAACAAGAGCTAACTTTCAATACATGCTAATATTCAGTACATTAGCTGGTATCTAGATTCGATTTTTGCACGGGGGCTTGAGACACTGGTGATTGGAGGCAGTAATATTTGCTAACACACTAGCAAGAATTTGGGGGCTTGCCAAGGGACACAGCGTTGGAATGCGATGGCCGTTGCCTTGGCCCTGACTGCGGGGGCATGCATGTTGGCCGGGAGCGGCTTGTGTTGGCCCTCGTACGCTTCTTTGATGGCAGAGACCATCCAGCGGGATAAGGAAGCCTTCAAGGCCTGATGGCCTGGCCTCGAGCCGCCGAAAGTGACAGAGCGTCTGACTTGTGGAAGCCCTTGGTCCTATACAAGTAGACTTTCAGGGCACGGCTGCCATCCAGGCAGCGCAGCACTCTCTGTGCTTCATCCTTGGGTTCGGGAAAGAACGTCGGAAGGACTATTTCCTCGTTCAAGTGAAATGCAGATGGACCCTTGGGCAGAAATGCTGGGTGCGTCCGCATGACTACCTTGTCTCTGTGAAAGGTGGTATATGGTTCAGAGGCGACCAGCGCCTGGATCTCGCTGACTCTGCAAGCCGAGTTAAGACCGACTGGTAAGGCCGTCTTGATGGTGACCAGCCTAATGTCCACGGACGCCATTGGCTCGAATGGGTTGTGTGCCAGGGCGCCCAAGACTATATGCAGGTCCCACACTGGGTGCAGTCTCTTGACGGGCGGGTAGAGCCTCGCAAGACCGGTCAGGTGTTTGACAATAGGGTTGGAGGAGGAAAAAATGCCTTCCTCCGAGTTCCCCATAAGCCCCAATGGCTGCAAGGTTTGTACGGCAGGTGTGAACCTGTACGCCCGAATGAGCGAAGTAAGCCGAAAAGGAGAGCATGTTGTCCAGATTGCAGGCCAAAGGGTCGACTCCCTTGGAGTCTGCCCAGTGGCAGAAACTTGTCCATTTGCTCTTGTACTGGGCCCTCGTGGCTTTGCTCCTGGCGCCCTGTATGATCTCCAGATTGGCCTGTGAGAGGCCAAGGTATCCGGAACATTACCTGGTCAGGTACCACGCCGTGAGGGCTAGTTTCCCTAGTGCCGTGTGGATGATCCTGCCCCCCCCCTTCTGTTCCAGAAGATGTGCTGAGCCCGTCGGGAGGTGTATCGGGGGCACCTCCGAGAGGCTGAGGAGCTGCGAGAACCATGGTCTGGCCAACCACCATGAAGCAATCAGAATGATGAGGAGTCGGTGCGACTCCTTGATCTTGCAAATTACCCTGTGGATCAGGGGAGTGGGCTGAAAGGTGTAGGCTTTCATGCCGGTCCACTGGAGGTGAAATGCGTCGCCCAGAGAGCAGGGGCCCTGACCCTGCCAGGATGCAAACTGGGGGCACTTCTTGTTGTGCTAGGTGGGAGAGATCCACTTGGGGATGACTCCACTTGTCGAATATCTCCTGAATAACAAGGTTGTTTAGCTGCCACTCGTAATTGTCCGCTCCCAGCCTGCTGAGCCTGTCCGCCTCCATCCGCCTTCAGGTTGGATTCCCCCGGGAGTTGGACTGCCGAGAGGAAAATTGGCCCATTCCCACATGCTGATCGCCAGTCTGCACAGAGGAGGGGATCTGGTGCCCCCCTGCTTGTTGACGTAGTACATGCTGATCGAGTTGTCTGTCTAAATGAGGACAACCTTGCCCTTGAGAAGTGGTAGGAATGCTCTGAGCGCTACCCAGATGGCGTTCAGCTCCAATCAATTGATGTGGTATTCCTACTCCTGTCGAGTACAGGTGCCGTGGACCGAGAGATCGTCCAGGGTAGCTCTCCAGCCCTCGAGCGAGGAGTCTGTGGTGATGGTGGCCTGCGGAGAGGGTGGCCGGAAGGGCTTGTCCTTTCGTAGGTTGCAGTCCCTGGACCACCAAGTTAGGTCCGGGTGGAGAGATGGAGGAACAGTGATCCTCTCGGATTGAAAGACCAGCACCTGACTCCATGAGGCCGTGAAGTGCAGCTGAATCCGTCTCATCAATAGTCTCATGTGCGGCACTGCTAACAGGACCGCCCGCTAGTAGACCCAGGAGATGTTGTAACCACCATGCCGAGGTCACCTTTCTGCTGAGTAAGTGGGCGGTGGCCCTCTTGATGGCCGAGATCTTGTCTTCCGACGGGAAAACCTTCTCGGAGCACGTGTCCCAAATGAGTCCCAGGAATGTAAGAGTCTGCGTCGGGAGCAGCTGTGACTGCTTGAGGTTGAGAGAGAAGCCCAGGTCGTGCAGTGTGTTCATATGGGCATGGGAAGAGTGGTGAATCGCTTCCGGAGATGAAGCCCCGACAAGCCAGTCGTCGAGGTATGTGTAGATGTGGAGTCCCTGCGCCCTGAGGAGGGCCGCCACAGCGTTCATGAGTCTGGTAAAGGCCCTGGGGGTCGAGTTGAGGCCAAACGGGAGGACTTTGTATTGGAAATGGTAGCCCATGATCCTGAACCGTAGGAAAGAACGATGGGGCTGCCAAATCGGGACGTGTAGGTACGCGTCCTTCAGGTCCAGGGAGCACATCCTGTCTCTCTTGTCCAATGTCTCCACTATAAAAGCTGGCGTAATCATCTTGAAATTTTGCACGGGTAAGGAGAGTTTGAGGGTGGAAAGGTGCAGCACAACTCTGAGGCCCACCTGGTGATTCTTCTGAATGGTGAAATTCCTGTCCTGGAGTAGAAGCCAAAACCTTGCTGGGAGGCTGGAACTTCCTCCACTGCCTGGCTCTCTACAAGCGATCAGATCTCCGCCAAAAGAGTTGCTGTCCCAACCGGAGTGGAGGGGAGGAGAGCTGGGATTGGTAGGCGGTACCCCGTGGATACTACGGAGAGGATCCAGGGGTCAGCGAAAGTTTGTCGCCAGAAATGTGCATGGAGAGCAAGCCTGCCCCACCTCCGGGGAGACGTGGACCCGAAGGGGTGTGTCATGCCTTCTTTCCCTCGGAGGCTGAGGAGGGGGACTATAAAACGCCCTTACTCCTCTCCCCCTCCCACCCTTTGTGTTTGTGCCGGTTCTGAGATGGGTAGCGGTCCGGCTGCCTGGATCTTCGTTCCTGGAAGCCGAGGAACCCTCCATATGTATGACCCTTCTCTGAGCGTTGCTGAGATTGGGTGTAGAATTTGGGCGTGGTCTTTGTAAGAATGGACAAGGACTTTGCCGTTTGTGAGCTGTTCATTTTGTCCAGCTCTTCATCCATAGAGGTGTGGAAGAGGTCGCCCCCCTCGAACAGTAGATCTAGAATGCGCTCCTGGACGTCCGGGTTGAATTTCGTTGCCCGGAGCCAGGCTGTGCGCCTCATGTCCGTGGCAATGCAGATGGCAAGGGCCGAGGTATCGATATGTGCCACTGTGGATTCCATGAGGTCATGCGCCACAAGCTTGGCCTCGGCTAGCCACGCCTTAAAGCGTGATTGGCATTGGGTGGGGAGTTCCGGGAGGAAGTCTGTAATTTCCCGCCATAACCGTTGGTTGCCGGCTGCCAGCATGGCATCTGCGTTGGCCTGACGCAGGTGCAAGGAGGTGTTGGAGTAGATGATCATGGAAGGCCCTGGCTGAGGATGGCGTGTCCGGATCCTCCTCCTCGTCCGTATCCTGCGGGTCTGGGGGATCCTGTGGAGGAGGAGAGGTAGATAGCGCTGGAGGCTGGGGTACAGAGACCGCAGCCGGAGGAGGCGGGGGGGTTGACGTTGAGGCCGGAGGAGGTGGCTGCACTGGGGTCATGGAGCATGATGGAGGCGTCTGTGGTGCCACTAGCATGGCGGGGAGGACTTCCCCGACTGCGTCCTTGATGATAACCCCCATCTGAGGAGACCTCATGAGGCCGAGGAAGTTACCGAAGAGCCCTTCCTCACTGGCCAAAGAGGTGGCAGGGGGTAACCTTTCGGTCCCTCGACACTGTCAGGTAGGATCCGAGAACCCCTCAAACTGAAGGCTGGTAGCTGTAGCAGCCTCGGTGCATGTGCCAGTAGAAGGCCCTGGCCAGTCCCTCCCATGCAGGAGAGTCCCTGGGAAGGAGTCTCCCTTGAGGGGTGAGCTGTAAAATATCGGCCCTACCTTGGACCTGGGTCGATGCTTCACAAAGTTCTTGAGATCCTCTGGCGGTGACTTCTGGAAGAGCTCCCTCCACCTGGATAGTCTGTTCTTCAGCACCTTCGAGGACAGCAAGTCACACGCTGGACATGATTGCCAACCGTGGTCTGGGCCAAGGCAACGTAGGCAGAGTGCATGGGGGTCTGAGGTTGGGAAAAGCCAGTTGCAGGATGGACACTTGTAGAAGTCGGCATGCGCTGGGGAGGAGCGTGACGCCTGAGGACCGAGTACCTGAATGATAGAAAAGACAAAGAAAGACAAAGAGAAGAAGTATCCGTGCGTGGAATTACATGGCCGAAGCCAAACCCAGGAGTGCTGGTGAATTCGGCCCGTTGCCATCAATGCGGAAAAGGGGACTGAGGTGTGGCGCCGGAGGGCAGAGTCAGGGCAGCACATGCTCCCTTGGGCGTGCCCCCGCACACCTCTAAATTTAAAGGGGAAGAAGGTTTTTTCTGGTGAAAAAGGTTCCGTCTCCTGTCCCTTGGAAGGGACGCCCGTACAGTATGGAGGAAAGGGGACGGGACGTAAGAGTATGGAAGGCTATGGCTCTGTAGATACTGGCACAAGGAAGAAGAACAGAGAAGTAAAGAGCCGTTCGCAGAACCAAAGCAAAAATACTAGATCTCACACAAGCCGGTCAAAGATAAAAAGAAAGGAAGGACTTCTCTCGTGGTCTTATCCTCCCTGGAGGATCTGCAAGGCGGAGGGAGATACCGTTCACCAAGGCCCATAGGAAACCGGTACACCAAATAGCCAGCGTTCGCGTCCCAGCTGAACACGCCGCCGAAGGACGCAGACCACAGCGGGAGAAACAGGTATCCGGCTGCGAACAGAAGAAGAACTACAGAAAGACTTCCAGGGGCAAGAGAAGCCCGGAGAAGCCATGAGCTGGCAAGAGAAGCCCGGAGAAGCTGGAAGCTGGCAGGTGAAACTCAAGTGAGAGGTAGAGAACCGGCAAGAGAAACCCAGAGAGGCCGAGTGTCGATGGGAGAAGCCCAGAGAAGCTGGGAGCCAGAGAGAGAGGCAGCCCACAGAGCAGGAGTAGGGAGCAAGCCCCTGGGGTTGAAAGAGACTATAAAGAGAACTGCGTATAATGAACGGGAAAGTGCCATTTGAAACTGGGGACAGTTCAGAAACCCTATTGGGGCGCAGAAGGGTGGAGTTTAACCAAGTCAGGGCAAAAGAGAGATCCCTAGGGTAAATCCAATTGTTGAAAACAATCAAGCTGAGTACAAGAGTCATTATCTTCCGCATACCAGTGCTTGGAAGAATCCAAGAGCTCTTTAAATGTCAAAAAGTGCCCGGCAGGTTAGTGAATCAGGACTGATTGAGAGACATACACCTGAGAGAGAGAGGTCTGGCACCCGAATGCCAAAAAGATTGAACACTTCTATGTTTAAAACAGTGCTTTGCAGGTTTGTGAACTGGGCCTGATTGAGACATAAGCCTGAGAAACGGGCCTGGGACCCCCACAAGGGTGAAGAGAATATCAAGGGGAGAGAGATACACTTTTGCAAAAGACAAGAGAAGACCAGGGGAGGAGAAAGATATGCTCTGGCAAAATCACAGACATCATTGGAAATCCTAAAAGAGCGCCTAAAAAAGGACTGGGGAATGGAGATCCATTCCCCCATTCTTTGTGGAACTGTAAAGAGTGTCTAAGAAGACCTGGGGAAGGGAGACTCCTCAACAGAAACAAACTGCCTAACTATATCGCAAGGCCTAGAGACGGCCAGGGGAAGAAGGAGATCTGCCCACTAATCACACACTGCCTAAACTCATCCAGAAGAAAGGAACCACCTTTCTGGAATCAGGGTGAAGCTGTTATTATAGTTTTCATTTGAAGTGTGAGGCATGGAAATCGGTTTGGGACGTTGGACTATCATTCTTTTCACTGACATTCTGACACTATCCTTAGTTTTGTTTGAGGCAGGGAAACCCCTCTTGGTTATAAGGACAGATATGGTTTCCACTTTATTTCCTTTCAATGAAAGGTTATGCTCACAAACACACCACCTCTGTGTCCCGCGTCTGCTTCTGCCCCTTACAAAAGATTGTAGATGGGCATGCTCCTGAAACTGCTATCCTATTCCCAGGCAATTGCACCATTTTGCAGCTGTTGCCATCTGATGGCCAGATAGTACCAGTATGCCAGTGCCTGGCAAATGCCTTTTACATGCCTTCACAAAAGCCAAACTGATTGGTTTGCCAGTGCTCGTTTTGTTTGCTTTCTGGACTTTGCTTTCTATTATGAACGCAGGGCTATTAGTCCACAGACACAGCAGAGATAGGAAATGACATATTAGCTCATTCCTAGCTTTTTATCAAGAACCCTATATAGTTTCCAGTGATAATTCATTTACTCTATGTGTATGCCTTTATCCATTCCGAGTTTACATGATTGCCATGTTGTCACAGTGTTGCCTCGATCTACACTGGGCTGTATCTATCTGTAACATATCACACGTTGTGCGGGTTCCACTACATTTGGCTCCACAAACTGAAGACCAAATACATTGTGCCCTGCATTTAGATTTGCTAACATTTCAGAGCACGGTTCTCTGAGAGATTAGGCACTATGGCCTTTCGTTCTGTTCTCCTAACTTGGCACTGTATGCTGCTGCCATCTGGGTTTTTCCACCTGGGTCAGGCTTTCCTTTCCCTCCTTCCTTGGTTCGGGTCACGGAACATCCCTTACCTGTGGGCTGAGACCGCTCCAGCCCTCTAGCCCTCCTCCACGATGGCTATGCCCCGCCCCCTCTACATTTGAGTATGTGGCCGGGTTGTCACGGCAACGCATATACAGCCCGCGACCCCCAGCATTTCGAACACACAGCTCGCCATATCTCGGTCGTTCATGCCAGCCTACGCGTTGGTAAACGGACTTCTGCAATATTATCTGAGCCAGCGTTCCCACTCCTACTATGTCTTGATCACCAACAGGCATTGTCTGGGGCTGGCGCACCCTCTAGGATCCCTCACGGGCAGCTTGATAACGTGCTTATGCTTTTTTCTCCATGTTAGTCTCAGCTCTCCGTTCTTCTACTCTGACTTGGCAAACATTTAGCCCTAATGGTTTCCTCGCAGGTTCACTCTACCTCTGGCGCCCTACCAGCTACTCTGAGTTATCCAGGGCCCTAGAGCCCGGCCAGGCCATTCAGTCTTCATAGACCTTGAGACACAAGCAAGTCCACTTGATTTTATATGTTCCTCCTGGGTCCACCAGGTCACCTTCAGTCACTGACCCTGGACTCTCATCTTTTCTTTGTTTACGCCACTATTTTACGGCGGTTGCCACACATCACGATAAGTGCAGTAATCCGGTTATTATGCACTTTTGATGTATTTATTTATTTATAAAGCGCTTTACACCAAGGCGCTTTTGCTTCTCCTGCAGATGTTACAGGTGTCCACTCAGCTGCAACGCCCCTGCTTGATTCGAGCCCCCCCTGGGCCCACTGCATTCAAAATTAGGTCCTGCTCCAGGGCTATTTGTTTGCCCTGCTTGCTAGCAACTGTTTGCCTAGCACCAGATTTCACAGAAGATCCTTTTTTCAGGTTGGTGGTGCTCGCCTAGGCTTTTATATGCCTTTACATCACATATACCAATGTGTTTATGAACCCTTCCCCACTCTCTGCCAGCCCTGGGTTCTGTTTTCTTCCTTAAGACGACCCCTTGTTTTAATATTGCACGCTCTTTCTTTTGTAGAGCGACATCCATAGGTCCAGATGAAGGCAGCCTCTACTGCCGCCGAAACATCCATGGACCAGCATCCATCTTGCAGTCCTTTCTACAGCACCAAGAAATTACTTTCCGATGTTGACCTTGGATTGCTCTCTACACACCCACAGCAACCATATATTGCCCTCCTACATAGCCAGGACACAATTTCTTTTGAACTGGCCTAGAGCCTAAGAAAGCAATGTATAGGTGATAGGCTTGCATACCTCCTCACCTGATTACACCAGACTGCAGTTCCGTGGGTTGTTGATTTATTTTCACCATGAACTCTGCATGATAGTGGTTGCAAAGATTTGTTTTTGATGATCATGTTTTTAGAACACAATTGTTGCTTTATATTTGATCTATATGTATCGTTGTGTAAGATTTTGCTCATGAGTGTACTTTACATTTGTGAGTCGCGCATTCACCTTGCTGTGTTCTCTGCTTTATTCATGATTGTATGAACTTTGTTTTGAAAAGAAAAAAGTTCAACAAACATAATTAATAAATAACAGCTTCTAAGTCAAGCAGTTGCAGCTTATAGATGTGCCCCTTTGTTGGTGCTCTCTATTCCAATATGGCTCACCACTGTTAATTTGAACTCCCAGGGCTACTATATGGTCCACGTTTTCTTTCCTTTGAGGCTTATTTGATTAATGCCTCACCCTCGCTTTGATGAATTTGCACTAGAATTAGCAGCGCGTTACTAAATGTGCATGGGAAGGCCAGACCCCACTTGTTTACCAGTTTTTGATGCTCTTTTGGGCCTTTCCGGAATATAGGGCTACCCCTTAAGTTTACTATTTTCAAGGCGCAACAAGGCAAGGGAGGGTGAACAGAGGGAAGACCGAGACAAGGATCTTACTATGCCAGGTGACATTGAGATCACACAAATGCAGGGGAGGAGGGGAAGGGGAAAAGTGCAGGGGGAAAGGGAGAGGACAGTGCAGTACATAGGATAATAGTAAAATAAATAAAGACCATAAATAAAAGTGGGCCCAGCTGGGGGCAAGTGCAGGGCTAAGGGCAGACAACAAGGTGTCAAGTGCTGGTAGCTGTATGGATACAGAAACAGTCCCTGAGTGCAATGGTTGCCAGGGGGCCAGTGCAGGTGTTCAACTGGCGGGGAGGGGACCTGGGCCAGAGATCAGAGGGCAGCAGGGTAACCAGTGCAGTTTCAGTTTCAGCCAGGACATCAGCAGGGAAGAGGAGGAGAGAAAGCAGAAGCGAAGAGGAAGGTCTTGAGGTGCTTCCGGAACCGGAGATGGTTCTCCTCAAGTTTCAGAGAGGCAGGGAGGCTCCAGAGGGAGGCCCCAGCAGAAGAAAGGTATCTACCACCAACTCGTTGCTTGGAGAAGCGACTGACCCTGAGGGAGTTGGAGGCAGATGAGTGAAGGGCTCGAGAAGGAAGATATTTAGGAAGAGAGAGTTGAAGGTATTGAGGCCCCAGAAGGCCTTGTGGACAATCCAGAGTGTATTGAACTTAATCCTCGCCGCCACTGGGAGCTAGTGCAGAGATTTCAGTCCTGGAGAGAGATGCCCAGGGTATCACAGAGACGATTGATCATGGTGTTATGATTTACTGTGTCGAATGCTGAGGAGAGGTCAAGGAGAATGAGGACAGAAGGAGAGTTAGTGTCAATATTTAAGATCAGGTCTTCAGTGGTGTTCAGGAGAGCAGTTTCCGTGCCTCTGGATGCTCTGAAGCCAGGCTGATCATGGAGATAACCAACAGATTCAGTGTTGGGAGTAACCAGAGAGATAACCAACTCCTCCAGTAGTTTGCCCAGGAAAAGAGTGATAGATATCGGGCGATTGTTTGCCGGGATAGATATAGAGGTTGGCGGAAGGTTATTTTGAGTGGTGGGGGCACCAGAGAGTAAATGAGAGAGGAAGGGAAAATTCCAGAGGCGAATGAGAGGTTGTAGGGGTCCGCCAAGTCTGGAGCTAGAGTGTCAATGTTGTCCTTGATAGTTTTGGTAGGGCATGGATCCACCTGTTTGGAGGAGGCTTTCATAGACCGGACTTGCCTAGTGACCTCCTCAGGTGTGACAGGAGAAAAAGCCGGAAAAGGAAGAGGGGGAAGAGTGTGGGAGGCAGAAGGTGGCTCAGAGGTTGTTGGTGCATGGGGGTGAAGGAGTGAGAGAGGAAAAGATGTCCAAGGTTTTATTGGTAAAATGCGCTGCCAATGCCGAGCAAAGGGCCTGGGTGGGTGCAGTGAAGGATGGGGCTGCAGAAGGGTTGGTCAATTCCTTGAAGACTTTGAAAAGTTTGCCTGTGTTGTTAGATGCTGCAGAGAACTGTGCTTGAATATGGACTATTTTCTTGGACCGGATGCAGAGACTATATAGGAGGAGACAGGCCAGATTGTCACAGGGTGCACATGAGACCACCCATTTTCATTCTGCTACTCTACACTTGTGTTTCAGGGTGGCCAGATCAGAGTCGTACCAGGAATTGCACTTTCATACACATAATAACAGGGGCAAGGAGTGTTGGAAATGGAGAGATGGAAGTTCGAGAGGGCTGTGTCAGGGTGGGAGACAGCCGCAAGGGTAGGCAGCGGAGAGTAGGAGGAAGCAAAGGCAGCCTCTTGTCACTCTTTTCATGGGTCAGGTGGCCTTGAAGACGGGAAACAGCGTGGGGTGTGCCAATGCCAGAGGAGACGCAAGCTTAAGGTGAGGAGAGAGAAGAGAGTGATCAGTCCAGGAGAGTGCTGCAGTAAGAGGAGTGGAGAGAGGTATGTCAGTGGAGATGAGGGCATCCAAGGTGTGGCCTGCAGTGTGAGTCGGCCCAGAAGGTAGAATGAATAAGGAGAGAGAGTCGCAGAGTTTGAGGAAAGGTCCTGAAGAGTCTGGGGAGTTCAGATGGATGTTTAGATCCCCGAGCAGGAGGAGTTGTGAAGAAATGGAGAGGAGAGAGGCGGCCAGATCAGCCCATTCAGAGAGGAATAGGGTGGACTGTGCAGGTGGCCTATAGAAGGTGGCCAGAGTAAGGGAGGAGATAGGAAAGAGGGAGAGCCTGCAGACCAGGCCTTCAAAGGAGGAGTAGGCCTGAGTGGGAATGATAGAGACAAGGATCCACTCTGGATAAGGCTAATCCACCTCCTGGTTTGTTAGTCCTGGGTTAGGGAGGATCTTGTAGCCTTCAGGGAGAAGTGTGTCAAAATTCGTGACAGAGCTGTCCTTGAACCAAGTCTCAGTGATGGTAAGAACATCAAGGGCCAAGAGTTCAAGTATGTGGCAGATGTCAGAGGAGTGCTTGACAGCAGAGCGAGAGTTCAGAGTGGCAACATGGAGCAGATTGCCACTTTTGAGAGACTTACGGCAGTGGGGGGTAAATGGGACAGTGGTCCCCCCCATAAGCGGCGAGAGTGCCTGAGAGATAGAAATAGGAGAAGGTAGAGAGACAGGAGACAAGGCTGGTACTTGGGCCGTAGTGCGTGTGGAGGTGGGAGCAGAATGAGGCAAGGGTGCCCTTGAAGATGAGAAGTTGATAAGGCGCTGGGAGTAACCTATCAAAACGTCGGAGGTTCGGTTGAGGACCCTGTACCAGGACAGTACCATTTAGATAGACATTAATGAGAAGGGGGCAAGAAGGGCCTCCCAATGGGTGCCTCCGTTGATGTGTGAGGAGGAGTACGGTGAGCAGAGCGACCATATGAGGGGTCCATAGGCCGGGTGAAGGGACGACAAAGAGGATGTTGGTAAGAGGTTCTCTGGCGGCAGCACTAACATAGGTGTCAGCGATAGGTAAGACTGGGTTGGAGGCCAGGGTGTCCTTTTTTATTTTCTTCCTGACAGTTTTAGTGTGAGGTGAAGGATAGGAGATGGAAAAGCAGTTGGAGAAGATGGGGGAGATAGAGAGTGCCATATGCCATAGGAGGCATAATGTGGTGCACCTAACCCAGCAGGAACCTGGGGGATGTGGCAGGGATGGAGCAGGTACACAGAGGGAAGAGGGTGGGGGGATGACAGACAAGAACAGAGGGCAAGTGAGTACCAGGCTGCATATATATATATGTGCACACAGCAATATTTGATATTTTAGGCTAAGCAGAAAAACAATGAACAGCTCAATTCGATTTTTAGGCTACAGAAAAACAATGAACAGCTACATTTGATTTTTAGGCTGAGCAGAATAACAATGAACAAGGGGCTGCGGAGACCATGTGAAACATGGTGTGCCGCGCGACTGCTGGCCTGAAGGTAACTGGCTAGGGGTGGCGCAACGACGCACCGGGGACACGAGAACACTACAGCGAACAATGCGAGTACAGCCCACACAAAACCGGGGGATAATTGATAACCTGTGGCGTTCGTAAAGCCCCAAACCCCCCCTTACGGAAAAACGACACAAGACCTGGACAACCCAGACCCCATTGCCAACAGGGGGTTGCTGAAGATACAGGCATGTTACATGGCCCAGATTGCTGGCTCTTGGGCTATGCTCTCTACTAGGACCAGCCCCACACACGGGCAGTGGCCGTATTAATTGCGGATGTCACCATAAACCCATACCGGGGGCCGCAAAACGCTGGGACAAACCATGTATGTACAATCCGTACGAAATCCGGTACTCATTGAAAGTCCATCACTGTTCAAAAGGCCCTATACTCTCTATGTGGAAAAACTTCACGGTGCTTGGGCAACCCAGACCCCATCGGCATCACGGGGTTGCCAAAGATATGGTTGTGTCCCACGGCCCTGATTGTTAGCTCTGGGGCAGAACTCTTCACAACATTCAGTTCCACACACGGGCGGCGCCCAAATTACCTGCTGGCATTACCCTAATGGGTAATCGGGACGAGAGGTCGCTACACAGTCCCAGAGAGCCAGCTAGGTTGAGCCAAACGAGGACGTTTAAAACTGGAGGCCGGGGGAGCGCTGCTGGAAGCTGGCCGGGACACTGAGGCCTGAAGCAGAGCCAACACCATTTCTTGGTGCTGTAACACATATACAAGTACGAACTGCTCATAATATAACCACATTACGCCAGAGGACACAGTCCACTCGCGGGGCCCGGGCATTAAGTGGAAACATCCAAAAGGCTGAATGAGCTAGACGAAACAGGCTTCTAAGCTTGCCGAGACAGAGAGCTCGGACCTGTCCATAGAGTGAGCAGTGACTGGAAGTGCAGACTCCTTCACATCACCACACAAACAAAATTGGATATTAACTCTTATGGTGGATCGGCCACTTCACATGAACGCACGTATAAGGTAAACCCCGAAGCCACACCACAGATTGACCTGACCATACGCGGATCCATTAGTGACGGGAACCCACCGGCGTGCAATCCCAGATGAAATCTGCACAGACAAGGTCTCGAGAATACCACAGGAGTCTGAGGAACCAAACAACACCAGGGGCAGGCCATAAATCTAGGTTCAACTGGCACCACCATCCGGACACTACTTGTACAATAACTCCAGACACTACAACACCCGCCAAAGAAGAGACACAAAGGTCCGGGAAAATGACAAAAGGAGCTGGCGCCAAAAAAAAAAGTCCCCATGGATTCAATCACGAGCAGTCAAGAACAGGGCACTACCACTTTGACACCTACCACTTCCAGTGCTCCAGTTGAAACTGAAAATAGAGAAAGGGAAGACCGCCTAACAACTATAGTGCAAAACAGATTCCTGGCTAATAATGTTAAGCTTAATGACATTGTTGCTACCATTGGCTCACTGAAGGCGAGAGTGGATAAAGAAAGCTCACAAACTACCAAAGCGGAAGGCAGAATGAGCGCCAATGAAGATACTGTTGCACACCACAGCCGGGACATCACCCAGTTGAAGGAAAACCTGTCTAGGATAAAGAATAAGTGTGAGGATGTCGAATCAAGATCCAGGAGAAACAATATTCGAATTGTGGGTGTGTCCGAAAACATTCAGTAACGGTCGAATGGAAACAAGTTGAATCCCTGCTTAAATATCTTTTTGGTCCATAATCTTTCTCAGATCACTTTCTAGTCGAAAGAGCGCATTGTACGCTAGCACCTGCACCTAAACCTGGAGCACCACCCTGCACGATCATCGCCCGCCTCCTCAACTACAGAGACAGTGATGCAATTCTAAGGATGGCGAGGGAACTGGGCATGTTACAGGACGAGGAAAGCCGCATACATCTATATCCTGATTTTGGGGTGCAGACAAACAGAAGATCTTACGAACCAGTCAAGAGACTCCTAAAAAGCAAGACAAGTACCATATGCCCTGATATTCTCGGCCAAAATGAGGATCCAACATGTGGGGGGGCATATTTTTTGAAACCCCAGCTGCAGCCATGGCCTATGTTGAGGCCTCCATACCCCTGGCCCCCAGAGAGCGGAGACCTGATCAGAATGTCAGACCTCGTCCTGAGGATGAGAGACACGATCCAGCTGACTGAGTGCTACGTGAGCTTATATCCTTTGAAATAGCTACTATATTGTTTTGATCTCGGCGGGTGGCTCTGTACGCTACCCCTGAACGGGATCGGAGCCTGGGTCCGATGGCCATGTGAAAACAACATGGTGACCTCAGGAGAACTCTACAAGTTCACAAGGGACCATCATCAATCTGGGGTAGATGATGCAGGTGGGGGGTGGGATCTGGAGGGAGAGGGAGGTTGCGCCACTAAAGCAAAATCAACACGGCTTATGTCATGCAGACTGTCAGTTTTAAAGGTTTTAAAATTCATGGTCTTGCGGATGCTGACGCTGCCCACATTAAACTTATATGTTTACCAATGAATGACATGGCTGGATACAAATATACACTATTCCATCACAGCTGACGGGCTAAAGATCAAGCTTTGATCATGGAATGTCGCTGGCTTAATAACCCCCACGAAATCCAGAAAAATTGGGGCCTACGTAAACAGGTCGGCTCCTCACAAAGTAATGTTACAGGAAACACATACTCAA
The DNA here is from genome assembly GCF_040938575.1 of Ambystoma mexicanum. NCBI lineage: Eukaryota > Metazoa > Chordata > Amphibia > Caudata > Ambystomatidae > Ambystoma > Ambystoma mexicanum. Next base: position 979,639,928 of record NC_090941.1, read on the forward strand.
GGGACTAGCAATGCGAACAAATTGGCTGCCTGGGGCAAACAAAGATACCATACAGACTACTCCATCCAGGCCAGAGGGGCATCACAATAATACACCCATCACTGGGGTTTCGATCCAAGGGCCACAAGGTGGACCCCTTTGGGAGATATGTAAATGTATGGGACGAAATAGCAGCCATACCGATCACATTAGTCAACACCTATGGCCCTAATATAGATGACCCGAGTTTCTACCTGAACATTTTAGAAATACACATATCTCTTGGTAGTTCCAACATAATATGGGGGGGGGGTTTAATTTGGTCCTGGAAACGTCACTTGATAGATCCTCAACAATTAAAAGGGCGCCTGCTAAGGCAGCGATCACGCTGGGCCAATTCATACCACAGCTATTGTTGGCAGACGCATGGAGGGAGCTGCACCCAAACACCAGGGAACATACATATTACTCAGTGCATGACTCAGTCACGTATTGACTACTGGCTCCTCGCCAGTTCCATGTCAGACACTTTGAGGAAATGTGAGATCCATCCCCGTACATTATCTTATCACTTTACTATAACACTAGAGCATGTATTTCGAGACACCCCCAAGCCTGCAAGACGATGGAGAATGGCTGCCAAAATAATAATGGACCCGAACGTAGATGAGTCCCTACATATAGAAATCGAGGAATTCTTCACCAGCGATGTGGGAACGGTTGATAGGTACTCCACACTACGGGAATCATTTTAAGTATGGATTAGGGGGGTTTTGATATCCAAAACCACAGGCCTACTGAAGTCTGTGCTTTGTGAACTTGCTGATGTCGAGACTCAACTGCGAAATTTGGAAATAGCCTACATCAACACCCATAATAAAGATACGCTTGCTGATATTAATAAACTGTTGAAGGACTTTGATAGTCTGGCCACTAGGGAGATACAATATATTGCCGCCCCAACTCAAGCACGCAGATACGGGGAAAGCAACAAGGCAGGAAGGTCCCTAGCCAACCTAATCGGCAGCAAAACCCAATATTGCCGCCCCAACTCAAGCAGGCAGATACTGGGAAAGCAACAAGGCAGGAAGGTCCCTAGCCAACCTAATCTAAGCTGATTGGCAACAAAACCCAATTGCAAGTATTCACTCGAATAGTGGTCACAGGAGAAGAGGCCATAAACATGGAATTTTCTAAATTCTATCAGGAGTTGTACGCCAATCGGGATAAAAGAACAGTATCAGACATACAGGAATACCATGATGAACTTGAACTCCCGAAGCTCCCGTTAGAAACTAAACTGATCCTCGAGCAACCAGTCACCAAGGAAGAAATTACCGAAGCAATAAAGGCACTGACACTTAGGGAAAGCCCCGGCTTCAGGTGGTCTGGGGGTCGAACTCTACAAGGAGTTTCAGATGGAACTAGTTCCGATACTGTTAAAGGTATGGGAGGAAGCGCTGGAACGAAACATACTACCCGACTCAATGAGGGAAGCAATAATTACTTTAATACCAAAACCCCGACGTCCTCCCCAGGATATGTCGTTCTACAGGCCCCTGTCACTAATTAATGCAGACCCCACATATTTGCGAAAGTGTTGGCAAATTGACTGCTGCCTAGTATGCCAACGCTGGTTCATCCCGACCCGTGCGGGTTCATCCCCACAAGATCCACTGCCTTGAACCTGCGTAGACTGTTTGGGATAATGGCACAAATAAACCCAGATGCATGCGCAGTGGCAGTCTCCCTAGATGCCGAGAAGGCATTCGACACGGTATCATGGGTGTATCGCCTCTCAGAGTTGAAAGCATTCGGAATGGGCCCTAATTTGATCAAATACGTAAAATTACTGCATACAGCACCGGGTACTAGAGTCCTAACTAACCATAAGATCTCTGATTTGTTCCTATTTGGTAGGGGTACCAGACAAGGCTGTCTGGTTCTCGCCTATACTATTTGCACTTACTATAGAACCTATGGCGATATTCGTCAGGCAGAAACACGGGGGCAGAGGATTACGAATGTATGGCCCATCTCAATCTATCTCACTGTATGCAGATGATACTCTCCTATAAATTGGAGACCCCGAAACTAACCGGTCACCTCTTATGACTGATATACATAAATTTGCTGACTATTTCCGGATATAAGATCAATAATAGCACATCCGAGATCTTACCATTGACTCCAGCCACCACATGCCCAGTGGCAACTTCAGGACTCAAATGGTTGACCCAACACATCCGATATCTGGGCATATTGGTTTCTAGGGCCAGACAGACACTATATTCAGACAATCACAAACAGGTGTTGCAGCTCTTTGGCGCTAGATTTCAGATATGGGCCAAACTTCCCATTTCCATGTACGGCCGGGTCGCCATTTTGAAAATGGTCGTTCTCTCTAATTTGCTCTACCTCTTTGTGAATATGCCCATATGGCCGGGAAGGACGTTCTTCAGGAAGCTCCGATCCATGGTAATAACGTTCCTTTGGGATGGGAAAACTGCCAGAATGTAGTGGGAGAAAATGGTTGAACCGTACTGTTCGGGTGGTAATGCGGCACCAGATTTTGGACTTTATTACCAAGTTGCACAGGCGCAATTCGCCAAACACTGGTACGATATATCAGACAAATCACTGCATATATGGATAGAGAAATTTGCTGCATCCCCTAACGATCTCCATTCCATTATCTTTAGTCTACGTCAAAAACATGCATGTCTGATAGACTTAAAAACGCAAATTGAGGTATTGAAGAACAAGGGTAAATTAGCATTGGTACTTCTTCTCGGCCTTTCTGCAGCATTCGATCTGGTCAACCACCAGATCCTATGCAGGCATCTCCACTCTGCTGCCCACTTCTCCACCTCAGCCACGGCTTGGATCAAATCCTTTCTGAGTAATAGATCCATGAGGGTCTTTGCTCCACCCGCAGCCGCGGATCCATCTCCTATTCACTGCGGCGTTCCTCAGGGATCCTGCGTGTCACCTACACTCTAACATTTTCACGAAACCACTCGTCGATGTGCTTGACTATCTGGGTGTCTCCTACACAAACTATGCAGACGACACCCAGATACTCATTCCCATCACATGTGACTATCTAGCTGACTCCAAGGCCCTTAATGACGTCTACCTGGTCATTCAAGCTTGGATGGCCCAACACCAGTTATGCCTAAATAACGACAAGACTGAGCTCCTCATTTTGGGCACTTCGCAACGCCTTAGCAAACTAGAGCCCGCCTACAAGTCATTTGCCATTGACGGCAATACTATCCAAGTCTCGAAAAGACACCAAAACCTTAGGCTTTTACCTTGACGCCACCCTATCCTTATCTCGACAAATAAATGCAGTCAGATCAGCCTCTGCATACACATGTAAACTCATTGCAGCCTGCAGACAGTTTCTTACCACCCCTAACAGTGTCACACTAGCCAGAACCCTCATTATGGCCAGAATTGACTATTGCAGTGCTCTCTACTTAGGAACCAGCCAAGAGAACCTGAATAAACTTCAAACAACCCAAAACAACGCTATTAGAGCCACCCCAAACATCCCTCGAAACCATCAAATCTCTGAATCCAGAACCAATCTAAAGTGGCTACCCGTCAAATAGAGAATCTCTCTGAAAACACTTGCCCTCACGCACAAATGCATGGCGAATAAGGCCCCCCCCTACCTCTGCAGTCGGCTGTCCCGCCACTCGACATCCCGAACTCCAAGAACCGCCCAGACCCATTGTCTACCGATCCCTAGGTTCAAACTGCAAAAAGCGGGGGGCACAAATTTCCCTGTCTTAGCTTCCAAGTTATGGAATGCCCTCCCTGTCACAATCAGATCTGAAGACTCATTCAACACATTCAAGTCCAAAACTAAATCTTGGCTCTTCAACCAGCACTAAGACACGCTCTGCACACCTTGCCTTCCATACTCTAGCCCATTATTTATATAGATACGTGTTATGTCTGATGTCATACCCACAGCCGCATTGTATTTTTGTATATAGAATTGCTCTGTATGTATTACCTTTCATGTATGTATATATGCTCTGTATGTAAACTTTGCACAAATTGCGCCCGATGCCTCCGGGCCTGATGGTCTGTGTGTTACAAATAAACAAATACCCCGTGAGCAGTATGGTGCGAGCATGGAACGCACTATGTAAAAGATTAAAGATAGATACTCCCCCTATGACCCAGACGTTCCCCTCTGGAACTTCCCAGATATCCCCTCAAAGTTGGACCAAACTCTACAGAGAACCTGGGACCCAAACAAAGAAATCAAAATGCGGGACATGTTCCCAAACGGAAGGTTTGTAACCGTGGATGACTTTAGCATCTCGGTAGGAAGGGGGCCACTCGGGGCACTCCAATACTACAGAATGAAATCAGCACTTAGTGCACGATGGCTGATTTTCCCAGGCGAACCCCCCATACATCCATGCCTGCAAGTAGCAACATCAGGCAAGGGTCTAGGAATCTCGATTGTATGCAGTACCACAGGCACACACCCCTACCCTAAATGATGTCAAAGAAGTGGGAAAAGGATTTGAATACACTCATCACAGACGAGAAATGGTCCAAATACTGTATGCTCACCAAAACTGTATCACTGAACGCAGACCTACGTTTGATTCAGTTCAAGGTCCTAAATAGGCTCCACTATACTCGAGCAAAAATTGCCAAATTTACAACTGATGACACAGGGGAATGCCCAAAATGCAAAGCACCTCAGGCAGGGTCGTTCCAAATGTACTGGGAATGTCCAGTGATGGCACAGAGTTAAATTCATGTATGTGTGTTTGTTCAGTTTCAGTTGGCTTGGGGCGCAAAACGTAGATCATAGTAGCAGTTGGTGTCAAGCTAACCAGGCTCTTCTAGAATTAGCTCCCAGCTCCCCTCAAATTCGAACCTTGCAAAGGGACAAAGGGTGCAGTAGCGCCCATAGGTAAGGCAGGGATGACTCAGTTACCAATGCTCCAAAAGGGGAGGGCGATGGCTCAGTATATATCAGGCCCTCAAACAGAAAAAAACAATTTGATGGCTTACTTAACATTGTTAACTGGAGGGGCAGGAAGGTGGATTAATGAGCTGAAAAAAAGAACTGCCGGAATGACACTGGAGGTACAAGAGTTTACTCGCTTTGACACAGAGTCAACAATCAGATGATGTATGGAAAAAGGCTAGTTATCCCGATGTGACAGGACACAATAACGCACATGACTGGCTCACAGAATGCAAAGGCAATATCAAAATACTAACCAACCATTCCTGCCCTTGATCAGATCACAAGGTCATTACTTTTTCCATACCTGTGCTTACCACCAAAACTCAAACCCCTGTCCTCCAGCCAGCCTCCCTTACCAGAAAGACCCGCAACATCACCCACGACACCATCCTTCCCCCTACTCAAGCCACTAACAACACTCAAATCCCTGCCTCACGACCCTACCCTCCTAGTCACCCTCTACAATGACACACTCCTCTAAGCCATTGACCAAATTGCCCCACTAGGCAAATGCAAGCCCAGACCACTTGCTCACTTAAACTCCTGGTTCACAGCAGACTTGAATACACTACTCCACGCCAAGAGAAATGCCGAAACATCCTGGAGGACAGCCCTCTCTAACACCAACAAAGCCCTATTCACATCCCTATCAAATCCTACAAAGCAGCCACCTGCAAATCAAAAAAAGACCACTATAACACCAGAATCAATAACTCGAAATCAAGCTCAAGAGGGCTCTTTGCCATACTGCGTGAACTAGAAACACCCACTGCCCGCCCCCAACTAACTGCCCCAAGGACCATACCTTGTGCACTAGCATCCAAAATGCGCTACTAGGCAAACTAAAAACACTCCAACTAAAATCCAATCCAAGAAAGATAAACTGACGGCATCAAAACAGTCGCCATCCCCACCACAAGAGTCACCACCCTGTACTACTCGATCATTCAACTTTACCCAGATCACTATTCCTGAAATGGAAAAAATTATCTACGGCTTAAAACCAAGCAGATGCCAAGATGACCTATGTCCAGCATCAGTCAAAGACTGCCGCCGAGCTAGCCCCATTCATCACAGCCATTGTTAACTCTTCCATCTCCACCAATAGAGTCCCTACCATTCTCAAAGAAGCCTGCGTCCTGCCCCTTCTAAAACAAACACTGGACCCCAAGACACTAACCAATTATTGACCGATCACAACCGTACCCTTTGTACTGAACATCGTAGACAGAGTAGCTTATGTACATTTCCAAAAGCACATTGAATCCAAAAACCTACTTGGCATGCGCCAATCTGGTTTCCGCCCCGGTCATGGAACTAAAACAGCCCTCCTCGATTTAAAGATCCAAATGGATGAATGCATGGATAATGGTAAACTCGCCCTTCTCCTCCTTCTTGACCTCTCGGACGCCTTTGACCTGGTGGACCATGACATACTATGCCAACACTTGGCCTCAGCAGCACGCTTTGCACCCGAAGCAATTGCCTGGATCAAATCTTTTCTGTCCAACAGAATCATGAGAGTCTACTCATCATCAGCTGCAGCAGACCCAGCCACAGTCACCTCTGGTGTCCCCTAAGGTTCATGTGTGTCTCTCACACTTTACAATATCTTTACCAAGCCCCTTTTCCGACTGCCTTGAGCCCCTGGGTATCTTCTACACTAACTTTGCAGACGATACCCAAATCCTCATTCCCATCACTGGCAACGATGCCACAGACTCATGCGCCCTGCACGCCGCCTACCAAAACATCCAGGCTAGGATGGCCACACGCTCTTGGTGCCTCAATGATGAAAAAAACGAGATTCTACTCATTGACTTACACAATAGCCTAAACAAACTAGACAAATCCTATGCCTCCTTTGAGATAGACGGAAACACCATCCCCATCTCCAAATCAGTAAAAATGCTAGGAGTATATATCGATGCCTCGCTCACCCTCACCAGGCAGGTCAACGCTATATCTGCCTCTTCAGCCTACACAACAAAATTAATTAATGCCAGCAGACGCTTCCTGTCCACGGATAGTTGACTTTCCCTAGCCAGAGCACTGATCCTCTCAAGACTTGACTACTTCAATGGCTTCTTTGCAGGAACATCCACCAGTAATGTCATAAAACTCTAAGTCATCCAAAATAACGCTCTCAGAGCAGCCCTGAACATCCAGAAAAATGATCACATCTCTGCTGCCAGAAGGAACGCCCACAGGCTTGCTATCCGTGAGAGAATTCACTTCAAAAGCCTCACCATCACACATAAATGCCTCGCCAACACTGCCCCCAAATACCTCACCTCTAAATTCAAGAAAACCCAAGCAAACAAACTAGGGCATCCCTGCCCAACATGCTCCTTACACCCAAATTCAAACTGCAAAAATCTGGAGGACGCAGCTTTCCTCTAGTCGCAGCGAAACATTGGAATGCCCTCCCGACACACCTGAAAGCCGACACCTGCTATTGGTCATTCCGCAAAAGACTCAAAACTTGGCTGTTTTCACTAGACAACTAACTCCCTCAGCAAATCCACCCAAAAGCCTATATGCCAAGAAATGTTTACTTGCTACTTTCACTGATCCATGTTTCTCTTTTTTGCACAGTACCACCCCGGAAGCAACTAAAGACTGCCTATAATGTAACCGGCTATGTAAAAGAACTTTATTGCACTGTAACTTCTCTAATGTAACTAAAGATTGTCTTTAAAATTTGTGTAACAGCGCCCTGAAGCCTACGGGTTTGGTGCGCCATACAAATATACAAAATAAATAAATGACCGTTCGCCATTTAACAATTGCAGAACAGATATTTGGAGGGCAATTGGGTGCAATATCCAGACACATCAGACATAAGTGCGATTATGGCACGCTAAATGAAGATAGATGAGGATCCAGTGGCATTTATACAAAAGAAGGGTCGTTTAGAAACAAGGGAGAGCTGGGACAAAAATATATCTATTTCTTATCACATTTTATGCCAGGGTCTTCCTACAGAAGCAGCTAAAGAAAATTGTAGGGTTTGAGTGCAAACAATGGGCCGAGATACAGTTGAATATTGTCCATTATTTTGTCGAATGAGACAGGAGAAGGAAAGGAACAAAGTAGAGGACATGAAAAGGGAGGAAGCTAAATGGGTGCACAAGATATTGTCAAAGATAACGGAAGAGGGAGCAATGATAATGAATGTAGGGGGAGAAAATTATGAGCAGGAATATCATCAACAGGAGTAGAGCGGATATTCGGGAGGAAGAGAAGATAACTATTATCCCATGGGGAGGCAGTAAGCACTAAGGAGAAGAGGGTATTGGTTTTTAAGTGGATTTTAAGGAGGTTTTGTTGGGACGGGTCCACGATTTGGAGCACAGTGCTGCAAGTGTGGGAAGGTCAGGCATTATGTACGGGCCTGAAGGAGCGGAGGGACAATGAACGGAAAATGGCAAAAGCCCGGACGAAGAGGAGGCCTGTATTTCCCCTTCAATATTTTGTACAGACAGAGCAAGAGCAGGGCACATTTCAATATTCGAACAGCAATCATTTCCACAACATGACGCACAACCACAGACGCAGCCACAGATGAACCAGACACCACAGCAGCAGACGCCCCAGGTACAAAAGCTACTGCAAGCATAAATGCAACAACAATCGCTGAACCCAATACAAATGCAAACACAAAAGTCTGGACAGTGGGATAGTAATATATTGCCACAGACCCCAATACCCACAACAGGGGGTGAGATAGTGGTGGGAGGGAACAGGGAGGAGCATTTACTCCCAACAGGACAGCCCACAGAGAAGCTTTATGTGCCCAATGCCATCAGTAACTCCCGACCCGGAAGAGGAACCCGGGTGGGGGAGAGAATAGGAGATAAGATGTTTTCCTTTTAAATTGACACTGGAGCGATGAGATCTTGTGTCAGGGAAGGAGGGTCTCCACTGTCACAACCAACGATGGATGCACAAGGGTTCTCTGGAGCTATGACAAAGTTTCCATTTACAGAAGTGCTATCTATAACATTGGGAGAGGATACAAAATGGCAGCACCATTCTTGTATTCTCAAAAGACACTTGTTAACATATTGAGAAGAGACCTGACGAGCAGATTAAACATGAATATTTCATTTACTAAGGGATAATATGTTCAACACAAGGAATTCATTATGCAAATGCAAGAGTTCCTACAAGCATTTCACGGATGGAAAAAATGACAAGGGATACCCTTAAATTCAGAATTATTCATTTACAGGGTAGAGGTGTTGCTAGGATGGCTTCCGCAAATACAGAATAAATTGCCATGATTACCCACAGAGTTTTTGTTAAGGGCAGAAATACCCATGGATGTAGCAGAAGGGGAGATCATAACTATACATTTCGAAGCAGCAGTGGTGTGAGAAGACCAAGTAGTGTTACACGGGACAGACAAAGGTGAAAACTGCCGCACTGCCATAGCACTGGACACAACGCAACGGTTGAGCGACTTGACAGATGATGAGCTATTCGAAGATGATAATACAGATGAAGTGATTTTCAAAATGTACATTTCATACCAATTGCAAATACAGTACAGGGAAATACCTCAGATAATATTGTTGGCTAAAAAGGTACCATCCTTCAAGCAACAGGATTTAGCATGAGTACCAGGTGTACTATGACTAGCGGCCCTTATTATGTAGGTCTGCTGAAAGGGATCACAGTAGTACGAATAATAATGAAGGAGGGAGTGATTTTACCCCCAGTTAAGCAGTATCCCATGTCAAGGGAGGCAGACAAAGGCATTTATGAAACGATTGCCGCCTTGATGTCACAGGTTATCATTATGCCATCTGAATAACCATGTAACATGGCAGTGTACCCTGTGAAAAAAACAAATGCAGGGTCTTGGAAATTCATACTAGATTTACGTCTCTCCAACAATATTGTGGAGGAGGAGTTTACAGTTGTGCCCAACCCGGCTATAATTCTGTGTAACATACCGCCAAAAGCCACACTTTTTACAGCGATTGATTTAAAAAACGTGTTCTTTTCGATTCCATTGCACGTATACTCTCAAATTCTGACAGCGTTTACCTATCGAGGGATCTGACTCCAACACACAAGACTCCCACAGGGGTACTGTTGGTCCCCCAGTGTTTTCAACAGAATGTTACAGATGGACTTGGGGAATGTACAAACACCCAGTACGATTATACAGTATGTTGGTGATTTGCCGGTGTGCTGCACCACAGAGAAAGAGTGCAGGACAGACTCAGTAACGTTATTAACAGTACTCGGCTGCGAAAGGATACAAGGTGGGCAAACAAAAATTGCAGTACTGCCAGAAAGAAGTATTATATTTTGGCCAGATCATATCAAAGGTAGGGGGAGGGTGATGCCTGATCGAGCATAAGCAATTGAAAAAACGACCTACCCAGAGACAGTGAAAGAATTATAGCAATTTCTGGGGCCATGTAACTATTATCATGCGTTGGTCTTTTACTACAGCTCGTATGTTTGGCCCTTTTAGAAGGATTGAAGGAAGCACAGAAAAAGAAGTGTCCACCCCATAATGTGGACAGTCAAGATGGTTAGTGTATTTGAGGCCCTGAAAGAAGCAATAAGTACAGCACCTGTGCTAGGCATACCAGATTATAAAGGGAGAATTGTATTTATTCTCACATTCAAATGAATACCCGATGATGGCTGTCCTTGGGGGAAAAACTTCAATGGGACACAGACCCGTGGCATATTACAATGGGATCTTAGATGAGTGATGAGAGGGCATTTCCTATGTGTACAGGCACTGGATGCAGCAGCCTTTGCAATAGGGAAATCATCTGCAATAACGATGGGCTCAGCAGTAACATTGTATGTGGAGCACGCCCCATTTGCCGTTCTTGAAAAACCAAAGTCGACGATCATCACACAGCGAACATCTGGATACGAGGTCATATTGTCCAATCCATCAATAAACATTGCAAGATGTTGCATGGTGAATCCTTCGAGATTCATTGCTGAACCAGTAGGGAGAGGAGAATGGGTTCAAATATACAGACATGACGATCTACCCCCAGTAAAAGAAACAAAGTTAGAGGTTGGGAGAGGTGGACTTCGTTGACGGTTCATCAACAATAGATCAGAGCACAGGGATTGAGGCATTCGGGAGCAGCAGTGATAAGGGAAAGTAAAGGTTGTGACAAGTATCAGATTACTAGCACACATTTCCGTGCAGGCATCTGAATTAGTAGCAATGATATTAGCATTCCAAGAGCATGAGGACCAGGTAGTGACAATATATTCTGACTCTGCCTACGTCACCTCTACAGTACACTCAGGACTGTCACGATGGAGAAGAGGCTTCCAGCACGCATACAGCACACCAGTACAGCATGGCCCGTTACTAGAAAGACTACTAGATGCACTGGCATATCCCATGGTGGCTGCAGTGGTGAAGTTCACAGCCCACACTAGCGGCACAGACTTAATTTCCTGTGGCAACAAAGCAGCAGACGCAGAAGCAAAAAGAGCAGCATACTTTCCACAAATAGCAAAGATAACAATCGCTCCACACAAAATGATGCTTAACATGGAAATAAAAAAGGGCTATAATGCATTATCATTGACACAAATAATGGAACTTTAGGGAAGGGTACCAGAGACAGAACATGATCTGTGGACACAGCACGGTTCGTTATCCCCACCGATCTAGTGTGGCGACAGAATAGCATGGGGAAACCTGCAATGCCAATAGAAGTACTTATTGTAGCGTTGGAACAGTTACACTAACCAGCACACACGACAAGGGAATATGTAACAGCAGATGATTCATAACATTTGTCTACAGGCACGTTATAAGTGACATCATATCATAACATTGGTTTGTCCCAAACCTGCATGCACACATTGTCAATTTAATGTTTAATTGTGCGACGTGAAAGCAATATACTGCTTGACATACCTTGAGAATGGTGAGAGGTGCAATGCCCCGCCCTACAGGCCTGTTATGGCATTTGCATATAGGCTGTCGATATGCTCCAAAGTTGTAATTGATACCAACATATCATTGTGGTAGTTTGTCATTTATTCACGCTGTATAGAAGCAGGGCCATGTCCCCATGCAGATGCCAAGCTGGCTGCTAAATTCCTTCTACGCGAGTTGTTCCCATGATGGGGAGTGGGCGAAGTGCTGCAGTCAGATAACAGAGCATACTTTGCAAATTAGCTATTTTCTGAAGCGGTATCCCTGCTCGGCATTCAGCACAAGCTTTGTTCTGCTTACCACCCCCGGGCCAACAGCGTTGTGGAATTTCTAAACAACGTGTTGAAAGAACGAATTTACAAAACTGAAAAAAACACTAATGAAAAATTGTCTGCATTGCCTTCCCCAAGCTCTTTTTGCCTTACACAATCGGCCAGGCTCAGATCACCGCCTAACCCCCAATGAAAAAGTGACCGGCAGAAAGATGCACGTCCCCATTGCTCCTCCTACGCATGCTCGATTGGACGAAGAGTTCTGCGACTGTGCTATGTGATGAGATGCATGAGTATTGAACTGCCATGATGCATTTCTCAACAGATCAAGGTACAGCAAGGGGTAAGAAGCAACCAATAATAACAAGGAGGGAATCTGAGATATAAATGCTGTAATACCCCCTTGACATTTGTAAGAAAGGCATGGCATTAACGTAAGACAGACACAGTATTAAACTGTAAAGTGGGTAAGATAAACGCCTAATCTAAACCTAAGATGGGAGCAAGCTACAACTATCAAAAAATAAGATTACCGTCCAAGTGGAAACTAAGAAACCTATTGGCAATCCTTACAGCTATGTTACAAAATAGTGTGGGATAAAGTTCACAAGAAAAGAAAGAAGTGTTTACAAAATGATAAGTCAGGATGTTATGGCCGGGGTCTCCTTTCCCCACATTTTTAGCATAGCATGGGACAAGGCGGGACTCTCAAGCTCAGCACACTCCTGGGCTCACTCGGCACAAGCTTACAATTCCTTTTTGATATATCAGGGCCTTCTGTGGATAAGTCTCTTCTCATTCAAAGTCTTCTGCTTCAGAGTGTATGAAACTTCAAAACAAACAACAAAACAAAAGTTCCTTCCGTTATTCTTTTGCATCAGGCGATTACCCTTGATATGGTATGATAGTTCATTTATATAGCGCCTATACACAATGGGCCTCATTCCGAGATTGGAGGTAGTCATGGCGCTATTTGCACCATGGCTGCCTCCAATATCGGTACCAGTACTGGTCTCGTTCAAAGGGGACTTACTGGTGTAGTCCGACCTTTGCGGGACCGGTAAATCCCCATTGAAATAGCCATTCCCCATTCCCATTGAGCCCCCATAGGGCCCATAGGGCTCAATGGGAATGGGGAAGGCGCTAATAACGGTACCGCAAATGGCGTTACCGTTATTAGCTCTGAAGTCCCTTAACAGGTCCCGTCCATAACGCCTGGTCAGACCAGGCGTTAAAGGAGGGACCCGCTAAGGGACCTCCTAGTAGGGCGGTAAGGGATTACCGGCACTGGTCTCCTTAACGGTGCCCGGTATCCCTTACCGCCCTGTTCGGAATGAGGCCCAATGTGTTTCAAAGTGCTTCAAGGCAAGAGAGGGAACAAGGGAAAATACAATGACATACTACAGGCCATGAACAGTAAGGATGTGAAATTAACTTTCATACTCAACCTGGCGATGTTTCAGATAGTGCAAGAGCTAAGACATAGATAAGGAATGGAGGGGGAGAGTGGGAAGGAAATGGAAACAGATAGGCGACTACCGTACTAGGCCTGACGATATTTCTGGTAGAGCCAGAGAAAACAAAAGGTGAGGATGAGGGGTGCAGAAAGGGAGGGGGGGAACAAAACAAGCGACTATCGTAATAGTCCTGATGGCATTTCAGATAGTGCTGGGGGGGGGGAGAGAGAAGACAGACAAGGTTTCTATCATACTAGGTCCAGGAACACTTCTGATAGAGTAAATGCATAGAAGAAAGTAAGGCGAGGAGATAGGAAAAGGGAGAAAGGGAGAGGAGGTGAGAACAGAGAGTAAGTAGTCAAAAAGAGTGGAGAAGCAAGAGGGGAGAGCAAATCCAATTGCAGAAGTCAGTAGTAACACATAATGTTGCAAGCCAGGATACAAGATGAAGATGGGAACAGCATGATTCATGGCGGCCATGTGTACAAGATGCAAAGGAAGTCCAGCATGAGAGTTGAGAAAGGGTGACGCACAATGAATCAATGAAGTCCATACAAGTCAAATTGAGCATTGGCCACAAGACAGTGATGGTGAAACCAGAATGCATCAGGACAGACACCTGCAGAAGTAGGCTGGAGGGAGGGAGGGTTGAGCAGGGTAGAAGAAGCAAGCAAAACAGGCAACACCTGTCTGCGGGAAGGGGGGCACAAGGGAACATCATGGGGGAGCACAGGGGGTGGGGATGGCCTGTGGGGACAGAGGTAGTAACGCATGTTGGTGCATGCTTACCTGCTGTCTGAGCAAGGGTTCGGGCCCATGAACCTTCTGTCCAAACAGAAATTGGCCTTTTCTTCGACTGCCTTTCGATTTGGACGCCCTTGATCTAAGAGTTTTGAGCAGGAAGGAAGAGGCAGAGCTAAGAAGGTAGGCGGTGCTTAGGCCAGGTGACCAAGAATCACTTGCACCTGATCCCCACCAGCAAAGGAAAAGAGGCTGGAGGGCTCCTTAGGTGGGGAAAAGAGCTGCAAACAGGGAGGCACCTGGTGGGTGGGGCTTGCTAAGAGGGTGGCAACCAGGAAGGCACCAGCTGGGCGGGGCTTGTTAAGTGGGGAAAAGAGAGCCAACATGGAAGGCACCAGGTGGGCAGGGCTTAGGCCAGGTGACCTAGATCCACTTGCACCTGCTCCCCATCAGCAAAGGAAAAGAGGCTGGAGGGCTCCTTAAGCAGGGAAAAAGCGGCAACCAGGAAGGCAAGGAATCACCCTTGGATCCCCTCAGCCGGGCTCCGATCCTTCTCTCTGTCGTCAGCCCCCCTCAGCCAGGCTCAGTTCAACCACTCACTGTGGACATTCCTCTTTCGGGTTCATACTTGTCATCACAATGCTATTCACTAAGCTTATTCACAATTTGCCTCTTGATTCCCTCAGTCGGGTTTACTATCGCCTTTCAATCACGATCACCTTTATTTGCTTCTTCACCAGTCTTAATGTCTTTTTAAACAACCCCTTTGGTTTAAGGAAGGTCCTCCTCATCCGGGCTCAGACCTTCCAAAGCATTTTTGCCAATTCAAATAGAGATTTCCGAAGGGCAATTTCGTCTCACTGGGTCACCCAAAGGCATCATGGCGCGAGGAAGAACAAGGACAGACTAAGGAGTAGCACCAACCTAAAAGAGACGTGTTTCAAAAGACAATTAATTTGGAGATGGTTCTCAATGTGTCTAAGAGCAACAGGTAATTCGTTCCACAATTTTGCTGCTGCAACGGAAAAAGCTTGACCACGTATCCTAGAGGTGGAACTTTGGAAACGTCACCAGCAAAGCATTGCTGGAACGAAGAAGGCAGCCTGGGACATAAGGTTGGAATTTTCCGCTAAGATACTCAGCCCCTTGCCCATATACTGCTCTGTGTACCAAAAAGAGGGCTTTAAAGTCAATCTTTCTGGCCACAGGAAGCCAGTGGGGGGCGCAAAGCAATGGAATGATGTTAGCACGGTAGGGAGTAGATGTAGCTACCATAGCCTCAAGATTCTGTAGAAGCTGCAGCCTGCGAACCAACCCCATAGGTTGGGACAAAAACAGAGCATTACAATAGTCAATGTGACCAAGTACGGCCAAGGCTACCACTAACGGGCGCAGATGGACCAGAAGGAAAGGCAAAATCTTTCAGCGAACCCGTAGAAAAAATTGACCAGTTTTACACACAGCACTGACTTGAGCCGACAGACAGTGAAGCAGAAAGATATACCCCAAGATTTTTACCACAGACGCTGGGGTAGGAACAGCACCTAGGGCAGTGGGCCATAGAGAGGCAAACCAAAGAGCAGTATCAGGCGGAGATCCCACCACCAGAACCTCTGTCTTGTCCCCATTAAGCTTCAGCCAATTTTCTACCCATCCACTCCCCCACGCCCCACAGGCAAGCACACAGTCTTTCCGACACCTCAGCATGGTCAAGATCTAAACGGACCAAAATATGGGTGTGGTCGGCATAGGCATAGCACCGGAGACAATCAGAGTGGATGAGGTCCTTCAATGGCTGAACACAGATGTTAAACATCGGGACAAGGCGTGCCTTGAGGGACACTGCAGAAAAGTGCTCAAGAGGAAGATTGAAATGGGGGGAGTGAAAGAATTTGAGACCTATCAGCAAGAAAGGAGAGAGGTAGGCCGATTCCATGTGGTGCAACAGGGTAGCGTGTTCTACAGTACCAAAAGCTGCAGAGAGGTCCCATACAATTAAAGCACCAACTCTAGCCTGGTCGACCAACATGGTAAGATCATCAACTACAGACACTAGGACACTCTCGGTCCCCTGACATGGCCGAAAACATGACTGAAAAGAATTTAGGAATTTTGAAGACTAAAGAAAGGTAGAGAGAAGTGGAGAAACAAGAGATTCCAATACTTTCATGAGAACTGGTAAAAGTGAAATAGGACGAAAGTTATCCAAATTAGCGGCATCAATTGATGCCTTTTTCAGGAGTGGGATAACAGTGGCCAATTTAAGTGCTTTAGGGATAAAACCCTGTTGGCAGGAGTGATTAACTGCTGTCGTAAGCCAGGAAGTAATATCAGGGAGAATATCCATGAGAACAGTAAGGGGGTTAGGATCAGAAGGAGAGGCTGATTTCAATCTGCCTACATCACCAGCGTTATCTTCCGGGGAAAAAACAGGAAAGTGCGACCACGCCTGAGAGCTGACTAATGACTCAGGCATAGTCACCTGTCCCATATTGAGTTGCTGAAATAAGATTGCGAATGAAAGAACTCAGAGAATCAGAGTCCTTGAGTAGGTTTAACCCCAGGCACAAAAACAGCTGGCCGGGGAGAAACAATTCACAACAAAAATAAATCTTTGGAAGGATTGAGTGCAGACTCTGCTTTATAAGTAAAGGAGGCCTGTTTTGCAGTCCGTATTGCTGCATGATATTGATGGGTGAGATGTTGGAAAACCGTCCTCTCCCCGGGGTATAAGTCCTACACCATATGCGCTTGGCCTGTATGACCTTCAGACGGGCAAGTTTCAATTCCTCGGAGAACCATGGAGCCGACTTCCATTTTCACATCTGAGTATTCTTAAGAGGGGCTACTTGATCGGCAGCCTCGTGCAGGATCAGGGTGCACTAAAAAATCTAAAATGGGTGTATTTTTACAGGTGGAGAGCAATTGGGACGTGAGCCTTCAGAGCTCCCGTGGCCGCCGCATAAATCATGAAAAAAAAGCCTGTCATCCATGTCAGATTGGTATATAAAATAGCCCTACTGAAGGATAAACATCTGCAGCATGTGCTGGTGAGATACCATCGCTCACAGTGAAAGACTGCGGCTGCACAGAGATGCAGAACATTCCCCGTGGGTGCCCGGAGGGAGAGGATCAAAATGCTGGCGTGATACGCGTGACAGCCGTGAGCCCATCGGCGGGGGAAGAGCCCGAGTGGGAAGCGGCTGGGTGCCCAAGCTGGAATCGGAAGGTTGGCGCTGTGTGGAGGACGATTACCAGAGACACACAGCCTGCGGGGCGTGAGAGGAGGTGAGACGGTGCCTGGCGGATTAACCCATCTTAGTTTCGTCCCCCCAGTGCCGAGTGTGAAGGGGTTCGAAGCATGTACCCAGTAGCATTGCGACGCGGAGAAAGAATCAATGCTAATATGAGAAATGAGTAGCGGGCCCCCCTCCCGATAAACTGTGTGCAAATCCATTCCAGGTGGGCTACTGCGCTATAAGGCATGTGGAGCGGGGTATGAGCTAGGCTGCGAGAGGGATTGCCGGGGACTGTCATGATGCCTACCCCGGGGACCCAGACCAAGTCCAGCGACCCCGGAAGCAGGCATCAAGTTTTCCCAAGCAAGCCCAACAACCCCTGCTAGGGGCTATTTGGGTGCAGTCCTGGCGTCTATGGTGCCAGGCTCATATGGAGTGACAGTCCTGGCGCCAGGCTCATAGATTAAAACCTACCTGATGCATACCATTCTGCAAACTTACCTGATGCAGACCATGCTGCAAGAGCTCCAAGCCAAAGAGGCTTGGAAGGGACTACTTTACCTAGGGACTATTTTTTACTCAGGTGGGGCTGGGGAGGAATGCTTACCTGGGACTACTTTGGAGGCTATTTAACCACATGCGAAGAGCAGCACATGCTTCGCGTTATTCTGCATCCAGCAGTGTAACGCTCACTGTGCCTGCAAATCTCCATCCAGTCTTTTGCCACGCCCGCCTCGAGTTTGGAGCTCCTAGAAAAAGGGAGAAAGAAGGAGAAAAGGTCAGAACAAGAGCAATACCTTTGATCCTTACCTGAATTCCCGATCCATCGCGCCTTCGAGCTGGAAGAAAGAAGTTATTTTAAGCGTCGCCTCGCCTGCTGCAACGCCGCGCTGTACTCACCGGCCTTCGCAGCATCTTCACATTCCACCGCATCCTTCTGCATGTTCCCGCCGCACTCCGGCACCTAAGGGGAAGACAAGAACAGCAAGGTGATTAAAGGGAATACACAGAGGCAATATACCCCATAGACTTACCTGATTCTACCACCGGGGGTACTATTCCTCTTCACGGGTCGGCGCAGCTTCCACTGCATCCTCGCCGAACCCCAGCCCCTAAGGGGAAACAAAAGGACAGCAAGGTGAAACAAAGGGACAAGCAAGGGGAAACCTCCTCACCACAATAGACTTCCCCAAGACTTCATACTTTCTCTCAGCGCCTGAATAAGGGAGAAAGCAACAGGTACATATTGACATTATTTTAACGAACTGTGTTGGATAATACAAATCCTTACCTGAATATTACCGGTTGCCACGAGGAACTCTTCGCTAGGGTCAAGCTGCAACCTGCAAGGAATCGGACAAGAGTGAAAGTCAGGCATTTGAACTCGTACGAACTACATACTTACGGCGTCTTGCCGGGAATCTCGGAGTCAATATTGTTCTGGAACTCACCAATTCCTTCGAGCCAGTGAAGCAACTGGTTATCTACGCGCCCCTGCGCTCAATGCAGGATGGAGAGCTCATCTTTCCAAACCATGAGGTGAGACTATAAAAGGGGACATCAAAGGTGATCAGTGGGGAGAACAGCGGGGGTGGGGGGATTTACGCTCAACTCCACGGGTGGTTAACTCCCTTTCTCCATTTGCAGAAGAATATTCCTACGGGCCAAAAAAACGAAGCTAAGTGGGCCAGTCCAGTCCGTCATCTCGGCCCTACACGTCACCTTGGTGACGACTGCAGCTGTCCAGTTCAGATCGACGCCTCTGTGGGAGCCAGGTGAGCGTAACAGGGACCGATAACAGACAAACCCAGGCACATACGAGAACTCTGCCGCAAAATGAAAAGTAACAGACCCACACACGAGGCTGTGAGATCCATCTACACACCCGACCTCATACCCAGCTGAGTCCGTGTCACTGCATACAACCAAGTGCGAACAAAGCCATCAAAGACTAGCCGGTACACAGAGACGTGTACGGCCAGTAAGTGTGCCCTGAAACAAAGAAGAAGAGACACAAAGGAAAGCAGCTCCCGTACTATCTGTCCCTGCTGAGGGACCACTAAACCTGCAGAGGACCTGAGGCACTGACCGGGGTGGCGGAGGCAAAGTATCGGCCTGCAACTGCAATCTTGGAGACTGTTGGAAAGGCCATTTTTATGCCTGAAAACAAACAGAGTCTGCTTGTGTACAGCAGTGGTGTGAGCCGACATGCCGACTCTATAGGAGCAGGCCCAAACACACGGCTCTCCCAACCAGAAGACAGAGCCAGACTGGAGACAAGGACACCCCCGAACACGTGGACAGGCACCAGTCAGAAATACACACGTCTATCGTCCTGGTCCTGAGGGAGCGGGCACAGGAAAGCGGGAGCCTGGCTGGGAGGCCTGTACTCGCAGAGAGTGGCAAACTGGATGCAAGGACATAACTGGAAGTGACATAAGGCTGAAGCTCGGCACAACCCAGATCACTGAGGCTTCCCGGATACCGCAATCCAACCACCCTAATATCGCATGTCTGTACAGCCCCACCCTGAGAGAAATAAAGTAACTTGCTCACAGTCTCCAAGCCACCTACTGTATAAAGCAGCACAGGCAAAAAGTCCTCATATCGCAGAACAGGTATGTCCCACAGCCGAAGGCATATACCAAACTCCATTGTAGAAGGCGGATTCATGACCACAGGAATCACAGGCCAGCACTGACCTTGCTGGGGCCCAGTGATAAGACGAATCAGCAACTTAACCTAACCTCTCCGACTTAGACGGATCTTGGAGATAATCAAAGGCGCAACATATGCCGGACTCCCAGATCCCCGGGGGATACGGCAGTAGTGGCCCCTGAGTCCAGCAAGAACCGCTGACCGCTGACATTGGGCAGATTCAGACGCCCTGTGGCTGCTGATTAAGGGAAAAGCAAGCAAGCACCATCAGAACTGGCCGCCGTTAGTAAAAGGTGGTATCATACAAAAATGTTGCCCTCGTTTGTGTGCCGCCACAGTCACTGCGACTTTGGAGGCGCACAAAATGAGGGTGATATTTACTGCGCCCAAGCAGAGCAGGGGTTGCGGGGGTGTCCCCTGCTCTTCCTGGGCGCAGTAATGGGGGTCAGACGTTGCAGGGGTGTCCCCCGCGTACCATTTCGGAAAGCGGGGGACACGTAAAAAATAAAATTGAAAAAAATAAAGCACCCTGCGGCGTCAGCTCCAACCCACGTTAGTGGGAAGAGCTGACACCGCAGGGATCACAGAGTGCGGGCGGCACACGCAGAAGTGTGCCACCCTAAAGGTAAGTGGGGTGTGGGTTGGGAGGGGTAATGCAGGCCAGGAGAAGCAGGCACAGTGATCCATATGATCACTGCGCCGCGCCGCAACTGCCGTCAGCATTTTCGGCGTCGCAGTTGCAGGCGGCGCAGTGCTCACATAGATCCGTAAAAGCTAATCAAACAACGCCCCATAACGTACAATCACAGAATAAGCAATAGAGTGTTACCACCCAGTACTAGTATGGGCAAAGACAGAGCTAAAAAAGTCAGGCACCCAAAGTAAAATTGATCAATTTACCACACCCTCGGCAAACAGGCTGTCAGAACAAAGCCAACCAGAAACAATGGCAGAGGCCGGGAATACAATATCTTTAAAAGATGTCATGGCTGCAATAGCAGATTCACAAGCCTCCTTGGAGCAGAAAATAGACGGCATTAGTATGGATGTCTCACTTTTACACCACAAACTTCAGAAACTGACGTCCTGCACCAGGGAGGCAGAACAGAGCTCACTGCGTGCCCACTGGACGTCCGATACCCGGTGCCCCACCACGCACTGTGATAGCAAAATTCCTGAAATACAGAGACCGAGACGCCTTACTTCAAATGGCACGTACAAAAGGCACGATAACCTACAACATATCTAAAATAGCATTCTTACGGAATACACCAGGGAGGTGCAGAATCAAGACAGTCGTTCGATCAACTCAACACAAAAAACAGATGCACTCGGTGAATGTAAAATATAGCTTAGTGTTTCCAGCACAATTGAAGATCTACCATAAGGGTACGACAGTCCACTTTACAAACCCTAAATAAGCCTGGAAGTGGGCAGAACAGCACATTGAGGGCGACTGGAGAACAACACAGAAAAACAGAAATGGGAACCTTAGAGGCCTTCCGGTTCGGGATCCCCCTGCCGGACAGCCACTGGGGCAGAAACGAGACATACCACCACACGTGGAGGAAGACTGATATACAGAATGTTACCGTGCAACATGACCTACCCCTGTGACACGAGGGCATAGACAGCCTATTACAAGTAAGGGATTGAACAAAACGATCGACATGGATGAACACAAGAAACCCCCAGCCCACTGGGACTTGTTGTGGGTGTTGTAAATGTTGTTGATTACAGTCAGGAGTAGGTTTCAGTTATCTCCAGGCTGATGTTCGGGCGACAGATATGCGGCAGAGTATGGGGTGTACGGAAATGTTTGTTTAGTTTTTTGTTCAAAGGCGTTAACGGAAAGTTGGAAAAGAATTTGGGATACAATTAATCAGCCATGCAGCCATTTACTTCCTCATAGAGGTCCTTCGAAGATAGAAACACACCAGAAACACACAACTATAACGATATCCAAGCGACATTGCAAAGCACAGTTCCGCATCAACTATGCATACGCAGAACGTGCCCAATAACAAAGACCGTACTCTGAAGCTGCTGACCTGGAATGTCAATGGGCTAGGTAATAGTCTCAAAAGAAGACTAGTCATACAATTTCTGAACAAACATACACCGGACATAGCATTTCTTACCGCAACCCACTTAGCAGGCACAACCTGTAGCTTATTTAAGCGTACCAAGTACAGCACTGCACTACATGCTGGTTTGACGATGGGCTCGCGGGGTATACTAATACTATTGCACAAATCGCTTCCCTTCACCCTTTCCACAGTCACTCAAGACACAGGAGGCAGATTTACATATGCCCTAGGAACACTATGGAACCAAACAATCGTCTTACTAGCGGTCTATAATCCGCCCGCGTTGCTAACAGCATTATTAAATGACATCACACTGTTGATTGCCAATGACACATCAGAGCTGTTAATCCTAGTGGGTGACTTTAATGAAGTGAATGTAAAGTTAGATCGGACACACAAGGGAGAAACCCCAGAATTCATACTAAACTTGCCACCTTCACTGATACAATGGGACAGAGATGTATGGCGAGACCTGCAACCTGACACGAGAATATTCATATCACTCTGGGGTTCACGCCTCGTTATCAAGGCTGGACTACTTCTTTCTTCCAGCGACATGTATCCACAAGGCAATAGTAGCAAAACTCCTCCCGAGAGGTATATCGGATCACTCCACTCTATTGATGGAGATGGTGACGTTGAGAACACTCCCGCCAAGGTCGTGGCGCCTTAATAGCTACTATCTAGAATTCCCAGAACTCAAAGAACATGTACAAGCTGTTACCAAGTCATATTTTGAGATGAATGAGGGGTCAGTAGATAGCCCTGAGGTGCTGTGGGAGGCGTACAAGCCGGTGCTCTGAGGAGAAATCCTCTCCTGGACCGTGTCCACGAAAAAGAAACATGGGGAGAAGTTGGCTACAGGGGAATTAAAAGTTAAACAAGCGGAAGAGGCCCATCTAACTCAAGACCGACCTGAGACACATAGATCGCTTGTCGTAGCACAGAAACGCCTACTAAATGTGGCGCTAGACAATGTCAAACAAGCTCAGAGCAATGAGAATCAGAATTTATGAAACAGGGGACAAGGCAAGCCAATTGCTGGCCTGGTTAGAACGCAGGGATGAAGGACATAGTCAGCTCAGGGTGATCAGACCGACGAACGAAAACCCACTCTTGACATATAAAGATATTGCTGAGAGTTTTGCAGCCTACTACACCAATCTGTATGGGCCACCTAATGGCCCTGTCGACACCCCCATACTAGACAGGATAACCCTCCCATCCCTGAGTGCCGAACAAAAATCACTTTTGGAAAAGGACATTACAGAAGAAGAACTGATTACAGCAATGTCACAACTCCAAACCGGTAAAAAACCAAGGCTCAAATGGCTTCCCGATCGAAACTTGGAAAAGTATAGCTCCAAATAAACTAGCCCCATACCTACTAAATATGTATAGACAATCAAAGGAACAGGGCCAGCTGCCGGCAGACCTTAGAAGGGCCACCATAATAGTAATCCCCAAAGCCGATAAACCTCCAGAGCAATTGCGCTCGTACAGACCGATCTCCCTTATAAATAGTGAAACAAAGCTATTGGCTAAAATATTAGCGGTTAGACTACAAAGAGTCATATCATCATTAGTGCACCCGGACCAATGCGAACTCATGCCGAATAGGTCAACACGTATGAATATACATAGATTACACCTAGCACTAGAAAGATCGCAGGATTTCTGCGGCCCCCTGGCAACAGACTTTGAAAAAGCGTTTGATTCAGTGTACTGGGAGACACTATGGGAGATAATGCATCGGATGGGATTTGGTTCAGAATTCATGGGCTGGGTGCAACTGCTATATAGCTCGCCAGAGGCGGAAACCAGAGTCAATGGCTGGCCATAGAAACCCTTAAAGCTGGCCAAGGGAACAAGACAAGGCTGCCCTCTGTCAGCGTTGCTCTTTGCTCTAGCTATAGAGCCCCTAGCGAGTTTACTGAGAGAATCGCAGACTTGGAAGGGTTTCCAAAGATCGGCAGATTGGGAAGACAAGGTCTCCCTATATGCGGATGATCTACCTAAGAGACCTCATAATTTCCTGTCCCATAGTGACGGATCTCCTACAACAATATGAATCCTTTAGTGGGCTAAGGGTGAACTGGGCCAAATCTGTACTGTTCCCAGTTAGAGGGTTGGGTAATGTAATCCGTGAGAATTGCCCATACCGAATTGAAGGAACTCACTTCCGATACCTAGGCATACTGATCGACAAGAATCTGAATGTATATATAGTCAAAAACCTGCAACCAATCGTGGAAAGGTTCGAAGAGGATGTACACCACTGGATCTCCTTGCCGTTGACCCTCTTGGGAAGAGCGCCATTGTTTAAAATGATGGAGCTGACCCGCTTTTTATATGCCCTACAAAATACCCCACTCCATGTGCCGTCGATTGTATTGCGCAAAATTGACTGTATACTACGAAAGCTCTTATGGGGAGCTGGGCACCCGAGAATAGCGCTCAGTACGCTTCAGAGATCGATCTGGGAAAGAGGTATTGGGCTGCCTCGCCTACAAACTTATTATTGAGCGAGTCAGATGGTAGTGGTGAATGACCTGCTACACGGGGACAAATTCCTCCCACATGTAAGGGCCGAGATAGAAATGAGACAGAATCCGCCCCCATTGGAAGGACTCTAAAAAGAAAACGGGTGTAGTAACCCCTCGAAACATGGTGGCTCAATCAACGCTGATCTGGGCAGAGGTACATAAGTTCATTGGCTAGCACAAGAAAGTAACCTCAGCTCAACCACTATGGGGGAATGGGAATCTGAGGTGTGCAAGTTACCGAAATGGCCGTGCTGGGTAACAAAAAAGGATAACAAAAGTGGGTGATGTGATAGAGGGAAACTAATGCCTTTTGAGAACTTGCTAGAGAAGTTAGGCCTTCCTGAAACTGAAAGGTACCACTACACACAGTTAAGAAAAGCGCTACAAAAACATCTTCCAGCCATTTCTAACATGCCAGATTGCACCCCTATGGAAAGAAACATTGTATTGGAAAGAGTTAACAATAGAATTACCTCTACTATGTATAGTGTTATGACCTCCTTGCTACATCAGAGCGGTTGGGATTGAAGTCCAAATGGGGAAGGGAAGTAGGTGATATCCTGCCGGAGGATTGGATCGCGGCCCTGATGTATCCACGTGAAACTGCCATCTCATCCAGGCTCAGACTTATTCAGCTCAAGATACTACACAGAGTACTATCCGAGAGTAGCGCTCTATCGTTGGGGCAAGAGTGCAGATCCTAATTGTCTATGATGTCGGCAGGAGGAGGGGACGTTTTTCGACATATTATGGGAATGCCCACTTATCCAACGATACTGGCAACAGTGCTGCGTTATGCTTACGAGGGTCATGGGGCATGTAGTACCTAGAGAGCCCAAAGAACAAGTTACTTACCAACAGGTAACGTTCTTTCGATTGGATGTTCCTCCAACGTATTCCTCATCTTAGATGTATTAGATGCTCTTCGGAAATTTTTTCGGCAGAGGGCGCCGTGCGTCGATGTCATCGAGTCGATGGTCCATCGAAGGCCTCCGTCGAGGGTGATGTCATCGGGTGCATAAGTAGCACGCGCGGCGCCCGTTGGCCTCAGATCTGTTTTTCCCCCCTTTTTTTTTTGCCTGTGATCTTGTACTGTGTAGATTGTGCCGGCAGACAGGTATCAGCCTTGCGAGATTTGAGATGGCAATAATCCCGAAAAATCTACAGAGGGGTAGGTTGGGAGGGCGATCAGGAATACGTTGGAGGAACATCCAATCGAAAGAACGTTACCAGTTGGTAAGTAACTTGATCTTCGAGTGGATTGTGTCCTCCAACGTATTCCTCATCTTAGATAGACTCCCAAAGCAGTATTTTGCATACTTTCTCTGGAGGAGGGGTCAGATTCCCACCCCCCCCCCAATGCCTTTAGATGGCGGAATAAAGCACTGCTTTTCCAAAAGTCAGCTCCCTAGACTGGGAAGCAGCCAGGTTATAGAATTTTGAGAAGGTGTGTAGTGAAGACCAAGTTGCTGCTTCTCAAATGGACCTTATTGGAACATCTCTTTGAAGGGCTGTGGAAGAGGCGATGCCTCTGGTGGAATGAGCCCTTAACCCTTCTGGTGAGTCTTTTTGTGCTAGTCTGTAGCATTCTGAAATGCAAAGTACGATCCAGCGTGAAATTGTCTGTTTTGTTACCGATTGACCCAGTTTCCTTCCTGTGTAGCCTATAAACAACTGGTTGTCCACTCTAAGTCTGGAAAGTCTAGAGATGTAAAAGCTTAAAGCTCTTTTTGGATCCAGTCTGTGTAATCTTGTTGTGTGTTTTGACCCCTGGATGGAGAACCTGATCTTCCATTTGAGAGAGAAGGTTCTCTCTCCGAGGAAGACGTATTGGAGGACAGATGGACATATCTAGAAGGTCCGGGTACCACGTTGTCCTGGCCCAATTCGGGGCAATTAGGATCATGCGGTTCCCGAATCGTCTCAGCCTCCTGATGACCTGAGGAATGATGGGAATCGGAGGGAACGTGTACAATAGTGGGAAATCCCACCCCACCACGAACGCATCCCCCAGGGCTCCTCTCGGGGGAAATTCCCTTGAGCAATACCTTTTGCATTTTCGGTTGGCACTTGTTGCAAACAGGTCTACCTGAGCGGTTCCCCAAAGGGCGAAGATCTCTTGAATGACTTCCTGAGCCAGTTCCCATTCGTGGGACACCGTGCTCTGCCTGCTCAGAGCATCTGCCGTCATATTCTCTTCCCTGGCTAGATGAATTGCTGCTAAAGAGACTCCCTCCTGAATCGCCCAATACCAGAGCTGCATTGCCTCTCTGCACAGAGGTAGTGACCCCACTCCCCCTCTTTTGTTTAGGTAATGCATGGCCACTGTGTTGTCCGTCATTATCAGGACATTCTTCCCCTTGATAGATGGCAGGAAGGCCTTCAGCGCTAGTCTGATTGCCCTCCGCTCTAAAAGGTTGATGTGCAGTTTGGACTCCGATGGAGACCAACAGCCGTTGATTGTCAAATCGTTGGCATGAGCTCCCCACCCCAGGAGTGAGGCGTCCGTCACTACTGTGATCTCCGGCCATGGTTGCCAAAAAGGTTCTCCTTTTAGGATGTTCTCTGTACAGGTCCAGCATAGAAGATCTTGTCTGACCTTGTTCGGAATTTGAAGAAGATCCGTCATTTGACCCGAGAACTGGGACCACTGAGTCTTTAGAGCCCATTGAAGGGATCTCATCCTCAGGCATTCCTCTGGCACCAGGAAGATGCAGGATGCCATGAGGCCGAGCAACCTTAAAAAGTCGTAAGCCTGGAGATTTTGGGCATTTTGGAATTTGGAAACTATCTGAATAATGACTTGAGCCCTCACCTTGGGAGGCGAGCTCTTTCCCAAGGATGTGTCTAGTACAACTCCTATATACTGAAGCTGTTGGGAAGGTGTCATCTGTGACTTCTTGAAATTGAGGGAGAAGCCCAGTTTGTGGAGGAAGTGGCAGTTGACTTTCAGATAATCCAGTGCTTGCTCGGCAGAACGCGCTCTGATCAACCAATCGTCCAGGTAGAGGTAGACCTGAATCCCCCCCTCTCCTGAGGTGCGCTGCCACCACTACCATTACCTTGGTGAAGACCCTCGGGGCAGAGGTCAACCCGAATGGCAAGACGCGAAACTGATCGTGTGAGTCGCCAACTACGAACCTCAGGTATTTTCTGTGTTTGAGATGAATCTGCACATGAAAATAAGCATCCTGGAGGTCCAATGACACCAACCAGTCCTGAAGTTGAAGGGCCTGAAGGATTTGAGAATGGATAACCATCTTGAACTTGTGCTTCCTGAGGAACTTGTTCAAGTTTCTTAAGTCCAAGATGGGTCTCAGTCCTCCGTCCTTTTTGGGGATCAAAAAATACGGGGAGTACCATCCCTTGTTCCTCTCCGCTGCAGATACTGGTTCTAAAGTACCTTTCTCCAGCAGGGTTAAAACTTCCTGCTGTAGGAGCGGGTTTGAAGACTTCAACAGGTGTCTCCCTGGTGGATTGCTTTGAGGTTGCTTTAGAAAGGGAAGGCAGTAGCCTTGGGCTATTATTTCTAGAGCCCAAATATCTGAAGTAATGGCTCGCCATTCTTGCAGATGCTGCGACAGCCTGCCCCCTACAGGTGTTTTGTGATGCAAGTCCTCAAAGTGGTTTTGTGGCGGATGTTGCAGCCGCTGATGGCAGAGAGGCTGCAGCTGGAGTTGGCTTGGCACGTTTTCCGCGTCCACCGCGAGTGGCCTTTTTCTGGCCCCTTTGACCGGCCATTCCTTTCGCCTTTCCATATGAGTTGTAATAACGATAGGATCGTCCCCTCCATGACTGCCCTTGCGCACGAAAAGGCTGAGGTTGCCTAATAGCAGCTCCTAAAGATTTGGCAGCTGCTTTTGAGCTCTGCAACCTCTCAAGGCTCTCGTCAGCCTTGTTGCCAAAAAGGTGAGACCCGTCAAAAGACATGTTCAGAAGGAAGTTCTGTACGTCCGGTGCAAAACCCGACTTCCGTAACCACACAAATCTGCGCATTACCGTGCTAGTGCCCATGGACCTGCTTACACTATCCGCAGTGTCCAATCCAGATTGAAGGGATTCCTGCATGGCTTCCTTTCCATCTCTAACGATGGCTAGGAAACCTTCCCTTTCTTCCCCTTCTGGTATGTGCTCTGCCGCCATTGCGATGCACTCCCACAGAGTGTACGAAAATGTTGCCAAGGCACGTGTGGAGTTGGCAGATTTTAATGCCATGCTCCCGGCTGAAAATACCTTCCGTGCCCAACCATCCACACGCTTATCGTTCCTGTCTGGAGGGATAGACGGGTACGCAAGTTTGTTGGAAGCTGTGGCTGCCTGTATGACCAGACTCTCGGGAGTTGGATGTTTTGACAGATAGCCGGGGTCACTACTGGCTGGGCGGTATTTTGATGCCAGGGACTTATTTACCGAAGGAATAGAATCTGGAGTTTCCCAATTCTTGGCCACCCTGTTTTGCAAGGCTACATGAAAAGGTAGTACTGGGTCTTCAGTGGGACCATGGTCCAATATGTCTGTTAAATCATCTTGGACGAATTGGGCTGGTGGTTTAGCCCATCCCAAGTAATCTACCACCTTGGTCATTAACTGACGGTAAGATGGAATGGCATGCTCTCCTGGATCTGGTTTACCAAAGTCATTCTCAGGAGATGTGTCAATGCCACTTGCATTGTGTAAAGACTCCTCAGAGGAAAGCGGAATGAGGGATTTGGTGATCAAGCATTCTGGGACATTTGGGGTGCCATATTCCAACCCAAAAGGTACATTTTCCTCATCAGATCTCTCCTGTTCCTCAAAAATTGAGGTCAGGGTTTTGAAAAACTCCTTCCTAGGGAGAGGCTTACAAACCTTCTCTGGAAGAGGAGGAGGAAGAGGTGTAGTACCAGGCTCTGAGGAAATTACCTGTTTAGTAACCTTCTCCTTCTCTTTTTCTGGCTTCCCTGGCTTGGCTGGAGCCTTTGGCGCTGAGGGTTTCGGCGTAGACGACATAGTAGTCGTCGACAGGGTCTGCTTCGAGGCAGTCTTCGACAATTTTCCCTTTGAGGTGTGATAGGTCTCGGACGCCGTCGGTGACCTCGAGCGGTCGACTCGACTCGAGCGTTTTTCGCTTGGCGTCCTGGAAGGTTCCCTATCCTTCCTTTTTCAATCACCTGGGCTCGAGGCCGCGCGAGTGTCGGAGTGATGACGCTCCCGGCCGGCTTCCGAAGAAGGCACAGACCGAGGCTTCGCCTTCTCAAACACCTCCATCATTTTGACCCTGAATGCTTTCCACTCTTCGGAAGACGAATGTTTCGTGGGGCATTTCATCCTTTTCGGAGACTCGTCTGACGATGAGGTGGAGGGAGACCTGTGGCGTAGTTTCTTCGATTTTTTTGACGAAGACAACGAGCGATGAGAATCTCTTCGGGACCTAGATCGATGCCTTTCGCGTCGAGGAGATTTCTCCTCATGGGGTCTCGACTCGACGCTAGAGGCTTTTCGATCTTTCGACCTACCTGTAGCTTTCCTCTCCTTTCTCGCAAGGCCTTCCCCGTCATCGCCTGACACTTCGAACAGGCCTCCATGTCGTGGCCTTCTCCGAGGCACCACAAACACTCACGGTGTGGGTCCCTGATCGACATTTTTGAGCCGCACGACTTGCACTTTTTGAATCCCGATCTCGGGGTCGTGGTCGGCATCGATGACGAGGACATATTTATTCTTTGTATATTATATTCTTCACAGAACACGAGGCGCGCCGAATGTCCGAAGCAACATATCCTGCAGAAAAACGGAACTGAGGCCAACGGGCGCCGCGCGTGCTACTTATACATCCGATGACGTCACCCTCGACGGAGGCCTTCGAGGGACCATCCACTCGACGACATTGACGCACGGCGCCCTCTGCCAAAAAAAATTCCGAAGAGCAGCAAAGCTGGATGGAATACATCTAAGATGAGGAATACGTTGGAGGACACAATCCACTCGAATCGTTGTTACTGGGAATGGAGGGCGAAAGTGAGATGACATGGTATGAGAAAGCACTCTTTTCAACCGCAACCGGACTGATCAAGAGAAACATAGCTAAATTATGGGGATCTGAGGAGTTACCGCAAGTTCAACAATGGATTGCAGATATAAACGTTTGTATAGTTATGGAACAGAGAGTGTATAGGGCCAGAGGATGTCCCGAAAAAGACAGGAGGATCTGGCAAAAATGGGAGGCGGCTCAGTGACCTGCCTTATTATCGAACCTGATTGAGGTATGAAGCAGAATATTGTGATGTGTTGTTTCTGACGCAAACAAGTATAATGTGTGTAATGAGCAAGTTGCATGGATCCAATGACCCCTTGCAGTTTTGTTACTGTTTGACACCGCTGGAGTCCTCTGTTGAAACGTATGTTATAAAACCAATAAAATGTGTTACAAAAAAAATAATATCTCAACATGTGTGGAGGAGAAGATATTTGGTAAAAATGGACTCCATCGTCATTATGATTGGTTCTTTTTTTCATTCGGCTTTTTTTGGTTCACCTATACAATGGCAGTAACGTTTTTTAGTGAAGAGAGTTATAATATACCTGTTAACAGGAGCGAAAAAATTAAATGGGTCACGAGAGCTGTGAATAATGGCAAATATCTCCTGAGACAACATTTTGAAGGTTATACCCAGAAAAGAAATAACCTTTGGTACAAGCACATGACCAAGGTGGGAAGGGAGAAATCTGATGAACTGCTTTGTGTGCTCACTCCTTCTGTACGCCTTGAGTGTCTCCAGATTGATTGTGGTCGAGGAAATACCAGTAAATAGGGCACAGTGCCTACCTCATATTGCATTATGCAGAATGAGGGGACAGTTCCAGTGAAGTTCGGCTTCCTTAACAAAAGCAGAATCACTTAATGAGGAGAATCGCATCTAAGAAAAGAAAATGGTGAACAAGTTGTTGTAATATACACTGTCAGGTCCACAAAGGGGCAAAGTAACAATAGCTGACCACCCATTGTAGAAATTTACTGACAATCAAGGGAAAGAGAGATATGTTATACATAGCGCGAGAGGTGTTTACTAATCGGGTTGGGTAGAAGAGATGGTAATTGGTTATTTATAACCCGCTTAAATACACTGCGGTTTCTAAGCAATGACGTGGGGATCAAACCTGTGTTGTCCACGTTGTCTTGCTTCCAAGGCGAACGCGTTGCTCCTGAGTTATCCTCCAGGGATAATGGGATGTAGAGCAGAGGCACTTATAGGACTTATAGGATTATCATGGTACCCTGTAGAGAATGCTAATGAAAAATGCCTACAAGAATCAAAAGAATATGCCAGTCTGTTAACATGGGTGGAGGATGAGGAAGGGCCAGTGCACATAAGGATAGAAAATCCATTGCAGTTTTTCAGAAACAATGGTACAATGCAGTTAGATAACAATGTAGGATGCAAACGCATTATGGATATGCCGGGCATAAAAGTAGGCACAGCCGTACTAATGAACCACTTCTGGGCCTGTGACACAAGGGCGTACATAGAGCTCCTGCCAAATTGGGTTGGCACATGCTCATTAGCAGGGCTACATGCACCAGCACTGTTGTCACAATTCATGCCCCTGACCCCCTCAGGTATAACAGCCCCCTAGCAGCAGTGGGGCTAAAGCCCTTCACACTGGCCCCAAGGGCCTTAAAACTCCATCAGAAACATACATAGAATCAGTCCTGGCGCCTTTGGCGCCAGGCTCATTATCAGGAATAAAGCAATACCAGTTTTGGACCTTAATCCAACATGGAGTCCTATTACACAGCTCAGTTCTTTAGAACCAAGCCATGCGGTCTAGTGTTTTGGGTGTGGCCGGGCCTGGAACTACTTGGACTGGAAATACTTTACCTGGGCTATCTAAACCACACCCAAACAGCAGAACACGCTTTGCGTTATTCTGCACTCCTGCAGCGTAACGTTCACCGTGTCTAGCTCCTGCTCATCTGCTTCTCCGGCGGCCCGATCCTGAAGCCCCTAGATCTGGATTCCATTAATAACCTGGAAGTACAAGAACAGCATTAGCGAGCAAGAACACTTACCTGTGAAGTAACCGGTCTTGAATCCATCCTGCGCTTCGCTTACCTCACCCATCTTCAGAGTTTGCCGCAACCTGCAAAGGTAAAGAAACAAGGACAGCATTATTAACAATTCTTACCTGGGCAAGCAGTGAGTCCTAGAAGCACCCTGCGCTTCTCTTACCTCGCCCCTCTCCAGGTTTCACCGCAACCTACAAGGGAGAAGGAACAAGGTCAGCATTAACACAGCACTTACCTGGGCAAGCAGCGCTCCGATCGCTCATCAGTCCGGAACATCACTGAAACCTGTACAAAGAAGGGAAGAGAACCCAGGTTAGCAATTAACACCAATTAACAGAGCAGCGCTCCGCGCATCAATAACTCACTGTGGTCTTCGCCATCGGCGCGGCAACTCCGAGATCGCAACCATCCCTGTGAAAACAAAAAGAGACATTGTTAGGGAACAACGTAGTGGAGCAAGATGCTGAGAAGACAGAGAAAACAGAGGGAAAGAAAGAGACAGAATATAGACGGAAAAGACATTATATCTCACCTGGAAGACAGCAAGCAGAGTCGGAGTCACAGCCGGTCTGGACCCGACATAAGGGCACACGGACCAGTGAAGCAACTAGGTCCACGGAAAGGCCGCACCAACCACACGCCCCTGCACAGAGACGCAGGACGGAGGGTTCAACGCACAAAAACCTAAGGTGAGCTATAACCCCAAGGGAGGGGATTTGGACCAGAGGGAGGTGGGAGTCCACCCATCACAGAACCAGCATCTTAACCCTCCATTCTCCTGTTATAGGCGCTACCCAACGTCTGCCACATAACCAAGCAGAGAGGGGTCCGGGATAGCGCTTAGACCTCCATCCAGTATCGTTTGGCGCCCCCCTGGATACCAGGTGAGCGTAAAACACTGGTGTTGCCACAAAGTGATCAGGTCCAAATTGGAGACTACCCCATGGTAAAAAGGGAACAGAAAGATAAGGTATACGAAACACTGCAACGCACAAAAAGAGAGAATTATTTCTCGACCAAATCTAATGATGTATTGGACAATTTCCCATCTGAGCACAGGCTGTTTAGCAAAGCATCAATGTTTTTTGCATCTCTTCCCGGCCCTGGCTTGCAAATGGCAGCAAATGCCAAATGGTTACATATAACTAGATGGGAGTTACTGCAGGCCATAAGTGCCACTAAAAAAGGGTACAATGCGAATAAGGAAAAGCTGAGCGCCATCAGATTGAGGACTTGTAACGCTCACCTGATTCCCGTAGAGGCGCCGGTCTGGACTGGGCGTATACCGTATCTTCAAAGGTGATGTGTAACACACGGCTGGCTCTTTGGGCTGGACCTCTGTGCACTGTATGTCTGACTCGAAGGGTAAGATGTCTGCAGATAGAAAATATGGGATTAATGAACTGGGTTATTGAATGTCTCTCTCTTCTTCCCTTTCTCTTCTCCTGTAGAACCCCAAAGGTCAACGCTCTCACCTTAGGTAAGTGAACGCCGTGCTCTCCATCTTCCTCGGGGCAGGGTGCTGTAACCAGTTTCTTCACTGGATAAGGGGAGCAGGCCTCTTGACTTCAGAGGACTGCTGTCCGTCGTTTACTGCACGAACGGTAAGTTTCGAGTAATTCTAATGTCTTTAAAAGTCTTTAGTAATGATGTCTCTTGTTTTGCAGGGTTCCGGCGATGGCGGATGACGGGCTGAAGTGAGTTGAAGATGGAGCCCGTGTGATGAATAGAAGCGCCTGGAAGCACGTAAGTAAGCGCTTATTGCCTGCTTCACGATGCGCTCTAACTGTCTTTTTATTTTGCAGGTACAAGTTCGGAGCGGCTGCAGGGTGCCGGAATACCCACTGGGTTAGATGTGGAAAGGAATAATGGCACGTGAGTATTAAAGTTCCCCAATGTCTTTAAACGCACCTTGTTTTGTCTTTCAGATGCGGGATGCAGCGCCGAAGGCCTCCGGAGCGTGCGAAGAGTTGGTAAGCTTTTGTCTTTCAGATGCCGGAATGCAGTGCGAAGACCTCCGGAGCGCACGAAGAGTAGGTAAGCCTTTGTCTTTCAGATGCCGGAATGCAGTGCGAAGACCTCCGGAGCGCACGAAGAGTAGGTAAGCCTTTGTCTTTCAGATGCCGGAATGCAGCGCGAGGCGTTGATGACAGCCGATGGATCAGGTAAGTGAAGCGCTGTCACTGAAGACCGTAATGCTAACCTGTTCTTTCTTGTCTTTATAGGTGTTGCTGAAGACTGGATTCAGGATGGTAAGCCTTTTTCCTTAGGCCCAGGATCAGATGCAGAAGACACGATGAGTGTTCTGCTGCAGAGGATGCAGAATAACGCAAAGCAAGATTCATCCATCGGGTGTGGTTTAAATAGCCTCCTGTAGTGCTTAGGTGTCTCCTTCCACAGCCACGCCTAGGTAAGAAAAGAGTTCCTGCTTTCCAGAAGAGTTCCAGTGTTCTGAACCTAGGGAGTGGCTCCTGCCCCACCCAACAGGAAAAGTAGTTCCAAACAGAAGAGGATCAGAGGCTCAACTGGCAGGCAAGTAAGCAGCATGGTCTGCTGCAGGTAAGTCCACCCCAAGCATTATGAGCCCGGCGCTTCCAGCGCTGGGACTGGGCATATTTATGAGCCTGGTGCCACTGGCGCCAGGACTGGGTCCAAAAGGTCCCAATTGGGACTGGTTGGCCCTCGGAACCTGGGTTATGGATCTGCTTCCAAGGGAGTTGGGAAAACCCTGACCTTTTGGAAGCAGAGATCATGACAGGACTCTCCAAAACAGATACATCCTTGACTTCCTTGGAGGGTGGCATATGTGCAAAGATAGGCACAAGCTGTTGCACTTTAACACCAGCACACAATGAGCAGAATGGGAGCTTGCCAGAAACAATAACTGCCCTGCACAATTTGTGCACATAAATGGAACAGGAAACTAATTAAGCTGACCCTGAGGGCTGGTTTACGGCCCTGTTCTCAAGGGTGACTACCTGGCTAGGTAATGCGTTAAAAATACTACTAGCAATTCTGGTATTAGTATTAACAGGTTGTTGCGTCCTGCAAATAATATTAACGTAATGTAGAAAAACTGGGAAGATGGTTGTAGACCAGAACATGAGGACAGTGATATTGGGTAAAGATAACACATCCACAGGCAAACAGATGAACCACATCAAATGCACACCATTGACAGACCTATTGGAACCCCAAGTACTAGGTTTGAGACCCCTTTCAATTCAGAAAACTTTACCCAGCGTTGGGTCGATGGTGAAGGAGATGGGATTGTTGCTTCATGACAGCTGGGCCATTGGAGTAGGTAGAACAAGGAGGTAGGTTGAGGGGGGTGCGTAAGGTATAGATACCTAAATATGGGTATGACAGGATAAAGGAGAATGAAGGTGTGGTCAATTAATTTACCAGAGTTGGAGGGTAATAATGAAGAGAGTTGTACCAGGTCTGGCCATGCCCCATCCCATTTCTGAGCATGCATGAAAATACAAGCTGAGAACTGGTCTATAAACAGTCAATAAATGTCAGAATGCACCCCTACTGTATTAAGAAAAATATTGGTGCACTGGTTCTGTAGTTGACCACGTTGTGTAGGAGAAGAATTCTTCCTACCAATGTACCCCTCTGGCGTGCTTGAAAAGTACCACCAGAGGGATCTATTAATTGAAAGTGTTGGAGGACACACACTGGACAACACTGGCTGCAAGACAAAAGGACACTAAGTCAATACAAGCACAGGTACTGTTAGCGTGAGAGAAAATGGGAATAGAATGGGATCTAACCTGGTTATTTTGGCGAAAGGAAATGATACAAAGAGAGCCCTGTGTAACCATGGAGAAATAAACCCAGGTAAGTTTTGGGAAAAACTAACAATAGACCCAGTAAACCTTTCTGGGGTTGAGCTTACCGACAGGTGTGCAAAGACGGGCGATGATGAAAGAAATCCTCTGTGCAGTTCGTAGAATCAGGGGTGACTAACCTGCCGGCACCAGGACGCTTAATAAAGAGTCCACAATAATTCAGCAGTCCACCTATTCACGACGGCACAAGGATGCCTAAACATGGAAGAAAAATGCACAATAGGCAGTCTCTAGTCCGTGCACTTTATCTGTGTTGAATGGGTTGCAGATGGCTGGAGAGAGGGACCGGAAACAAGCAGTCCAGATGGAAAACTGAGCAGGCAATTCCAAGAACAGAGGGTAGACAAAGGCAATCGTTACTAGAAATCCAAGTCGACAAGTTGCTGGCATCGTGGCACAAAACATGAGGCTAAGGAGTCTGTGAAAAAAAGTCGAAGGCCAGGAATTCAAGACTAGACCAGAGATAAGGCAATGTCCGATAGAACAGGCACACGGTCGATACACAAGAGATTGTGAACAAAAGATTCTAGGTACATAGGTACGTACTGTAAAGCAATCAGAAGCACTGACACCCTGCTAAGGCGGAGCGTAAAAGGAGCAAGTCAGATGATGGCGCAGAGTATGATTCCTCCGTTGCGGCGTGTGTCGTAGATTG
This sequence comes from Ambystoma mexicanum, assembly GCF_040938575.1. Taxonomy (NCBI): domain Eukaryota; kingdom Metazoa; phylum Chordata; class Amphibia; order Caudata; family Ambystomatidae; genus Ambystoma; species Ambystoma mexicanum. Next base: position 979,677,426 of record NC_090941.1, read on the forward strand.
CACCCAGAGAAACAATGTTTCCATGGCAACCCCCAACATGAACAAAACGATGTGTTGTGAGCAAAAGATGTTGCGGCTTTCATGGAATGGAAACAGAACGGTTCCTGTTGGAAAACCCCAAGTGAGTAGTGGCTGGCTGCCGAGAAACCAGTGTGAGGGAAGATAGGGGCGTGGCTACACGTGGTTTCCTGACAGTAAAACACTAATGGCCATGCAGCTGCCATTTAGATTATAATAGGTTGTCCGACACAAGGAGGGCAACAGGTAGTTTACATTCACATAAGTAGGAGGGTTGAAGAATACCCAGACAGGGTTACACAAGTAGTATAGTAATGGACATGGTTGCTGCATAAATCGGCAGGGTATAATGAATGGCGGCATGCATGCAAGACACGAAGAACACTAACATGGAAGAAAAAGAACCAAAGTGCCACCATTACTCAGACCAAACTCTGCAAGTCCCCAAATCTGAAATACTGCATACGGACATTAAATTGCTCAACACAATATTCTAGGCCTCACGTGGCTCAAGACTGCGCAGAGGGGAGCTCTGAAGAGGACACCGCACCAGATAGCTTTTCTCAGGGCATACAGCATACAATTATTGAAGTTTATTAGTTGCAGTTGGTAGCAGTGAGAAATAGGTATATCCTTGAATGTCAGTTGCAAGTAGTTAACATGTCAAATGATCCCACAATAAACTAATATATAGCGTCCAAAATGGCTGCCAAATGAAAGCACACCCACGTTAGAATAGCAGAAAATCCAATAAATAGATTAGATTGAGCTCTGAACAGTGGTCCTCTACAACCTGATCCAAACAATGGTCCTTTATTCCAGGTCCTATTAGATAGTGCACCTGCCAATTTACATCCAGACAGAGACATGACAAGGCCACAAACTGACTGGCAGATAGGTTCTCAGTCCTGGCAAAGAGAGGGAGTAGCTGCTTTAAACTAGATCATAGCGGTTTTCACATCTCTCCTTTCTGTTCCTTTTTGGCAGCGCATAAAAGTGCTTGAGGTCGGGGCGTGGCTATGCAGCACGCCATGGAGTCGTGTCTGCTGTGAGCTCTACATCGGGGCGCCCGATCTGCTAATGTTATCCTGAGAACCTGAACCCGATCTTCTCCCTCGATGACTCCTTTGGTGTCCCGGAGCATGGCGCTTGACCTGTGGGTGAAACCAAAGCACACAGAGCCATAGGTGAAGTGCTTCTGCCCCCGACCCCTGAGCGGCGCGGCAGGCAAGATGGCCCTCCGTGCGCCCGGGCTGGGGACGCTTCGACTCCCCACTGCAAAAGCCTCTTCATTGCAGACAAGTGAAAGCTCCTTCCCATGGTCCACCAACCAAGATAGACAAAGCCGTGAGGCTGGAACGAGTGGAGGAGCCAACCCATGCTCTCACGCTGTGCAACTGCCGTTGATGTGCTTGAGCTTGGGGAATAGCGCAACGACAGGGCCAGGCTAAGCTTGAAGGTGAGGGGCAGGTGGAGGCAATGTGGCGCCAACTTGGGCACCAGCAACAGCGACACCCTGAACACTCCCCACCCCACCGTGCTCCCATTTCCCGCTGCTGCAGCATTCGTGGGCCGCCTAGGGGTGCAGCGGTGGCTCCCGAGCCCGGGAGTGACTGGTGGCTGAGAGTTTAAACGGCTGGACCGAGAAGGAGTAAACACGACTCAGGGAGCAAACTCTTCCCGCCCACAACACGGGAACGGACTCCACGCTCAATCCATCCTCCGCCCCTCTGGGCACAGAGCTTCTCCACACAATCAGCACTCCTGAAGAGGGTCTAGCCCCCATGGGCATGGGCCACCCATCCCCCTTCCCCAGCAGTTGAACATCAGCTGGGGGGGCAGGGCCCTGGAGGACCCACATGGGCAGAGCGGTTGGGGGCATGCGTCCTTTCATCTGCATCTCTGGCACTCCTGACCCCTTCTGAGACTACAATACACCCTTCCCCCTGCACAAGGGGGCCCCTTGTTTTGTTTGGGAGCTCCTGGTGGCTGCGTCGGGGGTCAGTTCAGTGCTTGACCGCTGGAGTAACCCTCCCCCTATCTTCAGAACTTGAGCCTCATCAGCAATGCCCAAAGCAGGGGCGAAAGGGAAGCCATCAGACATCACTGTGTTTGTAACCCCTCAAGAACTGGGAATGCAGGCGGAGGGAGCTGAGATCCATTTGCCCCCACATGGGCTGATCCGCTCTGACTCTGCAATCTCCAGAAGGGACCCTCAGGACATGTTGAAGGCCTTCAAGCAGGACATGACGCAGGAGATAAAGCAAGAAATAAAAATCCTCACAGACTCCCTGGCCCGGTCAATTGTGGACTTGAACTCTCAACTACTGGGCCTCAAATCTTGCGTGAATGATCTCCAAAAAACAGCGTGTTAACAGACACACGATTATGTGGAACTGGCAAAGAGGGTGGATGGAATTGAAGAGCACCGTGAGGATATCTGGGCGATACAAGCTGATTTACAAAACAGGTAAAAAAGGAACAATGTCTGCCTACGAGGGATACCGCGCCACGTCTCAGATCAAGAACTGCTGGCATATGTGAGCGCCCTTTTCAAGTCGCTGCTTGATCTCCTGGACTCTGAGGAACTTGTCTTGGATATGACCCATCGGGTCTATTCCTCAGTCCAACAGAGATGCCACCTGCTGCCAGACATCCTCTCTCGAGTACACTTCTTCCATCAAAAAGAGGCGATTATGGCTGCAGGTCGGAGCCAGTGGTTTTCCGGGGGCCCCTCTCACTTTATTCCAAAACCTCTTGCTCTATACCTTGGCTAACCGCCGATGCTTGCAAAAGATCACATCATGGTTAAAGTAAAAAAAAAATCCGCTACCACTGTGGGTTCCCCTGTAAATTAGTCTTTGAATACCGTAATCGTCACTACATTATTGTCTCAGAGGAAGAGGCTAAAGAATTGATGGAAAGGGGCGAACAACACTAATATTTCAGAAGCCAGAGAGCCGGATGATACTCAATTTTTGCCCACCCCTAGAGATAAGAGGAGGAAGCCCAGAGAACGACATGTACCAGCATCTCTAGCAGTGACACTGAGGACCGAACCGGAATCCCTGCGGCCCATAGACTGATCTCTCTACACCTGGATCCTCTCACTGGCAGCAATAACTTCAGAAGTGGGGAGGATGTCTGCTCGAGATGGATCTGCTGGAAATTCATCCAGCATTTGGGAACTGTTTTCCTGGGAGGGACACCAACCTAAGAGTCCTTTTCGTTTTTGCTTTCGTCTCATCACTATAAGGAAAACCGGCAGGTCGTGGCAAACGATCGGGCACCCTGAGCAGATGACGCCTGCTACTGTTGACTTTATGTCCTTTTTGGAGAGGTTTCGGAAAGTTTTTAAATGCCTAACTTCATCTTATTTATGTTTACATTTTGTGAACCCTTACCGGTACTGTAACACACTGCCTGGGAAAATGTATTCGCCAACAACAGGGCCTCCTGGCCACCCCTGCTGAGGGGTTCAGCTACTTCATGCATCATAGCCTCACCCGAGCGGGCTCACGATGGCGACTCCTGATGTTAAGTGTCTCACCCTGAATGTACACGGTCTAAATATCCCGTTGAAATGCAAGGCACTCTTTCACAGAATGTCCCCCCCTTAATTCCCTGCTCCTGTTCCTCCAGGAGACCCATCTCTTGGCCTCAGATGAATTTCACCTATATAATAAAATGTACCCCACTATGTTTTGTACCTCTAGCGGGCCGAAGATATGACAGGTTATTTATAATGGGCTTAATACACAGAGGTTTCTAAGCGCGGATCCGGGGATCGAACCTGTGTTGCTCCGTGTTGACTTGCTTCCAAGGCGAGCACGTTGCCCCTGAGCTTTCCACCCAAGACCGAAGAGACACAGAGTCGCCATCCTGATACGCAAAGGTACCGTGCTGAAAATGCTGAAAATCTCGCCAGACAGGGAGGGAAGGTATATCATGGTGGTTGCGCTATTATATGAACGAAAGGTGACTCTGGAAGCATTTTATGCCTCCTTTTCAAAGTTGCTGAGGGATTTTGTGGAAGGGGATATCATTTTGATAAATCTCTACCCCAGACGGCCCACGAAAAGAAAAACTTTATAGCCCTCACCACACTATTACGTGAGCACTCATTGAGGTCTGGCACTTCTTCTACCAGGAGCAGCACGATTATACCTTTTTCTCGGCAGTCCATAGGGGGTTGTCCAGGCTGGATATGTTCTTCCTCTCCAACACTCTAATCCCACAGCTAGTTAACATTGAGATTCTCCCAAAAGCCTCATCAGACCATGCCCCCTTAATGCTTACAATGGCCCCGCTCCACCCAGAGCCCACGCATTAAACCTTATGGCGCCTGAATGATTTCCTACTGGAGAACACTTCAGTTCGTTCCCACATCTCTGAAGCCATAAAGCATTACTTCTTGGTAAATGACACTGGAGAGGTGGGAGTCGATACTGTTTGGGACGCTGGGAAGGCGGTTATCCGGGGCTGTATCATAGACCAATCCACAGCATGGGGGAAAGCTAGGAAGCTAGGACAGAAAACCATCTGTCTATACTGTCAAAATCTTCACCAAGCAAGCTCAGAAAAGAGCGGGATAAATGTGGGAGGAGCTACTTCCTCAACTCTCATGCTGGACTTCCTTTGCATCTTGTACTCATGGTGGCCCTGAATCATGCTGTTCCCATCTTCATCTTGTATCCTGGCTTGCAACATTATGTGTTACTACTGACTTCTGCAATTGTATTCGCTCTCCACTCTTGCTTCTCCACTCTTTTTGACTGCTTACTCTCTTTTCTCTCCTCCTTTCCTTTCTCCCTTTTCCCATCTCCTCCCCTTACTTTCTTCTATGCACTTAACCCTATCGGAATTGTCCCTGGACCCAATATGATAGCAACCTCGTCCATTTCCTCCATCCTCACATTACTGTTTTTTTCCTCCCCATCACCCCTTCAGCAGTATCTGAAATGTCGTCAGGCCGAGTACGATAGTTAATTTCACATCCTTACTGTTCATGGCCTGTAAGAATGTGGTTGTATTTTCCCTTGTTCCCTCCCTTGCCTTGAAGCGCTTTGAAACACATTGTGTATAGGCGCTATATAAATAAACAATCATATCATATCAAGCTGCTCCAGACCCATTTGGAGGAGGAGCTTTGAGGAAAGGAGCTAGCACATAGGGAGAAGGGGTCCTGGCGCTCACTTTGGGACCTGCAAGTTGATGCTCACAAAACAACACTTTTACACTAAAGGGAATAAGGTCAATAAGCTGTTAGCAGCAAAACTGAAAAAGAGGGCCAGGCACACTCACAGACGCCCTGCGGGATGTTAATGATAAGCGTGAGGCCTCAGAAGATGGTAAACTCTGAGTTATGGAAAACATTTAGCGGGTACACTCGGCCGCACACCTGGGTGACCATCAGGCAATGCACGATTTTATATACAACTCCCAACTCCCCCAGCTCTCCCAGACCCTACGGGATCCCTTAGAAGGGTCCATCACTGACCAAGAGGTTTTATTGGCAATCCAATCACTTCCTTTGGGAAAGGCCCCAGGACCAGATGGCTTCACTAACAAGTTCTATAAAACATTTAGTACAGAACTGATCCACCATTTGACTAAGTTGTTTAACTCCTTTTGCTCCTCCGGAGCAGTGACGCACACCGTGGCGGAATCGTCCAACACACTACTATTGAAACCGGGGAAAAACCCAGTGGAGTGCAATCTTACCACCCAATAGCCCTGCTTAACACTGACGCAAAAACGCTTCAGTAAAATTATGGCGCGGAGGCTTGGGGAAGTTCTCCCGTTATTAATTAATAATGATCAGACGGGCTTCATACAAAATCGGTCGCCCCATGATAACATCTGCCGAGTGATAGACCTCATAGACCTGGCCCCTCAAATCCCGGGAAAACTATCATTATTATCCCTTGATGCCCATAGGGTTTTGGCTTTGGCCCGCGCTTCACCAAGCTAGTGCTTGCAAACGTACAGTTTCCAACCACCTGCGTCAGGGTCAATTCTCGGTAGTCCTCTCTGAAATCCCTGGGTAAGGGGACGAGACAAAGATGCCCTATATCCCCCCTAGTATTTGCCTTAACTATGGAACCCCTAGAGCAAAGAGTTGTGACATCCAGGGCTTTAGATATGGGGGAGAATGCCACAAGTTGTCATTATACGCAGAAGACGTGCTATGCTTTCTAAAGGACTGGCCTACCTCACTCCTGGCTCTCATAGACCTGTTGGCCCAGTTCACGGCAGTCTCAGGGTTTGCAATAAACCATGACAAATCTAAAGGCATGGGCCTGACAAACGTCGGCAGCCCTGGCAACCCTGCGGGAAAGGTTCCCATTGCAATGGTCGGATACAGATATCTCCTACCTGGGGGTACATTTAACCCCCACCTACTCCGGCATGCTGAAGGCAAATGTCCCAGAGCTATCAAAAGAAGCCAAAGAACTGCTTCAAAGGTGGGATTCAAAGGAAATCTCGTGGCTAGACCGCATTTGCGCTATCAAGATTACTCTCATTCCAAAATTGCTGTATATTTTTCAGGCGCTAACTGTGCTCATCCCAGAACGTGAACTTTTTGACCTACAGAAGGCAGTGGGACAATTTGTCTGGCAGTGCAAAAAGCCACAAATCCCTTGCAAGCTTCTCACAAGAGGGACAATGCTGGGTGGCTTAGGGTTGCCATCGATCCCACGGTACTACCATGCCGCTCAAATGGCCGCTATGCTGAGCTGGGTGGGAGCAGGCGAAGCTCCCAAATGGAAGGTCATAGAACAATTTGTATCTCCCTTTTCGCTGGGTCATCTCTCCGAAGGGGTATAAATCGGGCCGCGGACAACTCCCACCCATTACCCAAAACCCAGCATTTACCCCGGGTTTACAAGCAACAGCCTTTCAGCTCTGGGACTCAGGTGAACTTCGAGATTGCAGGACCTCTACAGTGACTCTGGGCCCCTGACCTTTAACGAGTGTATAAAGTTTAACCTGCCGGGGGCGTGGCTTGATGGCTACATGAGAGGACGTTCCTTGGAGGAGCTCCCGATGATCCGATCCTGACCCTGGGAAAAAAGTGATGGTTTTTGGGGGACTTTCGAGCCCACGGTGCATCTAAAGGCGTATGAAAGTGGGGGGCATACGGTGCGTGCCCTCTCCAACTGCGAGACTGCATATTCACGGAACCAGACCCCGAAGAATGTGACGGTCGTGCAAAGGAAGGGGAGCACCCAAGATGGCCGCCTGTGGACAAAGGGCCATAAAAGGTCCGACGAGCTGAGGAAGACAAGGTTGGTCGGAACGTGGGCGAGCCCAACCAGATAGACGGGTCGCATGCGCCTCGGGCTGAAGGCAAGAACATAAGGACGAGCCCCCACTGCAGAGGCCATGGGTCGTGGGAAGCTAGCAGAGTGAATCCAGGTTCAGCGAAACCTCGCTGTGAAGGGGCCGGCGAGCGAACCCCGCGAGGATACAGCTGGGCGCGTGGGCCCAATCAACGCAACAGGATGTCTTCCAAGGTGGTGCGACCCCGGATCAAACAGCCTACGATGGAGACCTATGCTAGGTCGCCCTCAGGCGCGGAAGGGTGCAAGAGTAAAGAAACCCCAGCGGCAGCGACGGACCCACCGGGTACTATCCAGGAGGTGCTGGCAGCAATTGCCGACTTGAAGGTGGCCTGGGAGACGAAGCTGGGCCTGGCCATGAAAGAGTTGCAAGAGGGCCTAAACCTCAAGATAGGAGCGGTCCGAGAAGAAGTGAACCTGTTGCGCCAGGATGTGCGAACGATCGCGGAGCGCACTGAGGAACCGGAGAAGGAGTTGGCCCCGACCGTGGAGGCGTGCAATACACACGCCAAGGAACTCCATGCCCTCGTTCAACGAGTGGGCAATTTGGAGGACAGAGCAAAGCAGGCGGAGGGGCGCACCAGGCGCAATAACATTCGCATAGGGGGGGTACCGGAGGGAATGGAAGGATCGAACCCCACGGATTTTGTTGAAACCATGCTTTTGCAGGAGATTACAGGCGGAGAGCTGACCCAGGGGTTCGCGGTCGAAAGGGCGCACAGGGCCCTGACCAAGAGACCGGCCCCAGGAGCCCCCCCGCGGCCGTTGATTGCAAAGATCTTGAACTATCGTGACCGCAAGAAGATTCTCGAATTTTTCCGGAAAGGGGGCACGATAGAAAGGGGGTCAGCGAATATAACAGCGTATCCGGATTACAAGCTGCTTGTATAACGGAGTCGAATGAACTTTGGAACTGTGAAGAGGAGGCTCAGAGAGGCAGGCCACCGCTACATGTTGCTTTACCCCGCTAGGTTAAAGGTGATTCATAAGAACAGATCCCTCTTCTTTGAGACGCCGAGCGACGCGATGGAATGGCTGGATATGCAAGGTCGACCACAGGAATCGGACGCCCAGACAGAAGCGGATGGAGATAAGTAGCACGCTGCAGAGGCACCCGTGAGGCCATAGCCATGACATTGGGACTAGAATATAGTTTGATATTGTGCTTGTGTGGAGGAAGTCACGGCATCTGCCGGCGGGTCCCGTTGAACTCACTTCTCCTAAATAGATGACTGGGAGCTCCTGGGGAGCAACCTCTGCACCTGATAGTAGTACACTTAGTTAGGTCACTGTTAGATTGGTGACACCCCGCGGGGTCCTTGTTCTTGGTTACGAGACAGGTCCAGACGTGGGTAGGCCTGATATCCAGGGATGGAGCTGGGCTATGGTTGGGGGTTGGTGGGGGGGGGGGGGAGTTGTGTGCAGTGGTATGAGGTTGGGGAAGGGGGGAGGGGGTCACGGTTTGTTAACAGAAGGGAAAGAGCCAGGAAGCGACCCTACATGGGGAACATTATGGGGAGGGATGGGACGAAGATAGACAGACTGGATGGCATCGGGTAATCTCAGAATTGTGACCTGGAATGTACGGGGCCTCAACAGCTACCTTAAACATAACAAAGTGATGATGTATTTGAAGAGGATGCGCGTAGACATAGCCCTGCTGCAAGAGACCCACCTCACTAGGGAAAGGCTGGAGGTGATCGGGAGGAAATGGAAGGGCACCGTTGTGGGGGCGGCGTACTCAGCGTATGCCAGAGGGGTTGTCACTTGGGTGGCGCCCCACCTGCCGTTTCGAGTGCTTGATTCTACGGTGGACCCGGAGGGTAGAATGGTGGTGGTAACGGGTCTCTTGGAAAACAGAGAAGTACACATCATAAATTTGTACGCCCCCAATAACGATACAGCGTCTTACTTTAGGACCCTCTATGGTAAACTTGGCCCCCTGGCGGGGGGTACGGTAGTGTGGGGGGGACTTTAACTGTACCGTAGACCCCAGTATGGATAGGTCCAAGGACAGGGCGGGAAAAATGGCACCGGCGGCTAAAGCGCTGAGTACCCTATTGAAAGACCTAGGCCTAGAGGATGCGTGGAGAAGGCTGCATCCCACGGATAGACAGTACTCACACTACACAGCGCCACATGATTTGTACACAAGGTTAGACTACATGTTTGTAACAGCCGGGATAGTGAGAGAAATAGAAGGAGCAGAATACAAAGCCCGAGTGCTGTCGGACCACTCGCCCTTGGTGGTAGACTGGAGACACCAGCCCCCAAAAGCGCAGATCCCTACATGGAGACTTAGGACCGAGGCTCTGCAGGATGAGGGGTTTCGGGAGGGCCTGAGGGACGCCATTGAAGAATATTTTGATACCAACACGGGAAGCGTAAGCTCTGTGGGCACATTGTGGGAAGCGTTTAAGGTGGTGGTGCGTGGGGTAGCTATTTCCCAAGTTAAGGGGCTACAGGGGGGGGTCGAAAGGGAGCTCCGGGAGTTGGAAAGGGAGCTAGAGGAGCTCACGTGTTGCGTGAGCGCCGCTCATGATAACAGAACCAAAGTAGAGGAGCTACAGTGCACTCTGGGATAGACTGTGCAGACTCAGCTACAGGAAATATACGGAGAGGATACACACAGGGGGCGACAAGCCGGGCAGATTGCTGGCTTGGCTGTACAAGAGTGAGACCCCCCGCTCGGTTATTAGTGAGATTCAGGGCGAAGGAGGTAGCATATGCAACACCCAGAAAGAGGTAAATGAGGAATTCCTTAAGTTTTACAGACACTTGTATGAGGACACGGGGGAGGATATGGGCCAAGACATACTAGACACATTGGGGGATATTGAGCTGCCCACCTTAGATGAACTAGAACGTTCTGAATTGAACGCACCCGTCACCTCGGATGAGCTGGAGGTAGTGATTCGGAACTTGCCCACTTGTAAGGCGCCAGGTTCGGATGGGCTGCCCAGCGAGTTCTACAAAACATACCAGCAAGAGTTGCTCCAGCTACTGCTTACCACTTTCAACGAGGCCTATGAGAAGGGAGAACTCCCATTGTCCCTCCGTGAGGCTATAATCATCCCACTCCTGAAACCAGGCAAGCCGGCCGTGGAGCGCGGGTCTTACAGACCGTTGTCCATGCTAAACCAGGACAGCAAAATTCTCACGGCGGTGCTGGCTAATAGGCTGAAGAGGGTGATTAAGAAACTGATACACCCAGATCAGACGGGATATGTTCCGGGTAGGAACATCACCGATAACCACCGGAGGCTACACCATGTCATAGACCAAACAGAGGAGGACACGGGCGAGCTGGCTGGAAGGCGGCCCACAGACCTAGGGTGGAGTTATGGTGGACAGACCTCTTGAGGTGGGCGGAAGCTGAATCCGTAGTCTGGTTTGAAGCGGTCACCAGGGGGGGCGAAGAAGAAGCAGGGCCCTTGCTGGCCTGGCGGCAATTGTTGGCCTCGTTAGCAAACCCTCACCAGGGTGACAACGAAACAGAGGACCCGATTGATGGCTGTCTAGGTAGTGTGCCACCCAATGATGTTCCCGTAAACAATATAAGAGAACCGGCTCTAGTTTAAAGGGGGAGGGGGGGGAGTTGGGGAGTTTGAAAATGTGTTGGAATATGATGCTTTCTATGTTTTGAAACAGTTGTAGTGTGTTTGTTTGACCTTAAAAAATAAAATAAAAATATATTTAAAAAAAAAAAGTTTACCTGCCTGAATCAGTGTGGTTCCGCTATGGCCAATTGCTTCATTGGTTGACTAACGCCACAGTTCGGCAGGCTGGATCCCGTCCCCCAACAGGCATTTACCTAAACTACTGGAAGGGCAAAAACACGAGAATATTGCCATGTTAGAAGCTTCTGGAAAGCACCACACCAGAGGAGGAGTACCCCTACATGGCGGCATGGGAAAAGGAATTGGGCCTGGAAATCTCCGGGGAGTCCTGGTTGAGGATATGGACTAGAGCCCACAAAAGCTTGCGCTGCACTCTTGTGAAGGAAGAGGCGCTCAAGTTTTGCTTCCGCTGGTATCTGTCCACCCCGCATTGCTTGCATGCAATGCACTCCACCTACTCTGACAGATGACGGTATGTATAAGTGAAGCTGTGTGACCTAGCTCATATGTGTTGGCATTGCTCCGTAATACAGTCAATTCTGGCTGGAGGTTCGCCCCAAAATCAAAGAGATCACAGGCACCCAGCTCCCTATGGATCCCCTTGTCCTACTACTGGGGGATGCCCATGATGATGGCTCGTTTCCAATGCCGGGAGCTAGGGTCGAACTAATCTCCCAACTACTGATGGCAGCCCAAATCCCCCTGCACGCTTTTGGAAGGTAGCAGAGGGACCATACATCTCTAACTGGTGGGCGAAGGTGAGGGAATTGTTGGGGATGGAGAAACTGTCAGCGCTAGCGGCGGGACGGATGCCTACATTTTCATGTATATGGAGGCATTTCTTGGAACATGTGGCTGACAAAGAGCAAATGTTTTTCCAGCCTTTACTCTTGAAGCACCTTACTAAACCATGAACTAATAAAGGCCAAATTATCCGGATGAACTCCTCAGTGCGATCAAGCTAAGGCAACATGCCAAGCGCAATGTATTACTTTCCTTTCCCCCCGCCCCTCTACTTTTTCTTTCTTTCTTGCTTTCCACTTGATGACTAAATGGCAGTGTTAAGCGTAATAGTTGTATAATTGCAAAAAACAGAATTTCAATGTCACACTGGTTTTTTTTTGCCTTCATAATGTGTTCTCTGTATTGTGTTCATCAGAATTTCAATAAAAATATAGGTTTAAAAAAAAAAATTTTAAAAAAAGGGCTTGAGGTCGATTTAGCCGGTCAATCGAACTATGTTCTTGTTATCGACTAGTGTAGTAGAATGCCATCCAATAGCATTTATCATTTTTAGGAGGATGCACCTAGGAGGAGTTATTAGCTGTAGAAAGAACCAATCATGCAAGGTTTGCATATATGTAACTATATGTTCTCTACTATACCAACCGATTAAGTGAAAGAGGTATTTTATGATGATTACTAACCGTGGTGTCAGCTATGACATTTCCTTTGCTTAAAAACGTGTTGTTCCTGATGTCATTTTGAGATTGTCTTTTGTACGCTCTCCCAGCGGCCGTTTGTACCGGAAATAAAGCTGGGTGTTCTTGTGCACCTGGAGGTACTCGGTTATTGCGTTTTTTCTTTTTATGCTATATTTGGACCCATCTTAACGAAACAAAATTGGCCAGTCACTAAAGAAATTCTTGAATTTCTGAACCATAAAATGTCCTATATTACATATGTAAAATGTTAATTGATAAGCTAGATAAGCTAGGTGGTCACCCTATCATACAATCGGGCCCTAGCCCTGGAAATCCAGTGATAGAAGATTTTACAAATTGCCAGAACATGGAATACTGGGCTAGTAACAATCGTCTAACTGTCTTTTCACTACTGAAAATGAAACTGACAAAGGTAGCTGTACCAATTACTCAACCCATAAAAGCAGCATTTTTTCTAAAATAGCCAATAGCTATACACATATTCCAAATTAATTAAGAAGCATATTCCTAGGTTGATAAATTAAAAAGTCCAAATTTGAAAATATTAAACAATCTATTTTTTAGATTTAAATACGCCTAGCTTGGTACAGGGTTTTGAACAGTTGCCTCTAGTTCAGTTTCTGATAGCACTGTGTTCCATGATTCCATGGATTATTCCTAGGTGGGGCTGCATCGTTTGGTGGGGCTGCACCGTTTGGTGGTGCATTTTGCAGCCCTAAGATAGGCAGAACACCAAGACAGAGCACATCAGTTAGAAACTGACTGTAAAATGGGTTTTTATTTCTGCTTTGTTTTTTTATAATTCTGATGAACATAAAAACCTTGATTTGTGTGATGTAAATATCCCTGAATCGGTCGCATACATTTTTGTCTGGAGCCCGTAAAAATCATTAAACAGTGTGTGCTGTTACAAATACAGTGGTACTGTGTGCAATTTGTGAACTCTCAAAAACCTATATTTCCATTCCACAATTGTGACTAAGTCAGGGTCCTAACTATACCCAAAGCTTTGATGGAACCCTGTGATGCATGAATGCTGGCCTACCAGTGTATTTGGACCATGTCCATGTACTACCCATAGGTGATTCAGAGTGGGAGTTGAAGATTCCCCCTCCAAGTGCATCCATCCGTCTCGGGAGGATAGCTCAGTGGCAATGTGCTTGCCTTGGAAGCAAGACACCGAGCAACAGGTTGAATCCCCGGGTCCGTGCTTAGAAACCTCTGGCTATTACGCAAGTTATTAATAACCTATGATATCCACCCATCCATCCATCCATAAAGATCCAGAAAACCACTCCAGGAATGCCATCATTTATGGCAGCCTGTCGTAGGGGCCATACACCACCAAGGGCTCTTCTTGTAAATGTTTAACTGTAATGAGTCAGGTTGTTTCTTGTTGTTCAGTAAGACCATAGGAGACCCCAGTTAAAAGCAGGGCTGAAAAACCACATGAGGCCCCTACAGAGCCTACCAGCAGAATGTATTATGTGGTGCTGCCAGAGAGAAAATTGGCAAACTTGGTCCCAACGTGCAGTCCTATATATCAGAGGCTACCTGGAAAAAAGTGCATTACATTTTTTTTTTTTTAATTTATTTGTATATAATCAAAGAAAGAAATAATTTTTACAAGACACAGTAAATGAAATTTCCATGTAAATGCATACGCTCGTCCGAACAGTTTCAGAAGTATTCACATTGTTTGTTTGCCTGGATTATTCAAGCCTAAAGACTCGTAGTAAGGCAATAGATGGTCACCAGTCGGCCAAGTCAGACAATTAAGTCTCCTCCAGGAGCTATAGACAGATTTCAGCATAGGATTTGCCATGCGGTTGTAGTTTCGCGGTGGTTTAATTGTTCACTGGTCAATAGTTGGAGTCTTTTGCGTTTATTTTTGTAAAGGCTACTTCCATTAGTTTGCATGCAACTACTGCCCAACATGCTTTTTCCCCAGAAATAAGGCGGCACCACCATGTGTCTTCTTCTACCAGCACAGAATTTACCCATAGAGGTGCCAAGATGGCTAAGTGTTCGGGGTTGAGAGTTGGACAATTTAACAGGAGATGACGAACTGTTTCCTTAGAGTCCGCAGTTAGGCACAGTCTGCATGTTGTAACACTGGCTTGGCTTCTTATCCCCAAGATCTCTCTGGTGTGGAGCAGATGAAGTCGTGCTCTTAAGAAAATGCTCCGAAGCTTTTTGTCTGGGAATTTTATACAATAAGCCAAAGGAGATTTTAGCTTATTGTATGTTGGCGGCAGGTGTTTCAGGAACTTGATCGCAGTTGTTTGCTCACCAGTGTTTATCCAATTTTGGTTCTTCAGCTTTTGGATCACTCTTTGAAGATTAGAAATCAAGTCCTCTGTGGTACATGCCACCTTTTTCAATTTATTTTCTTGGCAGTTCATCCACTTCTGAATCCCCTCACATTTTGTAGACGCGAGCTCTTTGCCGATGGTATTGAAAATTGGAAGGCCGTCTTGCATGAGAGTTTTTCTGTACATAGCCAGTGAGGACAGACTGACAGTAGCACCCAGCGACAATAAGCCCAGCTCTCTTCTGACGGCCGCAATCGGGACAGAGTTAGGTAGACCCAGAGTCGTCTTACAAATGTATCCCTCCAGTTTCTGCCAGAGAGAGCTAGGCATGTTGATCGTGGCATCCATGCCATATGTTAGTGCAGGTACTATTTTGCCTTTATAAAAGTTGATTGCTGGCATCAATGAGAATTTGCCGAATTTACGATCGATCATCCTCAATTGTGAGGTCAGATTATTGACTTTGTCCCAAAGATACAGTTGCATTTTTGTCTCCTGTGGTGTCCCATCGATGATGACTCCCAGATATTTGAAGTGTGGCACAACTTGGATATGACATTTGTTCACTGACCAGGTGTGAACTGAGTTCTTAGGTTGGCGATTCTTGGCAAAGATCATGATTTTTGTCTTATTGTTGTTTATAATGAGGTTGTTAGTAGCCATGTATTCTGCCAGATTATCCAGCTGATGGAGATCTATTGGGGTCTGATCTAAAAGTATCAATTCATCTGCATGGTGAATACGAGACACCTTGGTAGTCCCAATCTTCAGGGGAAAGCTCCGGACTGTTGCCTCCGAGTCTTTAAAGTCTCCCAAGAAGGCTACAAAAAGGGCCAGAACCAGCGGGCATCCTTGTTTCACTCCTCTTTGTGCGTGAATTTCTTTGGTGAGAATACCATCTCCGGTTCAGGAAGCACCTCAAAACCTTCCTCTTTGCTTCTGCTTTCTCTCTCCCTCTCCCCTGCTAATTCTTTGCTGAAACTGCACTGAATCTGCAACTGGGCCACTCTCCCCGACACTGGGCCCAGCCACTCTCCACTTGCACTGCCTCCCTGGCAACCCCTGCACTGCGGGACTGTCTCTGTCAGCCCCCCCTTCCTGGCACTTACCTGCACTTACCTTGCACTTGCCACCAGCTGGCCCTCCTTATTTATTTATTTATTATTTATTTTATTCTACTTACCTTGTACTGCACTTCCCCCTCCCCCCCTTGCACTTCCCCCCTCCCCCCTTGCACTTCTTCCCTTCCCCCTACCCCTGCACTTGCGCGATCTGAATGACACCTGGCCTAGTAGGATCGTTGTCCGTCTTCCCCCTGTTCCCCCCTCCCTGCCTCGTCGCGCCTTGAAACACAAATGCCATATCATATCATATTCAAGCGGACATATAGAGTGGTGTTCGTGTGAAGAGCTCTAATCGGATGTAAGATTTCTTCTGGACAGCTCCAACCTTTTAGCTTTTTCCATAAGAGCATTCTGTCAACTCTGTCGAACGCCTGCGAAAGGCAGCGTAGACTGTTGGAGCTCCCCGTTTTATTTTTGCCCTTAGAATACCGTGTATGAAGATGTTCACTGCAGTACCGCCATTCTTCTTGAAGCCCAGCTGGAAGGGGTCTTCACATGGTGCAGATTTTACTCAGCGACGGAAGTGTTGTAGAAGAAGAGTGGCAAATAGTTTGCCCATGATATCCAGAAGGGCTATTGGTCGATAGTTTGCCGGATCTTCTCTGCTTCCTTTTTTGAAGATTGGAATGATAGTTGCTTTTGTCCATGACGCTGGGATCTGTCTGCTGGCTCTGCAGTGGCTGAACAGAAGACTGATAAAGTCTGTCCATTCGTTGATGTATTTTATTAGGTCAGTATTCGTCAGGCCATCGGGCCCGGTGCTCTGGATGTTTTTAACTTTTGGATGGCCGCACTTATATCTGTTTTTGCAGAGAGATCAACCCAGGGAACCACATTGAATTCCAGACCCGGGGACACATTTGTTGTTGGGAGTAGCATAAAAAGCTTTAAAGAATTCAACCCAGGCAGATTCAGGAACTGAGTTGATCATATTTGTCCTTGTATTTCCTTGCGAGATGTTAATCAGGGCCTAGAAATCAGCTGATATTTTGGTTGATAGTGCTCTCATCATAGTTTCGGCATCATTTTGGTAAAGTTCTGCCCTTCGTAGTCTGATCCAGGATTTGTAGCTCTTATATTATTTTGCCCATAGTTCCCACCCCAGATTGGAGTTTTCAGCTTTAGCATTGCGTTTCAATTTTCTCACTGCCTTTTTTTCCCCCGCTATTATTTTGTCATATGTGTGGTTGTAGATGGTAGGATTAGCCTTTTCCTCTTTCTGCTCGGTCTTGTACGTGATCAAGAACGGGATATAGTTATGTCTTGGTGGTGTCTCAGTGGTCATTGCGACATCCCCAGCTGTAGAGTATTGTTGAATCATAGCTCTAACGCTGGCAGCTGTCAAACGCAGTCGGGTTTGTTGGGGATTAGACTAGACCGAAGCTGAATAGCTTCTGTTTTCCCGGGAGATGGAAGACCATCCAAGGGTGACCATATTATGATCGCTTGGGTGTGTTTTGATCACCTTAAAGCGGTCAATTTCTGAGCACATAGCGTTTGAGATGAAAATATAGTCCAGGGTGGCCTTGGAGGAGCCTCTTTCCCAGGTCGGAATTTGCGCTTGCCATTCCTTGATCCAGGATGCATTGTGAAGATTTCTTGAAGACATCAATTTCATCCAAGCTGGACCTCTTGCCTCCGTTAGCGTCACAGGGACTGTTTGTACGGATGCGTTTTTAGGGTGGAAACACTTAGAATTCAGGTCTCCGCATATTATAACATGCGTGGTGTTCTGCAATCGTGTCGATAGTTTCGGCCATAGATTGACAAAAGGCCATAATCGACGTTCTTTGTGGATTCCAGTATGTAGTGATAACTGCGAGAGAGGTCCCTGTCCAGAGCCTTGTTTTTTCCAAAAAATGGGTCCATTCAGTAAGTATTGCCAGGATCCCATAGGATCTAACAATTGTTTTGACAATCTTCAGGTTTTGCCATGTCCTCACGGCGATGAGTAGGCCTGCAGAGGGCCGGCCTAACAATCCTCTTACCGCCGGGGAGATCTCAATTTCAAATCTGTCCATGGACGGTTTTTCTAAAAGCCACGTCTCTTGGAGGCAGAGAATATCAAAGCAACCCAGATCTTCACTATTGGGGTCGGTCAAGTGTGCATGGCCTCTGGTGTTCCATGAGGCTAACGTCAACACCTTTGAATGGACGGATTCTTTCTCTTCGTTAGATGATTGCTATCTGCTTCGGTTTGGTATGAGAGCTCCTTTTAGCCAGTTCCACGGTCCACCTGAAGTAGAGTCTTTCTTTGTCTTGGCCGATGTATCAGGGAGTCTGTTGCTCTGCGACTGCTGCCTACGATTTCTGTTGCTGTCATGTCTTCTTCGTTGGGGAGAGCAGTCTCTCAGCCTTTCTCTTCTTTGGTATCCACGATGTCTAACAAATGCAGATTGGTCCAGGCTGTAACTAGTTCTATCTTCTGGGTCTCGAGTAGGAAAGGCGTCTGATGAGTCGGCCGAGTATTTTCGGGAATGTTTTTCTGTGAACCTCCCCGGAACGGCCTTCAGGTCTGTTTTTAGAGATATGGTGCGTTCTTCGACACGAGGTTCCTTTTTCCTGTCTGATGTAACCCCAAAATGGGCCTTCAGTTCTGTTCTTAGAGTTGTGTGATGGTCTGCTGAGATAAGTTCATGTTTTGTCTTGTTAGCAGCCGGTTCTTCCTGGTTTCCTTTTTTCTGTGATGTAGTTGGGCTTTTTATTTCGGATAGGAGAAAGCCGACTAGTTTTAGATCATTTCCAGCCTCTCGACTCAGATGTTGAATTGCAGCCGACTTGATGTGGAGGTAGGCTTTAGCCTTATTGTCTCTGTGGTTCAATTAATTTGAAGTCTTCCGTTTTCAGATTCTTTAGGCCAGATGTAGACCCTGTAATTTTTAGCACTGTTCTGCGGTTCAAGACCATATATTTGTCTCTATTTGAGATCCGCTCGATTTTGAACAAGCGAATGAATTTATCAATATTTACAGTCACCTCTGATTTTTCTATTGATCTATCTATGTGGCTTCTGAACCTGCGTCGTCAGGCTCCCGTTTAGGGGTTCAATTGCAGTGCCTGCAGACAGTGCATGGGATACTGCTTTTGTAGCTGTGGGCAGGCGTTCGTCATGGCTTGGTTGTTGTAACAAGGGACCATCCAATGGGGGGCATTGGGCTGGAGGTGGGACTGATGTCTTCTTAATAAGGTTAATGCTCATTTGAGTTTCCTTAGGACCGCTATCCACCTCGTGAGGCTGCCTGGAATTAGCAGGGTGCTCTCGTTCAGTATACTGAGACAGGTTGGTTAAGATGCTGGAATCCAGGAATTCAGTGGTTGATTTAGGTGATTGAGTTAAATCAATCGAATAAACAGCCGTCTTTTTCACTGGCTCCGGGATGGCCACAGGAGGTTCCGCATGTGAACGTAGTCAGGTCAGTTGTTCTATTTGCTCCTTCTCTGCCAATATTAAGGCTTTTTTTTCTTGTCCCGGCCTTTGTGAGTTTCCAACATTCTGAGTAAGCATTGAGTTAGTCTTCAGATGTGTTCTATTCACAATTGTAGCTGATTTGGATTTATTGAGGAATATTGATGCTATTTCCTAATTTCCTTTACTCAGAGGGGTCTGTGCTGATTTTTGTTCCGACAGCCCCAACAGAGCGTCTTTTTGACTTATGGCCCCCATGGCATTTTCAAATTCCGGTTCAATTATGTCCCTTTTCCTTTGTGAGATATCATATTTCAAATCTATGGCCGTTATAAACCCTTCCAGAAAGGTCAGCTTCGATTGGATAATTGCTAAGGTGGCTGTGTTATCTCTTGCAGCGTCGCCTAGGGTTTCATAAAGTTTGCAAAAGGGGGCCATTGCAATTGTTATTGCTGACATGATCGTGGTCATGTCTCCCTTATTGTTCAGTGATTCATTTTACGAAGGTATCTGACAGTCAGTTAGCCTTGCATTTTTTGGTGGTGTATCTCTGCAGTCTATAGCGTACGAGTGTTCGTGATTGAGTGCCGGCGTCTAGCTGTAGTACGCCCGGCCTCCGATAGATTAGATAGCCTTGGAGAAGAATTCCATGGACCACTGCCCGAACACCGTTGGAACAGTGGATCTGTCGGATTATCTTGTGAAATTGACCGAGGGTTTGGAATTGGTAGATGAGCTTTTGTCCAGGGTTGTGGGCTCATTCCTCTTTGTAATGGATATACTTTCGGCTGAAGTAGGTCCAGTATGGCCAACATTCCGTGCTGATACAGCAGGGCGTCTGTTGGTGATATTTCTCTTATGCTGACCATACTCCTCAGCTCAGGATGGATGGCCTTTCCTGTCTGAACCTCTGTTAGTTGCCTTTGTCTCGTATGTTCCGGTCTCAGCAATTCAGATTGAGAGAGAACCGCTGCGTTATAATGTTTCCCTGCAATGGTAGGCCCATTAAGTCTCCTCTCGTTGGCAGCGAGTCAGATTGGGTGCAGGGAGCTGTATCTATCGTATTTCCATCAATAGGTGGAACGTGCATGGATTCTCTCGGAATCACGTTGTGATGTTTGTCTTGTAAAGGTACCGTTTTTCTGCATTTGGCAATTGGTGGAGTCTCTTGCAGCGCTTCCAGAATCTCTGCGTCCGAGAGTTCTGACTCATTGGATAATTTTCGTTTTCCTTGTGTCTTGAAAAAATTCAGGAGGACATTAGAGAGCAGCGGGATTGGTAGAGACCGTTTCCCAGTCCACCGTTTTTTGATAGGGAGTTGGGGGCCCGAGCTTTTAGTCGGTTTGGTTTCTTTAACGTTGATTTCTTCCTTTCTTTTTTGTGTGGTTGCTTTATCAGTGATTACTTGCGACAAAGGAAGTTTGGATTTTGGCTTGCCTCTTTTTTTTTGTATTGTATTCTTTTCTTGTTTATCGGAGAATTTGCTTTTGGTTTGCAGGTGTCCGAAGCCCTGGATTGTTGGTCAACGTCTGACTCTGAATTAAGTATGTAAGGAGCACTTTGATTGTGGTGTCCCACAGCTGAGTCAGGGTCAGTGGTCTCTTCTGGTACTGAGACAAGAGTCAGCCTTAGTAAATCGGCGGTAGGGTGAGAAGTTGACATCTGGGTTTCCTCACAGGACATGGGTGGTGCGACAAATGGCACTTTTGTTTTTACTATATCAATTTGTACAGGTAATTCCTCCTGCAGCGATGGATGAACCATGGCCAAGATGGTCAATTGAGGGGGAACTTCCTTGTGTCCTGGGTGCTGATCCCAGGAGATGATTTGGGCATTGCAATTCCCCGGTGTCAGAGCCACCACATCTAATCCTGCCTATGAGCTGGCTTCCATGGGCAACCTTGTGGTAGTAGCTATCTGCATGTCTCGAGTCTCTCCAGTGAGACCCGTGGATGGGTCCTGTGGCTCCTGCAGCGGCGTTTGTTCATTTCTGCACGCCTTAGCCACCACCCTCAGACCCACAGCGTGAGATCCTCCGATCCTCTCGCTGTTTGGGCCACTCGCCGAAGCTGTAGTGGGGTGGGTGGCGCAGGCGAACTAGCCGACCGCGCTTGCTCTGCTGAGGAGGGAGCTCCTCCCCCTGTGTCCGTCTGAATCGGCAACCGAGCCAGCGTTGAGGCAGCATTCAGCAATGGCAGTAAGAAGCCTCCTGTTGCCAGTGAGTGACCTATATTGTTTTCTTGCACGTTTGGGACACGTGGAAGATGAGGCAAAGTCTGTCCCGTGCTGCTGATTTTGGGCGAGGGGAGAAGGGAGCCCATAGATGTGGCAGGATCAGTAGAGTCGAGTACAAAATCAAGTGTACTGCCCATCCTGACCGTGTAGATGGGATTGTTTCAATTGTTTAGATTTGGAGATTGTGACGTGGTCATGGAGTTTATTTTCACGTGACTCCTAAGGCATCGCTGGTCGGGTTCATCCTCCATACTCTACGTATAGTGGAAACACAGAGGGAACTTATCTCATGCACGTCAGGAGTAACGGGTGCTCGGATCAGAGTACTCAACAATTTTCAGAGCTAAAAGTCATTCAAATCAATCGAGTGCCTCACCTCAGTGTCAGTGTCTGTAACAGCGGCGGACATTCTGATGAACCAAGCCCCCTGCCTCCCACTGCGGACTGATTCAGACTGGCACTCTGCACGGTACTCTGCGCATGCTTCGCGCTGTAGAGGGGTTTTTGAAGGCTGTAGGTCTTGTTTTTCTTAAAGCAGCACTCCACAGTAAAAAGAAGCAGAAAAACACAAACGCGTCCTCTCACTCTGATGCAGACTGGTACTCTGCACGGTACTTAAATTGCCCTTTCGCTGTCACCTAAAATATTATATATCTGCAACCTCATTAAAAGCACTTCCATGCTGCTATCACTTGCTCTGTTACACGAAGGCTCGTGGTGTCCCAGATTTGGCATATAAAAACATGGTAACCATAAACTAGTGATCACTCATCTGCTCTATTTACAAATTGAAGAAAGTCGTGTGTGCCTTTTTAATTAAAACTTTAATTCTGTGAAAAATCATAGCCCAGTGAGTGAAGCTGCAAGAAACACAAGATCAGTTGCAAATCATAGGTAGAAAATATCTTTTCACCTTGCATCAAATCCTTGTGTGGTGTAATGGAAACACTAGGAGATCATTAAGAAAAACATGTATTGGACGAAATATTTATCACAGTGCAATCGTGTGCACAAATCGACTGAATTTGTCGATACTGATTTTACTAATCTCGCACTTTCACATCCAGAATTATGTACCGAAAACAGAATTGCCATTTTTAAGTTAAGAGTGAACTCACCCACCCCCACCCCTCTTTCTAGATCATGGGACTGGGTAAGCCACAGAAGCACAGAGGAAGAGCCAAAGAGATCTAATAGCATTCACACAGGATTGGTGGAATTAATTAATATGGGGAGATGAACATTGACGATTGTGTGGAAACAACTGGAGAGAGGTTGCCAGAGAGTTGAACCCACTGGGATGACCGATCTGGAGTCAGAAGATATTGAAAGAGGTACGCTGAAGGAGCGATTCCATACGCAAAACATTAGGGAATTTTCTTTGTGAATCGTTATTGATCCAACTATACTTTTTCATTTATAAGCATTTTCCATTGTAAACACCAGCCCATATAGCAAAAGTTACTTCTATTTTATTACACAAACACACATTCACATATGGCAATAGATACATTTGAAACATTGCTCGAAAAAACAAAAACATTATGCAAAATACATAAAGAGCAAGTCATACTGATATACACATTTCTTTTTGCACATAGAGACCATCAATACATTGTAACCCACAACTAATTTGCAAACTGTAAAAATTACTGCAAATACTGTGCAAAAATGGCAAATGCCTACCAGTAAAGTGATAAACCTTTCCCAACTATTACAATGTTAAATACCAGTAACGTGACATTTCCCAACTATTACAATGTTAAAATACTATAGGATATAGCAATTTTACTGTCGCTACCACTTAGCTTATTGCCACACTACTAGTTCCGACGACAAACTGGACTGAATAGATTGGCCAGCCTAGGCTTCTTCAGGGCAGAAAAATATTGAAACATATGCTCAAATTGGTAAACGATACCCAAAAGTGCCAAAAAAGCCTTTCAATTATGTAGGATGAATGTTTACAAAACAAATAATGATGCAAAACAGGTTACGTGTATATAGGCACCAAGACCTTTCTCTAGATTATCGATTTCCACAGGTTCCATTTTGGTACTTTGAGACAGAAATATATCCAGAGCAATAAATCTTACTTGTACCACTGACTTCCTCTCATCCCTGCCATCTGTATTTCTGCCGGCAAACTCGCGTTACAGGAATGAAAATGGGGCAGAGTTCAAAGGTACAGCGGAAATTAGTTGGATTCTAAGTGACCTCAATGTAACTTGAAACATGTAAATCACTACACCGCGCTGTGCACACTCAATAAGGCACAGCCGCCTTCCACAGGTTTAGTGTTTACCGAAGGAGCAATTCCAGACTGAATGGTTCCCTGCTGACTCCCCAAGAAATGAAAAGCGGCTTTTCTAAGTAGAGCCAAGGGAAACCCACACATTTTCCCTAAATTATATGTGGTAAAATCCTGGGAATAAAAGGGGCTCGGAATCAAGGGAAATGTTAAAGTGACAAAGACCCAGGTGCAGTGTTAAACGTAAGTCCACATGTCTCCCATTTACACTGAACATCAAAGGCATGACATTTCCTTGAAACCCGATGCATTTTGTATAGAGAGATGAGATTCAAAATGTAATGCATTTTTGTGCAACTTAAATGCATACTGTTTTGTTGCATTTGTTTTTTCTGGATGCACTCTTGTGATATTATGAACCCACTCATGGCTTATCAAGGTAGCAGTATAGATACAACACAGTGGTAACCAAAATCATCTTTTGGCTGCTTTATACACAAGTTGTAATGTTCTAACACTTAAGCTTATTCACTTTTTTACATACACAACATCACTCCATGCAATGTCATGAGGGTCAGGGTTATATGACTTAGTATCCTGTTAGATCATTAAGGTCAAAAGTCAGGTGACACTACTCCCTGTGATGTTATGAAATGTGCATTGTCACTGTGGCTAAGCTTGACTTTTTCATGAATTTCCGTTCCGGGAGAATGCATACATTTCTTACTGCGGTCTTGGGAAGTGGCAGCGTCCCAAAATCTGGGGGCTGTGTGGCTTGACCAACTAGGAGATTAAGGGCCACAGAGCACAACCTACGTCTTGAAAGCATTTAACTTAAAACCATTTAAGTTTATCCAGTTTCAGTCTTCAAAATAACTCTGAGGGAAATTCCTATTTTGGCTAGTGCAGCCCTCCTATATATTCAGCAACATCTGGTTATCATTGGCATGCATATAAATCTTCATGAAAAATGTGTGAAGTAATTTAGCCAATGGTTGCTGTTCGATACTGAACATCATTGGAGAGAAGGCTGAGCCATAGGGAACCCCAACTGTGATATTGAAAACTCCCAAGTTGCACTGTTTGGGTGCGTTCATGCAGATAAGAGTGGGCCCATTTCTACGTCAGTTTGGCAATACAGAATGGCTGTAGGCAGCCAAGCAGAATTGTGTCATCCATATGTGGTGAACCAGAAGGAGGACTCGTACTACATTGGGCCATTTTCAAGAATAAAAAGTAAAACACCTAAATAGCCCTATCACTATGAGGGAATTTCCCTACCTAACAAAAAAGCTGATTGTGCACGTCAGGTCCACAGTGTTAGGGAGGCATGGTATCACAAGTAGACACCGACAAGAGCTGCAAGTTTCAAAACCTTTGAAGGTTGATGGGTTAAAAGCGGTTGGAAAATTCCTACCTTGCCCTATAACTAAGATGGGAGTATTCTCGACCATCAAACAAAAAGAAAATACAGTCCTAGTCAGTCCTCAGACAAAATAAAATGGCCTATACTAATAAACCTAATGCCTGCCCTCTTTCTAATACAATAAATGTGCAAAGGGAATGTGTAATGCAAAAAGGAAAATCAATGTTCAAAAGAAAGGCCAGTATGGCTGAGTAAAACTCCCTTCCCCACGCTTGTAGCATGGGGTAAGGTGGCACACTTGGACCTTGCGACACACTCTGGCTTCGGACACAAGGATGCAGTGTGTTTCGTAGACCAGGGCCCACTTGGTTTTCCACGTACAGTTCAACCAAAGTTTGTTTCCTTCTGGTTACCACAATTCAGTACAGGTTTCCCTCCACCGGGCTCAAACATTTCAAACACAATTTGTGGGGGTTCCCTTGCCCAATTTTCAATCACACCTTCATAGGCTTCCCTCCGTCGGGCTCAAGTCTGCTTTCGCTTTCCTTTCCGCTGTAGGAAACTTTTGAAGCTGCAAGGCATCCACTCCCTCAACTCGGCATGACCACTTCGACCTCAAATGTCATCCTTTCTCTTCAATGCCAAGGCCTCTTGGAAAATGTAGTTTTGCGTACAGTACTTATTTCAAAGATATCTCTCAGATCCAGGTTTCCCTCTGCCGGATCAAACCTAACAACAGTTCAAATTTTGCTCTCACATCTAGGTTTCCCTCTGCCGGGATCAAACCTAACAGTTCAAAGACATTTCTGTTCCTGCCGCTTCTACGTAAACAGACTTTCAGTGCTTTCATCAAGTCACTGGTTGTGTTAATTCATTTTCGTATTTTGCGGCTTTGTTTATGAAGTCAAGGCTGATACCACAACTGCCGCGGCACATCCCCAACTCTGCCATTCACCCGTGAGGGTGGCTGGTATCCTTGAAACACAAAAGAAGTTTGTCTCTTCTCTCCAGCTGGGCTTCCTTGCACAACTTTCAAGGCCCTTCGGAGGTAATGATCTCCCACTGGGTTTTCCAAGGTTTCGTCGAACCTCGGTTACATCCCTCGGCCTGTCGCTCTGCTCCACCTGGTTCACCGTCGCCCTGGAAGAACTGCTCCTTCTCGTGCATCGCCTTGCCCAGAGTGTGTCTCAGTCTTTCACCTTTTAACCATGTGGGGAAAGCTAATAGGTACCAGGTGTTTGTAATTAAGAACAAGTGCCTGACCCTGCCTGATCTTATTAGTGGGACATGGCCAATGTATTGCATAGGTGGTACTCCTTTCAGCCTCAGATCTTCCCTTCCTCAGCTCAGTGTTTGTGTAGGAAAGGGAGGGGGGTCTTGGAAGTTGGAATATCCTATAAAAAAGGATGGACAGGGGAATTGGGAAAGGGAGGGAATACCATGTCTCGCCATTGGGCGTTCCTCCCCCACTCTCTGAGGACCCCTCTCCCAGGTGATTCCCCCCACACATGTCAAACCCCAGGGTCAGGATCCAAAGGCGATGGCTGTGCCCTGGCCACCCGAGTAAGGGATCCCCAGGGTCTAGGCAGTGAAACACCCTCTGGTGTTTCACAAAAGTAAAATGATTCCCCCATCCAAAACCTAAACCACTAACTTGCTACACTGTCTGGACGTCCGAAGAGCTCTTAAGTTCTACCTGGACAGGACTTCCGAGCTTTGGAGTTCTTCTCAACTTTTTGTGACCTTCGGTAACCCTCAGGGCAGGCCGGCGTCTAAGGCATCTATTTCCTGATGGATTGCCGCCTGTATCACGGAGTCTTTCACCGTCCAAAAGCTGAAACCTCCTAAAGGTATCCATGCACACCTGGTACGGGGCAAGGCAGCCGCGGTTGCTTTTCAGAAATATGTTCCCTCGGAGTCCATCGCTAAAGCAGCTACTTGGGCCTCCCCATCTCCTTTCTGTAAGCATTACTGCTTCGATATGAGCCCTAGAGCTGACGCTCAGTTTGGTCAGGCTGTGCTAAAGAACCTGTTTCAGTA
Organism: Ambystoma mexicanum; assembly: GCF_040938575.1. Taxonomy (NCBI): domain Eukaryota; kingdom Metazoa; phylum Chordata; class Amphibia; order Caudata; family Ambystomatidae; genus Ambystoma; species Ambystoma mexicanum. Next base: position 979,704,592 of record NC_090941.1, read on the forward strand.
AGGGGTATTTCCATCCACCCATAGTTCCTGTAAGGAGTGCTTGGGAATCTCCCACAAGTATGGAGGAAAGGGGACGGGACGTAGGAGTATTACCAGGTTACTCACCCTAGTGACCACCTTACTCCTAGTCCATAGTCCCCTTTCCTCCATACGCCCGCCCGCCGTCCCCTCTAATAAGGTTCCTCTGTTATTGCTAATGAGTCTTGGACCCTGCGATAGAAAAGGACTGATGGGCGATGCGTGGGGCGGAGCCAAGGTGGGCGGGGTTACGGCGGCGTGCCGGGCCCCGTGCAGGAAAGAGAGGAGGGACACATTTTTGGAAAATGTTGATGCTTTTTACAAAGTTCTCCGGTCCTGTCCCACAGGACGGAGAGATGTCCCACACGTATGGAGGAAAGGGGACGGGACGTAGGAGTAACACTGAACTAAAAGGAAAGTCGGAGGCTTGCACAATAGCCTTGGTATGGGCTTCTGCCTGGCACAACCAGTAATGTGCATGCTCTCAGTCTCAAAGTTCCTTTAAAACACAATGGTATAGTCTTCACAATCTTCAGAGTGTATTGGTAAAAATTATAATTATCTTCAGTATAAGTTTCACTCTACCCCTGGACAAAGAAAACTGTTGCTCAATTATTTTTCTTGTTTTCTTTCAAATGTCCAAATCCCTCCAAGATAAGACACTTCTCGGTCTCCCACCTTCGTGGCATAGGGACTCCCCAAATTCCTGTGGTTCTCTGGTACGTGTCTTGTTTCACAATTATATTATTCTAACCTAGGACATCTGTTTGCCCGGGTATCGTAGGTTCCAGTGGCCTTATGCCCTTGACTAGCCTTGCTGCCGAACATTCACCTTTCTTTCACTCTGTTCCCCAGTAGCCGTGTCAGCTCTTCCAGCATTGATCTACGTTTGACTTCCTTTCATACTGTTCCATTGGGGCAGAAAGCCTGTTTGCTTCATTAAGTTCTCTTACTTTTGACGGCTACTCCAGCTGTAACATACACTATTTGTATTTCTCTCACTCTATTCGTACCTGCGTCGGTTTCGGTACCCCATGAAACCGGCCATTGTAGTCCTCACTGGCATCGAACAAAACAAAAGCCTGCGTGTTCCCGCCGGTATCTCCCACGGCATAACACGCACTTGCTGGGTGGAGCTCAGGGTCCTGGGCTCCTCTCCTGTCTCGGTTGCTGGGGGCCCAGCCCGCCACTGCTCTTCAGTGGTCATTCTACGAGAGAAGACGGTCTTCCTGCCGTGCCTCTTTCCCTGACCGGATCATCTTACTCAGTAAAGGTACCCGCCCCATCCAACCTCCAGCTAGCAGGTCTCCCTTCATTCACGCCATCGCTGGCTTTGCGGCTTGATGTGGCTCCGCCCCTCCATGACGTTGATGCTAGAGGCTCGCCTCTGTGTAGCAATTTTTCTCTTCCCACCGTAGGAGTATCTCTTAAACACGTCATTGGAATTAATGTAATTGTGTCAGTCTTCCTTGATCATGGCATTCAGGTGAGGATCAGCATTACCTGAAGCCAACAGAGTCAAAGAAGGATGTTCGTGGATTATGGTTGTAACAGGGAATGACAAAGTCTTTCCAACATCCATATATGTAGAAAAGGTGGTTGGGACTGGGAGTTTCATATTGTAATGGGAGCCATTTCTCAGTGTGGTACCACTGGCCTAGGCCCCTAGGGAGTGTCTCGCTAGCAAGATCACATCCCAAGCCCCAAAGGGGATGGTTCCCCTTTGAGGAGAAGGGATGAATTGGCCACATTTGTCACACAGCATTGCAAATGCTGCTGACATTTCCAGCAAGATAAGTGCAGTGAACCTACCGTTATCTGTAAGCATTCTTAGATCATCTCCACTGGAATTATCACTAGTTCAGTACACATTACAGGAGGAAAGCCAGTCTAAAAGAGTCACAAACCTTTTGCTTCTGTATACAATGCTTTGGTTGGTGCTTCAAAACTATGACCACGATTTTCCTAAATAAGGGAGGTGGGACACATTTTTAGCAACTCAGAATAGATGGGGTCTTATTTGGCATGGAAGTCCGTGAATTTGCTCCTCAGCTCCATAGAATAGTCAATATCCTGCATAAGGAGGTTTGAGGAGCTCAACTCTAGGGTTTAGAACAATTTGTGACATATTTTGGGATGAAAAGATCACATCAGAATAGCAGCTTCTCTTTTCTTTCTTAAAATGTCTTTTGTTTAAATGATTGTTCAACTAACCTGAAGTTGCGTAGTAAAGGCTGAGATTAAAAGATAAACCATTCCTCTCTCTAATCTCCAAAAAGCTAGTCTGACCTTGGTCATGTTAGCCATATGCAATGGCTGATAGTCCACTGATTTTATATTGCTGTGTATCTGTTTTAGGTGGGCTAATACACCAATGGCTGTAATGAGATTGACCTAAAGAAGGCAAAGAAGAAGGATATGGGGGTCAACATATCCATTTAAAGTGCAGGTTTGCACTATGGAGAGCATTTGTGAACCTGAGTAAGGCATCAGGGGATGTTTCATTTTAAACCCATGCACAGGTAAAATAGAAGGATGGGTCACGCTGGTTGGGCAAGCAGACTAGTTGCTCAGTTCTTTCCAGAAAGGAAGAGTCCATGAAAAATATAATATCAAAGGTGTGGACTTGAAGAGTAGACGTATTTGCTTGCAGTTTCAGATTTAAGGCAGTCGAGAAACCTTTTTGTTTCAATGTTTGAAGTCTTTTACACCAGTAATTGACTTCATCGAGCACACAGAAGATGTGAGCATGCAAGGGTAATGGAAAGAATATAACCAAAGAAGCAGTCATCGAATTAACAGTTTCCCTAATGGGGTTGGCACACTAAATCTAGACCTAGTGATAGTGCCAATGTATATTTACAATTAGCGTGCAGGAGTTGTGGGCTGCAGCAAAGGAAACATTGATGGCTACAGCTAGGCAGCCTCTGCCTTTTACCTGTCCGAATGATGATAGCCTTATACCTTTCGGGGAGCCTTTTATTCAGAACTGTACTGTTAGAGCCTGTTAGGCAGATGAGGTCCAGATTGAGATGACTAATTCAATCAAGGAGCTGTTATTTATGTTGTATGGGTGCAGAAGCAAGACTGACACTTGGTGGTTGGCATAAACTTTTATTCAAGTGAGAAAATGAAAAGAAACCTCCATCTTGCCCTAACTCTAAGAGGGGTTTCCCTGCCTTACCCAGAATCACTGTCACGGTCAGGGTGCCAAAAGCAAAAGTCCCAACGTCCAATGCCAGAATCCTTTCTCTGTCCCTCAATTTTTAACTAAATAACAAAAAGGTTTTCCTAGCCTACAGGAATGACTTCTGTCCCCTGGACAAAAAGACAGCTCTGGATTTGTCAGTTCTTGAAGTGTTGGGGGAATGTCTCCCTTCCCCAGCCTTCCTTTCGTAGATATTAATAACTAAATTAAAACAAGCAGAAACGATTCACTGCAACCTAATCAACAAAAGAATGTTGTCCAAACATGCCACAGAGATTTACGACCTACTGTGCGACAGCAGTATCGACATCTTATTCATCAAGAAACATGGCTACACGACAACTACAAAATAACACTACATAGTGGCCTACCCAACAACTTCAAGTGCTCACAGGTGAACAGGAAAGAAAAAAGGAGGACTTGCAAAAGCATACAAGGAGCATCTGAAAATAAAAGCAGATGAAATACTAAACATTAAAAACTGGGAATGCCTAATCCTTCACTTGACAGTGAACGCCAAATCAAATCTCAAATTTGTTCTGGTTTACAGACCACCGACATAAGACACAACATATGTTGACACTGTCACAGAAGCCATCAGCAACCTAGCCATCGAACATGATCACCTGATAATCCTCGGGGACTTCAACATCTGGATTGAAGAACAAAACGCAAACTCGCAAAAATCACTAGTCGAGCAACTCAACACAATCAAACTATATCAATTGGTTAAAGGAGCAACATACACAGCAGGACACACGCTCAACGCAATCTTGGCAACAGAAACCTTATCACTACTGCACCACCGATACAGATAATCTGGAGCGACCACCTCATCATTCCATTTGTGATCATGCTACCTATTAAATCAGACAACCAGTCCAATAAACTTCCGACTATCATGAAAAGAAACTGGAGACCATCAAAGGTAGCAATTATATAGAACACCTTGAACTCACAAAACCATCAACCAAGGTCCTGGACAAAGCAGACATCAATGAAAAAACAGACCTTACATAATGGATCACTAAAACAATCGACAGCATCTTCCAGGAAAAACATTTCACCCCATCACGAAAGAGAGCAATGACAAAGTGGTTTACACCCCTGCTCTACACCATGAAAACAAACAACAAGAAGCTTAAACTAGAATGGAGAAAAAAATAAGACCAGGCAAATAAAATCACAATATCGATGACAAATCCGATCACACAAAAAGGAAATTCAAAAGGCCAAAGAGAAATGCAACGGCAACCGAATCACCGAAGCCGCCAACACCCAAAAAGAGCTGTTCAACGTAATAAACAAAAAGAGGATTCCACTTGGTTCTAACAACACCCCGAAACCCTAACAAACTATTCAACGACCTCGCAGACCACTTCAAAAATAAACATCACAGTCATCCACAGAATCATACAAAACAGACCAATCAACCAAAACACCCCCAACCGTGGATCGTCAGAACAAACTCCAAAGCGTCCCCAAAATATCAGTAGACATTTGTCATGCTGATAAGAAATAGAAACAAAGCGGGCTACTCCCATGGACTCCTGCCCCATAGACATTTGCAAATCAATCTTCGCGCAGGGCAAACCGTTGGAATGCTACAGAAACCTCTTTAACTTATCACTCACAACAGGGAAAGTACTGTGATCATTCAAATCGGCATACATCAAACTACTCCTCAAGGACGTGGAAGATCTCTCTAACTACAGACCTATTTCAAACATTCCCTACCCAGTAAAACTACTTGAAACCTATGTATACGGACTAACACAGCAACACATAGAAAAACACCAGCTTCCAGACCAGGCACAAGTCAGCTTCATACCCAAGGGAGGGACAGAGACAGCACTCATCTCAAACTGAGATGATCTAAATACAAATGCAGATTCTGACACAAATTCGGCTCTGATACTACTTTCCCTCTGAACAGCGTTGGACACAGTCAGCCATGACATCCTCATCAAGAGACTAGAAGAAATAGGAATCACTGATTTAGCCCTACTGTGGATTAATCATTCCTAATCGTCAGAATGGAAACCGCCTGGATTAAACCTTTTAAATCCACTCAAAAGGACACCAACTGTGGAGTACCACAAGGATCGTCCCTATCCCCACTGCTCTTCAATATCTACCTGACCTGACTCTACCTGACTCCAGTAATCATGCTCATAAAAAGACACAGCTTTACGTGCTACAACTACGCAGATGACACACAAATCTACAAAATCGAAGAGGCACAAGAACACACAATGCTGAAAGACTGTCTACAAGAACTCTATGAATGGATGAACACAAACTGCCTCAAACTCAACCAGGGCAAAACAGAAATAATGATCACACCCAAAAACCAGGAAAACCACCACTACATCCCATGGCCCGCAGAAATAGGAACAGCACTGACGCTGTCAAATACAGTCAAAAACCTTGGAGTCCTAATGGACAACAAACTAACACTAGAACCACCAAGTAAATGCAATAATCAAAAAATGCTTCTTCCTCCTGCACACAGTAAAACGGATCCAACCGTTCCTCTCCATCACCCATAGAACTCTTACCCTCAACTCCATAATCATGTCCTGAATAGACTATGCCAACAGCCTACACCACCTCTGAACACCTGCTAAAGGAACTACAACGCATCCAAAACGCAGCGGCCAGACTCATCCTCAGACTACCACGAAGGGGTCACATCACACCAGCGCTAAAAATGCTACATTGGCTGCCTATCAAACAACGAATCCCGTTCAAAACAATGGGCATACCTCACAGAGCAATCCATGGCCAAGGAGCAGAATTCCTACAAAAGAAAAAAAACAGTCACCTACCAACAGGACAAGATCAAACAACGATATTCACCTTGAACCGAAATAATACACAAGATAAAAAAACGTGGGCGTTGTCGGGGGTCGTAATTCTCCCACTTGGCATATAAAAACGGGAACACCCTCCCAAAAAAATAGGCAATACGAAGAATCACCAGAAATTCAGAAAATTACTTAAAACATGACTCTTCCCTCAGAATCAGATGAGAATGACTAGGAAATACAAAGGCCCCTCTGGAAACAGTAGATACTTCAACACGTATACATGGAAGGAACAAGCCAATGAGGGAGCCCAGGACTGACCCACTCCTAAACAATACCCTCACTCTAGAGATCACCCTAGGGACAGGCACCATAGCTGCAGATGGAGAAGCATTAACCAATTACTCGCACCCCAGGCTTAGAGCGCATGGTCCTCAAGGACCATGGGGATCCCCACCCAAGGATCTTGATGAGGAAATGGTAGGCACACCCTTTGAATAACTAAAAGCAAACCCCTCAACCGTACCCATCGCCACCCAGGTGTGCGGGGAGGCTTTCATAACTTAATGCCCACAGACCACTAGAAAGTTACAGAGGAAAGCCACCACAATGCCCAGAACCCGGAGAATGAACCTCTACAAAAATCCCAATACACAGCACAGGCAGGGACGCGGAGCACAGAAGTCAGAAGCATCTAGGTAAATAATAATCCAAAAATAAAACAGTAACACAACCCTAAAACCTCAAGCTCTACATGCACCTCCCAAACGCTAAACAAATGCAACCTCTTCTCTGCACAGCAATCCGCACGCACTGCATTACACTGCAACAGCACATGGGAGTCTACCGAGCGGTAAATCGCACCCAAGCCCAGCGAACAGTGCAAACCAAACTGACGCTGTTAAAAGGATATCACAACTCTCGCTATACCTCTTCTCGCTATGCCCTACTAACCTAGCCCACCCTCTTGCAGTTCAGATCCGCCAGAGCGCCAAGGAACCACTCCGGTTGTGGTAGTGCGCACTATAAATGATCTTTAACATGAATATTAACCTGACACCCAGACCTATTAATTCATGAACCTGTTCTCGTTTGACCCTGAGGGTTTGCGAAAGCCCCTAAAACAACTGAGTGACTTAATTTACTGTCACCCTTCCTCTCTCATGGTAAAACCAGTTGTCACTATGTTAGCCATAGCAAATAAGTCAAACACCCTAGCCAAGCCATCAGTGCCCAAATGCTCAGTCTAACACTGGGAAATTCCACCACTTGGTAATACCTTTTTTATATACATAAAGCCATGCAAATTCTTCCTCAGGATACCCGCAGTTGCCTGTTGGGTATGGGGGCTCCTGATATCTACGAGGTGGGATAAAAGGTAGTGCAGGCATATACTGGAGAGACCCTTCCCAAGACACCAGTTTCTTCAATTTTTCCAACTGTCTTCTCACAAAACAGAAACCTGTCAAAGTGCCTTACTACAATAGCTCATTAAAAACCTACTAATCTGCCTACACCCATCCAAGTTATTGCTATATGATCTCAAAGTAAAACTCTGCCCCCTGTAGGGCACAATGCCACATAACAGTCACCTTAGCTGACCAATAAAACTGTTACGCTCACCTGGCTCCCACAGGGGCGTAGGTCGGACCCAGACAGCTGCGGTCTCCACCCACGTGATGCGTAGTGCAGCGATGACTGACTGGATCTGCCCTCCTAATCTTGTCTGCTTAACCCACAGAAATATTCTCCTGCAAGTGGAGAGATGGATTTAGCCACTTGTGGATTCAAGTGATGGCACCCCACAGTCCTCCCCAACTAATCCCCTCCGAAATGCCCTCACAGCAATCTCACCTTATATTCTTGAAAGATGAGCTCTCCATCCTGCGTGGATTTGCAGGGGCGCATCGATTCCAGTTACTTCACTGGTTTGAAGGCTCAGGAGAGTTCCGGAGAGTATTGACTCTGAGGTTCCTGGTGAGGACAGTAAGTATTAAGTTCATAGAGTTCAATATGTCCGATGTTCACTCTTGTTCCCCCCCTTCCTTTGTCTTGCAGCTGGCTCATGAAAAGATGCTCTTGTGGCAGCTGGTGGCGCTCAGGTAAGATTCTGAATTACCCAGCGCTGTCCGGTAAATGTTGCACGAGGAAAACGTGTTGTTTTGTCTCTTTACAGATGTGGCACGTGAAAATATGGAGAGTCACAAAAGGATGCCTCCGGTGGTAAATCAGGTACGTCTATGGTGGTAGGAATTATATTCATTGGTTCCCTTGGCTCACCTTGTGGTTTTCTTTTGTCTCCTAGGTGCCGAAGTTCGGGGAAGAAATGATGGAGGCAGCGCCGACCCGAAGGATGCTGTGAAGACTGGACCTGCAGCTGGAGGTGCGGCGCGTGCAGAAATGATGTTCTTTACAGGTCCAGAGACAAGATGGATCCAGAATCAGGTGTGGAATTGAAATAGGTTTGTTTTCTAACCTTGTCCCTTTCTTTCCTCTTTGTTTTAGGAGCTCCGGATTCGAGGCGGGCGTGGCAGAAGACTGGATGCAGGCTGCAGCCACGGTGAGTGTTACGCTGCTGGATGCAGAATAACGCGAAGCGTGTGTTGCTGGTCGGGTGTGGTTTAAATAGCCTCAAAAGTAGTCCCAGGTAAGAAGTCCCTAGAACCACACCCGAGTAAAAAATAGTCCCTGTAGATTAATAGTCACTTTCAGGCTTCATGTTGGATTGGAGTCATTTGCAGCATGGTCTGCCTGAGGTAAGTAATGACTATGAGCCTGGCGCCTTAGGCGCCAGGACTGAACCCAGATAGCCCCTAGCCGGGGCTGCTGAGGTTTTACTAAATGTCTAGATGCCTGCTCCCGGGGCTGATGGGCTTGGTCCGGATGCCTGGGGGTAGGCATCATGACAAAAACAGACCACTGTGAGTGATCGATTACCCATCTGGATGCCAGGAACCTGCACCCTCAAGGAAGAAAATATATATTTTTTAAATGAATGCCCCATTTTAAACAAGGGCCCAGATTATGGAAAATCTTAAATCCACCAGGACATGGCACACTTTCTGGTGACTTACGTCGGCCAGCTTCGTAAAATGACTCTAATCAGCAGTCATCAAGGTCGGGATGAAGATGTACACACTCCTGGTGTAGATTTGTTGCTACCACCAAATGGAAAGGATATTTCATGAGGACTCTTGTTGTTGCATTATTGAAGGGTAGGCACTGTGGTGGATCACAGATGAGACTCAGACAACTGGACATGTTACTATGGTTTATTAAAGAAAAGAAAATCCCTCAAGTAGCACTACTCCTATGGGAGAGAATCCCCATCTAAAAAAGAAAAAATGAACAGTGCTCGTTAGGATGTCATACATAAACTGGTTCTGTACTTGTCAAAAAACCTAAGCTATCTACCTGACCGTACCACTATTCAAAGACACGTTCAAAACAATGGTTCTGCTTGCTGTTGGCTGGTGCTTGACTCCATCCGAACCAATGTCTCTGGAAATTGCCCCTCTCCGTTTCCCAGGTTTTCTGTAGTTTCAAAGGCCCAGTCGCTGCTTGAATGGTTTCATTAATTAGAGCGTCTTGCGTAATGCCTTGGAGCTCGACTGCCTTTCTCCCTCTCCTTATTGTATACTGCATACCTGTTGCTCTGCGGTCTCCTTCCCAGGGGGAAGGTGGTTGCTCTGTCTGCCTTGTGCTGGATGCCGGTTCCTGGTTTCCAGTTGCGACTGCCTTCTCTCAGTTACTTCGGTCTCCCGCATTGGTTGCGGTTTGCTCTTTCGTTGATAGAGCTATCCGAGCTGCGGTCGTTCGGCACACCTGTGCTCAGCAATGTTGAGCGGGCTCTCCGCCGGCGCCCACCACTTAGCGATCGCAGCCTTGACTCCAGGCTGCATCGGCTCTGCAGTGTAGCAGCGATATCTGCTGTGCGCAGCTTGTTCTGTGTTGGCTGGCTGCACGCCAACTTTTCCTTCTCTCTCTCGCTCTCTGCTATGCCCCTTATATGGCGGTCTCTAAATGGAGGAACTCCATCCAATTGGTCCTGGAGCTTCTTCTTTAAGGAGGGGTCAGCAACCAAGTGAAACATGTGAGTGCAATGTTACATTAATAGCATCATCTGCTCTCATGTATGCAGAAAATATGTGGTACATTGGGGCTAACGGAGATGTTACAGCCTTGCTCAACTGAGAGTCCTTGTCTCCAAAGGGGGAGTCATGTCCAGTGAGATCCCACTTGCCCAAACTCCTAGGGAGGGTTTTGCTTATCAGACTCACCTTGTTAGTCTCACAGGGGGGTGCCAGGGAGAAGGGGCTAATTCCCAGGATTAGTCAAAGGACTTAAATCGGCAGTGGATTCATTTATTTATTTCTTTTTACACAAAGCACTAAACCCGTTGGCATCAAGGCACTGGTTTCTTAAGGTTATGGGTACAGTACATGCATGTTACTTTTTATGCTTCAGGTTTGTTTTCTTAAGGATATGGTTACAGAACATCACATTATGCAAGTGGTACAATGGCACAAACAGGGTAGGTGCACAGTCAGGTAATGCCATGCCTCATGGTACGGGGGGCTTCCTCAGGTGTACAGTTATATCAGAGCATGATCAAGGAAGTTGCATAATCTGGCAAAGCCACACCTTATGGTGCAGAGAGGCCACAGCAGGTGCACAGATACATCAGGACTCCATTTTTTGTGTTACTTCAGGATTGGAATGTGAACGGACGCATCCTCGAGATTCTCTGGGCACATACAGTCTAGATGCAATGCTTTCAAAATCTGAGCCAGAGTGGAAATGGTTCACTGGGAAGAACTGATTGAGGTTAGAAAGACCCAAATGGGTCAGAGATCATTTAACTTTTGGTGAACCAGGGAAAATCCCTAACAATTCTGATGTTCTGGATCCAGCTCTTTTTCATGGAGCCTCTGCAGTTATAGAAGACTCCTTACATATTGGAGGTTTTCTCACAGAGAATTGCTGGAAGAGAAAAAGAATAACCATTTTCATGATGTTGAGAGTTAAATTATGTTAATGGAATTAAACTATGTCACTCACAGGGAATGAATGTATCTTGAGGTAAAAGAAGAGCCACTGCTGAAAGGTAAACGGATTGCTTGGATGCATGTGTAGTAGTCGGGTTTCCAAATTCAGTTTCACACAAGTCCTGCTCTAATTTGAGCTAATGGTAGAATTTTCTTCCTTGGCAAGATTTTTAAAGCTTGAGTGGGATGATATGAAGAAGTTGGAAGGGGTCTTGAAATCGAACAGAGATGTTACAGTTAAAACCTCAGCTTTACAAAATACTTTATTCAATGTGGTCTGTCTATTGCCTTTAATAAGAATGTCAAGGTTTATGTCCTGAATGACGTGGTGCAAACAAGATTTAACTAACAATGTGTTTATGGTCCTCTCTCCAGGGGAGTAAACCACTCTAGAGCATGTGCCAATCAGATCTGGGTTGATAGGATTTGTGAAATGGAGTGGAAGCTCAGGGAATGCATCTAAATTGTGCCAATTTTGCAAGTCGTAATGACAGTGACAGCCTTAAGCTGACGAAGTGAAGGGCTCATTCTCATAAGGTCTCTTGCTCAGTGATTCCAAAGCTTTAGTTTCTTTAGATTGTGCTGTTGAAAGTACAGGTAACTGACCGAACTACTGGCCTGTTATCACGAAATGGTCTTTTTAGGGTGTTTATATTTGAGATGCAAAGATTTGGATATGTAATCCTCAGTGTATGTGGCATTTGAAAAATGACAAAGCACCTTTTAAGAAAGGAACAACCTATGCCCAAGACTGGTTTATGGGGCTTAGAAGGAGCCAGCCTCGAGAATAGACCTCTCAAGCAGTAGGCTTTTCTGTGGTGGTAACTTCTCCTCTGTCTCAAACAAGATATAGTTTTCCTTCTCCTCTCCAGTTTATCTTTCTAATGTTCTGCCATTTGAGAATTGGCCACTGCCTACAGTTTTCAACACATCTATGGCGCTAGGTGCAATTTAGGGCCTTCTCAATGCCTCTGTGGTTACTGGGGCTTTGCAGGGTTCTGAATATTTCTTCATGTTCTAAACACTTTCGAGGCTTCCCAACACCTCATGTTGTTAGGCACGTTCAAGTTTCTGAATATCTCTCGTTACTAGGCACATTTAATTGTTCTCAATGTCTATTCAGTTGTATGCTGTTTTCAGGGTTCGCAATGTCTCGGTTTCTAGGGCCTTTGAGGATTCTCAACTTATTGAAGTTTTAAAGTAATAATCAATGCCTTACAGCAACTCAACATTTCAGGGCCTTTAACTTCTGCCGGTTAATGGGCACTTGGCAGGTTTTCAGGCGGTTCTCCAGACATCAGCCACCCCATATGGCAGGGGCTAGATCCTTCACTTCACCGTTCAGCGACTCGATACTTCCTGCTCCAGATGACTGCCTATTGCTTGGAAATTTGCTCTTCTTATAGTCCACATGCAGTGTTTTGACTGGTAGAAAGATTCTTTGTTTGTGCAACAACATACTCATTGGTCTAGAGCTTCGAGTCATACTCCATCTTCCCCCAGCATGCTCTGCGGTTTGGTCCCAGTCACATAACAGGAGAAGGTTATGTGATATAAACAGGGGAAAACATTTTCACTATCCAGTGTTCATGGTCAGCGTGGTTGTCTCCCTGCTTCTTCCCTTCCTAGAGGGTTCTTCTCAAATCTCCTGGCAAGGATATCTCTAGGGAATGAAATCTTTTATCCAGTCTTTTCTGCTGGCAGCCATTTTCTTCATGGATGGAGCCATAACCAGGGGTTGTTTTGTGCCGTGGACAGGGTGCGGGGGGTGTTTTACTCAGCATTGCCCCTCATACCAGTAAATGTGCCAGCCTTCACGAAAACTACTTACTGTAACCCAAGTCACTGAGCAGCACAGCATACCCTCTTCTCAAAAGACATTGAAGGAAAAACAGAAGATTTAGTCATTCCATTTCCCCATGTTCAAGTTCAGATGTACCTTGTATGGTGCCGATGGAGCTTCAGGTTTTTCTCCAACCATACAAATGTACTTAATTTAATTAAAGAAAATTAGCAGCACACACAATACTGTGCAAATCTTCAAAGGTTCCTCAAAAGGAAACAGTACACTGGATGGTGAGAATCCATGGAGTGCCTCTCTTGGATAATAAAGCATGTCTCTTTCCTGTAGAAGCAGAGCTGTGAAAAAATGTCACTGATGTGTTGCTGTCAAAGTGCATTTCTGGAAAGACATCCCCACTATCAAACATAAAACACTGGAACCAGAAGACCTTCAACAGGTTCAGAACAACCACAGATTAAAATTGTCAAACTATGAGGCAATTATTTGCACATCTGCATTTAAATGTCTATGGTTTAGAAGGCTTTGGTACAGACTGTAGCAAACTTACCTTCACGTTTGCCTTCTGTAAACCTATTCTGGACTGAAATAGGCTTAGTTTAGATCTGTAAGAAAAAAAAAGTTACGTAAATTCCTAGCAAAAAGGGAGGTATCTTATGCTAAAATGCCAAATACAAGTACATATGAATAACCTTCAAGAGCGTCTTTTTAGCTCAGCAATTAACAGAGAAGTGAAAGTCAAAATAGTACAGGAATTGTCAATGAATGACTGGAAAGTTCAGTTACATTCATTACCAGGGTTTACAATTACTGGAAGCTATTTAGATCTTGCTTGAGGCCTACCAGAATCTAGTTAGTTGGTAACCAACCGGAACAAGAAGCTACATTTAACTTGCAATGTGAAATACAATCAATAGTGTGTTTGGGAAAGTGTTTGAAAGAGGATTAAGAGGGATCTGCAACATAAGACAATGCCTAATGGAATATCCAAGGAACAAAATGTAATATTTGCATGTGAAAGCTAGATCACTATCCATTAGCTCTTTGTTTCCCACTATTAGCTCCTTGTTTCCCAGGGGAAGCTCATGCTAACTGGGTAATGACTGAAAACGAGGACTTGTTTTAGATACTGCTCATCAAATCATTATTTGAATCCCAGACTATGAACAAATGGGGCAGTCACATTAACATCCATGCATTCAAGCATCATGTGTAATTGGCTTTTTCAAAGTAATCATTTACAATCAAACAATTATTCAACAAAACAGTGTCCTTAAGTGGCGGACACTCCCGTCCCCTGCACACCTTAACTGCTGATATATAATCAGTCAAAAAGTTTGTCTTAGTTCATACCATTCAATCTCAATCACTTGAGGATTATATTATCAATGCAGATTACACATGTTCTACAATGTTTTAATATCACATAATCAATACAAATTAGATAAATTGATCAACAAAAAGTGCTGAAAACGTTTTGGGGTATCCCTTCATCAGGAGCATAATTCATTATTAAACTTTCTAATCTATTGTACTTCAATCATCTGAAAAATAAACAAAAAACTAATAATCATCAATATTTTTTATGTAATCATACTTTAATGGCACAATAACATTAGTCCTCAACGGATATCTGTTCCCATTTACCTGGCTGACTCTTGGTATATGCAATTTTGTTAGATGATCAGTCTTACATCCTTAAGTAGTTCTCCAATACTCAGCATTCAGCTCAATATGTATGGTAATAAATTAAGGTGTAGGCTTACTAACAAATTAATCTCTAGAAATCTTCAATAGCCATTGTGTAGCCTAGTTCTTACCTCATTAGAGATAAACATGTGGATCCTGAAGGAATCTTCAAAAATCTACAATCAGTATTGTTATATCTGCATTCAAAATCAATATCAATCCTCCGCCATCTATGCAAATATATAAAAAATGAATGCGCAGAAATCTGCACAAAAAAAGTAGACTAATCTCATCCAATACTAACTATGCCAGTGTCTCATTATAGTGTTGGTAAACTCACCCTCACTCTGTGGGGTGGCCAGGTGTTCAAATGTTGAAGAGGACAAGTTCCTGTTCATTAGCCAAGTGCCTATGATGCATATGCTGTCAAGTAAAGAGACAGTAGTATAAGTGTCACTTCCTATAGTGGTTCTAGTCAGTAGAGTTACAGATTTTGAAGATTCATTATTTGGATGTTCAAATTCATCACCCATGACTAGATCCAGTTTACCTTTAGGTTTGTAGAATCTCTCCTTTAGCAAATTGCGGGAAAAACCTTCTGATCGCTGTCAAATTGTTTAGAACGTCAGCATAATGTTGACGCGTAAAGACGCGATCACGTCACCGCGTGCCCTTAATTGCTTTAGTTGATGTGTGTAATCCTAAACATCAAAGTCTTAAATGACTTTTAAAATTGTCAAAATACACATTAATGATACATCCAGTGTGGTGAGGAAGTAATGTCTAGTCAATGGATGTAATTGGATTCGACATCCTCATGTGATTTGGTTGTTTATAGATCTCTCTGTGTGACCAAATTAGGAGATATATTTTGGGATAGTCGGCCAGGAAACAAAAGGGTCCATGGGCCCCATCATATACAATTGTGTTCCTTTTCAGTGTCACATCATTCTATCCTTCTACATGTCAGGGTGGGTTCACAGGTTCCGACGTTCATTCAAACCCCGTTTCTTTTTCACTGCACCTTTTGCCAACATTTCTTTGCCGAAAAAACTTCGACAAAAATATGGGGGATGTAGGGTGGGGGGGCATATAAGCGGTAGGGTGGAGTGGTGCACAGGGATAAATAATAGGGGAGGGGTACTGGGGGTATCAACCACATCAAATAAAAAAAATAAAAAATCAATGATTTTTTCTGCAAACATTTTTTGCCAAAAAGTGCAGCGAAAACCAAACGGTCGAAGAATGAACATAAAACCGGTTTACAGATCCCATCTTTTGCAATCTGGCTCATTCAGGTCCTTCCAACAATTATGCCAGTTTTAACAGCATGTGCAAATCCCACTTCTGGGTGATGTATTTTCATCTACTTGGCCAAGCGCAAATCCAGAGAGGCTGACGCGCACATTGAAAAGCAGCGACATACACATGTCACTTGATTATCCCCCCTTGTGCTTGTGGGAGAGTCATGGCAGGGCAGCAAATTTAGTAGATATGTTTGTGTCATCATTACTATGCTGCTGCTTTCTGTTGCAAAGCACTACACACTTCAAGAAGGTTATAACTTCTCTGTCCACGTGAAGTGGCTTCACTATCCTATAAAGAGCTACCAATGCTAGTTAAAGCAAATGAAATGGGTCAGCAGCACAACCCAGAACCAGTGAAGTAAGGAAGATCAAACAAAGGAGTTACTTCACTGTCCCAAGTTTTGACTACCAATGAGCTAAGTGACATCACCAATGTAGGCCTTCCCACTTTCAGTGTCTACCACAGTGCTGCATACAGGTGACAACCACTGACCCTCACCCATGTTGGAATGTCGGCCAGCAGATTCTAAATGGCAGACATCCTTCCCAACTGTTCTGCTGCATGATGTGGTCATAGAGGCTTTGGGTGCCTTGTCTCGATTGTCTGAAGAGCTATAGTATTGAGGATCTTCTCTCCTGATTGGTTCTTCCCTTGACATGCCTCCAAAGGGTTGTTTCATTCATGTATCCGCCGGCTTCTGTGGAAAAGGCAGGGTCAGATGCGTAGTCAGCCATGATTAAAGACTGGAGTCTATCTTCCGTGTCTACGGAGCAAAGGAGGAGCCTGTGTCCCAAAAACACCAGTCTCCAGCAGATCGTTGCTGAATGCGGGTTGAGAATTCGGTATTGAAGGTGCTACATTGTGGCTGAAGATCAAGTCCATCTTCTGTGTCGATGGAGCAAAGGAGGAGCCTGTGTCCCAAAAACACTAGCCTCCAGTAGAGCGTGGCTGAGTGCTGGCGGAGTGTTCGGATGTCGGTTGAGGCAGAAGAAGAGGCTGGCTTGTTAACTGCTTTCAACCACTGAGTAATCAGGTAAACATATCAGCTTACTGTGCGCCTCCGAGTTCATCTCTCTGCACTTCCAGTTTCATCTAGTGAAGTGACAGTAAGTGAAGACAGAGTGTTGCCCTATATTATAGCTCCTTCGTTTGAATATATTCAACTGGGCAATCTGTTGTCACGCTGCCGGAGTGAGTGTGGGCTTTTGACGCCCTTGAGCTCCGGCTTTTTAAGATCAGCATCACTGACTTTTGCTTTCCATATATCACTGTGCTGCTGTATCAGCATTGTTATGCATGAACTAAAGAGTGGGAAGAATTATATGTCACGCAGTTCCAAACCACAGTTTAAATTGGACGCTGAGATGTTAATGGGTATATCTCTATATCTCTACCATTGCCCCAGTCCCCTGGTGAGACCCAGGCCCCTGAAGACCCTGATGAGTTAATTGGACTGATGAACGGAATAAAACCAAAGCGGAGGGCCTCATAGAAAGGTTAACAATCAGCGGTCCAACTCCAGCTTTATGTTCCAAGGAATTGCCAGGAGAGGGGGGTAAAAAGGGGACCCCGGAAGATTTCCTCCTGTTTTTCCTAAGGAGGTGAGGAAAAGTATTATTAGCATCAATACTGACACATTAAAGGTCTTAAGGGACGGGACTCCAAAACATTCTAACCCGCCCCCCAAGGAAATCTGACACGATTACTGAAGGAGTGTCTCTCAGATCAGGACACATATTCGGACGACTATACCAACGATAACACCTCCCCACCCCCCCCTTGGTACAGTAAGGGGTGTGAACAACTTTGATACGTCCTTCTTTACCACTCCAGCACATTTTGAACTATTGAGGCGCCCCTCGCTCTCAACCTCTGGAACACATTTTTGTTGGCAAGCCCAAGAAATTAACCAAGTTCTGTGTACTATCGTATCCCTATATGAGGGTATGAAAGAGGACAAAGGTTAATTAACTCTATTGTCTTACAGTCTTTGGTTAATAAGATTGATGAAATACGGTTGCAAACGTTGGGGGCTAAACGTTCTCATCAGAAAATGCCGAAATTGAGGCCAGGAGCAGCGGAGAAGTTGTCCCTTTGGGTTTCTCTGCTATGGCCAGAAGGGATTTACCCATTAAATCGAATAATACTGGAACTAAAAACTTTATGTGCTCATTTTAAAATCAGCTTGTGGTGAGGGACATGTTATTTAAGGTAACCCCAGATACAAAAAGGCTTCCTCTGTATGCTGGCCCCCTGTTCATCACGGGGGGTCAGCACTATGTATACCCGACCTTACCTAAAACCCTTGATCTTCAGGGGAGAGCTCAAATTGATATTGGAGTGACAGAGATCGCTCGAAAGCAGTGTCCATCATGCTGTAGTAAGGCTGTGAATGGCTGCTCACTGTGCTGCTGTCCATTTTTAAATGTCCCGAAAAAATAGGGCTTCCCAACTCAGGAGGTAAAGTCTTAAGCACTAATCAGGCGAACAGTGCGAGTATTATTGATAATAAGCCTGGTTGGGAAAATCGGCCACTAGTGCCCTCTCCACTTGTAAACAAGAGACTAATGAGCCATTCAAGTCGTACTCCCATTAAGAACCCTGAGAAAAGCAGGAACCCTGTTAATAATGGGAAGGATCTAAAACATACTTTGATCTTTGAAAGTGTCCTACCAGAGAACAAAGCTGTTGTTCTGCAGCGCTCAACTATATTACATCTTCTTTCTGTGATACCAACTTTGGAAGGTATCTTGTCCTCTGACATACAGAAGGTTGAGTTTCCGGATCCCCAACGATTAGAATATTAAGCCGCAGTGTTCGATTCAGAGTTTGTGATTGATGCCATTCTAACCGAAAGAGACAGCTTTAGAGTTCTGGGCTTCGATGTCTCTCAGTGTCAAGGGGGCAGGGGGGTGCATGAATCAATGTGTAAACAGAGTGGAGTGGGAGATTCCCCCCCCCACTTGTGCCACGATCCAAATCCTGAAACAAAAGAGGAGTCATCAAATGATTGCTCTTGGTTAGTAAACAGGCTGAATGATAAATGAATGGATTGGGAGGGCCTCGAAAATGGCCATTGTACCTCACTTAAAAATAGTAATGACCCCTTAATGTATAAGCCGTTTGATTTGGTTTGTTGGAATACCGGGGGACATAGCCATTTCTTTTCCTCTTTTGTTATTGTTTTACGAGAAAGATTACCTTTGGAAATTCCCACTTCGGAAGGATATGTGTTAACTGGGCAGCCAGCCACACAGGGGTCTATTGGTCACCCCTCTGGGGATCTCCTTACATTAGTGAGGGCGTCTAGCTCGCTTAAAATGAGTGAGCTCTCATGATATATGTCAAGGAGCACTAGCAACCACTACTGAAGTTATTAGTAAGGAGGGCTCCTTGGATCTGCTAGTAATTAATGTGTATTAGCATGAAGGGTTAGAGTTGGAGGACGTTTTGTTGGGTATTGAAAAATGTATAGTGGCATGGTTTACCAGCCTGCGAAGGAGGCATGTAATTTTGGTAGGTGATTTACATTCAGATTGCTCATACAATGGGAATTCTTTGGGAAAAAAGGTTCTGGTGGTAAGAACAAAAAAGGAAAATGGGAAGAGATGACTTATCCCTGCTAAAATGACCATGCCTCCCTGGTGGCTCCCACCTAGTCAAACGGCCATTCAACCTCAGCACTTGACTACGTTTTCACTGACGAGTGGTTTTCCTTGCGATGTACTGATTTCCAGGTCAATTTTACATCCTATACCGATTCATGCTAGGCTGGAAACGGTTTTCTCTATTAAATTGTATGTGGGGCAAGATCAACCCCAATTAGCTGTCTCTAAAGCACTCATTTCGAATGCTAGTGGGAATAGGATCTCCTGGAATAGGGGCACGGTGAGGAAGTTTAATCATCAATTGTGCAGGTATGTGATATCGAATTGTGAAGCATGGACATATCAAGATTTCACCCCTGCCTGAATTTGTAGCCTCACTACTGATGGGTGGTGGAGCAATGAAGAGGGACCCACTTCCCATCATCATGCATACAATGAAGAGGTAGTGGCCCGTAAAAGATCAATGAGCGAAAAGATTTTACAACTTAAAAAAATGCTCTCTCTCTCTGTGGGGGAAAGAGCTGAGGGGATTAGAAAGGCTCGCCCAGCTAATAGTAATTGGTTATTAAGTTATAGGGCTAAACACTCTCAAGACGACGTGCAGGTGATGCTGAGCTGCCTCAAAGATAAAGATATAAGATCCTTCTGGCAAATTGTTAACGCAGTTTATCTACTTCAACCACATGCCCAGATTTAAGGTGTCACAGGGCCTATGTGGGTAATAACACTTTACTGAGGTCTTTCGCTGGGATTTTCTCAGGAAGAAATTAACTACTTTTAAGAGCCGAGAACCCGATTGATCTAACCCCTGAAGACTTCAGTGTGGAAATCGTCCTAGGTATTCTGCGTAAGAAAAGCACATCCCCGTGACCCTATTTGTTTAAGAGAGATCCTGTCCTGTGGGGAGAGGTCGGACATCTCTTTACCAGAACATCATTAAAACGGGACTATATCCCCCCCATCCTGGGCATCTGACAATGTGGTCCCTATCTTTCAAAGCAGTGAAAGGGCAAATCCACTGAATTACCGTACAACTGCGATTCTGGATGCAGACAGTAAGGTTTTTGCATCTATCCTACTCTCCCATCTAGAATCCTGGCTGGCAGTCTCTGGGAGTATTGAAAAATGGCAAACAGGGTTTAGGCATAACATGGGTACGTCTCTGAATGGGGTAGTAGTGAATTGCTTGCAGTCGCTTGCCTGTAATGGTACCTATGAAAGTATCTTTGTGGCCTCACTCGACCTTACAGCTGCATTTGCTGCCGTGGATAGGGGACGATTATGGCATAAATTGGTACTATGGGGGATTCCCTCAGGTCTCTTGAGACTTATAATCCAGACGTCATCCAGCTGAGCTGCTGCTGCTCCCAAGACTCGCTTCAACTACACCGGACTACCGCTCCCGCTACCTTTGGCAACCATCGCCCTTGCCGGCTCCCGGTGATGCTCTGACTTGAATCCTGCTGCCCCTGCAGCTTCTATGGCCTGATCCTCCAGCTACGGGTTGCCACGCCCTCTACCTCTTGCAGCTGCGGACACTGCCTGCTCCCTTCACCTGAGCGAAGCAGTGACTTGATTCCTGCTACTCTCGCAGCTTCTATGGCCTGCTGTGCCCTCCACGGCCGCAGCCACGGACATTCCCAGCCTCCTCTGTGATGACGGGACCCTGCCGCCTTTCCGCCGCTCTCTATTCTTGTGGCCACTCCAGTCGGTCTGCCTGGGATGCGACTGCCTGCCTGCCAGCGTTCTTTTTGAATCCCCAGCACGCCTCTCATCGGCTCTCGACATCGGGTGCGGTTCTTTCTGGATCCTCTGCCCGCCTCTCATCGGCTCCTGACAACTTGCTCCGCGGCCGTTCCAACGTCCCGCCCTATCCACTCCAGGCTGCTGCACCTGCTGTGTCCGGCGGCGGCCGTCCTTGCCTGCAACCCGCTATGCATTGGGTAAGATCCTGCTGCCCTTACTGAGCCGGCCGCCCGCTCAAACTGCTCTGGTCTACGGCGCCCGCCACATCAGGCAGCCCCGGACCCTGCCGACTCCCTGCTGCTGCTGCCTTTACTACACCATTAGCACGCTCCTTCTGCATTGAGCTGTGACTCCTCCCATATCGGACTGCCCTGGCCTCTGCGGATTCCCTACAAATGCGTGTGATGGATCCTGCTGCCCCAGGCCTCCTCACCACTCTAACTCATCCTGTGTCACGCTCCATCCACCCCGAGCTACTATCCCTGCTGTTTCTGGCGGTTGCAGTCCCTGCCTGCACTCTGCAAAAAACTGGGTCCAGTCCTGCTGCCCTCGCTGAGCCGGCTGTCCACTCCAACTGCTCCAAGCTATGGCCCCCCCAAGACTGTCACCCCGGCCTTGCTGGCTCCCTGCAACTGCGTGGGCTGCATCCTGCCGCCCGGCCCGCCTCACCATTTATCCAGCCAGTCTTCTTAACGGCCTGCCCTCCTCACCTTTATCCAGCCAGTCTTCTTATCAGCCTAGGGTCGCGACCACCAACCCACTCGTGTGGCCCCCTTTGGCTCTGCCATGCCCCTCTCTCTGGCCCCTGCTGGGGTGCGATCTCCTTTCTGGGTATTCCCAACTGGGTACGGCCTCCTTTCTGGGCACTCCCATTATGTGACCTGGCCCTCCGGTCCACCTCTCACCTGGTTTTCTTGTGCCTGCTTCTTCTGATCACAGCCCTCAACCCTGCACTATTATTATTATTATATTTATATATTTATATATTATTTATAATTATTATTATTTATTATATTATTATTATTATATTACTGCATTATTGACCAAAATCATAAATACATAATCAAATTTAGTGACGTTTGGGTGTAGACAATTCAGTAGTGTGTATATTTAACATTTTACAGTCTCTATTTGATTCACAAAAAATTGATAGTCCAATTATCAGATGTTTCCTGATAGGCAGTGTTTTTACTTAGTAAAAGTGAGAAATATCACATCCTTAAAAAGTTAATACCTTATGTATCATTCTGCTCATATTTACAGAATGTAAATTGTACAGCACAAACATATATATAAATATTTCCTTGCATGAAAAAAGAGATAGTGTTTACTAACTTGACCTGTTGGTTATTGTGTGTGCCTCTATTTGTACCTCGTCAAATACGAGGTACCCATCCCTTGTGTACCTATAATGATATTTCCCCATCAGCTACATCCAAGTAGTTTCTCTCCTGTCGACAAGTTCATGTGTTTGTCATGATCTCTGCTTCCAAAAGATCAGGACTTGCCCGACTCCCTTGGAAGCAGACCCATAACCCCGGTTCCGAGTGCCAGCCAGTCCCAATTGGGACCTTTTGGATCCTGTCCTGGCGCCAGTGGCACCAGGCTCATAAAGATGCCCAGTCCCAGCGCTGGAAGCGCCGGGCTCATAATGCTTGGGTGGACTTACCTGCAGCAGACCATGCTGCTTACTTACCTGCCAGTTGAACCCCTGATCCTCTTCTGTTTGGGACTACTTTTCCTGTTGGGTGGGGCAGGAGCCACTCCCTAGGTTCAGAACACTGGAACTCTTCTGGAAAGCAGGAACTCTTTTCTTACCTAGGCGTGGCTGTGGAAGGAGACACCTAAGCACTACAGGAGGCTATTTAAACCACACCCGATGGACGAATCTTGCTTTGCGTTATTCTGCATTCTCTGCAGCAGAACGCTCATCGTGTCTTCTGCTTCTGATCCTGGGCCTAAGGGAACAAAGGCTTACCATCCTGGAATCCAGTCTTCAGCAGCACCTGTAAAGACAAAGAAAGAACAGGTTAGCACTACGGTCTTCAGTGGCAGAGCATCTCTTACCTGGTCCATCGGCTGTCACCAACGCCTCGCGCTGCATTCCGGCATCTGAAAGACAAAAGCTTACCAGCTCTTCGCACGCTCCGGAGGCCTTCAGCACTGCATCCCGCATCTGAAAGACAAAAGAAGGTGCGTTTAAAGACATTGGGCAACTTTATTACTCACGTGCCATTACTCCTTCCCACGCCGAATCCAGTGGGTATTCCAGCAACCTTCAGCTTCTCTAAAGCTCCGAACTTGTACCTGCAAGATAAAAGGGACAGTTAGTGCGCATCATGAAGCAGGCTACAAGCGCTTACTTACGTGCTTCCATGCGCTTCTATTCCTCACGCGGGTTCGATCCTCAACTCTCATCAGCCCGCCATTCGCCATCGCCGGAACCCTGCAAAACAAGAGATATCATTACAAAAGACTTTTAAGACATTTGAAGTGCCCAGAACTTACCGTTCGTTCGTGCAGTTAACGACGGACAGTAGTCCTCTGAGGTCAAGAGGCCTGCACCCTTATCTAGTGAAGAAACTGGTTACGGCACCCTGCCCCGAGGCAGATGGAGAGCTCGGCGTTCACATACCTAAGACATCTTACTCTTTGAGTCAGACATACAGTGCACAGAGGTCCAGCCCAAAGAGCCAACCGTGTGTTACACATCACCTTTGAAGATACGGCATTCACCCAGTCAAGACCGGCGCCTCTGCGGGAATCAGGTGAGCGTTACAGTGTTTCTCTGATTTCCTAACACTCTACTTTCCTCCTATGTATTTGAGCCTAAATACCCAGCAAACTGCACTGATGCAGCATCATTCAAAACATTTTGATTTGGACAGGCCCCATGATAGGTTTATTTCCCTTTCTCGCACCCACCAGGGCCTTCTTCCTTGCTTCTATTGGCCCATTAACATCTGTCACAAGAGGCATGTGTCAGAAACAAACAAGCCTCTCCCCATAGGAGTGAGAAAGCAATAATGAACTGGGATATTCCTTTTTCAAATAACTCTCTACACGGACATGTGATATTGGTAAAAGCAACCTTGAAATTCAAAAGAAAATTCTGAATTCAGAGGTATCCATTTATATTTCTACCAAAAGTATTAATATATGCAACTTGAGCACAAATCATACATTTTTATATATGCACATGATTTGTTTTTTATGCTGAATCCAGATCTGAATTTGGTTTTTCAGTTAGACAAACCGTTCAAACATAACAACTAAATGCATTTACAAATGTTATCGGTCATGTTGCACAATTCTAAAGGCGGCTTTACCATCTGTTGCTTAGGAAAATGTAATTTAACTTGACAAAAGCATACATTGGCAATCCTTTCTTCAAAACTAAGGCCAAATGGACTATGTGTACATTCATTGTGAAACAAAGCTTCCCAATCATAATGGGTTAGACCTCTAGGCATCCACTTTTGTAATGTCCATTTATTAACAAGACCATCAATCACTGAAATGGGTATTTTCGGATTCGCTTAGAAAAATTATAAAACCATGCTTTTTTCTAGATTTCAAATCTTTTAAAATTAATATTATTGTTTTACTTTGAAACCAAGGCTGCTGTTTTGAGGAAACACACTGCTGCCAAGCTCAATTGTATTGATTTAAGTGATATGTTAATGGAGGCTGGGACATTCTTACTTTAAAGAGCAGACTTAATGGAGATTTCTGAATGAACAAAGGGTTTTCGATGAATTGCAGCTGCATGAGAAGCATATTGTCACATGTAAAATAGAAAAGCTTCAGTTTAAGCAATTTTAATTTTCATCATAATCAGACAATATGTGCGCAAACTAATTTATGAATTTATTTCTGAAGTAATTTATAGTATAAATTATGTGTACCATTTCTTTACAGACCACTAAAAGGCAAGTTCTATGGTTGATGTATTATCCAAATGGCTACAAACATACAGGAGCACAATAAAATAATATTTTTATTTCAATAAAGTTTGCACGCCAAAGAGTGGGAAAGGAGGCTAAGGAAGAAGACAGCCTATCCGGTAACAAACAAAGGACGTCTCACTGAAGCGAGTGTCCTGCATGACTTAAAAGAGTGGCCAATTTTTGTATACATTTACAGAAATCACACCAAATCAAACCACTTTACAAAGATTGTCATGCAAAGTACAGTCCTCAGAGGTGTACAAAGAGGAAGCCCTCTAAGCAAAGAAGAGAGCCTGCACATGAGCAAATTGAACCACTAACAAGCAACAGCTCAAATGATGGAGAAAAGTTCTTCAAATACTACATTCACAGTGAGTCCAGCCAAGCAAAAACAAAATCAGTCAAGTGCAAAGTCCACATCAATAGTCTCATGGTATTCGCAATCTCAGACACGGTATGATACATCAATGTGCTACTGGTATTGCTATTTCAGGGTATTGTACTTGCCTCTGTGGCACAGGAGCAAAATGTGGTGATATCTGCTTACAGCAACAAAAAAAACCTTGCCTTTGAGGGTGTCTTCATGCCTTTCATCGCAAAAACAGTGCAATACATGACACACAGAATCTTGATTGCCAAAGCATGCACCATTATGCAGTTCAGCTTCAAAACATCAGAGGCTTTGGACCTTATTCGAGTCACGTTCCAGATAAATAACAAAGCTCTTACATAGGAAGCTTCAACAGCAGGCCTGTCAAGTGCACAAAGATCACTGTGTACAGTCATTGAGTATTTAAAACAGCAAGGTCTACTTTCACATGTGCCAGAAGATGGGAAAAATTAGGTAAACTCTAGAAAGCAAAGTATTGGACCTACCCCATTGGTCTGCCAGATTGACATAGCGGATAAATCTAAACCTGGACAATTGATAATCTGCGTCAACATGAGGTCTGTAAACAAAGCCAGGTAAGATTTTCGCCACACTCAAAGTTAGCAATTTGACTTACTGTGAGAAGAATTGGTCATACATGACTTCATACATTTATCCTAGTTGAAAGAAAAGAAGGGCGTTATATCCACTTCGACATATTGCGGAACTGAACATCTTGCGAGTCGCAGATAATATTGCTTATACTCAAGTTAAAGTACAACAGAAAACAACGGTTCTCTAAGGTGAGAGAGATGTTACCAGTGGACTGTCAACATTCCACGATGTTCAAGTGTACCCACTAAAACAAAGTTAATCTTTTTATAGAGGAGATTGTGCTGCTTCCTGACAGAGAGAATACCCAAAGTGACACCAACTACAAAACCTTTTTAGGTAAATATATGGGTGTTACCGTTATTATACAATTTTAGATATAACTGGTTCTATTGCATGATGATTCAGTGTTCTATAACATGACTATTGAGCATGTGTTCAGGTGCATATTCATTTTAAGGATTGGGTCTACAACTTGTGCGCTACGAGAGAGTACTCCAACACACACTCCTCGAGGTAATCTTATTATTTATTTTTATTGCCTCAAGTTGGAGGGAGAGGGGAACTTAGCCTCCCGTTTCTCTAAAAACTAGTAGCATTAACAGCTACACATTTGTCTTTTTGTTATGGTATCCAATAGTGGAACAATCTGAGGCAGAATTGACATTAATATTTAGTATTGGGAACAAACAAGTGGTCCTTTCAATTGGACCTTTGGACGAAGAGTGACCTACTGTAATCAGCCCCTGAGGAAGGTTCATCAATCATAGGTATTTATGAACTGAAACATGTAGAGCTTAAGCCATTGGATTATCACCATGACTGTTGTATAAACTCTTTGGTATTACAACAGAGCTATCGCTCCAAGAGATCTGATATTAATTCACACACACTTCCAACCTTAAATAATTTGTTCTAAGTTAGATAGATAGGTGTCACGTCTACAGTCTCAAGGATGTTTTATGTTTGCTAGAGGCTTTTTTTATTAATAACTGCACTACTTTGTTGTCATTTGGACTGAGTGCATTATCTTTTTGTGTATCCATTGTTCCAATCACACTTAATATTTATGGATTAAAAATTATTTTAATTTTCTTATTTGATGGTTTG
Organism: Ambystoma mexicanum; assembly: GCF_040938575.1. Classification (NCBI taxonomy): domain Eukaryota; kingdom Metazoa; phylum Chordata; class Amphibia; order Caudata; family Ambystomatidae; genus Ambystoma; species Ambystoma mexicanum. Next base: position 979,731,870 of record NC_090941.1, read on the forward strand.
GCTAATTAACTAGTTTCCTTTTGGCAAGAAAAGTTTCTTCAGCCGCTGGTTGTTCACAATGACCAGATACCTTTCCATTCAAGACCTCAATTTTGTTCTATGGATCAGAAGAGAACATCACAACTCCAGCCATTAATGGAATTGTCACACACCTCCTAGGAGTCTAATAATTCTTAAAGCTACCACCAGATAAAAATAGACAGTACTTCAAGAGCCATGACAATCCCCTCCACCCATATTGGAATGAGAAGGTATAAAAGGCTCAACTTTGGCATCTTTTTAGTTGCAAAAGTGTTCTAAATTGCCATTAGAGGTACCTCAGCCTGCCAAATAACGTTAGTGGTGATATTATAAGTGACTCACTGTAGGGACTAACGTACTCCTAGTCCATAGTCCCCTTTCCTCCCTACTGTATGGGCGTCCCTCGCTAGGGAGGGGACACTGAACCATCTTCCCCTTAAAATATATATGGGCGCAGCCCTGGGAGCATGCGCTCCCCTAACTACGCTCACCGGTGCCACTCCCCAGTTCCCTTTGACACGTTGACAATATTAACATTTCCTAATGACACCAGTTTTATCAGGGGGGAGGATGGTGGGACGTATGGAGGAAAGGGGACTATGGACTAGGAGTACGTTAGTCACTACAGTGAGTAACTTATAATTACTCCCACATCCCGTCTCCTCTCCTTCATACTGTATGGGCGAGTACAACTGAATGTAGCCCCAGGGTGCAGAGGTGCTCTCTTAAGAAAACAAGTTCCTTAACACTGTCGACCAAATGCTGCATCTGACCTGGAGCTGGCATCCAAGCAGTAGTACTTGCAGAAGGCGGAGGGCATAGCCCATGTAGCCGCCTTGCTGATAACCTGCCACGGGACATGCCTCTGGAAAGCAACCACTGTGGCTTTAGTTCTGATTGCGTAGGCATGCATATTTTCTGGAAGAGGTTTGTGCTGCTCCTCGTACGCCTCCTTAATGGCCGTAACCATCCACCTTGCTATGGAAGCCTTGATAGAGGCAAAGAGGGCGTCTGATTTGCGGAAGCTGGTCCTGTCCAGATAGTATTTCAGCGCACGCCTGACATTCAAACAGTGCAAGAGCCTCGGAGCGTCATCCTTAGGGTCGGCAAAAAACATCGGTAGCACTATCTCCTCATTTATGTGAAAAGAGGAGACCACCAGCACCAGGATTTCACTGATCCGGGGTGCCTTGATAAGGCCCACCAGAAGGGCCGTCTTAATGGTGACTAGCTTGATGTCCGCGGACGCCATAGGTACAAATGGTTTATGCGCCAGGGCGCCCAAGAGAACATTGAGGTCCCACACAGGGTGTGGTTTATTGATAGGCGGATAAAGCCTGGTCAGGCCCGCCAAGTGTCTTTTAACCACCGAATTAGAGCATGAAAACACCTCCTCCTCGGAGTTCCTGTAGGCTCCAATGGCTGCCAGATAAGTGCGGCATGTGTCTACCTGCACCCCAGAGAGTGCGCGGTGCGCAGAGAAGGACAGCACGTCGCTCAACGTGCAGGTTAATGGATCGACCTCCTTTGATTCCACCCAGTGACAAAACCTGGTCCACTTGCTTTTGTACTGGCTCCTGGTAGCATCGCTTTAAGTCCCTTGTATAATGTCTAGGTTAGCCTGTGACAGATGCAGATGCCTCAGTGTGACCTGTTCAGGAACCACGCTGCAAGGGCTAATTTCTGGGGGCGGGGTTGATTACCGTGCCTCCCTGCTGAGAGATTAGGTATGCTGGGCCCAGCGGAAGTTGCACCGGGGCCTGATCAGACAGGATCAGTAGTTCTGAGAACCATGGCCTTTGTTGGCCACCACAGAGCTATCAGGATGATACGGAGGTGTGGGAATCCTAGATCTTGCAGATTACCCTGTGGACCAGTGGTGCGGGAGGTAAGGCATACGCATTCATGTTGTTCCACTGGATCTGAATTGCGTCACCCAGAGAGTCCCTGCCCTGTCCGTGCCAGGATGTAAACTGGGGGAACCTCCTGTTGGACCAGGTAACGAAAATATCCTCCTGAGGATGACTCCACTTGTTGATGATCCCCTGAAGGACCTGTTCGTCCAAATGCCATTCTGAGTTGTCCACACCCAGCCTGCTGAGCCTGTCCGTCTCTAGGTTGGACTCCAACGGAAGGTGGATTGCTGCAAGGTGCATGTGTGCCAGAGCCCACTCCCAAATGTGACTGCTAGAGTGCAGAGGGGAGGAGACCTGGTGCCACCCTGCTTGTTGATGTAATAACATGCTGGTGGAGCTTTGCATTTCAATGAGGATCGCCCTGCAACTGATCAACGGGTGGAAGGCTATGAGAGCTAGCCAGATGGCCATCAAGTCACGCAACTTGATGTGGGCCGCCTGCTCCTGACGGGACCATACCCCATGGACACTGTGGCTGCCCTAAGTAGCTCCCCAGCCGTATAGTGATTTGTCTGTGGTGATGGTGACTAGGTCTTGGTGGAGCTGATGTGGGATGCAGACCTGCTCCACCTGGGAACCCTTCTCCTGACTCCAGGAGGCTGTGGCCATTTTGTTTTGCTGCAAGCCATGTGCCTGCAACATGGTACTTGCTGCGCTGGGCCTGGCTTTCTCCAGTATGCAGGGCAGTGGAGGTTGGGGCCTACCCTGCACCTCAGATCGGCGTATGCAGAGTGCCCTCAGCTGTGGAGCCGGTAAAGCTGCGTGCAGGCACCCCCTGAGACATCAGTCCGGTGTTGGGGCATAGCCCCTTGGGTTGAGACCCGGTAATAGAACCTTGCAGTCCCTCATCGGAATCACTGGTAGGATCTTGAGACTACTCAGCCTGGTGGCCTGTAGCAGGAGCAGGCTCAGTGCTTGTGCTGGTAGTAGGACTTGTTAGGTCCCTCCCACTAGTACGCTTCCTGGGAAAGGAGTCGCCTTTGCAGGGTGCGGAGGAGAACGGTGCACCTATCTTGGGCCTGGTCTTCTGCTTCACAAATGCTTTTAGGTCCTCTGGGGGCGACCTTCGGAAGAGCTCCCTCCACCGGGTTAGTCTGTTCTTGTTGTATTGTATTGTTTATTTATTTATAGAGCGCACCTGGCCGTTAAGCAACTGGGCGCTTGCGGAAAATAAATCTTAGGTTACAGGTACATAAATAAGTTACATTTCTTATGTTACAAGATCATATATCAAACATTTCTTATGTTACAGTGTCGGAAGACTTACAAGTGAGATATGTTACATATATCAAGCATTTCATATGTTACAATGTCGGATGACTTACATGTAGGGTATGTTACAGTTACACGTATATTACAATAGAAGTACAGAGTGTTAGGTGCAGTTAGGCCAATTAGCAGTCGTTGGTGTTAAGCCAGAGTTTGACGTTAGCTTTGAACACATAGAATGAAGGGGTGGCTCTGAGTGCATCTGGGATGGAGTTCCAGAGATGAGCTGCTAGAACTGGGAAGCTGGACCCACCAGTTCTTTTCAGTTTAAAGTTGAGGACTTTGATGCTGTTTGAGAGGGCCTTTCTGATGGGTCGCTCAGAAGTGTGCTTTGTGAATTTTTCTGTGAGGTATGCAGGTGCTTTGTTGTTCAGGCAATTGTGTGTAATGTTGAGAGTTTTAAATTTGATACGGTCATTGATGGCCAGACAGTTGACGGCTCTTCTGTGGACCGATATGTGTTGCCCTTTGGGAATTCCTAGGGCTGTTGTAAGGGCATTGTTCTGCAGGGTTTGGAGTTTGTTGATGTTATGTTTACTCGTGCCTATGTACAGTGCATTACAGTAGTCTAATTTGGAGAGGATGAGAGCTCGCGCTATGGTGGTATAGCTATTTGAGGATAGGTAAGGTTTAAAGGCGTGGATAAGTTTGCAGGTATAACTAGTTGCTGAGGCTGTAGCATTTACTTGCTTGGCGAGGGTGAGGGCTGAGTCTAAGTAGAATTCTAAGGTTTAAACTTCCTTGGCTACCTTGATTTTGATGCCATCGATCATGATGGAATTGTACAGCTGTGGTAATTTATTCAGTTTATTGGTAGACCCGATTATTAAGAGCTCAGTCTTGTCGTCATTAAGACATAGGCCATGTGTGGCCATCCAGGTTTGGATGATTTGGTAGATTTTATTTATGAGTCTGGTGCCCTTTTCATAGTCACCCTGGATTGGGATAAGAATCTGGGTATCATCGGCGTAGTTGGTATATGAGACCCCTAGTTTGTCCAAAATATCAAAGAGAGGCTTTGTAAAAAGATTGTACAACATGGGGGAAACACATGACCCTTGAGGGACTCCACAGGTGATGGGGACTGGATCTGCTGCTGATGAGGGTGAATGAATGTATCCATGCCGTGGCTTTTGTAGAGAAGTTGGCTGCCGATTTGAGGTGATTACAAAGTACCTTGTGATCTACCAGGTCGAAGGCAGCTGATAGGTCTAGGAGTAGGAGAATAGAGAGGTCTCCTCTGTCTTTGCGCTCGTCTAGTTGGTTTTTAAGATCAAGGAGAGCCGTTTCGGTTCCATGTCTCGGTCTAAATCCTGGTTGTCTTGTCCCTAGTAGATTGTTGATCTCTGAAGATATGCAGCTTTATCTAAGATTTTAAGGAGGAACGGGACAGTTGTTATGGGCCTATAGTTCGTTGGGACATTGGGGTCCAGGTTTACTTTTTTTAAGAGAGGTAATATCCAGGCATCTTTAAGGTTGGTTGGCATAGTGCATGATTTAAATGAAGAGTTAATAAATGACGTGACGAAAGGGGCTAGTTTGTGTGCAGCCTCTTTAATAATTGGGGCTGGACAGGTGTCACCAAGGCATCGGAACGGTTTCAAGGACATGATGATGTTCTTAGTTTCCAAAATAGAAATGGCTCTAAAGCTAAATTGGTTAAGGGGTTTAGTTTGGTTGGCTGCAAGTTCCTGGAGGATAGTTTCTTGCGTAGAGAGGGCAATGTTGTGGAGGGCGGATTGTTTGGCTAATATTTTGTCTTGTAACAGTGATTTTGTTGCATAGGGCTTTTTGAATGTTAGTGCACCAGGCTTTGTCTTTGGTACAAGAGTCAATGGGTGCAATTGGGGATTCTAATTCTCTCAGAATGGAGAAGATTTCCCTGGTATTAGAGTTCGCTTTATTGATTCTGTCATTAACTGTCTCTTTTTGCCTGAATTATTTGTTTTTTGTAGCTATTAGTAAGGGCAGTGAGAAGGTTTTTATTGTGGGGAGAAGGGTTTTTTCTCCAACAGGCTTCTGCGAGTCGTTTCTCTTTGCGTAAGGCTTTTAGCATGGGAGTTAACCAGGTGTTAACATGGGCAGTAGGTTTAGATTTAGTGAGTTTCAGTGACGCAAGGGCGTCAATCGCCGAGTTGATGGTGTTATTGTACAGGTCGACTAGATCATTAGGGTTAGAGATCTGGCTACAGTGATTAGTGATAGGTTGGATCAGGGGGAGAAGATTCGCAAGTGTTATATTTGTTTTGCAGCGGGTGAGGGCAGGAGGAGCATGCGGTTTAGTAGATTTAGGTTGGGGAATGTCTGAAATGGTCAATGAAATCAGATGGTGATCTGTCCATATGCAAGGTCCAATTGCTGTTATGAGGGAGACGCAGTTAATATCTGCGACTGTAATATATATGTTTTCTGAACAGTGATATAAATAACTGAATGGTTACCTCAAGGAACCACCGATAGTTTTCTTCCTTTCCTTGCTTCCTCTTTGCCCAGGGAATGTGTCCAACAGGGGGGTGAATGCGAAGGCCTCCCTAAGTCCCTTCCTCCGCCTCTTGGTCAAGATTAGAGGAGGGGAAAAGCCTCAGGGAAATCCTCTGGGGGAGAAAACCCTGCGTCAGCGTCTGCTGGAGTGATGTCGTCTAGACGGCGAAGATTCAGGAAACCGCAGGTTGAGAGCCGTCTAATGGAAAAGGCAGAAGAGGATGGTGAGTAAGGGGTAGGTAAGTATGAGACAGGGAAGTCACGATAGAGAGCAAGGAATTACCTGTAAAAGGGAGTGACTGACCTATCAGGCTGGAAGGGAAGTCCTCCGGTAAGAACCGAATGTGTGTAGTAAATGGTTAGCTCAGAACTGAGTTCAGAATAAACAGAAGAATAGTGTAGGAATATTACCTGTTGGGATCAAAAACGGGGACGTATAAGGAAGTAAGGCAAGAACAAGCACAGAGAGGGCGGGTTGAACCACAGGACTCAAAGCTCCTAAATATTGTAAACGGATAGAAAGAGTCAATTTGAATTCTCTATCGGGACCTTGGAATCCCTGATTATTCTATCCAACGTACCGAACACTAGGGGGTGAAACCTTTTGGCGTACTGCTTCGCGGATTCCGGATCGTAGCCGGTGAGTGTCAGAGCGAGGGCTCGACTCCCCTGCTTCGGGAAGGAGCCGGGAGAGAGGGTTGAGTCTGAATGAGGGAAATAAGGAGGACAGGATTAGAAGGAAGGAATATGGAACACGGAGAGGTTTAGTAACAAGACTTCCTAGAAACATACTCACGTAGCGGTGTCAATGAAGAGTAGCAACGTGCCCGCGCGTTGCTGACAGATACAGATGAACTTAATCTCGAGCAGGAGGGCGGTCCTTCCTCGGCGCTGGGTTGCTCAAAGTCTAGACCCACACCTTCCGTAGCGGCGGCCATCTTGGTAGTAAAAATGGCCGAAATCCGCCTATGGGACCAACGATGCCACAGTGACCACGGTCTCTGGAGAGGCGTGACAGTTACCCAGTCCAATGTGCGGCCTTTAGAGTGTGTAGGGACGTTATTCCGAATAGTGAGGCCTGCGTCCCCAATAGTGTTAGCTATGGTGGAGGCATTGGAGTCTTTTGGGTCCTTATAGCCCAAGTTAAAATCGCCTAATAGGATGATTTGTGTTCCCGGTTTGGCATTAGTGTTTAAGAGAGTGGTTAAATCTTCTTCAAAAGTGCCTAGTGGACCGGGGGGTCTGTAGATAAGGTGTACCATGATAGTACGTGAGGCGGAGATTTCTAGTTTTAGGGAGAGTAGTTCAGCTGACGGCATAGTGAAGCTGTCTATTTCTTTCATGGTGAGGTTGGCTCTGCAAATAAGAGCTATGCCTCCTCCTTTGTAAGTTTCCCTGTCTTTTCTGAAGATGGTAAAGTTTGGGGGTATGGCTATCATAAGGGCCGCGCCAGCAGCTTTGTGTAGCCATGTTTCAGTAACTGCTAGGAAGTCGAGTTGGTTACAGGTGATGATGTCAGCAATTTCCGAGGCGTGGGCTATTAGAGATCTAGCGTTGATGAGACCTCCCTTGAGGTTTTGTGTTGCTTTATTGCTAGTGTGGCCCTTGTTGGGCAAAGTATCAGAGGATTTGGTGCAAGGGGTTTGATTGCAGCTAGGTTTTCTTTTGTGCGTGTTACGCCTGGTGTGTTTGAGCTCCTTCTTAATGTGGCTAAGAGGTGGGTGTGCACTTGGTGGTTTGGGAAGTCTAGTGCCTAGTTTAAGGTTCCTTAGTACGGTAGGACAGGCCTGAATCTGTTGGGTCTGGGTCAAGGGAGCAGGCTGTTTGGGTAGTCTAGTGCCTAGTCTAGAGTTCCTTAGTCCGATAGGACAAGCCTGGTTCAGTTGGGTCTGGGTCAAGGGCGCAGGCTGTTTGGGTGGTAACTGTGTGTACATCTTTCTGGTTGGTTCCCTTACTGTGGGCAGATTGTGGTGAGGGGCTACCGTAAAGGCTAAGGCAGAAAGTGTAAAGAGTATAGCTAAGTAGCCAATAGGTGTGTCAGACATGAGAGATGTCATAACAGTGTTTGTTGGCAGGTTATCCTGTGGTAGTCTGGTGCTTAGTGGTCGTGTAATAGAAGTGTGCAGGGTACAGATAGGTTCACCTAGGTTCAACATTCACAGTATGAGCTAGGATGCATGACTTAGAGTTGTTAGCAACGTGCGGGGCAAGTGACCAAATGGTCTTGAAAAGGTCACAGGGTACAATGGCAAGCGACCAAAAGGGTCTCAGATAGGTCACATGGTGCAGTAGCTAGCGACCAAAAGGGTCTCCGATAAGTCACAGGGTGCAGTAGCTGGCGACCAGGATGGTCTCAATGGGTCACAGGGTACAGTGACAAGCGAGCAAAGTGTCTAAATAGGTCACAGGATACAATGGCAAGCGACCAAAAGGGTCTAAATAGGTCACAGGGTGCAGTGGCTGGCGACCAAAAGGGTCTCAGATAGGTCAAGCCAGGGAGCGATGCCACGTGCATGGCAGGGCACCAGGGGTACATGTCAGGGGTACCAATCAATAGTGAGGCAATCAATAGGTTATGCTAGTACACTACGCATACATCAAGCGTGGGCTAGTAAGGAACAGTGCAAAGTACATAAGGCACCATTCAAGTGTGTGGCAAGTCAAAAAGTCATTGCGCGTCGAGCATTATCAGGCAGAAGAGCAATGTAGCAAACATGTGGAGCAGATCAGAGTATGTGAGCAGCAGGTTAGGACAATGCAGGATGAGGGCAGATTAGCTCAGGAATCAAGCATATTAGTCAAAGGCAATAAGGGAGCATAGCAGGAAAGCATAGGCAATATAGCACGTGTTAAGCAGGGGTGCTGCAGATGATCACGTTGTTAGCAAACTGAGGGCAGTCACTTTAGACGGTAAGCAGAGCGCTGTATTACAGAGTCACTAAAGTGCATCAAAGGTGGCGCAAGTAGCGTCGATTACCTTGCATTGTAGGTGGTCGGGTTGGCGGGAAGGGTACTAGAGGCCAGATGAATTGCTGAAATTTCGGGCATAGGGACGGCGCTTTGTGCCTGGCTGCGCTCGGTCAGCTCAGTCAGGAGGATGGCCTTCTCTCTAGGCCTTGCCTCGTTGGCCGGCTCTCGCCTGCCGGTGATTGGTGGTGCGAAATGAAGGCAATTTACACCAATCCGGCAACAGCATGGGTCGGAGGACGGTCAGGCAGGAAATGCAGACAGGGTCAGGCGCATAGACAACAAAGTGTGGCGGCCATCTTTAACTGCCGAAAAAGCCGATTCTTACACAGATTATGAAAACACACGTGCAGTGTGTGCCTGGAAGACGCAGGTATCGGAGGTGGGGAGGATTGAGAATATAGCATGCAGATGCTATGGTATTAAATGGATTTTGGAGCGGAGAGCAGCTTTTAAAAGCCGTGAGGATGGAGGGGGCTCTGAGGCAGCTGGTAATATGCCTGGGGGCGCACAAAATAAGTGAAACCCGACTTTGATATTGCATCAAGGCAGCACATGCACCCGAGCACTCCAGCAAGTTTGCTTGGCATGGAGAAATTTTATGACGGTTTCATCTCATGAATAGCCACAATTGCAAAACCACTGAGAGACCTGAAAAGGAGAAGCCCAAAACATTCTGGGGGCCAATGCAAACATGCCTTTTTGCAACATGACAATACAATATTTCGACATGCACACAACTGCTGAGATCCTGGAGCAACCCGATGCTGTCCTTGTGTCAGTCAAAGCTGCCCATCGCCACGCAGTTGAATATGCTTAGCAGAACCCAAACCACCACTGACAAACCATTGCTACCCAAATATCAAGGACTGTTACGCTCACCTGGTATCAACAGGGATGCCACCCAGCCGGGTTACTCGCTGGTATGCTTCTCAGCTTTGCCCAGATGTGGTCTGTGGGGAAGGTTCTGCCTGAAAATACAGGAGGACTGTGTTCAAGACTGACCGACCGGGGTAAGTATCCTCCCTCTACCCCCGTATGATTTCAGCCCCTCTGGTGCCCTCTCCTCACCTTGTGGTAGAGTTAGGCGTGCTCTCCATCCTGCCTTCTTTGCAGGGGCGCATTGTCTTTCATGGGCGTGTGCGGTCCAGTTACTTCACTCACGTGGCCCGTTTGATATTGTTCAGGTAGGTCTTATTGCTGTTCTTTAGTTTTGTTTCTATCCTAAATGCCTTGCTTTGTTTAAAATGTCTCTTTTTTTCTTCCTTAGGTATGCAGAGCTTCAGCGCAGCAAACTGGCTTGGTTGAGCCCCGCTGGTAAATGATGGCGCATTAAGAGCGCAATGATGCGGTAAGTAAGCGCTATGCACAGCGCTGCAAAGTCTTGCCTTTGCTAACCTGCGTTTTCCTTCCTTGTAGGTCGCAGTGTTCTTCAGCGCAAGTGGAATGTCCGGAGTGGTGCCAGCAGAGAGGCGACAAGCCAGGTAAGCCTTTTGAACAGTTCGTAATTTGCAAATGTCTCTACTGCTTACTTTAATGTTGCCTCCATCTTCCTCTTTCAGGTCGTTCTGTCCGGGAGGCGTGCTTTCTCAGTAGCTGCGAGTGGCTAAAGATGAAGACTGCAGGTAAAATGCTACTGCTAATGATGTTCCTTTTGTCTCCTTGCAGGTTCTGCTTCTCTGAGGTTCGAGGGAATAGCTGGACACGGTGAGCGTCACGTTGCAAGCTGCAAAATAACGCGAAGCGTGTTGTCTTGCTCAGGTGTGGTTTAAATAGCCCAACAAAATGGTCCAGCTAAAGTAGCCCCTAGGCTACCACACCCAAAACACTAGATCGCATAGCTTGGTTCTTAAGAACCAAGCTATGTGGATACCTCCATGTTGGCTGACAATACAATAAAGTAGTTCCCAAGCACAAACAACCATGGGGGGGGGGGGGGGGGAGCTATGACAGTCACATTGAGCACATCTGCATACAAAGGGGAGATTGAGGGTGGCAATACCCATAATCTGCATGATGAACTATCCAGAGAATTGAGTGCATCCCCACTGCCCAACCTTGCAATCCTCCTAAAATACACAGCATTGGCCACTCAAAATATATTCCAGGTCCTGCCATGGGGGGGGGGGGAGAAAGACACTAAGAGTTGCCACTGTCAACGCAACCATATCCAAGGAAGGACTACATCGCTCGAAACACAAATAAGTATGCTGCACTGAAATCTCCCTACTCACCGACAGACACAACTCTCTAGTGATTACCTGTTATCCAGCAGAGGCCAGGTTTGCAGACTCATAGGGTCGCTGGAATGTGGAAAGGTGCCAATTAACCATTTAAATAATTATTCACACTTCCACTCAAACACATTCTCCTATGCGACTACTGAGACCCACCAACCCCACATCCACACAATCTTTGACACAAACCCAGGAGGGACAGAGACTATCATGCATGCTTTGCTCCATGTAGCTGTGCAACTTTTGCATTACTGCAACCTGACTTTAAAACAGTGGGTTGGGTCTTAAAACCCTCCCAAAACCTACGGGGAAGAACATGCCAGAGATAAACCAATCCGAGGAGACAGGTCAGGCTAGTCAGAAGCCCTATACAAGATCACAGTTGTATTCATGGAATAACACGTCTGTAAAGGCCTTCATAGCGAGAGAAGGAGCCAACAAGAAGCGAGAGGGAGAGAGAGAGAGGAGTCAACAAGAAGCGAGAGAGAGGGAAGCCAACAAGAAGTGAGAGAGAGAAGGGGCCAACCAGAAGCGAGAAAGATACACAACTATGCCGAGGGCTATATCTCACGATATCTGCAGAAATTATCGAATACAAAAATACCTTATGAGAAATGACCAACATTTTTTGGTCTAATTCATTAGGGATTTTTGTTGATTTTTATTTACAATGGATGGGAATGGGGTAAGGGGATAGGTTAAGGTATGGGAAAGTGGGGATTCCAGGGGGGTCTGCCCCGCATTATTAAAACATTAATTTGATCCAAAATAAAATCCATAGTTTCTCAGTAGGTATTTTTTTCCGATCGTTTCACAGTAATCCATATCTCGCACACAGGCTGAGATCAGAGCCAAAAGGCAGCAATCTTCAGTTTCTTTCTAAGGACTAGCTCTCATACACTGGCAGGTGTCAGTGACCAAAGAATAGAGACCTAATCTTTCCCAGGTTGTAAGCTGTGGCATAGAGAGGAAACCCTGCGGCGTGTCAAAACACTGCCTGATAACGATCATGGCAAGGGGGGGGAAGTAATACCTGCTAGTGTGTTCAAAGCAATAGCATAGCACGGAGGTGGGGGGAGTTCTTGCTGGTGCGTTCACAACCACAGCATCAAGGAGATTCTCAGCCAGAGAATGTCCATGCATAGAAGAACCCACCAGCCAGAAGGAAGGTCAAGAAGCAAACTGGACGTGCCATCCCTGAGACTGTGTAAGATTAGGAAGAACCTAACGAGGACAAAGTAATTTGGTTAGGCCCTTAAACCCAATTATTAACCTCTGAAGCTTTCGTTGAAACTCCAGTCCTACAGGAGTTCACTGAATGCCCCTGCTCCGTTAAATGAATACAACCACTTGATTCATGTATTCTGTTGGTCACTTTGCCACATATGGGGTCAGGAGTGGAATCAACAGTGCCGTATATAAAGGTCCTATACAGACAGGAGTCTCCCATTTTGAAAGTTACCAAACCCTCCCCCGGCAGCTAAACTTCCACGACAAACTACTGGAATACTGAAAGATTTGAGAAGCTCATTGTAGAAAAAATACACATTACTAGGATGATAGTTTAGCTAGCCACATTAAAATTCATACCAACGGCAGAAAGGAACAAGTTACTTACCTGTAACTGTTGTTCTCTAGCATGGGTCTGGCATGAATTCACATGCTCATGAATATTCCCCGTCGTCAGGCTGGGAATCCTCGGTAAAGAAAAATCATTATCAGTTTCGTTTCTGATCTGTCTTTCGTAGTAGTAACCAATCACTGATCTCTGCGTCATACTGACCACAGCCAATGACTGCCCTCTCCCTAAGCCCCGCCTCTGGCAGCCATCTTCAGATTTGGTAGCACGTGAAGTGGCAGTATGACCAAGTGAAGCCGCGCCGCCACCGGTGCGAGGCACTTGGTGAACACCCTGGGTGCCGACCTCTAGTGACGCCCTTGGACCACGAATCTGAGAAACATTCGGTGTCCCTTTAGGATGGGGATATGGAAGTAGGCATCCTCCAAATCCAACGACGACAGGAAATCGCCCTCCTCCAGTTGACCCAGGACGTGTTGGAGGGTGACCATCCTGAACTTCTGTGCCTTGATGAATTTGTTCAGTCGTCGTAGGTCCAGGATGGGACGTCATCCTTCCGTCTTCTTCTTCACGAGGAAGTATCTTGAGTAAACTCCGGAGCCCCGAAGCCTCTTTGGGACAGCTTGATGGCGCCCTTCCTGAGCATCACCCTTACCTCCAAGAGAAGTTGAGGGACGTGATGTTCCTTCCTGGCCACAGGGGAGATGTACGGGCACCTCTTTAGAAACTCGAGCGCGTGACCCTGAGCCAGGGCGTCCAGCACCCAACGGTCGGTGGAGATGGACTCCCACACGCTGATGAAGCTCGCCAGCCGGCCTCCCACCAGGGTGCTTCGGTGGGGGCCCGACCCCACGGCCGGTTCAGTCCTGCTTCGACGAGGCTTTGCCGCCTTGTCCTCCTTGGCGACGACGGCGGGGTCCGACCGACTTGCCTCGTCCCCTGTAGGCTTCCTGTGACGACGAACGGGCCGCTTGACGACAGGTGGAAAATCCGCCGCTGGAACCTTTGGAGGCACCCTTTTTGCCTCTGCAGCTCCGAAAGGGCGGCCGTTGTTGCTGGAGAACACCAAGAGCCCGGGCCGTCTCCGTGTCCGCCTTGATGGCCTGTAGGGAATCGTCCACCGTTTTCCCAAACAGGTTGCTCCCGTCGAACGGCATGTCCAAGACTCTGGTCTGCACGTCCTGACGGAAGTCAGTAGCCTTGAGCCATCCACGCCGCCTAAGGCACACGCCGCTGCCCAACTGGCGAAATCCAGTGTCCGCGATGTCCGTCGCTATCGTAATGGCGTGGTCCGATGCCACTTCTCCTTCCTGCAAGTTCTCTAGGGCCTCCGCCCTCTTGTCGTCTGGTAGGAAGTCCAGCAGGGGGGCGAGTTTGTACCACAACTCCCTGTCGTAGCGGGCTACGATAGCCAAGGCGTTGGCAGCCTTAATCGACGTCGCTGCCGATGAGATGACTCTGCGTCCCATCGTGTCCAATTTCTTTCCCTCGCCGTCCGGCGGAGGTTGACGTAGAGGCCGCGCCCCCCGCTTTCTTCCTGGCCGCCGCGGAGATGACCGAGTCCGGGGTCGGCTGTGCCCGAAGGCACAAGGGGGCCACATCCGGGACCCGGTACTTCTTCTTGTACCGATCCCTTCTAGCCGGCGTTGTGGATGGGTTCTTGAGGAGGGCGAGACCCTCATCCCAGATATCGTCCAGTAGAGGTACAGCGAGGACCGTCTTCCTCTTGGTCTCGCGCCGTTGATAAAGGAAACCTTCCTTCTTCTCTTCCGGGCAGAGCTGGAAAAGCTCGGATGCCCTGGCGATCATGGCGTGAAACGATCCAATCTCCTCAGGCGGGGAAGCCCGGGTGGGAGGTGACGACGGGAGATCCTCGTCGTAAACCTCGTCGTCAGTACCCGTCGCAGCCGTGTCAGTCCCCGTATCATCCCCACGTGTCGTGGACGGGGAGGAGGGCGCGAAGGTTGAAAAGGAGGTGGAGGAGGAATCCTTCTTCTCTTAAGAGGAGGGCTCCCAGAAGGGCCTGGCTCCGGGTCCCCCGTCGGGAGCGGTTCCTCCGTTGGTGGTAACGGCAGTCTCGTCCTTATCTCCGAGCATAAGGACTGTATAGCCAACAAAATGGCCGCCGAGTTGTCTTGCGGCACTGGTTGAGGGGGTACCGACGGGCGATCAGGAGCCCTGTCGGCACCCTCGACGTTCTCGTCGTCTCCCATGTCGGGGTCCCTCCCGACAGGATGGTCTTCCTCCACGCCAGCGCCGTGGCCTAAAACTTCGATCAGCTCCTCCTCAGAGGTTGAAGCCGAATCCACGACGACCTCCTGCCCCCCCTTTTTCTTCTCCGTCGGAGGTTTCACGGGGGTCCTGTCGATGGGCATGAAAGAGGACTCCCTCCGCGGTGGCAGGGAGATTCTGGGCCCCGAGGTCGCCACCACTGGTGTAGCCTCCACAGGCTGAGCCAGGGCCGCCGCGACTGTCTCGATAGAGGCCTTGGCCGGATGGATCAAGGCTTTCACTACCTTAGGTGCGCTCACCGCCTTCTCCTTGGGGGGAGGGTCACCACCTCGCTCCCCCTCCGATGGGGCCTTCGAGCACGACCGGGGTCTCTCCAGGAGCTTCGCCGGGTGCTCGGTCTTCCTCTTACCCGAGCCAGAGCGTTGCTCGTGTTTGATGGCGCCGGGGAGGATGCGCCCTGCCTGGCGCCCATAGAGCCCGACCGTTCGGCGCTCCCGGTGCCAGTGGACTTGCGGTGCTTGGCCTTCTGCTGGACCCCCATCGCCGGGGCGCCCTCAAGGGTCTTAGAAGACCGCTCGGACTTCTTCTTTTTCTTCTCGCCTGACGGGCTCTTTCCTTCCAGCCAGTTGGCGAGACGCTGATGGCGGTCCTTCATGGTCCACTCCGACATATTGCCGCAAAACGCACAGTCCTTCTCCACGTGCGTCTTGTCTTCATGCAGGCAGTAAAGGCAAAGGGAGTGCTCGTCCTCCTTAAAGACATTCTGAAGCTGGCATCCAGGGCAGACCCTGAACAGCTTTCCGGGCGTCGAGCTTCCCTTCTCCTGGGCCATGCTCGAGAAGGGCCTGAGAAACTTCTGGAGTCCTCTAAAAGCGTGGCTCGACGAAATCTTCACCCTTGAGGGGCGTAGAAGAATCCGACAAGGGTCCCCGTTGATCGGATAAAGAAACGGTGGAGCTTGAGGCTCTTTTGACCGAAAAAGAGAACATTTTCCTAAGAAAAAGCACAAAAAAAGCACTAACGCTCGAGAGCAATAGCACGAGGATCCCAACACTTGAACGTGCGGTAAAAATCTGAATATGGCTGCCAGAGGCGAGGCTTAGGGAGAGGGCAGTCATTGACTGTGGTCAGTATGACGCAGAGATCAGTGATTGGTTACTACTACGAAAGACAGATCAGAAACAAAACTGATACTGATTTTTCTTTACCAAGGATTCCCAGCCTGACGACGGGGAATATTCATGAGCATGTGAATCCATGCCAGACCCCATCCTGGAGAACTGTTGGGAATGTCAACAAGGATGAATTTTTTTTCCGAGATCCTACGTGCAATTGTGTCAGGTCAGTGGAAGAAACTTGCAAGACAAAGGCCACCAGGTTTCTAAAATGAGTGTCAGCAATTATGGGAATGCACATGGAGCAAACCAGAAGAAGGAATGCTCCTGACAGGCAGCTCAATATATTTGTTCGATTCTCTATCAGAAAAGGCTGCAACCGTGGAATGGTAAAGTCCCCATGAGAAAGTATGATTGTAAGGCATTGAAGACAGAGTTGAGATAGCAAAAGCCATGCGTGGGCATGTGCCATGCTGCAGACACCAACAATTGGCTACCCCCAGCACGAGCCCTGAGCTGGCCAATGAGCTGTGGGATAATGTAAACACAGACATCTGCATATTACCCAATGGAAGATATCCATTTGGGATGATCAATGCTGCCTACACTGAGGAGAAAGCATTATCGGAAAAGGAAAATGGCAAGTGCTGTACATGGGATGACAAGTTAAGTAAAAATGGACGACAGCCCATGTTTCCAAGGCAGGAAGTTCTGCAACTACACCAAACACTCAGGCACCTAACACATTAAGATCACACCATGTTGGCCCAAGGCACACTGGACTATATTCACTTTAGGCGCCCTCAAAGTCACCACGATTGACACAGACAACCATAAGAAGGAAATATTCCGTTTCCTTCAGAACTGCTAAAGCTATGATGAGGTGTTTAGATACAGCACGACTCGCATCTGTGTTGTCACCTTGACCATTCTCACTCACTGGTTGTAGTAATCCCAAGAACTTGCTGAAAGTTAAGTGGAAGCTAGAAAGTGTGCAAACAACGACCATATGAGCAATGAAAGGTGAGCGAACAAACCTACAGGGAGGCATTCCTAGTGAATGCAGATTAGGAACAAATAGCTTGCAGGTTGAAACCACAGCACTGGTAGCATAAACACAAGGAACGATAGTGAAAGAGCCAGACCAGTCAGACATCCGAAATATGACATTTTTAAGGAGTGAGTACATGGACCACAGGTGGAAACGAGAGTCAAAACACCCTTTTGTGGTGAAAGCTCAAGAAAAAACCACCAAAACTTTTGGTCAGATGACCTACATGATCTCGATCCAGCTATTGACGCTAGCAGTGAAGCCAGAGATTAATTTAAAGCAGTTCGATTCAATACCAAGTCCAACACAGTTAGAGAAGAACTAAGGTACAATCTGCGCTGACATCACCACACACCAGTTTAGCCAGTAAGGCAGATAGACACAGACATGTATGAGCTACTATCATTCCATTCCAAACAAAGAAGAGAAAATAATTGTTTTCAAGTAAGCTTTGGAAGGGATGTTGTGTATTCACACTATTTGGTCCTGTGCATTTCCCACCAAAGCACCAGAGGCACTGACCTTGCATGCATGCGTTCAAAGGCTGTGATGTGTATACGTCCCTGCACGTTTAATCAATAGCCCATGCTCTGCAATTCATACAGTCATGAAAGAGATGAAACTGCAGTAGATGTTTCCGTTTGATCATGACGCAGCTACCGCGGCTTGCTCAAATTCATTGCATGCTTCAGGAAGGCCAGAACAGCTCATAAACCCTGCACAACTTTCCTCTGTTTCAAATTGTGTTATATATATATATATATATATATATATTCTATTCATAAATTGGGCACCTTTGATACTTTTGTAAAGTGGTAGCAAAAGTGTTTTTATATAAAAAGTCATTTAAGCAAAAGAAAATGAAATCACGAAACATATTACAAGAAGATCTAATTTGTATAAACCAAACAAACAGCCATTGAGCAAGACACGTGGGAGCTTCTTTTTCTTTCTCTTATTCAAAGAAAGATGAGCGCCATGGAAATGGCAGGTGTGACTTACAAAAAAAAATGGAGGCAGGGTGGCTAGTGATATTTGACTCTTGGCGAGTAAGACGGAACAAGTTACTTAACTGTAACTGTTGTTCTCCAGCATGGGTCTGGCATGGATTCACATGCTCATGAATATTCCCTGTCGTCAGGCTGGGAATACTCGGTAAAGGAAAAATCAGTATCAGTTCCGTTTCTGATCTGTCTTTCTTAGTACTAACCAATCACTGGTCTCTGGGTCATACTGCCCCCAGCCAATGACTGCGCTCTCCCTACGCCCGCCCCTGGCAGCCATCTTCCGATTTGGTAGCATGTAAAGTGGCAGTATGACCAAGTGAAGAGCCGCAGAGGTGAAGGAGGGAGGGTTTGCATGTGAATCCATGCCAGACCCATGCTGGAGAACAACAGTTACAGGTAAGTAACTTGTTCCTTCTCCAGCATGGGGTCTGGCATGGATTCACATGCTCATGAATATAAGAATGCATAGCAGTACACACATGCACAACCACGGGAGGTGGCAAGGCTCAACATTAAGCATTACATAAAACTCAACAGTAAGCATCTCTTACCTCCTCACCAGGCTCACCTTAAGCGAACAGGTTGCGAAGCACTGCTTGGCCGACTCTGGACTCCTCCCTGGAATCCCGGTCGACGCAGTAGAATCTCGTGAAGGTGTGCGTCGACCTCCACGTAGCAGCCCTGCAGATGTCCAGCAGGGGCCCACCAGACAAGAACGCCGTGGTAGCAGGAGGGGTGCGTCCTCAGCACCACCCTTGTCTTGTGGAAAGTCAAGTATGGAGGCTTGCAGGAAAGGGCCTGAATCTCTCCCACGCGTCGTGGAGAGGTGATGGCCACAAGGAACGCTGTCTTCCACGACAGAAACTTCAACGGAGCCGAATGCAAGGGCTCAAATGGCGGGCCCATGAGCCTTGTCAGCACCACGTTGAGTTCCCACGCCGGAGCCTTCACCGGCGGGAACAATCAGAACAGTCCTTTCATAAACTCCTTCACCAGGAGATGAGACCACAGGGACGACCGTCCTGCAGTTCTGTGTAACGGGAAATCGCTGCCAGATGTATCTTGATGGAAGCGTGAGCTAGTCCAGCTTTGGCCAGCGACAGTAAGTACGGTAGCACTTGAGGGGCTGTAATCCGTAGAGGGTTAATCTTATGTGCACGGCACCAGACAGAGAACCTCTTCCACTTGTGTCCGTAGCACTTGAGAATTGAGGACGCCCTAGCTTTTGCAAGAACCTCTCTGCAGTCAGCCGGATATCGTACCCTCCAAACTCTAGTGCTGCAGGAGCCAGGCCTGCAAGTTCAGCAACTCCGGGTCGTGATGAAGAATGGCGCCTCCTTCTCTGGAGAGAAGTTCTGCGTCCTTCGACAGATTGACTGGTGGGGACACTGACAAGTCCAGAAGGTCCGGGAACCATATCTGTCTCGGCGCCCTCGGTGCGACGAGGATCATCCTGCACCGGGACCTCTTGAGTTGGTTGATAAGCCTGAGCAGCAACGGCAAAGGCGGGAACGCATACAGGAACAGGCCATCCCAGGGGAACGAGAAAGCATCGCCCATGCTCCTCGGCTGGGGGAACCTGCTGTCGAACCTCTGGCACTTGGCGTAGTTCCCACTCGTGGCAAGAGCGAAGCTCCCTGCTGAGCGAGTCGGCAATGGTGATTTTCATCCCTGCTAGATGAAAAGGCACCAGAAACATCCCCTGGGCAACGGCCCGGTGCCACAGATCATGGGCTTCCTTGGATAGGGCTGGGGATCTGGTTCCTCCCTGCTTCCGGATGTAGAACATCGTGGTGGTGTTGTCGGTGAAGATCCTCACCACCTTGCACTTGAGGGACGGGAGGAATGACTTGAGGGCCCAGAACACTGCTCGGAGCTCCAGTATGTTGATGTGGAATGGCCTCTCCTCTGGGAGCCACAGGCCTCTCGCGTGAAGATCTCCGGTGTGCGCTCCACACCCCGCTAGGGAGGCATCCGTCGTCACCATCACCTGGTATGCTGGGGTCTGAAAGTCTGTGCCCGCGGCGAGATGCGTGCGGGTGCCCCACCAATCGAATTGCCTGGCGGAATACCTCGTTGAGCGAGATCCTGTCCTCGAAGCTGTCCGTCGCTTGTGTCCAATGGGCGTCGAGGAACTCCTGCAGAGGACGCATCCGGAGCCTGCAGAGGCCCACCAGGTAGATGCAAGAGGACCTCATCCCGAGAAGGGACTTGATGGACCTCACTCTGGCCACGTCCGTGGCCAGCAGACGCTGTACCTTGCCTAGGATGGCCTGCGTTCTTTCCTCCGACGGCGAGGCCAACTGCGCTACTGTATCGAGCTTGGCTCCCAGAAACAGCGTGACCTGCGACGGAACCAGGTGGGATTTGGGGAAGTTGATAGAGAATCCCAGGTCCATGAGCAGCCGGACTGTCTTTGCTGTGTGTTCGACGGCAAGTTCCCTTGTCCCTGCTCGGATGAGCCAGTCGTCCAGGTAGGGGTAGACGTGGATACCCTGCAGGCGCAGCCGCGCTGCCACTGGTGCCAGGCACTTGGTGAACACCTTGGGCGCCGACTTCAATCCGAATGGGAGGGCCTTGAACTGGTAGTGCCGCCCTTGGACTACGAACCTGAGAAACTTTCGGTTCCCTTTTAAGATGGGGATGTGAAAGTACGCATCCTCCAGATCCAACGACCCTAGCAAGTCGCCTTCCTCCAGCTGTCCCAGCACGTGCTGGAGGGTGACCATCCGGAACTTCTGTGCCTTGATGTATTTGTTTAGCTGACGCAAGTCCAGGATGGTACGCCAACATCCTGTCTTCTTCCTGACGAGGAAGTATCTTGAGTATACTCCGGAGCCCCAGAGCCTCTTTGGGACGAGCTCGATGGCTCCTTTCTTGAGCATCGCCCTCACCTCTAACAGCAGTTGAGGGACGTGGTTTTCCTTCCTGGCCACTGGAGGAATTTGAGGGCACCTCTTTAGGAATTCCAGAGAGTGCCCGTGGGCCAGGGCATCCAGCACCCAACGGTCGGTGGAGATGGACTCCCACATGCTGACGAACTTCGCCAGCCGGCCTCCCACCGGGGTGCTTCGGTGGGGGCACGACCCAACGGCCGGTTCAGTCTTGTTTGGAGGCAGCCTTGCCTCCTTGGCCTCCCTGGCGACGATGGCGAGATCCACCTGACCTCGTCCCCTGTAGGCTTCTTGCAAAGAAGAATGGGCCACTTGACGGTAGGTCGAGGAGCCGCCGCCGAATCCTTTGGAGGCATCTTGCTTGCCTCTGGAGTTCTGAAAGGGCGGCCGCCGTTGCTGTAGAACTCCCAAGGCCCGAGCCGTCTCCGTGTCAGTCTTGACGGCCTGCAGCGACTCATCTACTTTCTTTCCGAACAGATTGTTCCCATCAAAGAGCATGTCCAAAACCTTGGCTTGCACGTCCTGGCGGAAATCCGTCGCCTTGAGCCACCCCCGCCATCGAAGCCAAACTCTGTTGCCCAACTGGCGGAAACCGGTGTCAGCAATGTCTGTGGCCACAGTTTTGGCGTGGTCTGACGCCACCTCACCCTCCTGTAGGATCGCCAGGGCCTCTGCGCTCTTGTCATCCGGGAGGAAGTCCAACAGGGGGGGGCGATCTTGTACCACAATTCCCTGTAGTAGCGGGCCACAATCGCTAGGGCTTTGGCCGCCTTAATCGTCGTCGCCGCCGACGAGATGACTCGCCGTCCCATGGCATCCAGCTTCTTTCCCTCGCCGTCCGGTTGGGAAGTTGAAGATGAGGCCGATGCCCCTTGTTAGGCAGAAACCTGTGCAGTTCCCTCTGGGACCACTGCAAAAGAAATAGGACTACAGGTGTTTGGCAGTAAACCCACTTGGTAGCAGTCTGTACCACACAGATTCACTTGGTAGCTGTGGCTGAGCAGTCAGACTTCCCTCAAGAAGAGTTAGACAGTATACAGAGTATTCACAATAGGTCAAGAGCACACAATAGAACAAGTAAACACTGACCAGGGCTTGGTGTAAAAGAGATATAATTATTTATTTAAAACCACATCTAGAAAAACACACAGGCACTAATAGTAAGCAATTCAAAAACACGGTCACTAAAAGATATACAATCCCTTAAAAGAATATTAGACAAGTCTTAAGTAAAGCCCCACTTATTTTCAGACAGCGGTGAGCGCTTAACGTAGATGGCACTCTAATAGTTTGTTTTAAAAAGAGAGAGAAAAGCAGAGAACAAATTGAAACAGATTCCAACACTTTTTCAAGAACACAACAAGGGGGGAAGGCAAAGTAAAACCGTGAAGTTAGAGTTCAAGAGGCCGGATCCACTTTCAGAGGATCCAAACGAAATGTGTCCAAGGTCACACAGTTGCACTGCACAAATTCTTGTAAAGGTTCAATAAGGAGTTGGACCACAGAAAGGGACCAGTTAGAGGGTCAAGGCGGCTAGCCCATTCCAGAAGGTTAAGGAGTTATTATTACCTTGTAGCAATCTTTAGAAAGGGAGGCCTGGCGGACACGGTACCTTAAAGTGGTGAGAACGCTCCAGCGGGGGCAGTTGTTCCTGGCAGTGGGTGCAAGTCGGTGCTTCGTCCGGGGGAAGAGAGGATCTCGTCGTGGAGGAAGACAGGAGTCCGTTGCACTGCCAGGGAAGAAACCAGCCGCGGAGTTTCTCAGGTACAAGGAACGGTCCGGTGATTTGCGGTTCAGTGATGAGTGGCTATCCGGCCGCCGGGGTGCTTGGCACGGGCAGTTCGACCACAAACCGGGCTGGGGTGCGAAGAAAGAAAGGAAAACTGGTTGTGCCCACCAGTCAGGGGAAGAAGCCTCTCCAGCCGGGAGATCTTCTCTGTCGTCGGGAAGTGGTGAGTCGGCTCTGCAGGGCTCCACCGGTGGTGTCGTCGTGGTAGGTCGGCTCAGCTTCTCCCTCATCGGATTCTCAGGTCCTGTGGCGACTTCTGAAGTTCCAGTCCCCAAAGCCCTGCTAGGTAACTCGGTCCAGGGTGCCTAAACCCCCTTCCACACCCTGTGGTACCCAGAGTGGCACCACTTTTAGAGGCTTCTGTGGAGAAGCCCGCCAAAAAAGTGGAACAAAGGGCTCGACTTGGGTTTGAGTCACAGAAGAGAACACAAACTCCATTTTAGAATCGAGTCTTGGCAAAAAATACCAACCGGAGAATTAATATTAATTAAATAAACCGGCGGTATGTTCGAGGCTATGAGAATGAAATAATTAAAGTTGGTAGCCTCGAACAATGGGAAAAACCCATAGGAAAATATTTGCGGTCGAATATAAAAAGTAGTTTCCACTGCCACCAGCCAAAACTCGAACAGGGGGGACGGAGACGTGCCCCCTCGACTAACAGACCCCGGGGCAATCGAATTGCCCCGACCAGTACGTCCACAATATGATGGTTTGTACTGGTTTCTGTTAATAATTTGGGACTAGTAAAGCCAATGGTGACTTTACATGCTCTGGGAGACAGTAGTCAGTCCCAGGGTATGGAGTCTATGGTGGGGTGTCACTATGACACCCCTGTGTTACTGCACGGAGGGTGCGGTGTAACACACATAGGAAAAACACATGAGACCCTATGGAGTAAAGGCCCCCAGAGCCCAAAAAACACATTACCAGTCAAAGAAATACCATAAATCATGTCCAAGAGTGGGAGGAAAAGAGTCTCACTCTTGGCAGGAGGAAAAAAACAAACTCCAGAAATCCAGCAAAGCTGCTGGGGGACTCACTAGGTTAGGAAATTCAGCCTAAAGAGAGAATTCTCCCTAACACCCCCCCACCCCCGCTTTCTTCTTGGCCGCTGCAGACGGCCGAATCTGGGGTCGGCTGTGCCCTAAGGCATCGGGGATCCGGTACTTCTTCTCATACCGGTCCCTCTTGGCAGGTGTCGCGGACGGGTTCTTGAGAAGGGCAAGTCCCTCGTCCCAGATGTCATCCAACAACGGTACCGCAAGGACCGTCTTCCTCTTGGCCTCGCGCCGTTGGTAGAGGAAGCCTTCCTTCTTCTCTTCGGGGCAGAGCTGAAAAAGCTCAGATGCCCTGGCAATCATGGCATGGAAGGAGCCAATCTCGTCGGGAGCGGACGCCCGAGGGATCAGAGACGGACGGTCAGTCAGTCCCGTCGTCGCCATCTGTCCCCGTCTGTTCCCGTGTCGTCCCTCGGGATCAGGGAAGGCGACAAAGGCTGAGAAGGCTGTGAGGGCTGAAGGGGCACTGGATGAATTCTCCTCCTCTTTTTTGGAGGGCTTCCCGACGGACCCGGATCAGCCGGGTCGTCCGTCGGGGGTAGGGACAGTCTTGTCCTTATCTCCGTGCATAAGGCTTGGATTGCCGTCAAAATGGCCGCCGCGTTGTCCTGCGGCTCGGGCTGAGACGGGCGTGACGGGCTCGACGGTTGCTCCTCATCCACGGGAACCTCGTCATCGTTGCCACCCTCGCTCTCGTCATCCCCCTCGTCGGGATTCCTCCCGTGGGACCGGGCCTCTTCCAAATTCTCAGTGAATTCCTCCTCGGAGGTTGTGTCCGTGTCCGTAAAGGCCACTGCCCCCCCCTCTTTTTCCACTGGGGTCTTCTCGGTGGCCTTCTCGGTGGGCTTAAAAGAGGATTCCCTCCACAGAGGCAGGGAAACTCTAGAGCCCGAGGTCGCCTCCACTGGGATAGCCTCCACAGGCTTCGCCAGGGCCGCAGCGACTCCCTCGATAGAGGCCTTAGCCGGGTGGATCAAGGCCTTTGCCGCCTTGGGCGCCCTTGAGGCCTGCACCTAAGGGGGAGGGTCACTGCCTCACTCCCCCTCGGCCGGTTCCTCCGAGATCGACCGGGGCCTCCCCAGAAGCTTAGCCGGGTTCTCGGATTTCCTCTTCCCCGAGCCAGAGCGTTGGCTCGCGGTTGATGGCGTAGGTTAAGACGCGCCCTGCCTGGCAGCCGAGGACCCCGACCGTTCGGCGCTCCCGGTGCCCGCGGACTCGCAGTGCTTTGCCTTCTGTTGGGCCCCCGTCGCCGGGGCGCCCTCACAGGACTTAGAAGACCGCTCGGACTGCTTCTTCTTCTCACCTGCTGGGCTCTTGCCTTCCAGCCAGTTGGAAAGACTGGTCCGGCGATCCCTCATTGTCCGATCTGTCATGTTAAAGCAAAACGCACAGTCCTTCTCCACGTGCGTTTTGTCCTCGTGGAGGCAGTAAAGGCATTTCGAATGCTCGCCCTCCTTGAATACATTTTGTAGGTTGCATCCAGGGCAGATCCTGAACAGTTTGCCGGGAGTCGAGCTTCCCTTATCCTGGGCCATGTTCTTCTCGTCCACGAGGTAGGCCTCAGAAACTTCTGGAATCCTCCAAGAAGCGTAACTCGACGAAAACTTCACCCTTGAGGGGCGTAGGCAAATCCGAAATGGGTCCCCGTTGATCGGAAGTAGAAACGGTGGAGCTTGAGGCGCGACTAACCAAAAAAATGAGATAAATCTCTTTGAAAAAGCGCAAAACGCAATAAAACCTTGAGAGCTATAGCACGAGGACTCCCAACACTTGAGCGTATAGTAAAAATCTGAAGATGGCTGCCAGGGGCAGGGCTTAGGGAGAGGGCAGTCATTGGCTGGGGGCAGTATGACCCAGAGACCAGTGATTGGTTACTACTAAGAAAGACAGATCAGAAACGAAACTGATACTGATTTTTTTCTTCACCGAGGATTCCCAGCCTGACGACAGGGAATATTCATGAGCATGTGAATCCATGCCAGACCCCATGCTGGAGAAGTGGTGTGCTGTGTGCATCTATAGAATTGAGTTGGTAATTGACTTTTATGGCTGGCTAGTAGCTTGCAAGAATTTCTGCAACCTGATGGAGGTATACAGTGGTCAAAAGGAGGGTCAATAGCGGTGTTCAATGTCTGCATTCCGAGCCATTTGATTGGCTCTGAAGCATCACACAGATGTTTATGAGGCATTCCTGCCATGGGGAAGGGACTGTATAACAGGGGTTATTGGCCCACACCCAAGTTATGGGCTTGAAGCAAAGGTGAAGTTGCATAACAAGGGTAAGGGACGATAACCAGTTACAAACCTCTACCCCGGGAATGTAACACCATTATAATATGGCTAAATCACAAAAACAGGTTATAGACATAGCAAAAATAAACAAAAAATAGTTGAAGAAAATGCTCAAAACCTTGCAATGAGCATTGCACTGATGACATTTTGGCTTACTACATCAAGCTTTGTAACGGTAGTTAAGGTCCTTTGCAGAGCCACTGTTCACAATAGCCAACCAACATTCAAATATTTTCGTTAGTGGGGGCAACATGCAGAAATAAAAATAAATACGCAAATACAAATCAGATCTAATCACAAATAATTGTCAAACAGTAAGGGCATTTTCTGAAGGACAAATACTAGCAAGATAAATGAATCAGTCTGTTCTAAGGCGCCACAAATGGAAATATTTGCATAATCCGCCGCCGCTATCTGTAGCCTGGGAAAATAATCCTAAAAAGGTCAATAGAAGCATACAATTTGTATCCCTGTGCACAACAGCCTGTTAAATTATTCATTAAACCACTCATCACATCAGTCACTAATTCAGCAAGCAGAAACAAATATGGCTTTACTGATGTGCTTCTTAAATATTCACCACAAATGCACTGGTCAAAACATCCTTTGAATTTATAGCTAATTATAGTGTCCCTGTTTTAGCTATTTCACTATGTATATATAAACCTCGATAGTCGTTGAAATATAAAACTCAAATGATTTGAATTTTCTTTAACTTTAATGCTACTTTGATAGCACTCCTCACTTGAAGAATACTTAATTCTAGTGTGCTTTTTTCAATTTATTAGCCAACCTATTATCACTAACCATAGCACTAAATCCCCTTTAGCAGGATAATGGCAACAGTACCATGACAGAAAAAGAAAAGAAATGATATGGTTCTGCAGAATGGAACACAGTCCATCAATTGGAGAGCTGGTGATGGAATATGATGCATTCGCCAATATGAAGCAACACTGTTATATTTCCTTAAAAGTGATGACTCATGGATTAACATAACTGCAAACCCCAAGTATATTTGAAGCATATTTGAGAGACAAAATGGAACGTAAGCAATATAAAAGTTGATGGGAGATGTAATACTTCTAATGAGGTAATGCTACTTTTTAATTAGTAATAATTGCAAGAACTAGTAATTGTGTTTTCTTCGAATCTGCTATCCAGACGAGTCTATAACTTACCGGGTAAGAACAGTAAACAATGTTTTTTTTAAAAAGCACCTCCGTATTTAGAATCAATATGTCCTCTGGAATTTTCCAATTAGTAGTCCTCCCTAAGAAATCGCTCCCTTTTGAAGAAAAGTTAGCATTACGAATGTTAAGTATATGATCAAAAACTCCCAACTCGGGCACCATGCACACCACCAGCTGTTGGCTGACACCTTTGTCGGTGGGCTATGCATTACAACACACAGAAAGTTTTGAGTGCATCAAGGCCATCATGCAGACATAACTTGATTGAAACTAAAACACAACATATTGCGCTATTAATCACAGCCAAGAAAGCTTGATGTCCAATACAGATAGCTTTTGTTCCCTTCCCTTGATCACATTTATTCTAGTCAAAACACCCATCACTCACCCTTATGATATCTTTCCCTTTTTGTTATCCGACTTTTCCCCTTGAACAGACAAGGCTCAGCACTCGTAATGGCTGCCATTTCAGACAAGTGGGCATACTGGGTGAAACATTATTTTTCAGAATAAAGGTATGGATTCTCCTTTCTTCGTGTCTAGCCCAGCAAGAATATATATATATTACGCAGTCACGGTAGTGGCTGTGTAGTTATGGTTACGTTGCTGTTTCCATAGGAAGAGCACATTTTGGGCTGCCTATAACTCCGCTCCACCGGGACGAATCGTCACCAAACTTTGCAAAAAAAGTATATGGGCAACTCTGAATCTTTTTGCAAAGTTTGGAGATGTTTGGTTCAGGGGGGCAAAAATTATAGGGGGGTCCCAAAACGTCTTTTTCCCATAGACTGAATGGGGGAAAAACTTTGCGCATGGCTACAGGTCAAACCACTGGACGGATTTTCACGTGGCAGGTACAGGGGCTTGGGTCCAGAAAGCGTGCTTTTGGAAATTTGGTGACCTTCTGTGTAGTACTTTTTATTAAAATGACCAAAAAGTAGGTCTGAAAAAATTAGTGATATCTATGTCCGCTTCGCGGTCACACTTCCCTGTTCGGTCCACGGCCAAGATACCGACTGGCTAAGGGGCTGGCGTCATGACCGCGGACACGCAACGTCTCTGCTGATTGGCTGCTGCGAGACGTGTTCTGCGTCAGGTTGTTTGGCTGCGCCCAACATCTTGGATCCGCCGATAGTGGAGCGACAACCAGTGTACACATGCTATATTTATAAAACTCTTTTGCTGTGTCAGAGCGTTGGGACAGGTTCAGACAGTAAGACATGGGTGATCAATGCATTTGATCTGGGGGTCGGCCTTCATGATGTATTTTCTATGGCCACCTTGTACGCACAGAAAATGAGGGGTGTAATAACGGTAGCATTTCAGTCCATGCAGTGCACAGGAAACTTGTAACTGTTGTAAGGACACGCGTAGTGGTAGTGAACATTGAAATTGACAACATGCCATAATTGCATTAATTTTTCCTATAGTTATTATTATATTCATTAATAGGCCGCCATGGGTGTCACATGCTACAGTGGTTGTGGCCAGGGCCTAGATTCTTGGATGCATGGCCGTCGGCCGAAGGCCTTGCCTTCCAAGACTGTAGGCCCTGGCCACAACCACCGCAGCATGTCACACCCATGGATACACCCGTAGTATTGCGTATCGATTGCCAAGTTGTGGGAAGTGTGTGCAGTCTTGCCATGCACCCAAAAACAAAGTTATAAGTACTGGACGTGCAAGCCACTGCACAGCCATCCCATGTAATATCTATGGGCATACAGAAAGGAGTGAAGCCTCTGGCCAGAAGCAGTGAAGGATACCACACCTATAGAAAACCCCCCACTACCACACATCACTGAGGTGGTTGTGGGGAGACCCTGCACTCTTGGGTGCATGACCCAAGGCCATGCACCCAATAACAAAGTTATAACCTCTTCATGATGTATTTTCTGTGGCCACCTTGTACGCACAGAAAATGAGGGGCCCATTAAGGGCAGTATTTCAGTCCGTGCAGTACACAGGGAACTTGTAACTGTTGTAAGGACACGCGTGGTGTTAGGGAACATTGAAATTGCCAACATGCCGTAATTGCATTAATTTTTCCTATGGGTATTGTATTCATTAGTACGCCGCCATGGGTGTCACATGCTACGGTGGTTGTGGCCAGGGCCTAGAGTCTTGGATGCATGGCCGTCGGCCGAAGGCATGTTGTACCCAGGCCCCAGAAAGCCTTGTGGACAATGCAGAGGGTTTTGAATGTAATCCTTGCATCCACTGGGAGCCAATGGAGAGATTTCAGAGCTGGAGAGATACGATCCCAGGGCTTGAAGCCAAGGACAAGTCTCGCAGTCCTTTTCTGGATAAGTTGTAAAGGGCGGAGAGTAGAGGCAGGTATATTAAGAAATAGGCTGTTGCAATAGTCCAATTTATAGAGAACCAGAGCTTGGGAGACAGCGAGCTTCTGGGGGAATGAGAGGAAAGAAAGAATACCTCTGAGGAGGTGCAGTAGGAGGTTTGACTTTTTTGATACATCAGCGATGTGGGCGGAGAAGGAGAGTGTGGAACCAAAGGTGACACCAAGGTCCTTGGCCTTGCAGGTGGGGATAGGAGGTGGGTCAAGGGAGGCCAGCCAGAGAGTGAGGGGAAAGGAAGGTGATGGTGTGCCAATGAGGAGGATCTCTGTCTTGCTGCCATTAAGGCAAAGATCGTTGGCAGCACACCAATCTTGGATGGCAGTTAGGCAATCAGTGATGAGAGAGGTGGAGGAGGTGGCCGAGGGCAGCCTGAAAATGAGTTGAGTGTCGTCTGCGTAGCACTGGAAGTTTGAGCAGAAAATGGCAATACAGCGGGCGAGAGTTGCCAGGAATTGGTTGAAAAGCCAGGGCGAGAGGTTAGACCCCTAGGGAACACCACAGGTGGAGAGGAAGACAGATGATAGGAAGGACCTAAATTGGAACTGGGAGAGTCGATCAGAGAGGAAAGAGGTCAGCCAGGCCAGAGCCTGATCGGTGATGCCCAAGGTATCCCTGAGACAGTTGAGCAGGATGGTATGATTGACCGTGTCGAAGGCAGAGGAGAGATCAAGTAGGATGAGAACAGAGGGAATGCTGGAGCCAAGGTTGGAAAGCAGATCTTCACGGATGTTCAGGAGAGCAGTTGCCATGCTTCTGCAGATCTGAAGCCAGACTGATCGTCATGGAGACAGCCAACATAATCAGAATGAAGGTTTAGCTGAGAGATGGCCAGCTTTTCAAGGAGTTTGCCTAAGAAGGGGGTAATGGAAATTGGGCGATAGTTGGCCGGACAAGAGGGATCCGCTGTGGGTTTCTTGAGGAGAGGATGCACAAGGGAGTGCTTAAGAGGGCAGAGGAAGGATCCTGAGGCAAAGGAGTGGTTGCAGAAGTCGGCAAGGGCCGGAGCGAGGGTATCAATGTGGTCCTTGAGAGTTTTAGAGGAACAGGGATGAACCTGTTTTCATAGATCGGACTTGTCTAGCGACCTCATCAGGGGAGAAGAGAGGAAAGGAAGAGAAGGATGGTGGGGGGGTGGCTGGAGGAGGGTCAGTGAGTACCGACGGAGAGGGGAGAGGAGAGGGGGTGGAGGAGAGTGTGGACAGGATGTCCTGGGTTGTAGTTCCTGCATGGTAGATGATACCTATTGTTGTAAAGGTTTTCCTTCCAAGTGACACTTGACCGTGTGTGAATCCAGCCAGTTTGCAGTTGTTTTTGGTACCATCTGCATTATAACGTAGAAGCATAAGTATTATGTAGGCACTATGTGATTGTATCAGTAAGGTGGAGCGATTGTCTGAATTGCAAATAGTACATAATCTGCCATGGTTTGCATTCTGTACAAGTTGCTGAAATGGAATGCTTTCACAATTTGGTATGGAAACATACACAAATCGCTCATTTGGGATTTCTTCCTGCATCACATTGCTACAGAGAGTGCATGTATGTTTCCACATGTACGAAATCTGGAAGATTTCATATACAGGTATGCTTTTGTTTTCCAATACTAATAGTAAGTACATTAGAAATTCTTGTGGATCTTCTTGTGAGGTCACAGTGAATCTCACCATTCCAGCACAGTCGTCCAATTCTTGCCGTATTCCATGAACACTGTATGTGTTGTCAGGATTGCTTGTTGCATTTCTATGAAGCACTAACATTTGCAAACACAATTGGTCTGTACTGTGCAAGTAAATATTGTTAACAATTGGTGGCAATTGAAATAGAATATTCAATGCTACATTTGCATAGCAACTTACCCCACTTTCATTTGCAAATTTGAATGGACCAGCTAGTTCTGTATCTGAGTGCATTTTTGGGAATTTCTGTTCATTCTTTGCCGACATCCCTGGTTTACATTCCCTATTAGGTTCTTCTTTGTTAGTGGTAATTGCTGAAACTTTAGCTTCTTTTCTTTGAGGAATTTGCTGTTGGATTCTGTTGCATTTCTGTTTCATTTAGTTTTCTTTTACCACGTTTTAGTTTATCTGGAACAGGATATTGTTTCAGATGAGGGGTGTACAGTGAACGCAGTCTATTGTATTCTAGAATGCAAGGAATATCAGTTTTGACTTTACTTGCATCAAAGTTCATTAGCAATAGACCGTCAAGTGTACGTAAGCGTGATAATGCTACGTAGCTCATGCCTTCCTTAAAGACTGCGTTTCCTATATCTATCAATGTTTTGTCTAGGGTAAGACCTTGGGATTTATGAATGGTAACTGCATATGCAAGAGTTAGAGAAAATTGATCTCTACGTACATACATGCCTTTGAAGAGAAGGAATCGAGCAATTGAGCGCCCTATCCTTTTCACTCCTGAAACTTTATCAAAGCGAATACTGACAAACTAAATGTTGCTGTCACGTGGGTATGATTGAAAGCCAACAACTGTACCTAGTGCTCCATTAACTAGCCCTTGCTCGACGTCAAGGTTACGTTTAAGCATTACTCTACAATTTAAGGATAATTTTAATATTTTTTCCAACCCAGTTGGGTTGGAGATTGAATTTTCTAAACTATTTAGTCTTGATGTGGCTTGCTCACACATAGGTAGTGTTATATCATGTACGTCTAGTTTGTCTGTGGTGCCAATTTCCATTTTTGGTTGCATTTCTTTATTTAACATTGTTTCATTGAATTTGAAACAGCTTGCAAGAGTTGGCATTCAGGCCATACAATTGACATTTTTGTGTGCTCTTTGTTCCATAGCATCAGTTGCACATGCATTATCGCCATAAAGTGCATGAATGTGCCCGTTTTTCAATACCACTTTTGCTTCTTGCGATAGTACACCAACTCTAATACTTTTTAAGATGTTGGAATAAGTGAGATCTGCAGATTGCTGCATGTTCTCAGTTAATTCTCTGCATTGGAAATGTTGCCAAAGGTTGACATTACCTATGCTACCAACAGTTTTCCGGCAGAGTTTGTGGCCTAAGGTTTTAAAAATAGCTTCACCTTTCACTGGTGTCAATTTTAGAAGATCTCCGAAAACGATAATATTTTTCCCTGCAAAGAGTTCTTTGTTGTTACTTTTAAGTACTTGCAATCTGAGGTGAATCAAAGCCAACATTAGGTTGGAGACCATGCTCTCTTCATCTGTTAGTAGCATTTTCATTTGTTTTATTACTCTGCGTAATTCCATTGCAGCTTCTGCAGAAAGTTTGTAATAGTCTTTTATTTTGATGCTCTACTGGAAGCAGTAGTAATCGGTGTAAAGTGACACCGCCTATGTTGTAGGCAGCTAAACCTGTGGGGGCCGCTACAACAGCTGACAGTTTGTTGTTTGTCAATTGTTGAAGGAACTTGTTGATGATTTTGATTAAGAATGTTTTCCCTGATCCAGCTTCACCACTCACGTACAGCAGTATGGGTTTGTAATTTTGGCAGGTACATTCTTTATTTTCGTGTTGTACACCATGTACAATTTCTTTTGTTACATCTTCAAAAATGGTGCGCTGATCTTTGTTAAGTTTTGCTTGTTGTACCTTTAAGTCTTCTGTATCTTCTTGATACTGATACATGGTGTTTTCTACTTCTGCCAAAGCTACTTCAGCCTCATTTGCTATTAATGGTTGTCCTAGTGGTTCTTGACTTCCTGTTACAGAACTGTCGGAAGAGTCCTTATCTAGTTGGGCCTGAAGTAGTTCTTCCTGTTGCTGCTCATTGTGTAACATTGTTATGTACTGCGTAAAGTTCACACCGGTGATCGCGCTTTCATTTGCTTTGAAAGCATCTTCATATCAGTCATAGTTTTCTAATATGTCTTCCTCTTTTCTGCATGATTTGTAAAGTTGCAATAGAGACATGTAATATAGTTCTTTCTGTTGAGGAGTTTTAATGACAATTTTACATGATTAATTAAGCTTCGTTTGGTAAGTTTCACTAAGCTCCCTTCACAATCGGTCACTCTATATCTACGTTTGCCTTCATCAGGTTTTACATTATTTTTGTATGCAAAGTTTTGAGCTATGTGGTATAGACACAGTCTTTCCAAAGTGCTAGTCCTGTTCAGATAGTATGTGTCCAGTAAATTGTTTTTTAGAATGTCTTGGCTGTTGGGATCATTTCTGGCAATTGTTTCTATGTCCTCATATGATTTCAGCACTCTTTTTCTAGATTTTGCAAGGCCAAGACTTAGCCATACTATGTTGTCTGATTTTCTATACAAAGCAGTACCGGTTAAACGATCTGCTGCTTCATAGGCGCCACCTTCTCTATGAGAGAGCATTTTTATGCCTAGGCTGTAGAATTTCTGTGATAATGTTTTGTCTGATGCTAGGTCATCCCAGAGGTCTTGAAGCTCTGTTTTTTCTGCTTTTGTTAAGTAGGCTGTAACATATCGTGCAACAGCAGTTGAATTGTCTGCAATGTACTGCACATCTATGTTTGCATTCCATAAGAGGGCAATGATTGCATTGTAATCATTGATATATTTTGATTCTTCCCTTCTTTTTATGTAATATGTGTTCTTAGGTGATTTACCTTTAACACTGTCAAACTGAAGACATGAAGTTGTTTACGTCACCTGTTTCTGTAACTGGTCTAGGGAAACCAAAGCAGCATTTGGTGTAATATTTACCTTTGTTTTCGTATTTGCGGCAACAATAT
Organism: Ambystoma mexicanum; assembly: GCF_040938575.1. Lineage (NCBI taxonomy): Eukaryota > Metazoa > Chordata > Amphibia > Caudata > Ambystomatidae > Ambystoma > Ambystoma mexicanum. The sequence continues at coordinate 979,766,043 of NC_090941.1, forward strand.
TTGCCACATTTGTGTCTTTGAAATTGTAAAATCTGCCCATGCAGCTCACTATGTGTCTGTTGTGAAATCCCTTCTCAAGTGACATATTATTGGATAAATTGCAAAACAGTGCTATCACCGTTGTGACCAAATTTCAGTGCACCTTTGATCCATAACAGCATGTGAATATGTGGTGCTCCTCTCGCTTGATATTCTTTTCTCCAAAAGAAGTGTTGCACTTCTCCAAGGGGAGGAACAGTTTTATTGCAAATAAAGTGTAGCATGGCAATATCTTGACACGTTAACTGGATCTAGAGAGCAAAGTTCACCAGGTGTTAATAAATCTATTTTGTTTTTGTTGCCGTTTGCTATGCGTAGGAATTCATGTAAATCTTCCCATGCATATTCTGCACAACTTAGCGTAACAAACCAAGTCGGTGGTCCAAGGTTTCTGATCAGACAACGCACGTCTCCGTGCCGTCGGAACCAGTATTCCTTTGTACCACGCATGTTTGCAAACAAATTTGTCATACTTGACAGTAAAACCTCATCTTTTTACTGTACATTTTGTATTAACTGCGTAGCTGACATATTTTGAAAGTGGGTTCCAGATTTCAAAATGTGTGCAACTCCGTAACATAGTGTTGCTAATTCACTTTCATAGAGTAGGTGGAATATGTATTCCACATTTTGTCTAAATCTGGGATCTTGCAAATACATTCGTAATGAGCGGTATTCTGAGGCCACAATCTGAGTGGGTCTATCATTGTATCTTCCACCTTTGCCAGTAGGAAATAGCTGTGGAAAAGCACGTGCGTCTATACTTTTTTCCCATATACTCATTGGTGACCCTTTGGTTTGTCGCATTTGGTAAGTTTCTAGTGCATCATCTATGCTTTCATTGGAATGCAATGGATGAATTGTGTAATGGTCCAAAAGAGTGGATACTGTAGCAGGATCCAGAAGTTCGAATTGTCCAGTTTCTGATGGCTCTTGAATGAATTCAGTTGTTTCCCTTAAGCTTTCATCAATATTTATTTCCTTGTAGTACTCGTTATTGTCTTTTAGATATTGCAATGCTTGTCTAACTTTATGTAAGTCCACCAGTTGTTGCCAAATTCTTTTGTCCTTTGTTGGTACACCATTTACCAAGAATATTAAAGAATGCTCTATTGAACGTTGCACTCCTAGAGTGTGTACATTTTCCGTTAGATCTAATGGCAAATAAACTACTTTGCCACAAATGCCTTTCACCAATTCAGAGGAAGGTAATTTTGCTGTTTTTGGATGAAGGCATATAATTGCTTGAAATGGGTGAACTGTTTGAATTATTATGCTCTCATACAAATTGAGTTGTTGCAGGATTTTTGGTAGTGGGAACAATTCCAAATTATTTGTAATAGCATGTGAAAGAGTGTGGTTGTTGTCTAATTTTGTAGTACAGTAACTGCAACATATTAGGAGTTTTGTTAGTTCATATTTATTTTCTGCTAAAAGGTAGAGAGCTAATTCAAACCATTTAGAATCTTCATTGTCTTCTATTTTGTATGCTATGTCCACATTTTTTGTGTTCCTTTTGTAAAACGTTCTGCAGCAACACACACACACACACATGGTTTGGTACTTCAGCCGATGCCCTTTTAAATTTTAGTATTTCTTTTCTGTATGTGTGTATTAGAAGGTTGCTATGTGCAGAGTTGTTGCTACTAGGTTCTAGAAGTATTGCATTTTGTAAGCGGCTTTCACTTCCAAAACACTTTCTCTGAATAGTGTCAATTTCTTCTTGTAAGTATTTGGGTGTACCATGCAGAAGAGTGTTATTTAAATTGCCTAATTCAGAAGCTGGACTTTTTGCATAGTATATTTTATACACTAGATTTCTTATATTTGAATGATATATTGATATCCTTTTGATATCATGCAAGGTGCTTTTGCAAAAAGGCACAGAAATGCAGGCTAATGAATGTCCTTGTAGTCCTGTGTATTTGCGCACTGGACAAATATCCATATTTTGCAGCACTTTCATTTTACTTTTGTCTTTACCTTTTACATACTGAATAAGGAACTGATGTAAAGATTTGACAGCTTCGTTTGGAATGGCACACATTGATGTGCACGGCCATTAGTATACTGGACGTTGTAGTTCTGCTGAATCGAGAGGTAATTCTGAGTTTTCAGAGGATACTTTTGTAAGCAGTGTTTCTTGTTCCATGATGGTAGTATTGATTTTCTCATACTCTCGTCGACTGCTATGGATGGCAATTGTGTTTGTTTGATTTTGTTTGTATGCTTCTTCATTAACATATGGTTTCTGTGGTTGTTGTGTGGCTCCATTCACCACCACAAACATTTAAGAAATTATTTTTGTTCACATTCCGTTTATTGCTGAGTTTCTTTTGTAGTTGTGTTAGTGCGTTCATCCTATTTAACACTAATATAAACAACTTCCTTTTGAGAAGGATTGCACTGTCCATGAGAGCTTGTAGGATTAACTTTCTAAGCTAGGTTTTAAGGGGTGAGGATGATTTCGGTCCTCTTCTTAGTAGATTCTGAAGGACTGTGACAAAACATTTTTGATAAAATACTTTTTTTACTATGGGTTCTTACACTATCAGGATTAGTAGGAGCATTGTTAGCTGTACTGGTAGCCGATTTTTTGCCAACATTTTTGTGTTTTGTGACACATTTTGATGGAGGAGGTAAAGTTTTGGTAGTTGAAGCGTCTTTTGTTTTGCTAACCGACTGCATTAGCTGGTTTGTTCCAACATTCTCTACAAACTCTACAACAAATGGATGCTTAGATTGGGCACTTTTATTTTTATTTGCTCTACTTCTGCGTTCCTTTCTACGGAGTTGCTTTTTGGTAGGCATTCTTTGGTGTCTGTTGAAAAAAAGAAGGCATACTTTGGTCTGTTGTACAATGTATGTGTGCTGTGTGCATGCGTGCATGAGTCTGTTGGGGAAACTCTTTGTCATGGTATGTGAATGTGCATTGGACTCTTGCAATGATTTGGTAAGGCTATTTTACTGTTTGTATACTACCACAATGTGCTTCAGATGAGAGTACAAAGTAGGCTAATGGTGACGAGAAGCATTATTAATAAACAAAATGCCATAAACTTGCAACCGCAACTTCTTTTCTAAATCTAACCTTCTAAGGATTACGTATGTTATTTGAGTTCCAATCACAGAGGGATTTGTGAGCCATTCTGCCGGTTATTCTTTGTTCAATAAATGGATATTTGCAGGTAGAATGGTTCAGAAATCAATGTTTGCTTTGGTGCCCAAATTAAATAAATAACCCACGCAGCCTCTTTGAGGAGTAGTTCCAATATAAAGGTGTGCGCATGCATGGAGCTGTACGTAGAAATTCGCAACACTTGTACAGTAGCTTCTGAAGTAGGTGCTTTGTAATGATATGCGACTTCCATTCAGAAATATCAACAGTAATTTTGAAGTGCGCAATGTTGATGACGGAGTTAGATTTAGCGATTTTCAATTTGATTGGTGGATGGTTGTGTGACTGTTTAGTTGTGTCCAATGAGTGACTCGATTTGCTACTGCTGTGGAAAGGGTGAAAGGACTGGGTAAGAGTTACGTGCCGCATGTAGGCAACGCTTTTCCGCGGGTAGGGCGTGTCACATACGGGTTTCTACAGCAAATCCTGCATGGAAAGGGGACTGTAGGCATCAGCCAATCAGATTTTCACATTACTCTTTTGTGTCAAAAGACCGTGCGTACACTGAAGATGGCAGAGGTGGAGAGGGTCAGGGTTTTGATGCTTGGAGACATTTTTGTCCATGTCTTACAACATTATGCAGAGAGTAGGCATGTGGCACACCATTTCGATGTGAGAGGTGTGGAGGTGGTGTGGAACGCTGAGAGTGATTCCAATGTTTCAGCAATTCTGCAAGTTTGCAGAGACATAAGTACGATGACCTCTCCTCATGTGGTAATTTTGCACTACGGTGCTTGCCATTTGGGCTACATGACTGCACCTAATTTGTTGGCAGATTTGGGACAGTTGGTTCAAGCACTCAAGAACATCTTTCCAACTGCGAAAGTAATTTTTTCTGGTTTACTCCCTAGAGTAAAATGGGACAATTATTTTTTAAGTCCAGATCAAAGTATTGGGAGGTGTATCATTAATCGCGGCATGCGTGCTTTTATGTTACGCACTGGTATGTTTTTCTGCAGCCACGAAAACATTGTTCCAAGTAATGCGGATTATTTTGAAGCAGATGGTGTTGCGCTATCTTCTTTAGGAAATGCGATGTTCTTTTGGAACGTAAGGCTTGCTTTAGAGAATGTTCTGCAATGGTTGTAGGAGTAAAGTAAGAACAAAAAATACAAAAACAAACAAAATAACAGATGTCTGTAAGGTATCTGCCCAAAAACAAACAAAAAACATCTCTTTTCAGAGCCCCCCTTAAAGGGGAAAAAGGGGAATAATACTTTAATGTACCGTCGTCACGCTCTGATCCTATACATGTCTGCGGACATGGCAGTAGTTTGCAGCCAGCGAATATCACCAACGGCGATTCTGGGGTGGAGATGCATGCAAATGAAAATGAGCAGAGCTAGGGATTATTCAATAAAGTTCAGTGGGTGTGTTCTGAACGGCGAGATTTAGTAAGACCGTCTTCTCCCTAACAGCAGACCACACAGCCATGGCTTTGCATGCTCGCAAACAGATTATCTGGTTTTTGGGAGACTCATGGATACATTGGTTGAAGGTGCATGTAGAAAGCTGCAGTTTATCTGCAGATCTCGGATGTCCTGATGTGGAAGTGCACTGGCATGGTGTGCGTGGCATGAGGTGGCTGGACTTGGTACCTCTCCGTGTTACTTTACTGACAGAGCGTCCTCCAGATATACTCATCATTCATTGTGGAGGAAACAGTTTAGGCCATGTCTCTTGCATTTCTTTGCAATTTGCAATGAAGTAAGGACTTGCCAAGCTCATGGACATGTTTCCAAATTGTCAAATACTTTTTTCCCGTATTGCACAAAGACAAATATGGCTGCGTTCTTCTGCTTTTGGTCCACAGATGGAGAAAGCGAGAAGTAATGTGAATAAGGCTGTTTGTGCCTGTTTAAGAGATGTTGGCATGTCCTCATTCCACAATGAAAACATTTTGTTTCGCGGCTCTTTCATTTTCCGCAGAGATGGAGTCCATCTCACATATGCTGGCAATCAGATTTTTCTTCGCAATGTACAAAATGCATTGCAACCTCTTTTGGATTCACAATAACCTATGTGACAATCCGTTTTCTCCAATCGACAGTTTTTGACCCACACAACACACCACCAAAAGGCTCTTTTCAGAGCCACCACTTACTCCCAGCGTCCACTTCATTGGGTTTGCTCCGCTTGCACCCTCCTTTTTTGTGTGTCCTACGACTGTACGCAAACTTTTTCACGAATGCGCGGAGGCCTACATCGGTCACTTGATAATTCTATTGTTAAACTGAGAAAGGCGGCTCTGAAAAGAGCCATTTTTTAAACTTTTGCTGTTTTCCACTTTCCTGCTTTTGGCCACACGACACACTAGGAGAGGAGGACAAAGGAGGGTAAGGAAGGGACACCAACCACTCGGATAAGAAATTGCAAGTGCACAGAGAAAGATATAGGGTGAGCTTCACTTAGGTGAGGAGCAGATTTTCTGGCGCTCCGTGACCGTAGCCTCAAAAGCACTTCGAAAACTCTCCCCCCTGCAGAGTACTGCGTCACAATACATACACACTATTGTCACCTTTGAAAGGTAAGGGTCAACAGCATCATGAATGGCTTGTGAGGTAGCTGGAGGGAGCCGCTCCCCCACAGGAGTGTCTCTTGTGGTGGGAGGATCGTTCATGAAGGATGCTGTGGAGGAATCGACTACGCTCTTCACATGGCACCACCTTACGAATGTCCGCACTGTGGAACGAAGTGAGGTGTCGCTCCATGGTTGTCGTACCAAAGCTGTACGCACCAGGTCTCCCGCGACTCAGCACTACCTGGCACTAGTTACAGCTCACCATGTTCGCACATGCTTTTGGTACGTTCCCATAAACGGAAAACAACCGCCACGCCCACGACTCCCAGCGAGTGCTTGTAGTGCAGGATTCCCCCAACACATTCTCTTCCTCCTCTTCTTCCTCGATCTCTACATCCTCACCTGTATATCTCTCTGCAGGCCCTTGGGGAGGAGGCGGTGGTGGTGGTGGCAGGTTTGGGGGTGGTGCAGAGGCTAATGAAGCAACAGCAGCCATGGATGCCATACCGATTACTTTCCTTTTGGTCACTACAGTAGTAAAGGCAGTACACCTCACTCTGCTATAGCTAGAAGGACAATAAAGATGCGCTCTGGGGTGTGGTCATTTATAGGGGTGGAGGGGTGCGCCTCGTGACCTTCATCATTGAAAAGCATTCCGAAACTTTTACACATGTCCACAGGTAAGCTATTGTCTGGGATATATGAAATTATATTTTTAGACTGTACAATAATTTGCCTTGTGTGCATAAGTTCCTTTTGTACTGTTGCGAAAGCACACAAACTGCGCAAATTAGTCCACACACCCAGCATGGGTGCGGTCACATGATGACGTCCTGAACACATCCACAACAGAAATGGGTGTCCGCTGGACAGCAAATACAGACTAACAAACTTGCGCTTGCGCGCAAGTGTCCTAAGGACAGTGTTCGGGTTCTCAAACTAATTCAAAGTGCGACACAAGTGAGACGGACAGTTAAGGTCAGGTTCAATGTTTGCTGTACTTATGGTTGTACTGCGCATGTGCGTACATGATATGCTCACTGTACGGACAGGTCCATTGTCCTTAGGACACCTCCATTTTGTTGGGACTACGAACTTGCCGCCACCGCGCCTGTTCTACGGACACCACCATCTTGCCTGCAGAGCATACGGACAGGTATACTGTCATTAACACACTCCATTTTGCTCATTCACTTCCATCCCGGACACCTGGTGTGTTCTACAAACATGTTTTTATCTCGTTTGTCAGCGGTACGGCGAGGTATAACGTCCTTCAGATGCCCCTTTCTGTTTATGTACGCACAACTTGCACAGATGGTGCCATCAATCATCAACTCCATCGCACTTGACATTAGTAAGGGTAGGTGTACTGCCTTCACAACATCCACATTCCATTCCTTACGGATAGGTCGAACAGGCGTGCTGTTCGCGAACATTTTAAGTCTTTTAAAAAAAACATTTTATTCCTCAACCTCTTTAACTACAACTACACAAAAACATTCCAAACACACACACACACACACACACACACACCTTTCATTCAAAAGAAATACCGGGGCAAGCAGATACTGACACAAATATAGGGGAATTAGGATTCAACACAGGCTGGTTATGAGGGGGAGATTTGTGAGGGGAAGAAGGGATGGATGTTTCGTCGAAACGTCTATTTTCTTCTTGAATGTTTGGGGATGGTTCACTAGGGAATTGAGAAGGGGGGCAGGTACAGGTGGGACAGTGGTAACGTACTTTCCCTCTCACACAGTCCTCCACAAACTCCCTTAAAATTTTAAAATTCTCATTCAACGTGTCCATTTCAGCTCAATCCTTTTCATCCCGTCTTCTTCTTTCTCGTTTGTGGCCTTTCTTCTTTTCTTTCCTGGTCTGTAAAAAATAAATATATATCTATTAAATGCCCATAAAATACTGCCCATTACTTTGCATACGCAGAGTGCTGTGTACCATTGCTATCGCTCTCTTCCGACATTTCCCCATGCGGAAAGTACTTTTGCAACCACTCCAAAATACTCGTCATTTCTGTGTCAAAACAACAGAAATGCATTATTATTTCTGCACCACATACCAAAAAAAAAAATACACACATACAAAAAAATGACCTTCACTTACTATTTTGATGTTATTTCCCTTCATCCTACTGCGTCCGTCCAATGTCGGTCCAGGCTTAGACATGAAATGTCATCAGTCATGTCATCAGTGATGTCATCAATGACATTTGTGATGTCATCTTTGATGTCCTGGGTGTTAGTGTTAGCAATGCACGTAGGTGGTGTGAGTTATGGTTGCTTAGCTTACCATAATTAGGGAATGTGCAGTGTTTTTTGGTTTCACTGTGATGTGTAAGGAACAAGTTACTTACCTGTAACTGTTGTTCTCCAGTATGGGTCTGGCATGGATTCACATGCTCATGAATATAAGAATACATAGCAGTATACACATGCACAACCACGGGAGGTGGTAACAGGCTCAACATTAAGCAATACAACAACTCAACATTAAGCATCTCTTACCTCCTCACCAGGCTCACCTTAAGCGAACAGGTTGCGCAGCACTGCTTGGCCGACCCTGGACTCCCCCCTGGAGTCCCGATCGACGCAGTAGAATCTCGTGAAGGTGTGCGTCGACCTCCACGTAGCAGCCCTGCAGATGTCCAGCAGGGGCACACCAGACAGGAACGCCGTGGTAGCAGCAATCGCTCTGGTCGAATGGGCTCTCGGACGGCCGGGCAGCGGTCGGTTTGCCAACTGGTGACAGTGCATGATGCAGCCAGAGAGACATCTGGAAATGGAAGCCTTCGAGAGAATCTTCCCTCGATTCACAGGTCCAAAGTTCACAAACAGCTGTGATGTCTTCCGAAAGCTCTTCGTGCGGTCCACGTAGAACTTCAGCGCTCTAGCTACATCCAGCGAGTGCAAAGTCCTCTCGGCCGGAGACGAAGGCGACGGGAAGAAAACTGGCAACACCAAGGGCTCGTTGAGGTGGAAGTCCGACGGCACCTTGGGCATAAAGGAGGGGTGCGTCCTCAGCACCACCCTCGTATCGTGGAAAGTCAAGTATGGAGGCTTGCAAGATAGGGCCTGGATCTCTCCCACTCGTCGTGCGGAGGTGATGGCCACAAGAAATGCTGTCTTCCACGACAGGAACTTCAACGGCGCAGAGTGCATAGGCTCGAATGGGGCACCCATGAGCCTGGTCAGCACCACATTGAGCTCCCACGCCGGGGAAGGGGCCATCACCCGCGGGAACGATCGGAATAGTCCCTTCATAAATTCCTTCACCAGGCGATGAGACCACAAGGACGCCCATCCTGTAGTTATGGTGTATCGGGAAATGGCAGCCAGATGTATTTTGATGGAGGCGTGAGCCAGTCCAGCTTTGGCCAGCGACAGTAGGTACGGCAATACTTGAGGGGCCGTAATCCGCAGAGGGTTAATCTGTGCACGGCACCAGACAGAGAACCTCTTCCACTTATGTCTATAACATTTGAGAGTTGAGGACGCCCTGGCTTTTGCAAGAACCTCTCTGCAGTTAGCCGGGATATCATATCCTCCAAACTCTAGTGCTGCAGGAGCCAAGCCTGCAAGTTCAGCAACAGCGGGTCGTGATGGAGAATGGCGCCTCCTTCTCTGGAGAGAAGATCCGCGTCTATCGCCAGCTTGATAGGTGGGGACGCTGACAAGTCCAGAAGGTCCGGGAACCAGATCTGTCTCGGCCATGCCGGTGCGACGAGGATCATCCTGCACCTGGACGTCTTGAGCTGGTTGATGAGACGGAGCAGCAACGACAACGGAGGGAACGCGTACAGGAACAGGCTGTCCCAAGGGAACGAGAAAGCATCGCCCATGCTCCTCGGCTGGGCGAACCTGCTGGCGAACCTCTGGCACTTGGAGTTCGCCGCGGTCGCAAAGAGGTCGATCTGGGCTTTGCCCCATCGTTGAAAGAGCCGATCCACCTGGTCCTGGCGTAGTTCCCACTCGTGGCACGAGCGCAGCTCCCTGCTGAGTGAGTCAGCAATGGTGTTTTTTATTCCTGCCAGGTGGAAGGGAACCAGAAACATCCCCTGGTCGACGGCCCAGTGCCACAGATCCTGGGCCTCCTTGGATAGGGCTGGGGATCTGGTGCCTCCCTGCTTCCGGATGTAGAACATCGTGGTGGTGTTGTCGGTGAAGATCCTCACCACTTTGTCCTTGAGGGACTGAAGGAACGATTTGAGCGCCCAGAACACAGCTCGTAGCTCCAGGATGTTGATGTGAAGAGTCCTCCGGGAGCCAGAGGCCTCTTGCGTGGAGATCTCCGGTGTGGGCCCCCCATCCCTCCAGGGAGGCGTCCGTCGTTACCGTCTCCTGATACGTTGGGGCCTGAAAGTACATGCCTGCCGAGAGGTGCGCACGGGCACCCCACCATAGAATCGCCCGATGGAACTCCTCGTCGAGCGGGATCCTGTCTTCGAAGCAGCCCGCCGCTTGAATCCAGCGGGCATCGAGGAACTCTTGTAGCGGACGCATCCGAAGTCTGCAAAGGGGCACAAGGTAGATGCACAAGGACATCATCCCGAGGAGGGAATTGATGGACCTCACTCTGGCCACCTCTGTGGCTAACAGGCGCTGCACCTTGCCCAAAATGGCCTTTGTCCTTTCTTCCGACGGAGATGCCAATCACTTCACTGTATCGAGCTTCGCTCCCAGAAACAGTGCCACATGCGACGGGACCAGATGGGATTTGGGGTAGTTGATGGCGAATCCCAGCTCCGTGAGCAGGCGGACGGTCCTCGCTGTGTGTTCGACGGCGAGTTCTCTTGACCTTGCACGGATTAACCAGTCGTCCAGGTAGGGGTAGACGTGGATTCCTTGCAGGCGCAGCTGCGCCACCGGTGCGAGGCACTTGGTGAACACCCTGGGTGCCGACTTTAATCCGAACGGCAGGGCTCTGTATTGGTAGTGACGCCCCTGGACTACGAATCTGAGGAACTTTCTGTGACCTTTTAGAATGGGGATGTGGAAGTAAGCATCCTCCAGGTCCAGGGACGATAGGAAGTCGCTCTCCTCCAGCTGTCCCAGCACTTGGTGGAGGGTGACCATCCTGAACTTCTGTGCCTTGATGTGCTTGTTAAACTGACGCAGGTCCAGGATGGGACGCCAACCGCCTGTCTTCTTTCGGACGAGGAAGTATCTTGAGTATACTCCGGAGCCCCGGAGCCTCTTGGGGACGAGCTCAATGGCCCCCTTCCTGAGCATCGCCCTTACCTCCAACAGCAGTTGAGGGACGTGATTCTTCTTCCTGGCCACGGGAGGAATGCAAGGACACTTCTTTTGAAATTCCAGTGAGTGTCCGCGGGCCAGGGTGTCCAGCACCCAACGGTCGGTGGAGATGGACTCCCACACACTGACGAACTTCGTCAGCCGGCCTCCCACCGGGGTGCCTCGGTGGGGGCCCGACGCAACAGCTGGTTCAGTCCTGCATGGAAGAGGCCTTGCCGCCTTGGCCTCCTTGCCGACGGCAGCAAGACCCTCCTTGCTTGCCGCGGCCTCTGTAGGCCTCCTGGGACAAGGAGTGGGCCGCCTGGCGGTAAATAGAAGAGCCGCCGCTGGATCCCTTGGAGGCTCCCTGTCTGCCTCCAGAGCTCCGAAAGGGCCGCCGTTGCTGAAGGACTCCTAGGGCTCGGGCTGTTTGTGTCTGTCTTGATGGCCTGGAGGGACTCATCCACCATCTTTCCAAACAGGTTGTTGCCGTCGAACGGCATGTCCAAAACTCTGGTCTGGAAGTCCTGGTGAAAGTCCGTCGCCGTGAGCCATCCTCGTCGTCTGAGGCAAACCCTGTTGCCCAGTTGGCAAAACCTGGTATCGGCAATGTCTGTTGCCACCGTTATGGCGTGATCTGACGCCACCTGTCTTTCCTGCAGAATCTGTAGGGCCTACGTTCTCTTATCGTCCGGTAGGAAGTCTAGCAGAGGAGCTACCTTGAACCAAAGCTCCCTGTCATAACGGGCCACAATCGCTAAGGCATTGGCCGCCTTAATTGTCGTCGCCGCTGACGAGATGACTCGTCCCATCAAGTCCAACTTCTTGCCCTCGCTGTCCAGCGGGGAAATGGAAGTTGAAGGCGCCACACCTGCTGCTTTCTTCTTGGCCGCTGCCGAGACGACAGAGTCCGGCGTGGGCTGGCCCCTGAGGCACAAGGGGGCGGCATCGGGGACCCGGTACTTCTTCTCGTACCTGTCCTTCTTGGCGGGTGTCGTAGAAGGGTTCTTGAGGATTGCCAGCCCCTCGTCCCAGATGTCTTCGAGCAACGGCACCGCGAGGACAGTCTTTCTCTTGACCTCTCGTCGTTGGTAAAGAAACCCTTCCTTTTTCTGTTCCTCAGGGCAGAGCTGGAAGAGCTCGGATGCCCTGGTTATCATGGTGTGAAAAGAGCCAATTTCGTCGGGGGGGGGGGGGGTGATGACGGGATGTCCGTTGTGTCATCGCCGCTGTCGTCGTCCGTCCCCGTCGCTGTATCCTCTCTAATGTCCGGCGAGGGGGATGAGGGGTCCACAGGCCTCGCGGGCACAAAGGGCGGAGCGGGTGGACTCTCCTCCGCTTGTTCGGAGGGCTTCCTAACGGGCACGGTTCTGGATCCTCCGTCGGGGTACGTGGTAACCTCGTCCTTATCTCAGTACATAAGGATTGGATCGCCAACAAAATGGCTCGGGTAATGGCTGCGACGGACGCGATGGCTGCTCCACTGGGCCCTCTTCATCGCAATCATCGCTATCTTCGATCACATCAGCGGGAACGGTCCCCTGGGATCGAACCTTCTCGAACCTCTCGTTAAGGCCTATGAACCTCTCGTTGAGGCCTTTCACGGTTTCCACCGGATCCGAGTCTGTAATGGCCACCGCCCCCCAACCCCCTCTTTTTCCGCCGGGGTCTTCACGGGGGTCTTAACGATGGTCTGGAAAGAGGATTCCCTCCGTGGCGGCAGGAGCCGGCAGGAGCCCCTGGGCCCCGAGGCTGTCTCCACTGGCGTAGCCTCTGCCGGCTTCGCCAGGGCCGCTGCGACAACCTCGATAGAGGCCTTTGCCAGGTGGATCAATGCCCTCACCCACCTTAGGTGCATCGTGGGCCTTCGCTTTGGGGGGAGGGTCATCGCCTCGCTCCCCCTCGGCACCCTTCGAGATTGACCGGGGCCTCTCCAGAAGTTTACCCGGGTTCTCGCTCTTCCTCTTCCCCGAACCAGAGCGCTGGCTCGTGGTTGATCGTGCCGGGGAAGTCGCGCCCTGTCTGGCAGCCGAGGATCCCGACCTTTCGGTGCTCACGGCGCCCGTGGACTCGCGGTGCTTGGCCTTCTGTTGGGCCCCCGTCGCCAGCGCCCTCACAGGACTTAGAAGACCGCTCAGACTTTTTCTTCGCCTTCTCACCTGCTGTGTCCTTCTCCAGCCAGGAGGCGAGGCGGGAACGACGATCTTGCCGTTCCGACAGGTTCTTGCAGAACGCACAGTCCTTCTCCACGTGCGTCTTGTCCTCATAAAGGCAGTAGAGACATCTCGAATGCTCGTCCTCCTTGAAAACATTTTGCAATCCGCATCCTGGGCAGCCCTGAACAGCTTGGATCTGGGCGTCGAACTTCCCTTGTCCTGGGCCATGTCCGTTGAGGTAGGCCACAGATCTTCTGGAATCCTCCAAGAAGCGTAACTCGACGTAAACTTCACCCTTGAGGGGCGTAGAAGAATTCCAAAACGGGTCCCAGTTATCGGAAATAGAAACGGTGGAGCGTGAAGCTCAATTAACCGAAAGAATTCGAAAATTCTCCCGAAAAAAGCGCAAAAACGCAGTAAAAGCTCGAGAGCTAAAACACGAGGACTCTCAACACTTGAACGTGCGGTAAAAATCTGAGGATGGCTGCCAGGGGAGGGGCTGACTTAGAGGGCAATCATTGGCTGGGGGCAGTATGACCCAGAGATCAGTGATTGGTTACTAAGAAAGACAGATCAGAAACAAAACTGATACTGATTTTTTATTTACTGAGGATTCACGGCCTGACGACAGGGAATATTCATGAGCATGTGAATCCATGCCAGACCCCATGCTGGAGAACATCCCTTTAACAAGGTTTTTTTGCTGAATGTACATATATGTATATGACAGTGAACGTAAACAAAGGGGCTAAACATGTGATGTCGTCAGTGATGTCATCAATGACATTCGAGATGCCATCTTGCATGTTCTGGGTGTTAGTGTTAGCAGCGCATAGTGGTGATGGCAGGTATGGTGGCTTACTGTACCATAACTGGCGAATTTCAGGGGTTTTTCGGTTTTACTTTGAAGCATAATGGGTAGGTTGAAAGGTTTTTCTAGTGAAGTGCACAGGTTTTTGGTAGGGCAACTTAACCATAACGTCCCCTTAACTAAGTTTTTTTGTAGTGAAAATATATCTCTCTCTATGTATATATTATATGACTTTATGGCTGGCTTGTAGCTTGCAACTTTAATTTTTGCACCCTGGATATATCTATTATGCCTTTGCACTAGAGCAATGCATATTTAAGTTTAAGAAGAGGTCTCTTATGGAGCTTCAGAAAATAACTTTTATGAATAACCTATGAACCCTTGCAAGACAAAATATGAAAATATTTGCCAGTAATATTTCGAGGTAGCAGTTTGTTCATGCACATTTTTTGATTTATACAATAACAACCTCATAGTTTAAAAAATATTTACTTTGATCGTGTTGTGAACATCTTTTAAAATGGGGTTTTCCCACGGGAAAGAAAATGATTTGGCACAAATATCTCAAAATTGGCCACTTCGAACCGTCAGGGAGCGCCGAGATGTGCCGACGCACCTCAGCCTTCCTCTCCTTGGGGCCCGGTTAATTGGGAGTAGCCCCCAAAACCCCCCAATTAAGGAAGCAGACTCCCCGAGATGATGTGTGAGCCCCCTGTGGACCTTTGGGCGAAATCCCGACCTCCGGAGGCGGCATGGAGGGGGAGAACCGCCCTGGGTGCTCCTGGCGGGACTGAGTGAGCGGCAGATCCCAGCGGCCGCTCCGCGGTAGTGCGGTCTCCTCAGCGGTGGGGGAGGGGCACGTAGGCTGCCCGCAGAGTGTGAACTCTGCCTCCTAGCGGAGCTCTCAAGCGGAGAGTGGGGAAACACCTTGCCCAGCACCGGGCCGGAGCTGTGGAGCCCACGGGATAGAGCGGGTGGAATAGTGTACCTGGCGGAGTTGAGCACCTGGTGATCCTGAGGGGCCTGCCGGCTGACGTGATTCTCTCTGGAGCAGGTGTGGGTCTCCCTGGCCGGCTCCTCGGTGGAGTGTGCACTCTCTGGGATACTCAGGCCAGACCTGGAAACATCCGCGCAGGAGCCGCGTGTCCACTCCGGCAGCGACTTCTGGATCTGAGGAGGGCTACCCTACGGTGAGATGGCGCGCTGGCAGCCGGGCTGCACCACGGTGTCCCCAGCTCGGGCGGGGGGGGCCTCCTGTTTACGCTTGGTGCCTGCACTCGATTTCTGTTCTGCCGCCTGGGTGCCTGCTTGAGGGAGCGCGCTTTGAGGCTTGACGGCGTTGGTTCCTGGGTACTGGGGTACCCGCTGTGGTTGGTGTTGTGCAGCCGGGACTCAGCTCAGTTGTTGGACTGTCGCTGCCTCTGCAAATATAGACTCCCAGTGACATAAAATATCTCGCCTTGGCTCTCGCAGTTCGACTTTGGCAGGAGAGCTGGAACTAGGGCTGGATAATCGGAGTGTGGTTCTGCTACCGGCTGGACAAGAGCAGTTGGGTGAAGGGGTTGGGGGATAGCCCTGGGGCCCAGACTGTAGCTGGTGTGTTGCTGGATAGCCCCACAATATTTTCTCTGCCCTTCAGCACTAGGGGGGTGAACTGGGCTTTGAGGGGCTTGCCCCAGACCCCATGACTGTGTGGTGAGGATCCCTGGGCTGTCATCGTAGCCCCCACCTGGTGGGTCCCTTTGAGGCCTCCGCGTCTGGGCTGACCCTCTTCGTGTCTGTACAGATTTCCTATTGGGTGACTTATTAGAGGGTCCAGCCCGAGATCAGGAGAGTGGTGTAAGTCCATGAGCTGGTCAGAAACCTTGGAGAAGTTTTGCCGTTTACCCCCCCCCGAACCCTGCCCCACTCTGCAATGGCATCCCCTGCTCTCCCGGAAGCTGCGGACGCTAATTCTGTCGCCAAGGGAATGGCCGCCCTCCTGGAGGAAATTCGGGGCTTCAGAGTGGATTTTGCAGTGCGACTGGACACGCTTGATAAAAAGGTTGACACTATTGACGACAGGGTCCGAGCATTGGAAGCTAACACAACCTCGATGGACATCCTGGAGGCTCAGTTCGACTCGCGTCTGGCAGAGCTAGAGAGAAGAGAGAAGTGTGCCCTGAAAATTGACGATTTGGAGAATACGGAGCATCACTGCAACCTACAATCTCTGGGCCTTCCGGATCATGAGGGGGAAACGCAGTCGGAAATTGCCAGGGCTGTTAAGGCGGTTGTGAGGTTGCTCTTTGATGACTCCAACACGAATGAGCCAACTATCGACGGGACGCACAGGGCTGGCACGTCTAGCAAAGGCCCTAGGTTGATTCTTGTGCGGTTCCACTATTTTTCTGAGAAAAGTAAAATTCTTGAGTTGGCACGCAGAAAGGGCCCAGTGGAGTGGGAGGGAGCAAGGGTCTCTGTGTACCAGGATCTTTGCGCCTTCACTTTGGCAAGACGTTGGCTGTTCTCTCCACTAACAAGTATGCAGTGGTTACTGAGGAGAATATCTGCAGGGTGTCCCGCGAGCTTCTGGGCGACCCGTCCATGGAGACTTCGGACCAGGATCGAGAGC
Organism: Ambystoma mexicanum; assembly: GCF_040938575.1. Classification (NCBI taxonomy): domain Eukaryota; kingdom Metazoa; phylum Chordata; class Amphibia; order Caudata; family Ambystomatidae; genus Ambystoma; species Ambystoma mexicanum. The sequence continues at coordinate 979,782,614 of NC_090941.1, forward strand.
GAGCCCAGTCTGGCCCTGCAGGATCCGGGGCTTGGAGGAAGAGGCGGAAAGTCAGAGGCCATAGGAAGTTCAGGAGGGTGGCCACAGCTTCGCCAGGCTCAGCTAATGTTTAAAGTTCATGTCTGACTCTTGTACTTGAGTTCATATCTGCCTTTAGAGGGGTGGGGGATCGTTTTTCAACTGTTTCTGGCTGGTTGTCTTTGGGGTGCCCGTGGAGGCTCCCATGGGGGCCTCTGTCGATGGCTTCCTGACTGAATAGACCCTTTGGCAAGTCGGAGTCGCTTGGTACCCAGGCGTTCTAGAGATTGGTGGGTGGGCTGGGGTGTTGGGGGTTGTTCGTAGGAGTTTAGTTTTAGTTATTCCAAGAGTTCTGGGATCAGCTGGAGTCATGAGGGGCTCCGCGGGCTGGTATGAGGCTTTGAAACCATGTGGGAACGACGTCACTGAGAGCTCCTTGTTGGGGATGGCGAGCATTAATACCCTCTTTGATGGACGATACAGTTCAGTATTTAACGGTGGGGTCTCTAAAAGTCTGAACTGCCCCACTAAAAGGTTGTTCGTGGTGAAAGAATTCTCGAGGCTTCAGCTTCATTTCTTATTCTTACAAGAAACTCACTGGGTCAGGGGCAAAGAACAAAAATTCAGGGTTAATTCTGTACTGCATGTGTGTTCCTCTCCCTTCGCAACCAAAAAACGTGGGGGGTCGCCCTCTTGGTCTCTCCCAAAGCTCACTTTAAGCTGAAGGCCCAAAAGACCGACCCGGAGGGTCGATATATCATGATCAAACGGGAGGTGAGTGGCAGGCTGTTTACCTTGGTTGGTATATACGATCCAAATGAGGGGCAAGATAGCTTTTGGGAGGGGATGAAGGGGAAAATGATGGCATTCACAGAAGGCATTCTTTTGGTGGGAAGGGACTTCAATATGGTCCTTTGCCCTGAAAGGGACCGGAAATCGTCCATAGCCTGCCCTAACTGGCGGTCTCAGAAAATACTGCCAATCGCCTTGCTCCGGAACAGGACCGGGACCCATATTTTACTTATTATTCTAAACAGCATGCAGCATTCTCCCGCATTGATTACATCTTATTAGATACTTCACTTAAGGATGAGGTCTCAGAATCCTGGGTAGAAGTCATTCCGTGGTCGGACCATGATTTGGTTAAGATTAAAATTGGTATCCTCCCTCCTCCGGCTGGGTCCCAGTGGAGGTGTAACGACTTCCTGTTGCAGGATTAAGAAGTGAGAAACGCTTTTAGCCACCATCAAAGATTATTTCTCAAATAATGACAATGGGGAGGTCGGTGTTATGGGGGTTTGGGAAGCGTTCAAGGCCACTATTAGGGGCAGCCTCATTAAGGCGGGATCGAGGAAGAAGAGGGAAAGGGACTGGGAGGAGAAGCTCCTGAGAGAAAAGATCGCTGCTATTCAACCGGGGGGAAAATTGAAAACGCAGATGTTTCCGGGTAAAGACTGGCAGCTCTACTTATAGGGCGGACGGAAAGGAAGCTATCCTTTTTAAAACAGAAATATATGGAAAGAGGGGAAAAAGCAGAGAAGATACTGGCTTGGAGGCTTCGGGAACTTAGGAACAGTAGGAGAGTTAACTCAATACGAACTCCTGAGGGAGCGATGATCCTAAGGGACGGAGAGATAGTTGAACAATTTAGGCTATATTATGAGCACCTATACTCTTCGGAATATACAAGGGATGGGGCTGATGTTGGCCGCTTCTTGGAATCCCTACCCATTCCCGGTCTCCCTCCCAACAAAGCGGACCTGCTTGAAGTTCCTATCACTCCCCAAGAAATAATTGATACCATTTCCTCCCTGAAGAGTGGCTCCACTCCCGGTGATGATGGTTTTACAGTTAGTTTTAATAAAACTTACCGCTCTACATTAACCCCAGAATGTTTAACTCTGCTCTGGAGCTGGGCTCCCTTCCACGCACCATGATGTCCGGCCTCATAGTGGTTCTCCCCAAGGAAGGGAAAGACCCCTGCCTATGCCAGTCGTATCGCCTGATCTCTCTTCTTAACACGGACGTTAAAATCCTAGCTAAACTTTTGGCAAACAGATTGGCGAAACACCTTTCATCCCTAGTGCATGGGGATCAGGTCGGTTTTATCCCTGGTTGTCAGGGATCGGATAATGTGCGGATCTCATGCACGAGGTTTCGAGGCAAGATGTGGAGGGTTACCTTATCTTGTTGGACTCGGAAAAGGCCTTCGACCGGGTTGAATGGCCTTATAAGAGTAAGGTTCTCCGCAAAATGGGTTTGGGAGACAACTTTTGCAGGTGGGTTTTGGTACTGTAGAACAGCCCTTTGGCGTGGGTATTGGTCAATGGGTGCACCTCATCATATATGACTTTATCCAGAGGCACCCGTCAGGGGTGCCCCTTGTCCCCTCTTTTATATGCCCTGGCGATGGAGCCCCTGGCCATTGCGACTAGAGGTGATCGGGAGATAACTGGGGTTAGGTGCGGCGATTATGACTTCAAACTTTCGTTATTTGCGGACGACATCTTGGCCTACCTCACGCACTTTCAGGTTTCCCTCCCCCGGTTGTTAGACCTCATAGGCATCTTTGGCTCCTTCTCGGGGCTTAAGGTGAATGCTTCCAAATTGTGCATAATACCGCTGGGTATTAGGGATGGGGTACTTGAAGGGAGAACCGAAATACAGGGTTTGAGAATAGAATGGCACTCCTATTTGGGCGTTCTTATCCCCAGGGAAATAACTCAACTATTTCAAGTTAATTTTCCCCCGATCTTGACCAAAATTAGTAAGGACCTTATACACTGGGCTCCTCTTGCCGTTGCGTGGTTTGGGCGTATGGTCACGGCGAAAATGAACATCTTGCCTCGAATACTCTATCTGTTCTCGGCTCTCCCTGTTGTGATTCCGGAGTCCTTTTTTGAGGTTCTGCAATCTCGAATTCACCATTTCATTTGGAACGGTAAAAAAGCAAGAATCAAAATAGCGACTAACTTTACCCAAGTCTTATGGTGGCTTTGGCCTCCCCGATTTTAGGCTGTACCACAAGGCAGCCCAGCTCAGAGTGATGCTGGAGCACATGAGAGATGAGTTGGGGATGTATTAGTCTTATATTGAGGACATACACTCTCACCCGAAGAAAATCAGGGACCTGCTGTGGGCCCCGGCAAGATCTCTCCCAGCTCATCTCAAGTGTCATCCTACTCTTGCGGCTTTGTGGGGATCCTGGAAACCAGATAAGGCCAATAAGCAGCTTTCCTCTTGGCCTTCTCCCCTATCGTCCCTCTGGGCTCCCCATTTCAGTCTGGGTTCCAGGGGCTTCCGCGACACCCAGGCGTGGTCTAATGGAGGCTTGGAGAGAGCAGCTCAACTCTTCCGTCAGTGCTCTTTTATTGAATATGAATATGATCAACTGTCCGAGGCATTGGGAGTCAACTCCCTCTCCGTCTTTGAGTATTTATGCCTGAAAGGCATTCTGACACACACTCAGTGGGTATGCGGCTTGACCCGTCCTCTCTCCCTCTTTGAACATTTTCTAGTTGAATCCCCATCCAGGAAGGGTTCCCTTTCCAAGATTTACAATTTATTGGTCACGGCGGACTTGAAAGGTAGGCAGCCCTTTAAACAGATATGCGAAGGGAGACTGGGTATGGCTTTGGAGGACACAACATGGAGGGCTATTTCAAAACCATTTTCTCGGGGGGCGCTATACACCTCGGCCATGGAACACGGCTTTATGGTCTTCCACTCTTGGCATCGCCCCCCGGCTTGCTTCTCTATCCAAAATGTTCAGAAAAGTATCCCCACTGTGACCTAGGATGTGCTCACAACGCGGAACTTGGTATCATATGTGGTGGGAATGTCCTGTGATTCAAATGTACTGGTCCGAACTGCTTAGTTGGATTAAAGATATTTCGGGCCCTTGTCCGTCCCTACTCCCTCTGCAAATCCTTTTAGGCGTCCCCATGCCAGGCACTGAGATGAATGGTTTCCCAAAAGTTGTGGGGGCAATGTTGAGAGCGGGGAGACTGGCAATGGAAAAGCCCCCTCGCCCCTTCGAAAGCAGACTGGCTTCAGAAGTTGAATGCTATCTTCATCTACGAGAAGCTGTCGGCCATAACTAATGACTCCTTGTCTACAGTTTGTTAAAAAATAATGTTAACATATTTTGCGTCTCTGTGGATGCTCTAGCCAGGGAAAGCCTGGGCACCAGTTTGTATATTGAAATGTTAATAAAAACAAAATTTAAAAAAAATAAATGGACAATTGGATTTTTGCAATGTCTGTATCTAGATTCCATCAGGAATTGGTGCACTGAATTTTTATTTTAAAAATGGACTTAGCCAATTTTGA